>NC_088875.1:38860841-39584278 GCF_032884065.1 Artemia franciscana
CCCTCGTCTGGGGTGGGAGGATGTCATAAAGAATAATTTAAAGGAAATGTGAACTTCCTGGGATGGTGTATAGAGGGAGGCTTTGAAGAGATCGTGATGGAGGAGGAGTGTGTGTATATGTGTTGGTCTCCGGCTGCTTGGTGTTGCGGTGAGTTGTTAGTAGTAGTAGTTAGCAGTATGTATTTATTTAAAGTTTAATAAAAGCGTCCTGTGATATATAGAGTGAACAACACTACAATGTCACTTTGCTTTCCATTTCGTATTTATTTAATATTTAATATTTAGGATGGTTGATCTTCAATTACCACGCACTAAAAGAAGGTGCATACAGACGCAAGTAGTACCAACGCCCCTTGTAAACCACTAATGTGCCAAAGTTGGCACAAACACCACGGTTTGGCCGTGCTTCAATCAATGGAAACTATTTCTCATATTACTGTCAGCAAGTTTTGGAGTAAAGGTTGAAATTTTAGAAACTAATCATCAAACTATCAACTCATAATTGATTACCATTATAATAAATTGGTTATCATAGTAATTATTATTGATTACCAACAAGACTCCATCTCTAATAATATTGAGTTTTGGAAAAAAAACTGCACACAGAATGTAGCTTTGAAGGTTTTCATGTTAAATGTCTCTCATTCAATGCTAAAAAAAATATTTCAGGTTAGGCATTTTTTGTCTCTTATTTATTAAAAAAAACTTTTAAAACCGTATATAAGAGCAAAACTGATAAAAACGTATTTTTTTGGGGGGTACCCGGATGACTGACCGTTTTTCCCTCAGTAGCCTGTACAAAAAATGTGGTTCAAACCCGCTGTCTATGGCTATCATGAGAATAAGGTTGAGATGGCAAGGGGACGTTTCTACGCATGAAGGATGACACATTGCCGAAGATTGTCCTTTTCAGCCAAGCGTCTAGGACTAAAAGGAAAGTAGGTCGTCTGTAATAGTGGTGGGAGAATGTCGTAAAGAAAGAATAAAAGGAAATGGGAACTTCCTCGGAGGGTGTAAAGAGTGAGGCTTTGTATAGATTAGGAGAAAGGAGGAGTGTGCGCAGTTGTTTTGGCCTCAGGTGACTTGGTGCTTCAGTGAGCTGTTAGTAGTATTAGTATTATATAATACTATACAGCCAATGAGGTACAAACAAAACTATTTTATGCCTGACATTTTTTACCGATCTTTCACTTACTCGTTCGTGGAACTGCCTACAAAAGAATGTGCTTGATTTCTTTCTACCATTCTATTAAATCAAACAATAATTAATCTAATATTTAACTATCCTAGCTGTGCAAATCAAGCAATGAGTAATCTAGTTTTAAACTATCCCTGCTGTGCATTTTTGCATTTAGGCAGATTGGCATTTGAAAGGTCCATTTGTGAACCTTGAATTTACATAATCTAATAATAATAAAATTACTAACAAAATGTTCCTTACAAAAGGTTCTTCTGTTATATGTTGTAATATTTATAACTCCATCTTTGATTGTATAGGAGGGTTTCAAAAAAAAAGTTTTTTTCCACTTGAAGATTAGTATAGTTAAATCATACGATAATGAACCCAAGTTTTAACTATCGCCACTGTGCATTTTCTAATTTAGTCAGATTTGCACCTGGAAGATCCATTCTTAGGTATTAGCCTATATTTGAAACTTGAATATCTAATATTCTCGTAATATTGAAATTACAAACAAAATGTTACTTACAAAGTATCTCATGTTATATGTTTCTCTTTCGATGCTAAAGAACTAACTACTCTAAATTGGATTTTTTCTTTAACCTTATATATTAAAATAAACAGCAGAGGAAACTCTATATAACGCTATATCACTTTTAGGGTATAGTTAAACATTATATTATAGCATGACTATTATTTCTGCGGCCGTTCACCTACTTATGCGTGATGATTTGTCAAAAAGTGATCTTACGTCAAGAATTTTCTCACGCAGTTCTGATATTTCACAGTTAGGTAGATCCATAGGTGTAACATAATACATGATTTTACTGAAACACGTTTTTGACATCACTCTCTTGGAGTAACCATCTATGTAGTCATAGACATAAAGAAAATTAAAAAACATCATGTGGTATGGGAAGGCATAAATAGAATGTTTTCAGAAATAAAGTTTGATCTTATTTTTCTGTTTTTTTTTTTCTTTTATTTTTCAATAGCTCTAAGTGATGATAATGTTGAACTTTTGGACTCAGAGTTTTAAACTTTATTTTTCAAACAAACTCCCGTATGTCTAAAAAAAATATAATACATTTTTCTCGAAATAAAACGGTCCATTGCATCCATTGTTCCAGAAATTTTAGAGGGGAAAGTGTTTTATAATATTTAGAGGGACAAACTTGTTGTATTTTTCAATTTTTGTATGAAAATACAAAAAATGGGCATTTTTGAATAAAGATACCCCTAAAAAGGTATGTTAGCAAACAATTTTCAGAAACATGTTACTGGAGAGAATATTAAAAAAAAAATATAAAAAAAAAGAGAAAAAATTCGTCCCATCCCACTTGGCTAGGTAATTCTAAACGTTTCTATGAAGAAACAACGATTCGGAGTCGTTTCAAGAAATATCAGAAGCCAAGGACAGGGCCTTATCCAGGGTTTTTGTTAGGGGGGATACTTTTTCAGTGGAATAAAAAACTTTCAAAGCAAATCAAAAATCGGTTTTTATGCATTTTTATAACGTTTTTTCAAATTTGAAAAACATTTTAAGGGAGATGGTTTGAGCCCCCTAACCCTTCGCCTGAATGCGGCCTATCATGGATTCTTTATTAGTTTTAATAATATAGAAAGTAGTCAGTCTGAGCCACATTTGAATTCAGCTGTTTTCTCACTAAGCATGTAATTTCATTGCTAAGTGATTAAGTTACGCTACGTTAAGCATTCCCTTCCACACTTAAACAAGTTTGCGTACTAAGCTAACGCAAATATACATAAAAACTATCATAATCAACGTCTAAGATCATAACAATCATCATAAGCAAAGTGTTCCAAAATCAACAACGCGATATGAACACGTAACTCTGAAAGTATATCAATTCGTTTTCAAAAAGTATTATTGCTCATCCAGAAGTTTCATTTTTTTGCTGAAATGTTAGAATTTTCCATAACAAAATGTACTGATCTAAGTAGGTCTCAAGTCTACTTAGCACTGTCCACAGTACGAAAAAAGTTTGCTCCATAAGGTTACATAATCTAACATAAGTTCTTAAGGTATGCTAGCATGAATGGTTTTACGTCTTGTGAAAGAGCTGTTAGCATTTCTATCGACATGATAATAAATTTGCCGTTCTATTTGAATCTCTGTCGGTAAGGCGGGCTTTCGATTTTATAAATCTTGTCAACGTTTTGTCATCTCTTATACAAATGAAGAAAAAACAACTTTTTTGTTCTCTTCGTCGATATAGGAATTATAAATTCAAGCAGGAAATTCAAAATGAAAGATGAATTGATTATATATAATTAAGCATAAGAAACATTATTTGTTAGTGAGTTTGTTAATTCAGCAAATCAGTGTCATATTTGAAAAAATCATCTAGGAAAATGAGCTCGATATGCTATTCCTACTTGACAAAAAATCGATATCGATTATCTGTCGACTTTCTAATGCTTCAACTTTGTCAACTTAGTCAACTTTGTAATTCAAACGTGCCTCTGCTTCAGCACTTTGTCGGCATTTAAATTTCGCGCTTCAAGTTCAGCAACAACAATTTGATCTGTTAGAGAAGTTTTCCAACAATAGAGAGTTTTCCAACATTGAAATAGCGTACCATAACCTCTGTACCTCATGCAATTCTACGATGATGAAGAAAAATTTTCCGGAATTTCAAGTTACAAAGGCTAGACATTTACAAAATGCGATATTTAAAACGTTAGAATTTCAGTTGCGTTTATTTTTAACGTTTAAAGTTATTTTCATTGTACGCTATTTTGATGTAGGATAACTAATGTTTGCTAAGACTGCTTTATTGACCCGTAGAAGCACAACCGACAAATTTTATCCAACAGGTTTCTGTCAGGAGGGTGGAAAAACGGTTTTTATGGGCTGTAATTTGTTTGAAAGTTGTTCAAATGTATATAAGGTAAACTATGTTGCCTGTTTTTGCTGAGTAATTGTCTTTCACAAGTTTCTGTCAATAAATAACTCCAAAGTCCAAAAGGCTAGACATTTTTGGAGTTGACAGCAATTCATTGTCCGGTATTAAAAAGTAACGGTAATTCTCATTACCTTTTGTAAAGACAGGGGCTGCTTATCCGGTAAATTTGTGGAACTGTTGCTGAGAGTTTGATAACCTACTCGAGACCAAAAACCAAAAAAAAAATATTTCCTTTAATTCCAATATTCATTCCTTTCTAAAGCTTAATTGGGGCTACTAGAAATCCCCCAACAGTTTTTGAGGGTTCCCCATGGAATACCGTGAAAACACGTTACGGCTATTCATACACCCACTTAGGCTGAAAAGCACTTTTTAAAGCTCAATTTTCATGTGAAAAGTCCCATAATTCCTTAAGTGCTAGATATCTGGTGACACAAATCACAAACTTTCCCTGAGCTCCCAAGGACATGGGAAGGCCTACCTGGCCCAATCTAAGGGTTAGTTATCCGAAGAAGCGTAAATCCCGAATATTGCAAACGCGGAGTGTTCAAACTATTCATGGTAACAAACCGTTAGTAACGAACGATGCGTGTCCATAGTAACAGAAACTCTAAAAATAAAAATTACGAGATTAAAGTAGCCGAAGAGCGATCTGGAATATGGGGAATTCATCAATTTTAAGACTATTCATGAAAAGTTACGGGCCTTAGGAAAGTTGGTGAATTTAAGAAATATGGGGGTTGCTTCCCTAAAAGGGATGTGGTCTTCAATGAAACTTGCAGAATCAAATTAGCATTGTATCATATTACGCTGTGTACCAGTACTTACAGCGCAATTTGGGAATATATAGAATATTCAAATTTTCTTGAAACTGAAAAAAAACAAAGGAGTGCGGATTAGCACCAATCGATTGATAGCAAGTCGTTTAGCATGAGGGGGGTTATTAATAATACTTCTGACAAAACAGTTGACTAACGCTTGTTGAATTACTACAGCAAATATCTTAAGCTGTTTTATGCCAGTTTTTAGCTGATTTTCGGCTGATCTCTCACCCAAATTTCGATCTTAAATTTGGTACCGACTAATACTAAAACCTGTGTAACTGCATGTCGACCTGTTTTTAACTGAAAATATAATTTCCCTAAGTTTTAATATATATTTCGTTGTGTTAGTTTCCAATTAACCTGTTCAAATGAACAGATTCTACGGTCACTGTCCTTGGTACTGAAACCTTTTTCAAGCATCAATAGTTGCATTTTGAACGGATTAGTTAGAAACTATTTTAAAAGGTAACTTATAAATTGGATACTAGGGGGAAAACACCCAAATTAAAAGGGAATTTACAAAGTTGTTTTGAGATTTCAAAACTGTTAACCGAACCTGAAAATTTTACTTAACTTTAGTATCAGTGACATCAATTCGGGGGAGGGGATATCAACATTCAAAAAAACAATGAATATGCCCCCCCCCCTTCTGATATGTCTAAAAATACATTTTCCTACCTCTCTAAATTTTCGTGAATTGGCGACGCTGTTGACTACCAGATTGTTTTCTATTTTAGTACACAAATCTATCTTCTGTAGAAAATTTGGAACCGGATCGATTCATTAAAGTTTTATTAAAATCCATAATTAAAACCTAGATGAAGAATAATACTTTAAAAAGGAATTTACAAGGTTTTCGGAGATTCTTAAACTTTTATACCAAAATAAAAATTTAACTCAACTACCCGATGTCTGTTTTCCTTTAGTACCAAAAACTGACTTCCCTAGAAAAATTAGAATAGAAAGTGATAAATTTGAATTTACCTTGAATGCTAAGTTCTAAACTGGGTTATGCAAACAAAAAAAATTATCTAAAAGAGAATTTACAAAATTTACCTCTGATTCCGCCACTATTGACACGATATGAAAATTAAACTAAACTTGAAAAATCTTATTTATTTTTCTATTGTAGTACCCGAAACTGACACTAGAAAAAAAAGAATACAGAAATAACTCATTATAATTCATATTAAAATCAAATTCTTAACTGGATACAGCAAAGAGGAAAAGTAAGAGAATTTATTTAACCCAGTCTAGATGAAACAGTTTTCTTTTGGGGGAGGGGAACCAGGAAACATTTTAGCAGGTCCCAGGACTGAATAAAATTCTTTAGACCCCCCTCCCAACATTCAGTAATTCTATTCTTCTGTTATAAGGCAATATGTTACTTATAAATAATATTATGAGATGGTATGCGAGACTTGAATTGCAACATGGGCGTTCTAAATAAAAACATCATATCGCCTAGGTCCATGATTCCCAACGTGGGGCACATAACCCACCGGTGGAGCTTGGCAATATTTTGGTAGGTCATGAGTAGGATGTGCACCCTTCGGGTGACTATACTTTGGAGCCATAATTAATAGAAACTTTTTTGTTGAGAGTGGCGTCACATCAAACGCATTTAAAGAGCACAAAAACATGATAGTATTGCAATGACTCTATACATTGCATAAAAGAGGTTTGGGTGTAACTGAACCCATACAACTGAGCTTCCGTGCAAACCAACCCCATTTAAATCAACCCTCGTGCAACTTAACCCCCGTTTAACTGGATCCAAGTACAACTCAACCCTATCTAAATGAACCCTCGTGCAACTAGAACCTTGTGCGACTCAACCTACGTGTAACACAACCCTATTTTACTGAAACCTCGTAAAACTGAACCCCCGTTTAACTGGGCTCGTCCAAATCAGCCCATGAGCAACTCAGCCCCATTTAACTGAACCCTCGTTTTACTGGTTAAGCCACAACCCCATTTAACTAAACCTTTGATTATTTGGGCCTCTGTTGAAATCCACCCTCTTTCGACTTCACCTTCACCTTTTCCCTTCTGTAACTCACCCATATTTAAACTTAGCCTTGTTCTACTGAACTCAACCAAGTTCTAAGAATAAGTTAGAACTAGTGCTGATTAGAAACTCGAAATATTTTGATTTCTTTCCCCGTACTTGGTCATTTTTTTTTTTTTTTTTTGTACGGGGAGAAGAGAGCGTCGTTGAATTTTAGCCTCGACTCTAAGATTAGAAATAGCCTCTACTCTGGCCGGAGTTAAATTTTAAGAGGATGTAGTCTCTAGTCTAGGAATAACCAAAAGTCAAAAAGAATAGGAAGATAGATTGAGAGGCACTAGGAAGTAACCAAAACTTTACAGGCTCACAAATTTCTGGTAAAAAAAAAATTCTAAAAGAATACTGTGACAGTAGCGATTATTGTACTGGTAAACATGTTTGAATAGTGAAAATCTTCTTTTTGTTTAGAAATTTTTTCTTTAGAAATTACCGATTACGGAGGCTTCGGTTGTAGACCTTTTATGGCTTCAACGCGCCATTGCACTCCGGAAATTACACTAAAATTGGATTTTAGTACCAAGGCATTTTGTAATGGTGGTCTCATGAGAAAATTTTAAAAAGCCTATAAACGGGAATATTAGGTCTCAAATAATATTAAATATTCTATTGCCCTATCCATGCTAGAAAAATAAAAGAAAAAGAGAGATTTATGAGTGTTTCCGGCTCTTTTTAAAAGTACCCAGAATTTTTATTCAGATTAACTTTTTCCAGACTAAACTTTTAGTATTAATTTAAATGATATTTATCAATCCTGAATCAGTGTTAAGGGCAATTTTTTCTTATGAGATAGTGTTTTTTTTAATGTGTCTTTCAGATTTTGGTTATGATGGGGTTTATCTGTACTAGGGTAAAGCTATTGCTGTAACCATCACCTTCAAGTGTGATTGGGCCCTGGACATGAAAAGTTTTGAATAAGGCTAAATAAGGGTTGAGTTTCTTAAGTGTTAGGTTTTACGGGGTCAGTTGCACTAGGGTATGGTTTTACGGGGCTTAGTTGCACAAGGCTCATTTAAATGGGTTCGAGTAACATGAGGGTTTGTTGCAAGAAATTTCAGTTGATCGAGGGTTCGGCTTGTTCAGTCAAACGAAAGTTCAATTGCACGGGGGTTGAGTTCCATTAGGGTTCATTTACAAAGAGGCTCAGTTGCACGAGGGTTCAGTTGCATGGGGCATCAGCTACACGAAGGTTCAGTTGCACTTGAGGTCAGATGCAGAAGGGTCTATTAGAAAATGATTCGGTTAAAAGAGAGTTCAGTTGCAGTGGAACCTATAAAAAGTGTTGTGTTCAGACAATATTTTTCATTAATATAAAAAAAAGGCTAGAGGACGACCCAAAAATAGGTATCAAGTTAATAGTCTTTCAAGCTTCCTTCCGAGAACGTACGTAAAATGTTGAATAAAAAGGCTTAAAGACAACGAGGGGGTATCAGGATTTTATAAATTTCTTGGTTGGACATGGCCCGAAATTGGTTGGGAACCACTGTCCCGGATGTTTCACAGATGGTTTACAATTTCCATCATAATTTATATCCAAGAATTTCCGAACTTGCTGGTTGCAAATCAAGAGCTAATATTGCAACAAAGAAGTTTTTCTGAGACTCCAGAACTCTTGACCGGATACGAAAATTTAACTCAGCTATCAGTGGCGATTCTGGTCTCTCTTACGCACGGGACAAAATCTTAATTAGCGCATCCTTCCCCTGTCTCTCAAAAAATGTGAGGCCACTACCAAAATATTCATTTACTAAAAATATTTTCTCATTTTAATAATTAATTTATAATTTATTTTTTACTATTATAATTTCAGTATAATTATTGTTATTTATTTATTTTCTACTTCTTAATTTGTTTTATTTTATTAATTAATTAATAACTTTCTAATTATTTTCATTTATCAACTGTTCCCTCTGCTTTATGTTATCAAAAATTAAATTTCAAAAAGTACAAAATGATTATAACCATTTGATCATTTATTTGAAGTTTTACGCCCTTAAAATATCTGCACCCGGGGCAAATGCCCTCTCTGTCTCTCCTTTAAAATCTTCTCCGTCAACTTTACTATCTGACTTTTGTCAATCCTATTCATCAAAATGGATTTTTCTAAACGACTTGGAACATCAAGTAACTAATATCATCATAATCATCATAGCTTTTGTTTTGCAGAGTGATATACAAACGGGATATTGCATATGAAAAACAATCCAAAATTAATTTAGAAACTTATCTGAGACTTCAGGAATTTTCACCCGATGTAAGATTAGCTTAACTAGGTCAGTGGTGTAATTTTGTCAAAATCCTGAAGGGGGTGGGAAGTTGGAGCCCATTTTCCTGAATCAAGTGAAAATGACATGAAAACTGAAAAAATAGCCATATAGTACCGTAAAGGTAAAGATATACTGAAGAAAACTTTCCCGATTCTGTGGATGTTTCAACTATGCAGGCTTAAATTTCAGCTGGGGGGGGGGCAAAATAGGGTCTGGTGGGGGGGGGGCAAACCGAAATCTGTGAGAGGCAGCTGCTTAAGTTCCCCAAAGCAAATTTTGCCCCTAAACTGGACTACCTGATTTTTCTCTATTTTAGTAACCAAAACTGAATTCTCGAGAAAAATCAGAATCGAGTAATTCATTAGGATTAACATCAAAAAGTGACTTGTAAACTAGACACTGTAAAGAGGAAAACAGTGTCAAGGAGAATTTGCAAAGTTTCTACGAGAATCCAGAAATGTGGACATGATGTGAAATTTAGCCTAAATCCTTTACCAGTTTTTCGTTTATTTTAGTAGCCAAACCTGACTTCTCTTGGAAAATTAGAGCCGAAAGGGATTCATTAGAGTTAACATCAAAAAGTGACATCTAAACTAGACAATGTAGAGAGGAAAACAGTTTCAAAGAGAATTGGTAAAATTTCTTCGAAACTCAAGAAATTTTGACATGATGTAAAATTTAGCTTAAATAATCTACCTATTTTGTCAATTTTAGTACCTAAAACTGAATTCTCTAGAAAAATCAGAACCAGTAATTCATTAGAATTAACATCAAAAAGTGACATCTAAACTAGACAATGTAGAGAGGAAAACAGTTTCAAAGAGAATTGGTAAAATTTCTTCGAAACTCCAGAAATTTTGTCATAATGTAAAATTTAGCCATAAAATTTAGCTTAAATCGTCTGCCTATTTTTTTTTTTTATTTTAGTACCCAAAACTGACACCTCTAGAAACTCAGAACCTGAAGTAATTCATTGGAATTAACGTCAAAAAGTGGCTTGCAAACTAGACACTGCAGAGAAGAGAGTTTGAAAGAGAATTTGCAAACTTTCTACGAGACTCCAGACATTTTGACCTGATGTGAAATAATTTTCTAACTATCATTTTGTCTATTTCAGTAGCCAACTTGACTTCTCTAGGAAAAGTGGAACCGGAAGTAATAAATTATAATTTGCATTGAAGTAGGATCGTAGAGAAGAAAAATAACTTAAAAGAGAATTTACGAAGTTTTTTCTCAGACTTGAGATCTTTTGGTCCGACATGAAAAATTAATGCCCTTTTGCGCTTTTGCTCTTTTGTCCATATTAGTACCCAACTTTCTTAGAAAAACCGGAACTGGATTATGTTATTTATAAGGTTCTCTTTCTCTCTTTCTTTGTAAAATCGATTCAGGATACGCGCAATAGTCCTGTCTCCATGGGAACTATCGACCTTAAGACTTTGCGAATATTTGAAAAATAAAATATTTTTCCTCTTGAAAAATTTCATAAAGCTGTTTAATAAACATCCTCATCAATTTCCCTCGTAAATTTGGAAATGTTGAGAAGTCTAACTTTAATAACAGATTAAAGCAACAAAGTTGGAACTAAAAATTGTGCTTTACTAGTTTCCTAATTATAAACATATGTTATATTGAAAAAACAACACTTTCATTAGAAAGAGCAATACAAAGATTATTTCTTATTTGTCCTCCACTTTTAGATAGAATAAAACTTTTTGAAACAGAAATTTAACTGTTAATTCCCTTAGCCTTATTTTAACTGTTTGTTATTTTTGACATATTTCACTTATATCTACGAGCAAGATTTCTGCAAAAAAAATTCTAAATAAAATCTGCATTTGTTTTTTCACAATTTTGGAACTTATAATCTGCTGTTCTTACTTTATGAAAAAAGAGAGACAAAAAAAAAAGATATATAAATAGACTTTTACAAGCATGTGCTTTCTTCTCAAAAATAAGTTTCTCAAGCGAATGAATTCAAGAGCAACTTAAGAAAATACATTAACCAAATACTAGGGGTTTTGGCCCAACCTTAACCTTCGCTCTATATGTTTACGTTCAAACGGTACTGTGGACATTTTCAAACGTATTTATTTTTCTATTATAGTGTTTCAAGAATGATTACACTCAACAAGTTGGGTTTTCTTTAATGTAAGGTGTCATTCTTTTTCTGACAATTGGTCTGTATCTTGGAGTGCCACTTCTCTACCACCCATGGTACGCTTTCCATCGATTCCGGTACACTTACACCATATCTCGCCTTTTTTCTCCATACGTGGCACACTTTTGCAGTACTCAATGCATGCTAATCGGTATACATAATTTTCGAAAGTGGATGACAATTTGTTTGAATAAATAGGGCCCCCCCAGCAAGTGTGAAAATGGTAAAATTTTCTTTTCAGACATTTGAAAAGGTTCAACTGAAAACTCCAGAAGGTTTACATACCTTGAAATCCCAAAATCATTATTATTACTTGTATGTCAAATCAACAGTAATGGTCAGGCATGTACTCACTGGGAGGGTTCAATCGCTATTTGAATGAAACTCTCAAACTTCCAAATTTTAGTCAACAGTTTATGCCAGGATGGTGGAAAATGGCTTCTATTTGTTGTAATTTGTTTGTAAGAATATTCAAATGTATGTAAGATATAGTCAAGAACGTATTCAAAATTTTTGTTCGAGGGGGGGGGGTGTCACAAAAATAATTTTAAAAACGCATAAAACATTTGCTTATATTCATTTTTGTTACGTTTTTATGACTCGTTCAAACATTTCAGGGAGGGGATCAAACCCCATAACACCAGCACAACCCCTGGACACGGCCTTGGATAGGGTATTTTGCATATTTTTGCTAAATAATCGTCTTTGACAAGTTTATGTCAATAAAGCTTGGTACTTCTGTATTAGCCAGTACATCCTCGAGGATTTGGATCTGCAAGATCAGACAAGAACCGGTTTATACCTGTCTGTATTCGGAGACAATTAGCTTAGGCTCAGTTGAAATCTACGTCGTAGGTACATTTTAATTAAATAATTTAATATATAAAAATGGTATTTCGATTAATTTATGGTTTTTTTTAAATTATGTAATTATGTAATTATATGGTATTTAGATTATGTATTAGATAATGGTATTTTGATCAGTTCGTCTTGGGCGGATAGTTCTTTGCTGTAGCTTCCACACGTTCATTACCAAAGCATTGCATTTTCATCATATTTTGTATATTTCATTAGATTAACCTAAAATCACTTCTCAAGCGTGTACTGGCTAATACAGAAGTTTCAATTACTCTCCAAAGTCCAAAAGGCTAGACTCTTATCCATTATAGGACATTTTGTAAGGATTTGTAAGGATTTTTTGGAAGGAGTTTTGTAAGGATAGAGCAGCTTATTTGTTAAATTTGTGGAACTTCAGCTGAGAGCTTGATAACGTACTGAACGATAAAATCATGGATATAAGTATTTACTTTAATATTAATGTTCTCTCCTATTTTAATTGTAATTAAGACTACTGGAAATCCTCAGATTAACTTCTGAGCACTCCCTATTGGACGTCATGACAACACGCTAGAACAATTCATACAGCCATTTAGACCGAAAAACACTTCTTCCCTATACCTCAATTTTCCTGTGATAAGTCCTATCAAATGTCTTACAATTTACCTGAAGAAAAAGGTGGATGTCTTGGTGGAACTTGCAGCATCATGACCAGAAAATCTCCCGTTTTTTCTAATCAAACAGTTGGTTGAGGAGGGTTGTCCCCTCCTCAACGTCCCGCTCTTTACGCTAAAGTTTTTTATTGTTTAAAAAAGTAGAACTGTGACAGAGAGTCAAACTTTAGCGTAAATAGCGGGACGTTGAGGAGGGGACAGCCCCTTTTATATACGGAATAATTTCTGTTCGTTTTAAGTTTTAATGTCGCTCCTTACTTTTAGTTGAAAAAAATTGTTTTTATTATTTAATCTTTTACATTAAACTCAGGCATTTGTAAATACTTTGACCATGAGTTATGACACTACTGGTGACGTCGTCCGCAATAACTGTAATTGAAACGTATTCATGTGTGATTCTATCCCTGGAAACAATAGGAATGAGGGGGGTTCGTTATTCCATAGCTTTGTAGGTATTAAACATGTATTTGATTCAGCTCACGGAAAAGCTTAATTGGTAGACGAGATAAGTAAAGGTTGCTACTGCTATACAAGAAACTACTAATTTGCTGCGTTAAATCCAAGCGTGGTACATTATACATTATTAATTATTCAGGATAGTTAAAAATATGTTTATGATTTTTCGATTGTTATTGACGAACGGTTGTTTGTGCAAGAAAAATTGGTACTTGTGTCTTATAGCAACCACACTCAAAAAGTTCAGTTAGGTTAATCCTAAGATGAAAGTAAAATACTTTTATAGCAAGATTACGGAAATTACTACAGGGAATTATGGAAATCAGGCCCCCAGAACGCATTACATTAAATACATAAGCTAAACAAACCTACTCTAACCTAACCTAACCAAAATGCAAGCTAAATATTTTATTAAAATATGGCTAAAATGTGGTTTCCCACCGAGCCGAAGATAATTGTCTGGTAAAAAGACCATGAAAACCGGTTATGGTCTCATGTTCGTGATATAAATTCTCGAGTGTGTGCTAGCTAACAAGGAAGTTCCGAAATATTTAATGAAAATATACCTTTTTATGAAAATAAGTATGATGATAGTAAAGTACCTTTGTAGCAATATTATGGAAACTACAACAGGGAACTATGGAAATAAGGCCCCTAGAGCGCATTTTTTAAATGCGTAACCTAAAAACCTAGCCTAACCTAACCTAACCAAAATACCAGTTACATATTTAATTAAAATACAGATATAATGTAGACTCCCACCGTGCCGAAGATAATTATCTGGTATTAAGATCATAAAAACTGGTTATTGTCTCATGTTCGTGATATAAATTCTCGAGTGTGTGCTAGCTAACAAGAAAGTACCAAAATATTTACACATTATTCAACTACATTTTATTGTGTATACACTCTCAAGCTAAGTTGATAATCACCGAGCATATATAGAGATACAGAAAGATATTGGCTCTGTCAGACCAAGAACTTGAGTGTGGTGGCTTTAAGACACAAGTATCAAATTTTATCTAGCCTTCAATATAGGACAAAACAGTTCAAATTTCATAAGCATAAAAATTCGGGCTGTTTCCGCATTTATGGGGAAATAGAAACTGAAGTTCCTTGAGACCCAAATAAGAACGAAGATTTTAATGTAAGAACGAAGATTTGACACTGACTGGTCCTTTTTGACGAAACTTTAGGTCTGTAAAGAGAACGAAGAGTTTTTGAATCATGAAGTTTTTAAACGTTAGTTTTCTTTTTCTCTGCATATGAACATCACTTTTAATTTTAAGTTACAGCGCGATTTGGGAATAAATAGAAACTTTAAATTATCTTGAAACCCAAATTAAATAAAGGAATAGGGTTTAGTACCAATCGATGCATCACATTTCGTTTAGTAAGGCGGGTTACTAATATCCCTTTGACAAAAATAGTTGAATATCGCCTTTTGTATTACTGGAGTCAATATCCTTGAATTTACGAATCGTTAGAAACCAACAGCGAGTTGCTGTAACACTTCTGTCACCGTGACGCGTTCTAACTGTGGCCCACAATTTTTAACACTGGACGAAAATTCGCTTTAGTATAAAGGGTTTATCAGCAAGTGTGATAACGGCAAATTTCTGTTCAAACTTCTCAAAGGTTCAACATAAAAGTCCAAAAGGATTAACGGACAAATAACTTAGTTATTTAAAATCCTAATTTTTACAGTTATGCCAAAATTGCTTACTGTTGTAAGTTAGTAGTATCCTTCCATGGTTTTCACTAGGGCCATTTTTTTTAATCCCAGTCCCAACAGATTTTTAATAACTACTCCAAGACGCAAGTGCTTGTTACGTAATAGGGAGCGTTTACTTTTGCTTTTTACAAAATAGGATACGTTAGAAACCGTTAGACAGGCGGGGAAGTCCCAGTTGTAAATGAGGGGGACATACACATGGATGCTACGTAATGATGGTGCACACGCGTGTTGTGACGCAATCTTGCATGACTTGATAATTTTATTGGGGTAACGTAATCTTAGGTGACTTGCTAGATTCAATGGGAATAACGTAATCAAACAAAAAACATGGGTGTTACGTAATGGGATGGCACGCTTGGGATGATACTTAATGGGGCACACATGTAGGGTGATACGTAATGACGATGCATACGTGGGTGTTACATAATACCTTAATAGATTTTTTCTATAAAACACGTTTTTTGGAAATTTAATTTTTTTTACGATGTTTTTCTCAAGGAACCTTTCTATTACAAAAGATTTCTGTCCGTATTAGGATTTCAAACGGAATTCCCATCAATGGCAGGGAGTGCTAATCAGGAGGACTATGAAAGCCTTTCTAATATTATTATTCGGGTAATACTTTCTGCGTTATAACCTATTTCACACAAGGAGAGCCCTCTGTTCCCCACTTACTAGAATCACTAAACGGATTACTTGTTCCCATATGGCTGCAATAATTAAAATGGAGGGGGAAATCAATTGTTTACATTTGATGAGCACCTGCTTGTTAATTCATGCTTTAGATGGTGTTGTAAGATAATATTGGGGATCGTTCATGATGCTTAGTAATAGAGTCTTTACTCTATTGGAACTTGAATATGCTATCAGACGTGAAATAAAAGCAAGAGTATCATTATGCCTAGAATATGGTATACCTTTATATATGATCAAAAGTATTTCTTTCCTCTTCACTACGCAGTATTTAGCACTCATATTAGAGGCAATCTTGAATGAACAGGCTACAGGATGATCAAATTACATTTTTGAAGTATATTGAAGATGCATCCTAAAGCAAGAAATCTAAAAAATCATGAAATCAACGAAAAAGGTCTTAATGAAAATGCCACGTTTCTTTGAGCCAAGACTATGCATATTCACACCACTGTAACAATACATGGCTTGCCCACCCCCTAGCAAGTAATTCCAGAGGGGAAGGATTGTATTAGAGATAAATTTAAACCATGTTAAGAGCCATTTCTGAGAGGTAATAATGTAAATGTCTAGTTTCTTTGGGCCAAGGCTATGCATATTCACGGTAATGTTACAATATGTGCCTATCCCACCCTAGCAAGCAATTTCAGAGGGGAGGCTTGTTAATAGAGATAAATTTAAACCATATTATGAGTTATTTCTCAGAGGTCTTACTGAAAATTTGGCATTTCTTCGACTGGATGTTAGACTTCACTTTCCCATACCTTGCACCTTAACTTTAAGCTGTATAACATGTTAGTCCAAGCAATTCACGTAACCATGTCACACTATGGATGGTACACGGCTCCATCCTGCACCCTTCATCATTCCAAAGGCATTTTCAAATATTTTCATGACAAAAATATTATTTAAATCCAATGGTTCGTGTTTTTGTAAGCCAACCTGAACGTGATGCACAATCTCAATTCTTGCCACCGTGCCAAACTATCACTGACTTTCTGGCACCCTCAGACACCCCTCATCATTCCTAAGACATTTTTCAGATATTTTCTTATTAAAATCATGCATTAATTCTATTGGTTCATGTTTTTGCAAGCCAACCCTCCGTGATCCATAATATCATTTGACGTCACTGCATGTGACAGAGAGCCATACTGTGACTGGCCCTTCGACACCTCTATTCATTCCTAAGACGGTTTAAGAGGTTTTTAATAAAGTGATAACCAATTCCGCTGCCCCCACTTCTGACCCCCGTTACAACAGTTTCACCCCAAGATTCTGCTGGCTTTAACCCCGGTTCAGCCAGTTTCAGTTCCCACTATGCCTGTTCCAATCCCAGCTCTAAATCTGACTCTGGTTTTGTCGGTTCCAGTTCTCCTACTCCTGTCCCCAATTCCAAGGCTCCACCAATTCCAATTCTGTTTCCACCAGCCCTAATTCAATGCCGGTTCTGGCTCCACCACCTTTGCCCCCCTCCCCGATCCCACAGTTCTAATTATCAAAACCTCGACTGATATTATGAGAATCTTCTATTGTAATATCAAAAATGCACACGGTACTAGTAGAATCATGCAATTTATTAGCAAGCTCTTACACGGTATTATCATAATCTCGTAAGTTAATAACGAAATATCTTCACCAGCAATCAAAACGTGACTGCCATTACCAAAATCTAGTTTTGATACAACCAAAATCATATTACATATTAACGAAACTTAACACAGTGCTATCAAAATCATATCTGCAATTGTAAAGATTATAAAAAAAAGTCAAACATTATCAAAACCTTACATGATACTATCAAGGTCTTGCATGATATTACCAAATAATATTAAATATTACAAAACCTTGTCTTGTATTATCAAAGTCTTGTGAGACATTATGAAAATCCTTTTGGGCGATACTTAAATCTTGCAAGTAATTGTCAAAATCTAAAATGGTTCTAGCAAAATCGTATCTGTTACTATCAAAATATTATCGGGTATTACCAAATCTTGTGTGGTATTAACAAAATCTTTTCTAATTTTATCAGAAATCTTGCACTACATTATCGAAATCTCGCCTGATATAACGAGAATACTCTGTTGCATTATCAAAACTTTAAGTGGTATTATCAAAATCACGCAAGCTATTAACAAAATAATGCATGGTATTATTAAAATACTGCCTGGCATTAACGAAATATTTTCTAGTACCATCAAAACGTGTGTGCTATTACCAAAATTTAACATGGTGTCATCAAAATCGTGTTGGCTATAATCAAAATTATCAAAACCTTGCCAAGTACTACCAAACGCAAAATCTTGGCAGATATTATAAAAATATACTATATACTATACTATACTATAAAAATATCAACTTTATATTGCAATATCAAAAACACATCACGATACTATCAGAATCATCCAATTTATTTGAAAAATCTTACATGGTACTATCAAAATCCCACAAGTTATTGACGAAGTATCTTCAGCAACAACCGAAACGTAACGGCTATTACCAAAAATCTAATATGATGCTATAAAAATCATGTTAGCTATTAACAAAACCTAATATATTGCAGCCATAATCGTGTGGCCTATTGTCAAGATTATCAACATTTTGTAAGATATTATCAAAGTGTCACATGATATTGTCAAAGTCTCACATAATATTACCAAATCTCCGTAAATAATACAAAATACTGTCTTGTATTATTAAAGTGGTGTGAGATATTTTGAGAGACCTTTCAGACATTACCTAAATCTTGCAAGTTATTATCAAAATCTAGAATGGCTCTAGAGAAATCATGTCTACTAATATCAAATTATTATCAGGCATTACCAAAATAGTGTATGGTACTATCAAAATCTTGTCTGATATTATCAAGCATCTTGCACTACACTAACAAAATCTCACCTGATATAACAAGAGTCCCCTACTGTATTATAAAACTTGAAGTAGTATTATCAAAATCATTTATTAATAAACTTATTATTAAAATCTTGCACATTACTATCGAAATCTTACCTTGTATTAACAATATATTTTCTGTTACTATCAAAATATGTCTGAAACTGTCAAAATCTAAAATGGTGTCATCAAAACCCTGTCTGCTGTTACCAAAATTTAACGGAGCACAATGAAATTGTATCTCCTATTATCACATTAAAAAAATATTTGCTGCTATGATTAAAACGTGTATGCCATTACCAAAATTTAATGTCAAATATTATCAAAACCTTGCATGATATTACCAAATCATGTTTTAATATTAAAAAGTCTTGTATTGCATTTTCAAAGTCTTGTGAGATATTACGACAATCCTTTCCGATATTAACTAAATCTCGCAAGTTATTGTCAAAATATAGAACAATGCAATCAAAATCAAAATATTACCAAGCATTATCAAAATATTGTTTGATATTATCCAAATCGTCCCTGAAATTATCAAATATCTTGTGCTACATTATCAAAATCCCACATGGTATAATGAGAATCCTCTATGATATCATCAGAACTTTACATATTATTACGAAAATCTTAGAAGTTTCTAGCAAAATCATACATGGTATTATGAAAATTCGACCTGATATTAACACAAATATTTTTCTAGTAATATCAAAACGTATCTTATACCATCAAATCTGACAGTGAAGTTATCTAAATCGTTTCTGCTATTTCCAAATTTAGCATAGTGCAATCAAATCGCGTCTCTCATTATCAAGATTATCAAAATCTTGTCAAGTATGATCAAACTCTTGTTTAATAGTATCAAGATTATTAAAATCTTGTCAAATATTATCAAAATTATACATGGCATTATCAAAGTCTTGCTTGATATTACCAAATCATATTTAAATATTACAAAATCTTGGTTTACATTTTTAAATCTTTGTGAGGTATTATGGCAGTCTTTTCTAGTATTACCTAAATCTTGCAAGTTATTATCAAAATCAAGAATGATGATAGCAAAATCGTTTACAGTACTATTAAAATATTAAATATTACCAAAATCTTGTGTGATATTTTCAAAATCATGTCGGATATTATCAAATACCTTGTGCTACATTACCAAAATCCCGCATGGTATAATGAGAATCTCTTTGATAATATCAAAACTTTACATATTATTATCAAAATCTTGCATGTTATTAACAAAATCATGCATGGCATGGATATTAACAAAAATATTTCTCTTGTAATATCAAAATGTGTATTCTATCGTCAAAACTAACGCGTTGTTATCTAAATCGTGTCTGCTGTTAAGAAATTTTACATAGTGCAATCAAATCTTGTTGATCATTACCGATATTATATGATACTGCTTGTATGATACTATCAAAATCTTGTCTGATATTATGAAACACCTCTTACTACATTATCGGAATCTCAATTGGTTTAATGCGAATTCTTTATGACAATATCAAAACCATTTGCTCTATTATCAAAATCATGCAAGTTATTAACAATATCTGAAAGGGGTTCTCCCCTCCTCAATGCCCCGCTCTCTACTCTAAAGTTGGAATCTTTCTCTCAGCTCTACTTTATAAATCAATAGAAAACTTTAGCTTAAAGGGCGGGGCGTTGAGGAGGGGACAACCCCTTTCATATACAGAACATTTTTGTTCGTTTTAAGCTTTAATGTTGAGAAGAGTTGAGAGCCTTCACTTACTAGTGGAAACATTAGCGAGGACACAAGAAAAACTGAAAATAAATATTCTTTGTGTGTGGTAAATGCATGTGGAACCAAATAAATGAAATTACGAACGAAGAAAATGACGATAATACATTTTTCATAAGATTGCGGAGCAGCAACAGATTTTTCTTGAGATTTTAGAAGGATTTCATAGAAGGTGAGGGGGTAAAATTCTAGGGAGCAGACGGCAGTTGCCCCCTCTAGAACTATACTTGCCCTAAATATTAGTTTGTCTCGCCTATCCACTATTAATGATAAGGATTTTTTATTATTTCATTTTTATGTTAATTATATATAGTTTGTGATCAATTAAATAGAAATAGACTAACTATCGATTTGTTTTGAATTACCCAGGCAAAGATCTCCGCTATTTTATCCCAATTTAGGTTGTTTATTTAAAAATTACTTTATCCATTGACAATTTGTCCATCTCCTCCATGATCTTTTTCAATTTGTGTTAATGTTAAAAGGGGTATTAATTCATAGACAACCAAACCTGTAATTAATTAAATCAATCAGTTTATGGTAAATAATATGACATGGTAACTTGTTTTCTATTTCTTTAATGTGAAACACTCACCCATCATAAATGGACAATTGCAACATTACCTACAACCACTCTTACTTGCCTCTTTTGGGCCCTTCTCTCTCTCTCTCTCTCTCTCTCTCTCACTCTCTCTCTCTTTCTCTCTCTCCCTCTCTCTCACACACACACATGTCAATTTTACTGAGACTTTCAACTTCGAATATCTTCTGCTACTTTCAACTTTGTGTATACTAATTCCTCTTCCGATATTCTAGAATATTGGTTTAAAACACTCACCGCTAGAGTAAAAAAAATGAACGCAAATTGTGTCACTTAAATGAATTTTCAGCTCTAACAATGTATATAATTGACAGCAACCATGGATGCTTTACCGAAAGTTTAATTTCCAATTTTAATAAATTCACATTAAACCGATATCAAAATAATTGCCTTAAAAGGTAATAAGCATCATTCTAAAAAGGTATCAGAGTAATCGAAGACAGAAGAAAAAATTGAGAAATATTTTTAAATGTAAGCATTCGTTTACAGACTTTAGCCATGGAAGGGACGCTAATTTATTAATTAAAATTATTGATAAGAAATATATTATTAATAAACAACAAGATATGTATTATCTTATTAACTTATTTCTTAACAAGATAAATGTCAGTTTTGACAACTCTATTAATTCATAAACCAAGCAGTATTTCACAAAGACATCAAGAATTTGTCCCACGACTTTTTATGATTTTTTATTTTCTTTACGAAGATAGAACTTTTTTTTCTTTTAAACAAGACCTCTTCTTGGGCATATTTGAACGGGAAACAATTTACACAAATATTTTCAAATTGTCGGCAGTAGACATCCACATTGACAACTGCAGAAAAAAAATCAAGTGGGTTGATATATTATTTAATGAAAGCTCTCATTATTGACAAAAATCAAATACAGGATAATTTGTTTTTAAAAGGAAATCCGAATGCAAGTTTCGTTGAAAATGTATTTCGCCACAGGGGTGCCAGTTTTCCCACAGAGATTCATCGGTGCCATAGGGGTACCACAGGGCTGCAGCATTGCAGACTAATTTAAAAATGATTCCAAAAGTTTTTTTTTGAAACTATCAAAAAGTTAGACGGTATTCGTTACTAAGCCTACCTCTAATAATGGTCAATTCAAGCTCGGGTGGTGAAACTGAATATTGAATAATAGTGAAAACCAATAATTGGGTTTATATGCTTATGTAATATAAAATTGCAAAATGTCTACAGTTTCGGTAACTCGATATTTTCAATAGAAATAACATAAAAATTTCCATTTCTTTCCAAAAAAAATAGGCGGTCTGCCACATAAAGGCTGTGTTGCCAAAGTTAATTATCCGTAGTACAAGTAATGATTAGTTTCCTGCTACTACTACTACTAATAATAACTCACCTCAGCACCGAGGCGCCCGAGGCAAACACAGCTACGCACGCTCCTCCTCCAACCCAATCTATTCAAGGCCATAGAATCCAATATTCTAATCTTGGTTGCAGACTTATCTTCCTATTCTTCCAAACTATTTTAAGTGTGAAAAAACACCCCCGGCCTTGGCTTTAGTTTTGGATTTAGTTCAGCGGAATAATAATAATTAAATCACCTTCAGTCGGTATCTTTACACACTCCTAAGAAGTTCCCATTTTTTAAAACTTTATTTATGACATCCTCCCACCCCAGACGAGGATGACCTGCTTTCCTTATAGCCCCAGACGGTTGACCAAAAAGGACAATATTCGGCAGTCTCTCATCCTTCATCCGCAGAATTTGGCCTAGCCATCTCAACCTTTCTTTCATTCTAGCCCTAGAAAGCGGGATTAAACCAGAGTTTTCGTACAACCTACTGTTTGAAATACAGTCTGTCAGCCGGGTACCCAGAACAATCCGTAGGCAATTTCTCTGGCAAACATCTAGTAAATTTTCATCTGCTTTTCGGAGCGCCCATGCTTCAGAGCCATATTTGACCACTGTCATCACTGTAGCTTCCAATATTTTAATCTTGGTTGCAGACTTATCTTCCTATTCTTCCAAACTATTTTAAGTGTGAAAAAACACCCCCGGCCTTGGCTTTAGTTTTGGATTTAGTTCAGCGGAATAATAATAATTAAATCACCTTCAGTCGGTATCTTTACACACTCCTAAGAAGTTCCCATTTTTTTAAATCTTTATTTATGCCATCCTCCCACCCCAGACGAGGATGACCTGCTTTCCTTATAGCCCCAGACGGTTGACCAAAAAGGACAATGTTCGGCAGTCTCTCATCCTTCATCCGCAGAATTTGGCCTAGCCATCTCAACCTTTCTTTCATTCTAGCCCTAGAAAGCGGGATTGAACCAGAGTTTTCGTACAACCTACTGTTTGAAATACAGTCTGTCAGCCGGGTACCCAGAACAATCCGTAGGCAATTTCTCTGGCAAACATCTAGTAAATTTTCATCTGCTTTTCGGAGCGCCCATGCTTCAGAGCCATATTTGACCACTGTCATCACTGTAGCTTCCAATATTTTAATCTTGGTTGCAGACTTATCTTCCTATTCTTCCAAACTATTTTAAGTGTGAAAAAACACCCCCGGCCTTGGCTTTAGTTTTGGATTTAGTTCAGCGGAATAATAATAATTAAATCACCTTCAGTCGGTATCTGTCTACATCTGCAGTATTTCAAACACATCAATAGATGCAAGTTACCATAAGCTTTTCTAATAAAAGCAGATTGGCTGCATTGCCAAACTTTTTTTTCGGCAACAGAAATGATAATGGTTCTAGGCAAAAGAACAGTAGTGAATATAAAACAGTTTGTGCTGACGAACTGTAAGTAAGGAGTGATGCGACTCAATACAGTCTAAGCTCCAGGAGCCTTGATTACAATAAATATATATAAAAAATTATTTGTGATACTTATTCAAAAAAATATAAAGTTCATAAAGTTTAATGTTCTCCAAGAAAGTTACGAGCCTGATACCCAGTTGATACAGAGGAGGGGAGGGAAAACACCCAAAACATGAAGTGATCTTAATGAAAATCACACCACCACATTTAGCATATCAGTGGACGTTACTGTAGAGGTTTCAAGATCCTATATACATCAGTCTATGTACATCAGTCTATACATCAGTCCTTCAGTCTAAAAATTTTGGAGGGCAGCTAGACCCTCTCCCGCGAAAGTTGCCTGTTAAAAATTTTGAGATGGCCATTTCGTTCAACATAGTCGAAAGAACTGACAACTATCTCTTTGAGGATGAATTTACCCCTGCAGTCCTTGGATGAAGGGCTGCAAACTCTGAATTTCCCATTGTTTACACTTAGTATTGGTTATTGGCAAGTATACAGAAATTTTTAAGGGTGGGGATATTTTTCTGGCCGGGTAGAGGGATACATGGGAGGAACTTTCTATAGCGGAATTTTTAGGGGGTAAGGACATTTCCTATGGAGGGGGAGCCGGAAAAACTTAAAATGAAAAGAAATTGTTTCTTATATTAGGGGTTCGGTCCTTCCTTAATACCTCGCTCTTTACGCTAAACTTTTAAAACAGCTTATTATTCTAATTAAACGGTCCTTGTGTTTCACGAGTCATTCTTAAATGATTGGAACAAAAAGTCGAACTTTATTGGATAGAGCGAGGTATTTAGAGAGGGCAACCCCCTCACATACATTAAAATTTTCGTTCTTTGAGGTTTTAATGATGCTCCTTAATCTCACTTGAAAAAAACTTGTTTTTTTAATTAATAATATAAAGCTTTACTAACTCAAATACAGCAATAGGTTAAAAGAAAACCTAAAAAAAGATTTTTCCTTTTAAAGACATTATTCCCAAATCATATTCTTGACAGACAGAAAAAAAGAGTTAAAAGCTAATATTATTTTGTCAGATTTTTGACTTGGCAAAGATAAACTCGAAAATATTGGCAACTATAGGCGAATCGTGGCAATGTCAATTGAACCATTTGGAACAAAACTATTTGAACTAGATTGAATTCCTAAGTCAGTCGTGGGAAAAATTAGAATATTTAGCCAAATAGCTTTATCTAAGCTACGCGCGTGTTCAATAAGTCCTTAATTTCTTTATAATTCAATTATTTTAATATGGATGTTTCCCATTCCCCATTTTGAATCTTTGAAGTGCTTAGATTTAATGAATTCTAAATTCGATTGTTCCTCCGCCCTTAAATACATTTTATCTTCTAATAGAAGCCTTACAGTTTAAGACTTTTTCAAATTTTTAATTGCGAAGTAACAATGTTAGCTATTAACTATCTTTTAGTCCGTTGAAACAAAAGTGTTAGCAAACAAAAGCTGTTAGCTAACAATTCTGAGGAACATATTAATTGAGTGGAGAATCAAAAAAAAAAGCTTGGAAAAAAATGGCTAGCCCATTTCTGAAGATACATTTGAGAAAGAAATATTAACAGATGTGTATTCTATATCAATGTTTTTTAAGTGTAAATATTCTCCTGCTTTGCTCCATTGAGTGGAGAATTAAAAAAATAAAAGCTTGGAAAAAAAATTAGCTGGCCCATTTCTGAAGATACATTTAAGAAAGAAATATTAACAGATGTGTATTCTATATCAATGTTTTTTAAGTGTAAATATTCTCCTGTTTTGCTCCATTGAGTGGAGAAGTAAAAAAAATAAAAGCTTGGAAAAAAAATTAGCTGGCCAATTTTTGAAGACACCTCTAGGAAAGGATTATTAACAGATGAGTATTCTATATCAACATTTTTCAAGTATGAATAATCTCCTGCTTTTCTTCATTATCAGTTTTAAAATATTTACCTTCAAACTCTGTATAGTTTTTCCAGCCTCGATTCGATTCGTTGTAAAAGATAAAATCAATCAGTAGAAGTGAAAGTACCGAAAAAATATTTCGTGCACAATAATACTACATAAAATCATGATTCCAAAGCCGAAACAATTGGAGAAGTTTCCTGATATTGGCAGCTAACCATTTTTCGTTTGTTTAGGGAAGTGTAATTTTGCAAAATTCTTATCTAAAATTCCAATTCCTCATGCTCAAAGTTTACTTAGAGCTTTCTGCTTTGTTTAAAAGCAGTAGGGGGCTCACAAGAGAGAGAGAGTAAAAAGGGAAAATTTGAACCGTGCGGGGTGGGGTGGGAGTAGTGTGCCCAGCTCTGTTGGCCTCAGGGGACCTAATGCTGCGATAAGTGGTCAAAAAGTAGAAGTAATAGGAGTAGACACCGGTAGGCGAAATGGGGGCGTGGTAATGGAAATGAGAAAGAAACAAGATGGAAACCCTAGGGAAGAAGAAGACATCTTAAAATTTATAAAAATGGAACACGAAAAAAATAACCATTCAAACTTTTGTAAAACAAAAGCATCTAGTAATATCCCTCCCCCTGAGAACTGTTCTGGCCGCACTAAATAACAAAAAGTAGTATGGGCCTTTCTGATAGCCACTAAGTTTCATGCCTAGTTGTTATGCTAAGCTAAGCCTAGCTAAGATTAATCCCACTGCGCCATCACAGGTCGGTTTAAGTTTATTAAACCATGTTATTTAAAATTCGACAAACGCTACAAATAATATACATGTCATTTTACCAGGGGTCTTACAAACTGGTTAAAGAAATCATTTTCAACCATTTACTTTGAGAATCTGTGCTTAAATCCTCAAAGCTTTTTTATAGCTGCCCCGTGAGGACTGAACTTCCGTCCCTTCCCCTTGCAAAATGAAAATGATTCAAAAGATGCAAAATCTTATAATATTTGGGAATTTTTCTATCTAAACTCCTATTCCCTAGAAAAACTTCAGTTTTTCAATAGTTTAAATATATTCATGTTATTTCTAAATTAAATTCCTGTCACTAATGAATATACTTTTATTTTCTAGACAAGGTTATACAAGTTGGTTTGATGGATCGTATGTAATATTTTTCGTTGAGATTTCAAGCTCACCCGCTCAAAGCTTTTATAGAGGAGCTGCCCCACGAAGTTTACTGCTCAAATGCTAGTCAAGTGTCATCTGTTGTGATATGGGAAATACCAGTGTAAATGCTTATCATTCCGTTAGGCGTTATTAAATGCATCATTTCGTACTTTTGCGCTTTCTATAATGTTTCTTTTTTATTGAATAAAGAATTAGGTACATACATAGGTCAAACTTCGTTCATAAGCCTCATTTGGTAAAGAGAATGGATAATTTTTGTAGTATTGACTTTATATCCTTTTTCCCTAGTGTCTGGTTAACCTGTTTTGACAGACAGTCCATTGTGCAATTTGTTTTGTGATTGGGCTTTACCTTACACTCGTTGCGCTACACCCATATAAAAAGAAAAATAAAGAGGCCACATTCTCGTTAGTTTTCAGCAACTTCATTGTTATGCTAAATTTTACAGCCATTAAGAAATAAAAATAAAGAGACCTAATTCTCATTAGTTTTCAACATCTTCGTTGTTATATAAAATTTTACAGTTATAAAGAATGAAAAATAAAGAGGCGAGATTCTCGTTAGTTTTCAACAGCTTCATTGTTATATAAAATCTTACAGCCATAAAGAATCAAAAATTAAGAGGCCGCATTCTCGTTAGTTTTTACTGCATTCATTGTTATACTAAGTTTTACAGCCATTACTACTAATACTACTACTATTACTAATAACTCACTGCAGCACCAAGCCGCCTGAGGCCAACACAGCTACGCACGCTCCTCCTCCAACCTAAAATATTTAAAGCCTCCCTCTTTACACCCTCCCAGGAAGTTCCCATTTCCTTTAAATCTTTATTTATGACATCCTCCCAACCCAGACAAGGACGACTACTTTCCGTGTAGCCCCATACGGTTGGCCAAAAAGGACAATCTTCGGTTATCTGTCATCCTTCATCCGTAGAACGTGGCCTAGCCATCTCAACCTTTCTTTCATTATAGCTCCAGAAAGCGGGATTGAGCCACAATTTTCGTACAACCTACTGTTTGAAATACGGTCAGTCGGCCGGGTACCCAGAACAATCCGTAGGCAATTTTTCTGGAAAACATCTAGTAAATTTTCACCTGCTTTTCGGAGTGCCCATGCTTCAGAGCCATATTTGACCACTGTCATCACTGTAGCTTCCAATATTATACTCTTGGTTTGTAGACTTATCTTTCTATTCTTCCAAACTTTTTTTAACTGTAAAAAGACACCCTGAGCCTTAGCTATTCTACTTTTAACATCTTCACTGCTTCCATCATCTTTACTAATAATACTACCAAGGTAACTGAAGTCACCTGTTCATCTTCACTTATTCCTAGCCTTAGTGACTTAGTCTTCTTAACATTAATTTTCAAGCCTATTTTAGCACCCTGAACTCGTAACACCTCTAAAAATTCATTCATTTTGCTCACACTTTCATCTAATATGCTTAAATCATCAGCATAATCTAAGTCCAGGATTGTTCTTCCTCCCCATTTGATTCCATGGTCTCCAATTGCCTTTCCTGTGCTCCTTAAGACGAAGTCCATCAAAATGATCCATATAAAGGGGGATAGAACACAACCCTGCTTAACTCCTGATCTAATACAAAACCAGTTGCTAACCTCATTTCCAACCTTAGCAGTATTATTCTCGTACATAGCGCAAATCACTTTAATGTATTTTTCTGGAAGACCGTATAACGATAAGACCTTTGTTAACGCTGTTCTATCAACAGAATCGAAAGCTTGCTCATAATCGATAAAACTGAGGACCAAAGGTGTTTGACAACGAAGGGACTTCTCAATTATTAACCTAAGAGTGAAAACATGGTCGACACATCCTCTACCTTTTCTAAAACCGCATTGTTCTTCCCTTAAAACTTTGTCTACAGCATGTCTCAGTCTAAAAAGTATCATATTACTCAGTAATTTGCTACCTACAGAGACCAGACTAATGCCTCGATAATCACGACAATGACTCTTGTCACCTTTCTTATACAGTGGTTTAATTAAGGTTTTCCTAAAATCATTGGGTACTTCCCCTTTTTCAAAAATCATGTTCATAATCTTCAGTAGCTTATTCCTAACCTCAGAGCCACCATAATTAAGAAACTCATTAATCATACTATCAGCACCTGGGGCCTTATTATTTTTTAATCCTTTTAGTACTGTCGCTAATTCTTCCTCACTAAACAAATCTTCCTTCACATCCAAGATATCACAAACTTTTTCATTTTCATCTATATCTTTTCCTGCAACTGTATCTCGGTTTAGCACATTCTCAAAATGTTCCACCCATCTTTCTTTAACTTTTTCCTTATCACTAATTGTGGCCCCATTTCTATCTTTAACTGGGACTATTCCGGATTGGCTACTCCCTTTCAATTTTTTAACATGCCAGTATAATATTTTACTATTATGCCGTCTAGCCGCATCGTCCAGATCCTCAGCAATTTTATCCATCGTCTCCACTTCACATCTCCTTAGTTCATATTTTAATGCTTTCTCCACTTTCTTTACATTCCTTTTGTTTTCGTACGACCTATCACTCAGATAATTACAGCCATTAAGAAATAAAAATAAAGAGGCCTGATTCTCGTTAGTTGTCAATACCTTCACTGTATTATTAGATTTTACAATCATAAAGAAAGAAAAATAAAGAGGCCACTTTCTCGTTAGTTGTCAACACCTTCATTGTTATATTAAATTTTACAGCCATAAAGAAAGGAAAATAAAGAGGCCACATTCTCGTTAGTTTTCAATGCATTCATTGTTATACTAAATTTTACAGTCATTAAGAAATAAAGATAAAGAGGCCTAGCTCTCATTAGTTTTCAACATCTTCATTGTTATATAAAATTTTACAGTTATAAAGAATGAAAAATAAAGAGGCGAGATTCTCGTTAGTTTTCAACAGCTTCATTGTTATATAAAATTTTACAGTTATAAAGAATGAAAAATAAAGAGGCCACATTCTCGTTAGCTTTCAATACATTCATTGTTATACTAGATTTTTCAGCCATTAAGAAATAAAAATTAAGAGGCCTGATTCTCATTAGTTTTCAACATCTTCATTGTTATATAAAATTTTACAGTTATAAAGAATGAAAAAAAAGAGGTGAGATTCTCGTAAGTTTTCAACAGCTTCATTGTTATATAAAATTTTACAGTTATAAAGAATGAAAAATAAAGAAGCGAGTTTCTCGTTAGTTTTCAACAGCTTCATTGTTATATAAAATTTTACAATTATAAAGAATGAAAAATAAAGAGGCCACATTCTCGTTATCTTTCAATACATTCATTGTTATACTAAATTTTACAGCGATTAAGAAATGAAAATAAAGAGGCCTGATTCTCATTAGTTTTCAACATCTTCATTGTTATATAAAATTTTACAGTTATAAAGAATGAAAAAAGAGGCGAGATTCTCGTTAGTTTTCAACAGCTTCATTGTTATATAAAATTTTACAGTTATAAAGAATGAAAAATAAAGAGGCCAGATTCTCGTTAGTTTTCAACAACTTCATTGTTATACGAAATTTTACAGCCATTTGGGAAGAGAGATAAAGAGGCCAAATAACGAGAATCTGGCCTTTTTGTTTTTTTCCCTTAATGGCCGTAAAATTTAATATAACAATGAAGGTGGGTTGGTTAGCGATGAAATTTGATCAGAAAATTTAAAAATTTTGCGTCTAATCATTTTGTGTCACTACACGAAGCAAAGCACCCCTAATTTATCTTTGTTGTCAAGAAGTAAGGGTAAGGATGCACTTCAGTAAACGGCTCCCCCTTTTTGGGCAAACCTTCAGACTATACATATTAGACTATATATGACAAATACGAATAGATTTTTGAAATATGTACATCCTAACTTATTCCTTATGCTTGGGCAAAAATTACCTTTAAACAACAAGTAAATAAGTAGAGAAGAGAAGGGCGGAAACATTTAGACTATATAGCAAATATGAATAGATTTGCGAAATATGTACATCCTGACATGTTCCTTATGCTGGGGCAAAAATGATCTTTTTTTTGTATTTCCGCTGGTTTTTGTCCGCAAGAATTTCTGGTTTTTGTCCGTATGTAATTTCTATTTCTAATTATTCTTTTTCCTAATGTTATTCTCAATTTGTTCAATATTTAATGTCCATAGGGCAATAGAAAGCCTGCAAGGACACACCCGTTGCATGGCTTTTCATTTTAGTATGTCACTGCAGGTAAAGATGGAAAAGTCAAAGTGCAATGCAATGCCTTATATTGTTGAAATTGAAACAAAAAGACAAAGAACAACAAGTATAATTTTAAGCTAGTGAATGAGAAGTAGGAAACACAGTAGATATTTTGGCAATGACCTATGCTAATCCGTCTTAAGTCAAATTTATCTCTTTTTAATTTGGTCTTATCTTCTTTTCTTTTTTTCATATGGTTCTTGTTAGTAATTTCTTAAGAATTTAAAAAAAAGGTTATTTTTTCTAGTATTGAATGCGGTTTGAAGAAGTTCCTTGCTATAGTATCTGCTTTCGTTTTTATGTCTCATTCACTGACTGAAAATTTTCCCTTATGCTGTTGTCTCATCTTCACTTTTTTTACTTTTTGTTTTTCATTCGACATACATAGCCATTGTTGTCTTCAACTTATATAGCTAATTATAGCAATGGAAGTCAAGTTGATCCTTAAATTATTTGCGTTGTTTTCAATGTTTGTGGTAGGCCACTTTTATTCCACTGAAGGCTCTTATAACCAAACTCTACGTTCCATTAATACTTGCAATATTTCATTGCTTTTAACATACTTCTTATCTAAAAAACTATATCATTTCAAAGATGAAAAATGTGTAGCCAATGAAGACATGAGGAGCATTGGGGGGTTAAAGTGAATTAATCCATGGTGTGATCTTGAACAAGTACTTTCTCATTTGTATAGTTTAATATCTACGAAAGTCAAAAAATTTCAATAATAGCAAGGAGAATATTCATTACAGCTTTTCGACAAACTTTTCTCTTAGGGAGCGTTTCACAGAAATACATCTGCATTACGTGTGAAATCAAATATTCTTATGAAACAGAAGATACGCTGAACTGACCATTTATTTTCATACCATTCTCTGTATTATACTGTTAGTATTGCTATAAATAGAATTGGCTATGAAATTAGAAATTTGTTGATGCTGTAATCAATTGTAGCTTCTTACTAAATTTGAATTTGGTGTTAAGCACAATTTTAATTTACGGAAGGTTTAGCTATAGATAATAGTTTTAAATTATAATTTTTAGTCAGAGATAAAGAAAAGATTAAGAATCTCAATGCCATAGCCCCCAAAAAATAAGCTACTCTGAGCTTTCCTGAGCATTTAAACAAATAAACACAGACAAGAGATAGCTTTTACTTCTAATCTAGAAGCTAAAACGTGTTGAGAGGACAAAATGCCTTTAAAATGGATGAAATGTACATTGTAAAATGATACAACCAACAGTCTAGTATCACCACCTAGCTTTGTAAATATTATTAGATGGCATAATATTAAAAGAAAAATATTTTGGTTGAGTTAAGCCAATATTAGGCCGACTTGTGGATTAGTTTCGATGAATACACCTATTTCCTTCCTATCATCATAGGTACAAATTTATGGGGTATTTTCTTAATCTTTATAGCGAATAATAATAATGGATTAATGATAATGATTTTTCGGATTTACTTGAGTGATTTGTTGCGTAACAAGTGTTTTAGGCAACAAGCAGAAGAGGGGAGGAACCCACCGCAGGGGCTGTACGTACCTGCTGGTATTTAGTAACCCTTAAATTGCAGGAAATAGGTGAGTAGCTTTCTACACTTCCCTTGTTCCTGAATGGACTTGATATTTAAATAAGCGACCTTGACATATTTCCTATCGATAAAAACCTACGCTCTGAAATATGGTCTGTGATTTTGGACTTGCTGTGTTAATGTTGTTGCATATTTGCGACGGCCTGTAAGCTCATCTAGAACCACGTATAAAACTTTTTGTCACGTGCAGTATGAATTGTAAAAAGCCATGATGAAGTCGCGAAGATATCAGCCCAGTTTTTCCAAAAAAAAGACATTATGAAAGCAAAAGAGATCTTACGGACTGAAGCGAATTTTCATCCTCGAATGTTCACAAAGGTTGCTATGAGTCACAATGTTTTGGAAATTATTAAATTGTTACAGACTTGTGATGACGATAATATTGCTCTGCCTAATTTGCTTATTTTTCAGCCAGAAAAAGTTTTCTCGATCCCAGGTGAAACTGCAGTGATTGTTACACACAATTTTACAGAAAGGTGTAACAAATTAGACATTCTGATGGAACAAAACTTCTCGAAAAGTAAACCTGTAACTACTGAAGTCCCTGCTGAATATATTTCCAAGTCATCCTATGCCGTGATTGTCAAAAATGCATCAAGTAACCTAGCCAAACTGCAATCACGGAAAGACTTCCAAGAACAAGCATGTGGTGACGTTAGCTCAAAACTGTTGAGCTAAAGCGCACCCAGGGTGACCGGAAAGTTATCACTGCTTCCAAATGTGATGCTCAAGCAATAGAGAATGCCCTTCGTAGCTCTAGCAGCACCATTAGCGCTAAGATTAAAAGTCCTTCTCACTTTGGAATAGTTAAACGTGTTCCAAATGATCTGACTGCTGGTGACGTCAAGTCTCTTGTACCAAATTGTAGTGAAGCAAAGCAAAGTGGCTCTTCCAGATCTTCCAGGCTGAAATTCGAAACAAAAGAGGATTTACTACGAGCAATGAAGTTCCTGTTAGTGATCAGTTTTGAACAATTTCCCATTCAAGAGTGTTTGTTTCTACCCCTTCGATGCTATAAGTGCCAATCATATGGACATATTTCAAGTGCATGCATAGACAAAGTTTGTTGTTCCGCCTGTGGAGAAGAAGGTCACAGGAACTCTAAAACAGCCCCCTGCCAGAGACCAAAATAAATATGCTCTTTGCAAATCAGACAGCCACCCATGTTCCAGTTACAAATGCCCTATTGTACAGGCTCTGCAGAAAGGTAAATCTAGTTCAAAGTGGAATTCAGATGCCGATTTTTGTCGTAAAATATTAATTGAAAAGTTACCGATGGAATCCCAATTCTTTCGCAGTTTTGAAGTCCCATGACATAGTTCTGATTCAGGAGCATTTCCTGTCGAAAGACCGCCAAAGCCTGTTACCACTATTCTCTAATTTTTATCTTCTCCTTTGTAGTGCATTTGTGAGACCGACAGGCAAACCATCTGGCGGTCTCGTTATTCTATCCCAATTTCCTTGCAACCTAGTAGCAGAGACTGATTACTTTATTGCCACTAAGCTTGAATCTGCTCTCTTTCCTGTTTTTTTTTTAATAATTACTTTATAGTCACCAATTTCAAGTGGGGTCAAGGCCCCCTACCCTCCTCCTGCCAGTACCATAAAAAATTAGAAAATATGTAGGGTTTGCAGTTCTAACACAAATTTTTAATAGTGGGGTCCATATATAGCCTTGTTCCCTTTCTTTCCCCACAACCTGACAAGTGAAGAATGAATTCGAAGCTATTGTTGATTAAATGCAAGTAAAATACCCATAACCTTCATTTATTCTTTATGAGTATTTGAAGATCCACCAATGTATCTTGCTTTATATGATAGACCTAAAAAAGCTTTTTAAAAAGGGCTCGTAATTCTTTTGCATATCTATTCCATACGGAATCAAACAATTTTCATACTTTACAAGCAAAGAGTTGCGACATCTTAACATCATCCAATCTCGTCCATTAAAATCTTTTCTGGATTTTGTGGCCAAACAATGTAGTATGGATTGACGGCCTTGCCACAGCTTATATAGCTTGGATAACAGCTTCAAATAAAAAAAAAAAAAAACAGAAAACTAAAAGCTGACCCCTACTGTACCTGGAATCTTAAAAAAAACTTAACTTCTCCTGTTTTTTGCGGGAGATAGAGATATTCAGTTCAAATGTAACATACTTCATTAGAAAACTTGAATTTAGTTACTTAATTAAGTAGATCCAAATTTCCATTTTAAAGAGTAAATATAATCTGAGCCATATGGCAGATTATGCAGTTCCCTGTGATATTACCCACATTGATTAAAAACAAGGCGAAACAGGGGAAACAAATTTTCATTCTCTTTTCAGTCAAATTCCAGTCTCAAATATTTTCTTTTCTTGGCCCTTTACTGACAGATTGCTTTGAAAAAAAAAATCCAAAAAAAGCTTTTTAAATAAAAGTAAGAAGCCATATTTTTACCCTAGACGAGCAGAACAAAATCCTTATAATAACTCAAACTTGAAACTAACAGAAATTACTATCGATGAACAAATGAAGCCCATAACAGTAAATAAATAACTAATAATATCGAACATATATACAACAAGTAGTTCTATAAACTTATAAATGAATCATGAAACGAATATTACCTAAAAAAAAAATAGGGCTCCCAAGTCTCAATTTTTAGTCTTTGTGGTTCAACCTTTGGTTCACACCCATTTTTTTTCTGACACAAAGACTTCTCACACCAAAAAACCCAGCAAAACTTAGAAATATTTACACAAAACTAGGTATAATCAGCACTTAACATCTATTAAAACAACAAGGTAGAAACATGCCATAGAGTAGAAAATAATGATTTATTTTTTTTTTTTTTAAGGGATGCGTTTCTCAACGGCTCAGTCGAAGCCTAGATAATGCAAAACATTTTATAGATGGCCTTTACTGTTACGACATTGCTAGTTTGAAATCAAGGAGCATGAGAATTGTAACTTTTATTTTTTTCATTAATAACTTTTATTGGTATATCCTCGTTTTCTAAACGTCAGGTATATACCTTATTTTATAAAAAATTAAAGTTTTTGAAAATTGTTTTTTGATAGCTCGGGTTGGCCTGTTTGTTGTGCTACACAAATGAAACTTTCAGGAATAGATTTTCAGGTTACAGTTTAAATTTGGCATAGGGAAGCTCATTCCTGTCAAAATACCTGACCTTAAATACCTTAATCGGTAAAATTCTAGTTAATTGACTTCTTGCTATCTTGGAAAGGGTTTAGGTTAGGAAAATGAAACTTTCAGGGACGGGTATACAGGCTAAAGTATGTCATGGGAAGATATTTTAAAGTACCCTCCTCCACTCCTTCTCTCTCTAGAGGGCCCTGAAATTTGCCTACATGACAGGTCTATACCTATTGAAATTTTGACAAAACAACATTTTACCTTAATTTTCAGTTTCTAGTTGCTTTTTCTCTGCCTTTAGTTCTGAAGATGCAATTCCTGTTTTTTGAGTAGAATTTTGAGCCATATCAACGTTTTTTCTTTCCAAATTTAGGAAATGTATTTGTATATCTCTAAAACCTTATAAAATGGAATTGAGCAAAGTTATGAAGCTGAAAACAATTTTGTTATGCTTCAATTAAGCAGAAGATATACTTTGCAAGATTTCACTTTTAACATGCATATTTTTAAAGGTCATCAAAGGTCAGGGCCCTCTAGAGAGAGAAGGAGTAGAGGTAGTTGCTTCAAAATACCTTCCTGGGACATACTTTAGTCCATAGATTCATCCCTGAAAGTTTCATTTTCCTAACCTAAACCCTTTATGAGATAGCAAGAAGTCAATTAACTAGAATTTTACCCCTTAATCCATATGAGAGCTTTAAGGTCTTCCAGACCTGTAGTGCTCTTGAGTTGATGACTGCCAGTTGAACATCCACTGCTTCTTCTCCCACTCTTTGTCAAGTTGGTTTTTGAAGGACTGGATGGAGGGAGCACTGACAGTTGAATCTTTCAGTTTATTCTAATGATTTATGACTCTTCTTGAAAACAATGTTTGGCAAGTTCTAGGTCATGAGCTTGACTTTGGTAGCTTCTTGGAGTGTCCTCTTGTGTTGTGCTGGCTGATACTGAAATTTCCACCAAAGATTGCTGGTTTTTTGTTCTGAAGCTTGTAATTAAGCATCATATTGCTGCACAAGCATTGGTAAACCAGAGTGGGTAGTTTGAGGTACCTGAGGTGGTCCTCATATAAGGTTGATGCTAGACTTTTTATGCATTTTGTTGCTTGTCTCTGTATGGTTTCAATGAGCTTCACATCTTGTTGATAAGATGGACCAGCAAGACACATGCCAAAATCAAGATGAGGTCTGACAAGAGCCTTGTATACTTTTATAAATATAGATGCCTGTCTACTGTTGATGGTTTGTTTTAGTATTCCAAGACTAGAGCTTGCATGGGAAACAATATGCTGGACATGGCTGTGAAATGTAAGTTTATCATCAATAATGACATGTAGATCCCTTTCTTCTGCTCTGTTCTTTAGTTGCTCTCTTACTTTGGTGGTGGGGTTGTAGATTGTGTAGTTTGCCATTGGGTTATTGGGTCCAAGGTGTAATACACAGCACTTTCCTGTATTAAATTGGAGAAGGTACTATATAATTGGAGAAGGTAATTTGGTACTATATAGCAATGTAGACTGTATTACTACAAAGATGAATGAAATCAAGTCAGTGATGTCAACGAGGCATGAAGTAAGTGTTTTTGCCTTCACTGAGGTGAAACCTAAATGTACTGTATTTGATACTCAAATTCTTACTGATACACAAATTCAAGTGCCTGGATTTGAGCTACTCACCAATCTGTCAAAGCCAAATGGTAGAGGGATAGCAGTGTATGTCAGATCTCCACTCCAGGTAAGGGCTCTTACAGTAAATTCAGATTACAAACCTTGGGTTGAACAAATATGGATAACAATTCTGCAGTGAAGTCTCCCTGTAGTCATAGGCTGTTTTTATAGAAGTCCCAGTTCCCCCTGTCAGACAAGTTCCCTTCTAGCAATTGCATATTCTATTAATAATGTTATGAAGCATTGTTATAAGAATGTTCTCATTGTGGGAGATTTTAATTTACTGGAATTACACTGGATTGAGGGGTTTGCTGTTACAGAAGGGGTTGAAAACTCAAATTGCCCACTTTTGGACTGCCTTCATGAACATTCGCTATACCAAGCAATTGATTTTCCGACCAGGTATAGAAGTGGGCAGAACCCAACCCTAATAGACCTTTTGTTTATTAATGACCATGAGATGCTCATTAGTGTCAACTCGGCTTGGAATCCAGGGAGAAATTCAGTTACAGAACTACTTGTGAATGGCAATATAGTTAGTACCCCAAATAATATAGCAGCTGAATTGAGTAGACAATTTAAGTCAGTGTTCACGCCTCCTGACGATGCCCCCTTACCAGAAGCACCAGAATATTCTATTGGGGGACCTATGCAAAAGATAACTGTGGTTGCCTCTGATGTGGAGAGGCGGCTGAAGCTGCTTAATCCTAACAAATCAATTGGCCCTGATGAAGTTCACCCAAGACTATTGAATGAAGCTCATGCGGAAATAGCCCTTCCCCTTATGAACATGCTTCAGAAGTCTCTTGATACTAAGGAGATTCCTCAAGACTGGCGAGATGCAAACATTACACCTGTACAAAAAGGAGGTAGCCGCAATAACATTTCCAATTATCAACCCATTAGTCTTACATCTGTAGCTGGTAAAATCTTAGAAGGAATCGTGAATACTCATATTGTCGAACACCTGGCCACCAATGAGCTGCTCAATGATAGTCAGCATGGCTTTAGACATGGATGCTTGGTTGAAACTAATTTGATTGATACATATGATTATGTTACTGAGCATCTAGATCAAGCAATCCCTGTCGACTTAGTTCTATTGGATTTTGCAAAAGCCTTTGATAAAGTATGTCACTGTCAACTAAGGAGCAAGTTATTTGCAATTGGAATACATAATGAGATCGTAGAGTGGGTGTTCCAGTTTCTTTCCGGGAGAAAGTAAAGGGTGAAAATATTTGGAAAAAATGGACAGGTATTCTTTTCAGAAGAGGTGGAAGTATTAAGTGGAGTGCCCCAGGGAACCATCTTGGGACCAACTTTATTCAACATTTATATTAATGATGCACCAACCACAGTCAAAAATAAAATAAGTCTTTATGCTGATGACTCCAAACTCATTGGAACTGTCGATACACCCGATAAGAGAGCCTCTATGCAGAATGACCTGTGGGTGCTTTCCCATTGGGCAACTTTGTGGAGGTTTGAATTCAATGTAAACAAATGTCGAACAATCCACTTTGGAAAGAAAAATGAGAAATGCCCTTATCATATGTTAGGGATGGATGGATCAAGGCAGACTATTATGTCATCTGAAGTGGAGAGAGACTTGGGTGTCATAGTTGATAATGAATTAAAATTCACTATACACACAGAGACAGCCATAGCCAAAGCATTCAAAACCCTGGGCATTATAAAAAGAACAATCACTAGCAGGTTACCTATGGTGATGACTAAATTATATAAGGCATTGGTCAGGCCTAATTTGGAGTTTGGCATGTGTGTTGCTAGCCCCCTCAACAAAGGTGACCAGCAGAAGTTAGAAACAGTTCAGAGATGGGCTACGAAAGCAATTGAGGGATGCAAATATTTAAACTATTCATCCCGTCTGAAGAGGCTGAAACTCCCCACTCTTGTCTACAGACGTAAAAGGGGTGATATTATCATGACGCATAAGCTCCTGAATTACAACTCTCCATTAAATAAGCTATTTCAACTTGACCAGTCTGCCAGAACTAGGGGGCATAGTCAGAAACTGTATCAGAAGAGAGCTGCCACTAGACTACGCAATAATTTCTTCACTTATAGAATAGTGAGTTTGTGGAATTCTCTCACCGAAAAAGTGGTCACTACCCCCAGCACAGCTGCCTTTAAAAGAGCCGTTGATGGAGAATGGTCATCAAAACCATGGCGAACTGAGTGGGATGCCGTTGTGACGTCCAACCATCGTCATCACTAACCAGTGACTCTACAGGATTTAATCCTTATTTCGCTGGACAATGCGATTTAAGGTAATTTTAAGGTAAGCCAGTTGTGGGTCCAAACTTGTAGCTCATCTATGTTGTGCTGGATACTCTGAGGGCATGCAATACCAAAGAGTTTGGCATCATCAGCAAACAGATGCATGCCATTGCCAATATGGTTAAATATGGCATTGATGTAAATCAGAAAGAGAGGTGGACCCAATACAGTTTCCTGCAGTACTCTGCTCATTACTTCAGCCTCATTGGAGTAAATTGGTTTGCCATCTGTAGCAAATAAGCGAACTTTCTGCTTGTGCTTTGTAAGGAAATTCATCAGCCAGTCTACAACAGCTGGATTGATGCCAATAGTGGATATTTTGGGGTGCAGTCAACTACAAGGAAACTTGTCAAAGGCATTAGCAAAGTCTAGCAGGAGCAGGTCAACTGGATGTCTTTGGTCAATCAGGTCTGTGATTTCCTTGTATGATTCCAAGAGGTTTGTTTCAATTGGTTTCCCCAACTGGAAGCTATGCTACTTGGGGGACATGATCTTATTGGTTGTCAAATGCTTAAGGATTGAATCATTGACTATGCACTCAAGTATTTTGATAATGACTAAGGTCAGGCTAATTGGCCAATAGTATTTAGGCTTGGAAAAATTACCTTTCTTGAAAACTAGTGTAATGTTGGCTATTTTCCAGTCTGCTGGCAGCTTTCTAGAAGTAAGTGATGTCTAGAAAATTCTCCTAAGTGGTTCTGCTATGATAGCTGCAGTTTCTTTTAATAGCCTGGGATGTAGGTTATAGCATCTAATTTCTGTAAGCATCTAAGAACCTCTGTGTACGATAGAGTGATGCTTTCCATTGGGGATTTTAAAATGTATTCAGGTGAAGAGGGTAAAGGACCATTGGGTTCAGTGGTGAAAACTGAAATGAATTGCTGATTTAGTGAGTTTGTAAGCTTGTTAATATTGGTTATTTCTTCACCTTCCTCAGTTACTAATTTCCTCATGCCTTGTCTATTATGGTCTTGGCTAGAGACATATCACCCAAATTTCTTTGGATTTGTCTTAGCTTTGTCTGCAAGTTTAGATTCAAAGCTTGTGTATAAATCATGTGTTAAATTTTTAAGTCTGTTCCTGCTCTTTGAAAATTTTTCTTTGTTTTCTGGGGATGGATGCTTTTTGTAATTCTTCCATTGTCTGTTTTTTCAGTTAATTTCCTTCTTAATATCTTTTGTCATTGTTGGTAGTGTTTGCAGTTTTGGGATGAGCTTACTTGAAGTGTACTGTTCTGCTTTGTTTAGCAGTAATTCCTTGAAGTATTGCCATTGTTGTTCTAAAGAGCCAATTAGGACATCATCCCAGGAGATGTTGCTGAGATCCACTCTAATCTTCTCATAGTCTATGAAGGTCCTTTTGATGTAGTTGTTAGTTACTTTGAGGAATGCTGTTTTTATTTCTATGGCAACATAGTGACTTTTCCTGATTGGGGGTATGTACTTAGTATGAAGAAGGGATAAATAAGAAAGTGGTTTCTCTTCTCCCTCTCAAGAACACAGACTTTTTTTTTATCAATCAAGGAAATTTGGTAAATCTATGTTAGGTATTAGTCCAGGGGCATAATTTACTATGAGGAAGGGGAATACCCCAGTTGAAACTTAGTTTCTTCAAAAATCTTGTCTAAATTAAGAAATGCCTGGATAATTTGAGCATCTAGAGACACATGTCAGTTTTCTTTAGCACATATTTGCCTTTGTGGTGCTATATGGCTCATTTTTTAAGTTTTCACTATCATTTTTACTTGATTTGGGAAAATTAGCTGCACCTTTGACCCCCCCCCTACAGGATTTTAAAAAATTATGCCACTGTATTATTGCATGGTTAAGCCAGTAAATATGCACTTCCAACATAATTTAGCTTGGACAAAAGTGAATACACCACTTGATTCCACCATTTTTATGCTCTTTCATAATCTAGTAATTATTTGGCACATATTGAGCTTTTATTGGGGCTCCAAAACTTAAAACATTTAACAAAAAGTTTAAAGACATGTTTTGAAAAAAAAAAACTGTCTCATGAGAAAATATCCTCATTTGTAACTGATTCATGAATTTTAGGTATTACTTCTTTAGTCTTAAAATTAAAAAGTTATTTAAAACAATTTAAAGGACATTCAAAAAGAACCAAAAACCCCTCAAAATGACATCCCAGCTAAAAAATTTTGCCATTTTTGAGGGTATGTAGCTTTTTCTAAAGATTTATACAAATTTGTTGTCATAGCAACATTTTACTATTAAGACTAGTGAAAATTTATTTTTACTCACTAGCCAGTTTTTTTAGAAACTTATTTCTAAAATCTTGGCTACTAAAGGCTGTTTTGGCCCATTTTAGCCCTTTAAGAGCTCAAGATGTACTTTCCACCAGAAATAATTATTGAATTACCTGAAGAACACATTAAAAGAACACAAAAAAGACATCAACTGAATATGTACTATCATCCTAGGTAAATTATGTTGAAAACTGCATGTTTACCATTAGTCCTACTTAAAGAGAAACACTATAAAATTCCAAAAACAAATTTTAAAAATTTTAAAATAGCCTATTTACTTTTACCATCCTAAAATCACGTTATTTTACCAACAGGGCCATAATGTGCTGTAGGGCAGGGGGAGGGTATATGCCCCCCAGCCAAAATTTAACATTTTCAAAAATGTTGTCAAAACTTAGATAAGTCTACATAATTCAAGCATCCATAGAAACAGATCTTTTTTCTTTAGTATACCTTAGCCTTCATGTTACTATATGATTCATTTTCAATTGACTTGGGAAAATTGGCTCCAAGTTTCCCCCCTCAATATTTCAACAAAATTATGCCCCTGTTTAACAACACCTTCCCCTCCTCTAAAATGCAAATATATAGCCCAAATTAAATCTTGTCCATGCATTTTGCCATTTTTTTTTTATCTATCCATTAAATCTACTTGAAGGAAAGATAATAGTAATAATAATAGCTAGAAGTGACAACCCTTATAATGTAATATCTTTTTGATAAATAATATTTTATCAAATAGCAATAATACAGGGGCAGATCTAGAGCACAATATTTAGGGGTGTCAGTGTGACAAGGGTGCCAATAAGCAAAATCTTGGGGGGATCCAATGTGACAGTGGCACAAATAATCGACCAAATTGTCAAACTTATTTTTAAAAAAGAGTAAAAAACAGAAAAAGAAACAAAGAATTTAGCAATATTAATATAAGTGTAAGTTTGTATTAATTTGTGCTATGCCTTTTAAGATTTGAAGTAACTTTTTTGCTACAACCATATTCATCTTTTAATATGTAACTATCATTTACATACGTTCTTAGCATGAATTAGCTTAATCCTATAACCAAAGTTATTTCAAGAGATATAACTTAGGAGTAGATATGATTACACAAACTAGACATTGATTGCAATTTTCTGTTTTGATTATTAATATAAATAGCATTTTGAGTAAATTAAAATTTTAATAACCCTTTAGTTATTTTCTAACTTATATTACATCTTATCTTTCGATCATTAGAATGGAAGGTTTTACTTGATGTGTTTTACTTGATGTAAGATTTGTTACCCTGGGCTATAGTAACATCAGTTAGGTCATTCTGGCTAGATTCTGTGTATTAGAAATTACAGCTCTCACAGTTTCAAAATTAGTAAAATTCTAGATGAGAGGCATTTTGCTATCTTGGAAAGCAGTTGAGTTATGTGAATGAAAAACTCAATAGTTTTTCCAGAACCTAAACTATGACACAGGTAGGTCTTTTAAAGAATTTACCTCCATGCGTTCCTTGTCCAATGTGCATTGAACTTCGATGGAAATGAATAAACTTTGTGGCATATAATTGACACTTTCAGAAACAGACCTATAGCCCAGAGAAAGTGCTCTGATCCTCAAAACGTTTCTCAATCTCAATTTGTAAAGTTTTAAACAGTTTAGGGAAATAAATTTTAAATTTATAAAATAAAGTTTGTTTGGATCTGGAAATGAGCTTTTAACCCCATATTTTGTCCCTACTTGTAAGTTTTAAAAGTCTCTATAGAAATGGTTTCTAAATTTGGACAAGTTTTGATTTTGTTGATTTTTGGTCCGAGATCACTGGAACTGCCCTGCCAGACCTACAGTCCAAGACAACTAAATTCTTACGCTATAACTGAGATTTGTTTTAAATTTAGTACATTCTTCATTAATACTTTACAACCTTGCAAGTTTAACCTATTGCTTGTTGATTATGTTTGAAAAGGCTGTTTTCTTTTATTTTATTTCTGTTTGTTGTCAACACTATACTAAGGGTTGCCCTGAATATGAGGAGGTTAACTGCCCCCAATATCCTACTCTTTACATTAAATTTTAACTTTTGCAAAATAATGCTTTGAGAAAAAGTTTTTCATTTGTAATGTTTGTTTTTTATATAAAGCATAATTTTCTAGAGGTTAATTCTTTAGTCATCTGAATGTTCATCCAACCCATCAGAAGTACCTCTCATAGAATGTTCGAAAATATCGTTTTAGGGCTTTATATACCCCTCTCTGTAAAGGAATCAATTGGCCAGCACCCTCAATAGATAATGTTCAACTATGCAATACTCTATGCTAGGGCTTGACCAATATATTGGCCAGCTGATATGGGGGTTAGTGATATTAACAGATATCAGAAAAAAAATATTTGATATCAATCTTTTTTATGTGCAACTTGTCCAGAAGATGATGCCAGATTTACCACCAGATTACTGTACAACTAGAGAAGCTGTTCTTGCTTGTCTCTTGGATATTGAATAAAAGCACCAATCCTAATATCAAGAGGCACTCAGTACTGCTTAAAGGTGGCTACTAGAAGAAAGATAGAGTCAGACATTGGAAGGAACAAAATTAGCCACTGCAACAGAAGAGGAGGAAAACTGTAAAACAAAGGAGAGTAGGCATAGCAAGTTGGATTGACTGTCTTGTTTAATAACGTGCATACAACTTCAACTGGTGAGGAAGAACAGTTAGCAGACAATGTTGATCAGGAACTGGAAAGGTATAGGAGTGAGGCTGTCATTGACAGGAAAAAAACTGACCATTAGAGGAGTGGCGAAATGCTAGCAGTTGTTTCAAGAGACTGGCACAACTTGCTTGGAAGTATCTCTGCTGTTTGCCCTCTTCTCTCCCAAACAAAAGAGTTTTCAGTGCAGTTGGGAACATTTATGGTGGCCTACAAAGGTTTCTGGAAGGACAAAATGCCGAAAAGTTGTGCTTTGTGCATCACATCTTGCCCAATCGGACTGGACTTATTATTAAACACTGTCCAGACTGGAACTTTATTTGGTTTAATCATTGTTCCAATTCTTTTCTGAATAAGTTTTTTTTTGCATTATTTTGGGTCAATAGGGAATTTGGTAAGGGATGGTATCCCCAGAGAAAACGTTTTGTACCTTTAAGCCATGCTAAACAAGGTCGCTATCTCAAAATTTTTGTTCGATGCTTGGGAGGAGGGCTGCCCTTCAATCACTTTTGATTCTTAGAAAGGGGACTAGAATTTTCATTTTCCAATTGAATTAGCCTCTTCCAAACTTTCTGCAGCAACTCCTTCCATACAAAGTGCCTTGGTGAAATTAAAAAAAAAAAAAAAATAACACATTGTGCTTACATTGCTCTACTTAGGTAGTGCTTTTGTGCTGTCCAGGATTATTGATGAAAATGGAAATTTTACTGTGATATTGCTATAAAGGACCCAAAGTGTGAATAAAATCCTTTCCATAATGAGCAGATTTTCCTACCACATTGAAATGTTTTCTTTATTGTATGTCAGACATTGTGTCTGTATGTCTGAACTTCGAAAAATTTACTGAATTTAAAGGCATTAATTGGCTTGATAACCATTATAAGCTAGTGCAAAATTATGCATAAGAGTAGGCTAAATCCTAACTCTATCATAGGCAGTACAGTAGTGCTGCCTAAGTAAAGAGCAATTAGGGCAAACTATATTATTTTGTTTTTATGGGGGGGGGGTATTTGTTTGTTTTAGATCAAGGCACCTCATATAGAAGTTGTTGTAGATATTTCGAAAAGGAGCTCATTCGATTGGAAGTTGCAAGTTCTAGCGCCATTTTTGATAGTCAAAAGTGATTAGAGTGCAACTAGCCCTCCCCCCCCACACCCATCCTTTCCCCAAATAATTCCAATCCAAATTTTTATATAGAAGCTTTATTCATAGCTTGGAACTGCTGGGGAATCCAGCAGTTGTGTCTTTGAGGATGATGATCCCCCTAAGCCCTCAGAGTGAGGATTGTAAACTTTGCCCTTAGGCGTGTAAGGTTTTGTGGAATGGGTGCTTGTGTTAACTTCAGAGGGGGTTCCTTGGATTTGAAATCAGAAGTTCTAGTGCCTTTTAAGAGTCAGAGTGGTTGGGGTATCTAGTCCTGCCCCTTACGTCATTTTTTCCTAAATGTATCGAATACAATTCTTTGATAGCCATTTGTTCAAAAACTAGTCTAATACTCTTCGCGATTTACTGTAAAATTGCCTTTTTTCTCCCAATGTTCCTATCTCTTATCCACCCAATAACCCAATCTCCCCCCCCCCTTTTACTCTCATATCCTACAACTAAATTCATGGTTGTAGGATTGTCCTCATTTGACTGAAGGATTGTCAATACCATTCAAACTGTTGTAGTTAATTCGTCAATGAGAGTGGAAACTCTACAACCCGGCCGTCAATTTTTGAATTAATCATATCAAACAGCTTGTAATAGCAAACTATTTAACAGCATTTCACACAAATAGTCATGAAAACTATAAAAAATTGGATTTTTAGGCAATTAATTCAAAAACTTTTGTCCACAAAATAAGTTTTTCAAAGATAAGTAAAGAACTCCATTAAATTAAAAATGAGCAGAAATTAAATCAAATAATCTACCAAGAGTAAAACCACCCTGAGTCACCATCAAAGTGCAACTTATGTTCTGGTCTTGAGAAGGGATGGGGGTTGTCAGCCCGTCTTAGTTATCAGCTCCTGCAGATCATACAAAATTTTTCAATATAATTAATTTTTAAAAAGCTTTTCCACAAAAGAAGTTTTTCAAACAGAAGTCAAGAGCTAAACTAAACCAAAGATGAGCAGAAATAAAGTCAAATAACTTTTCAAGTGTAAAATTACCACAAAACATCATCAATAAATAAATGAAACCATAAACGAACAGAAATTACAATAAATAACTGAGTCAAACAATTTGACTCAAATTGTTTCATAAAATTTTTTCTCTTTTTTAACATTAATAAGTCGGGAATTATTAAGGCTTCCAGGAATGAATATCAATATAGCATGTATATTAAACTGTTAATCCACATTCCTTTTTTTCAGTAATCTTGGTTATAATGGTATTTTTTTGTCTGATATTATGAGAAATAAAAACATATAGCTTGAAATAAGGATTGTTTTCAGTAAAGTACTAATTATGATACGATCTCTAGAAGCCAAGGGGTGCATCAGCCTTACTTCTCTTGGTTTTTGCTTGTTTTGAGTATGAGTTGGTTATTTATTTTTATTTCTATTTGTTTTGGGTTTCATTTATTTATTGATGGTGAACTATGGTGATTTTATGCTTGAAAAACTATTTGACTTAATTTCTGCTTATCTTTGGTCTAATTCGGCTCTTTATTTTTCTTTGAAATACTTCTTCTGTGGAAAAAGTTTTTTGGAATTAATTGGACAAAAAAGGGTAAACATGCCCCACTTTTCTGAAAAAAATACAATATTTAAACACTGAGTGAAATGTATAGCTTGCAGCCCTTTCTCCAAGGGCTCTGGGGGGTTTATCATCCCCAGAGACATAGTTTTTGTATAGTTATTCTGAACAAGATGACTATCTCAAAATCTTGATTGGATGATTTTGGAGATAAAGGTGCATGGGAGGGGCACTGACTGCCCTTAAAAAAATAAAGACAACAAAATAAAGTAAAGAACACATTGTGCTCACATAGCTCTTTACTTAAACAGTGCTATTATTCTGTCTATGATTGTCAATGAAAACGGAAATTTTACATTGATATCGCTAATAAAAAAGACCCAAAGCATGAATAAAAATACTTCTACTAAAAACTCACTGCAGTACCAAGCCGCCTGAGGCCAACACAGCTACGCACGGTCCTCTTCCATCCCAATCTATTCAAAGCTTCCCTCTATTTCCTTTATATCTGTCTTTATGAAGTTATCCCACCCAAGACGAGGACGAATTGCTTTCCGTTTACCCCTAGATGGTTGGGCGAAAAGGACAATCTTTGGCAATCTGTCATCCTTTCCATCTCAACCTTTCTTTCATTATAGCCATAGAAAGCGGGATTGAACCACATTTTTCGTACATCCTACTGTTTGAAATACGGTCAGTCAGCCTAGTACCCAGAACAATCCGTTGGCAATTTCTCTGGAAAACATCTAGCAAATCTTCATCTGCTATTCGGAGTGCCCATGCTTCAGAGCCATATTTGACATTTATCATTCTTGTAGCTTCTAATATCGTAATCTTGGTTTGTAGACTTATCTTCTTATTCTTCCAAACTTTTTTTTAACTCTGAAAAAAAATTGAGACTAGGCTGTTCTACTTTTAACATCTTCACTGCTCCCACCATCTTTACTAATAATACTACCAAGGTGAGTGAAGCTGCCCACCTGATCAATCTTTTTATTACCCAATGTCTCCTTTTCATCTTCACTTATTCCTAGCTTTAGTGATTTAGTCTTCTTAACATTAATTTTCAGACCTGTCCTAGCACCCTGAACTCGCAAAACCTCTAAAAGTTCTTTCATTTGCTCACACTTTCATCAAGGATGCTTAAATCATCAGCGTAATCTAAATCCGGAAGAGTTTTTCCTCCCCATTTGATTCCGTGGTCTCCCTGTGTCTTTCCTGGGCTCCTTAAGACAAAGTCCATCAAAACAATCCATATAAAGGGGGATAGAACACAACCCTGCTGAACTCCTGATTTAATACAAAACCAACTGTTAACCTACCTTAACTGCAGCAGTGTTATTCTCGTACATATCACTTATCACTTTGATGTATTTGTCTGGTATACCATGCAAGGATAAGACCTTTGCTGAGGGTTTTCTATCAATGGAACTGAACGCTTGCTCATAATCTATAAGACTGAGGACTAAAGGTGTTTGACAACTCAAGCACTTCTCAGTTGTTGTGTGAAAGAGTCAAAATTTGGTCGACACATCCTCTAGCTTTTCAAAAAAACAGACTGTTCTTCTCTTAACACTTTCGTCTGCAGCATCTCTCAGTCTAAAAAGTATCAAATTACTAAGTAATTTGCTACCTGTAGAGAGACCAGACTAATGCCTTGATAATTACCCCACTCACTCTCACCATCTTTCTTATACAGTGGTTCGATTAAGGTTTTCCTAAAGTCGTTAAGTACTTGCCTTTTTTCAAAAATCATATTCACAATCTTCAGTAACTCATTTCTAACCTCAGAGCCACCATATTTAAGAAACTCATTTACCAAACTATCAGCACCTGGAGCCTTATTATTTTTTAATCCTTTTAGTGTTGTCACTAATACTTCCTCACAAAACAAATCTTCCTTCACATCCAAGGTGTCAAAAGCTTTTTAATTCTCCACTGTATCTTTTCCTGTAACTCCTTCTTGGTTTAGCACATTCTCAAAATGTTCTAGCCATCTCTCTTTAACTCTTTCCTTATCACTAATTGTGGCCCTATTCCTATTGTTATATGGGACAAGTCTGGATTGACTACTCCCTTTCAATTTATTAACATGCCACTACAATGTTTTACTATTATGCCGTCTAGCTGTATCTTCCAAATCCTCGGCAATTTATTCATGGCCTCCACTTCCCACCTCCTTAACTTATATTTTAATGCTTTCTCCACTTTCTTTACATTCCTTTTTGTTTTCATATGATCTTTTACTCAGTTAATCCTTGTACAAGCCCCCTCTCTATTAAACGTAAAGCTTTTTCACTAATATTCCTAGCGGCAGTCCTAACTTTCTTCACCAACATCATGGAGGTAGTTACCTTTCCGAATTTTCATCTTTAAATTAACCCTAGACACCACTAGATGGTGATCTTTACTTTTAATATCAATTACATCACTCTTATATACCCTAGTATATTGTACTGACCCCGTCAGTCTTTGGTTTACTATAACATAATCAATGCAGTTTGTTGTCTTGGCATCACGGGAATACCATGTTAAGTCATGGGCCATTTTATGACCAAGCACCGTATTGGTTGTAGCTAGATTGTCATACCTACGAAATTGCAAAAGTCTGTAGCCATTAGTGTTTTTTTTTCCTACTCCACCAAGTTTACCTAGGCTAGGATACCATCTAACCCTATTTCTACCGACCTGGGCGTTAAAATCTCCAATTGAAAACGTCATATTTCCACCTTGGACCCTGTCTTTTTGCTCCTGTAACCGTAAGTAAAATTCATCTGAGTCACTAGTATCTTCGTCAGTCGGTTCTATAGGGTCATATACTACCATAACTGATATCCTGTTCTATAGGGTCATATATATATATATATATATAATTTATATATATAATATATATAAATATATATATATATATATATATATATATATATATATATATATATATATATATATATATATATATATATATATATATATATATATATATATATATATATATATCCCCCCGACTCAATATATATTAATAAATACAAATACAAATATTATGCCATTACGGGGAGGCAATCTATAGTAGATAAATTAGCTAGGAAGAAGTTTTTCAGCCCCAAAACACCCATCAAGACAGGCCAAGCCCAGAAGAATTATCCATTAATCAGAATCCTGTGTGAATGCTGTGTCGTTTACTAGGCTATAATTTCCTTACGGGCGCCTCTTTTCAAGTGGGAATAGAGTTAATCGCAAGGCCCCATTCTAGCAGGTACCCCGAAAGGGTCGAGGCAGCCCTTTGCAAAGGCCGTTGTCCTTAGATATGGATCTTACGCCCTGTCGCAGTTGTCCTCCTATAGAGGATCCTCCCGTGACGGTGTTCTGCATCACCATGCAATTTAACCCATTACCGGGAGGAGGTTTGTAACTAACGGGATGTGTGAACACACCAGTGGAACCTGTTGAGTTTGCATTTGAGGGGCCTTCTACTCCTCCATCTGTTTATATGGCCCGGGTGAGGGTGCCTCGGCTTCTATTATGAACCCCCATGGGACAAGGTGCCCCCCTGGTCCATGCCTCCTATGGGGGTACCCTACATATCTGTAGGGTGTTCCCCTCTCGCCACTTGGGACACACTGAGTGGCCTGGGGAGGCTTCTACACTTCGATCAAATTCATCACTTTATTTGTTGCTGTTTCCTCTTATATTTGAGTCGGGAAGGGTACGCTGAAATTGACATCACCAACTCTAGGTGCTTACTATTCGCTATTAAATTTGGAGTCTTACGGATTTATAGGTCAGGCCTATTCAAAGTTTTTAAAGACATATTTCAAAAAGACAACCACAAACAGCTTATGCAAGTGACTAATTTCAAATGAATAAATTTACCAGTGAACTGCAAAGAAAGGTGAGAACGAATCACACAGAAATTTTTATCCAAAACTTTTATGAGGATTTGATACCTTAAAAGATCACCCTATCTTATCCATTACAAATTTGTTTATTTTGTGTACTCAAACTGTTTAGAATTGATTTGGCGGTACTGTCTTAATTTGTTGAGCTTGGATAAGACATCCGAATAAATGACAGAAAACTAAAAGCCGACACCTACTTTGATGGATATCTTAGAAAAACCATTTAACTTCTCCAGTTTTGTAGTAGAGAAGACATAGTCAGATTTAATGAAACTTACATCATTAGAAAGTGTCAATTTTATTGATTTGATTGAAGGGGGGGGGGGGGAAATTTCTTTTTAAAGTTCATGAAAGATCAGTCCCTAAAAATATTATGGCATACCTTTTTTGATCAGAGATTCAGCAGGTTTCAGATTCAACACACCCGGGTGGAAAACTGAAGAGAACATGGTTTCTGAAAACGGTTTGTAGCAGATTCGGGTTAAATCTGAGGTTTTGGAAATGTCATGATACAAAGCCGGATTCAACCTAGGTTGAAACAAGGCTCAGACTTAATGCACAATCGCGGTTGATGTTGTTTTCATTATATTTTTGTTAGCATCTTCCTTTTTACTGCTAATTTCAACATTTTTGTATGATTGTCTTTTTGTTGTTTCATTTGTATTTTTGGTGCTTTATTTCTCTTCTTCTTTTTTAGTAGACAAGGAACTATTACAGTATACAAACAATTTTTTGATATACAAACAAGTTTTTGATGATTTGGACAAAAAATGCTAAATTTCGATCGGGAAAGGGGAAATCGGGAATCGATCGGGAATCGGGAAAGCTCAACAATGATAAAAATACAAACGACGGATCTAGAATGAGATATCTAGAATGAGATATCTCGATAAAAATACAAACGACGGATCTAGAATGAGATATCTAGAATGAGAGGATCTAGAATGAGAACTAATAAAATCTTCATTTGTCCCTTTTTTCACAGACTAAATATAATTATCAAAACAATACAAAAATAGATCAACTGTCGCTATTTTCCTTTAAGTAGGCTACTTAGTCATTTAATTAGACAACAAAGGACTTAAGAACTTGGCAATAGGATGCAAGAGAATTTCAATCCTAAAATTAGTGCCTGGAAAAGATCTTCGATATCTAAATCGTTTTCTTGGGAGAATTCAGTAGTTCTGGCAAGGATGGAATTGAGTAATTGGTAGTGATGTCAATTTGGATTGCTGTTTACAATTTTTTCTTAGTGGTTTTTATTGCACTTCACCTTGTTGTAGGTGGCATTGTAAGATCGTTGAAACTTTTTAGTCTAGAAAAATAAAATATTTTGGGGAAATTTTGATCCAGCTTCTTTTTATTAATCAAGCCTAACTGCAATTATAAATAAAATCTTATATATATATATATATATATATATATATATATATATATATATATATATATATGTATATATATAATCCAATGTTAATTGAATTAAACACCGTGTTTAATGTTAACGGAATAATTTGAAGTTGGCCATCTTATTGCTCTGGATTATGTATGCTAAGTAGCTTCAAATTAAATATTGAAGGCTATATGGTTAAGGATCTGAATTAATGGTAATGATAATACTGATGTTACGAGCCTAGGGGGTCATTTTTAATAGCTTTTGTCAAAATAGTGTTTAAATCATTGATTAAATTATAGGCGTTACCTAGTCTGCTCCAAAGACTTCGAATGTCAGTCTTTATTGTTTTCAATCATTTTGACCTTACCTTCATCGTGGATATAACTCTTATGACTCTTGATAATATACTCTTAGAAAATAAAAATAAGACACGATTAAATTAAAGTTTTAAATCTTCCCTTTCAAAGTTTTAATTTATGTTAAATATTTATCGTTTTTATTCGATTTAATTAAACTTGAATTTGATCTAAATTCTTAAATTTAAATTCTTATTAAACTCATTAGTGGTTTTGATGCACTTTAACTTGCTTTAGGTTGAATTGTAAGTCAAATTAAACTTTTTTGTGTTGAAAAGAAAATATTTTGGGGAAGCTTAAAGCCAGACTTCTTTTATTTATTAAGTTTAACTGCAGTTACAAATAAAATCTAAAGAATCTTAAATTAAATTTTTCGTTGATGGATAAATAGAACCAAATTAAGTTTTTAATTTTCACTTTTAATGTTTATTAGATTTGATAGCTTTTAAGTTCGTATTTAATTTTTAAGCTAAACTCTTATTAGATTAATTTTCCTTTTTTGGTTTTGGTGCACTTCGCCCTGTTTTAGGAAGCATTTGTAAACTTGAGGAAACTTTTACATATAGAAAAAGAAAATATCTTGAAAAAAATCTAAATAATCTTGAATTTAATTTCTAATCGATGGTTAATACTGAACTTAATTTTGATAACTTAAAAAAAAAGAATAGGTTAAGATATTTAAATTTGTTGATAAATTGTAGCTAAGATGAAAATTATCATTATCATTATCATACCTCTGAAAAGCTTAATTGCCTTTGACACTAGGAAAAAACATCGCACAACGGATATCCCTCTGCCTGCATGGGAAATTTCCAACCCGCCATAGCCTTTTGTAACATGCTCGCAGTAGAGACAGAACCATTATTCCAAACATAAAAATTTTTTTTTGAAAACTTAAGCAGTTTTTTTTTCAATCTTTGCTCTAATGTTTCTTATTTGAAATGCCAAATGTCTTTGACTTAAAGTGCATTCTAATATTAAATTTTATTTGAGAAAACTTGGTTAGTGTTCTTAAGCTGAGAAATAGCCAAGGTCGCCAAAAGTGCAGACTGTACGACATTTTCAAACAGTTCGTGGTAACGAACTGTAAAGACCTACCCGGCTGAATAGTAACCAGAACTCGAAAAAAACGGAGTTTTGATACCAATAGATATATCCAAAGAATCGGCTTATTATGCTGATTTTAAATATATAAGTTTCATCAAGTTTAGTTTTACCGATTAAAGGCTACGAGCCTGAGAAAATCGCCTGATTTTCAAAAAAAAGGGGAAACACGCCCTAAAAGTAAAAGAATCTTAATGAAAATCATATCATCAGATTCAGCTTATCAGGAAACCCTACTGTAGAGGTTTCAAGTTCCTATCTTCAAAAGTGGGTAATTTTGTATTTTTTGCTAGAAGAAAGATCACAGATGCGTGTTTTTTTTTGTTTTGTTTTTTTCGAGGGGTAATCGTATTGACCCAATGGTCCTAGAATGTCCTAAGAGGTCTCATTCGAACGAAGATTAAAAGTTCTAGACTCTAAAAAACGGAACTTCGATGCTAAAAGATATTACAACAAATGACGAGTCAAACTCAAAATTACCAGAAATTAGCATAAGTAGGGCTAGAAACTCTTGTACTTTCCCAGGGCTAAAACAAAATTTGCACTTTACTGAAAAAAAACAAAAACAAATGAATGTGCATTGTCAGTTGAATATACACATGCTGATATTTATTGCTTAAAATGTTCGATATGTAATACCTCTGGGAAAAAATAGATAAAAAATTATTATTACATTGGCTCTTTACTATAGGCAATTCTATAAGATGATAGGATGATTTAAAGAGGTGAGTAAAATATTCAATTTTCCCTCTAATGAACATTTGGTATTATCCAAGGAGAGTGTGTGGGTAGTAATCATCCGAAAGGAATGTTCCGCAGGGAAGGGGGCATTTTCCATGGGATAGTTGTTACTTGCTCTTAAGATAGAAAACACCCAAGATGTGAAATTAAGTTAATCCTAATGGCGTAAATATTTTGATAATCATAATCGCCGAAATATTATGATAATATAGTACTTTAGAAACAAAAATATGGAAACTACAACAAAGAAAAATGGAAAGCTGGCACTTATTATATTAAATACCTAACCCAATTTTACCAAGCCCCTAACCATCCCTAAACATTAAATATTTAATTAAAATATGTTTACATCATTGTTTTTCACTCTCAAAATAAGCAAATCACAACCAATTCCAGAGAGTCAAACTGGTTTTTGTCAGATCTTAGTGTAATTCTTGAATATGTTCTGTTTAACAGACAAAAACCAAGTATTTTCCACAGGGATATTTTCCAAGGGCGTGGGGGGCAGGGGTAAACGTCGATTCTCAGAAAACTCCTTATTGAAGGACTTTAGTCAATACAAGCTTACGATAATAACAAAGGCTTATGGAAATTTTGCTAATTGGCTTACCTTTAATTAATTATTTGCTAAAACTTCTTTATTTTGGTAAAAACTTGATGATAAACTTATTATCTTGATTGTAAAATACACTGCTGTCAATAAATTGTTATTTCAAATGACATCAGCTGTTATAATTGATTACACAAATCACTATACCAATAAATCCTATAAACGTGTACCTCGGGATAGTACAGTGGATGCGTCTCTGCCGCTAGTACGAAGGCGTTCAGGTTCGTGCCCTGCTATCGCGAGAAACAATTTTATGTAAATCTTAATCCTTTAATTTTTTTTTTTGCAACAAACTTTCTTAAACTTAGAAAGAGCAATTTTAAGTAACAATCATACGATATTGTTAGGAACGTACTCGTGCAAGAATTGAGTGATTTCTCCTTTGAAAATTTCTAAAATTGCAGCCAAACATTTTCCCCCCATGAGATAAGAAATAACCAGAAACCTCATAAGTGACCGTAACTAAAGGAAACAGAGTCTTAATAACAATGAACATATCAAAGAATCAAATATTGATGATTATGTAAAATATATATATACTAGCTGGGTCCCGGCGCCTTCGCCGCCGGGCCCCAGCATGGCACGCAGCAGGCTTATATATATGGATTCTCATTGTCCCTTGTGTTCTAACCGCAGACAGTACTGAGCCCCGGCGGCTTCACTGCCGGGCCCCAGCTTGGCTTCTATATATGGATTTTCATTGTCCCTTGTGTTCTAACCGCAGACAGTACTGAGCCCCGGCGGCTTCACTGCCGGGCCCCAGCTCGGCTTCTATATATGGATTTTCATTGTCCCTTGTGTTCCGGGTCCTGGCAACGCTACATCATTTTTGGATCGAATTGATGACGTAAATTGGACATTTCTAATCTGGCCCTTTCTCTTTGAGCCGCAAGCCTGGTTTTGCGTTGCTCTGGTGTTTCCTCCTGGTGTTCCCTTTTTGGTGACATTGTAGGATAATTATACACGCATCACTTTTGTAATACAGCGACACGCCTTCTTTTTTAGTATCTCCATTAGCCGAAAGCCTGGCTTCGCGTTCGAACAAGACGTCATTTATAGATTTTTATCTTTTATTAGTTTTTTTTTTCGTTTTTCTTAGTTTTTTTTTTTTATTTTTATTATTTTTTGTATTTTTTGACGTCATATTTTAGTTTGTTTCTTTTTTAGTTTTTTTCTTTTTTTAGGTTCTTCTCTTTTTTCAGTTTTTTTCTGTTTTTTAGTTTTTTCTTTTTTTAGTACGCTAATGTTTAGCTCTTTCTCACAACTCTACTTTTTAAAACAATAAAAACTTTAGCGCAAAGAACGATGGGTTGAGGAGGTGACAACCCTTTTAATATACGGAATAATTTTTGTTCGTTTTAAGCTGTAATGTCGCTCCTTACTTGCAGTTAAAAACTTGTTTTTTTAATTTAATCATATCTTGGAGCTGTGATTGAACTTGCAGCAAAACAAAAGCGAATTTGGCAATATTTTTCAGAAATTTTTTTTTCTAAAAATAAATACATGGCAAATGATGGAGCAATATTTTTGCACAAAAGATAATTATTAGTATACAGGGCATCCCAAAATGTTTCTATTTTTTACAATAAAGTTCAGCGTTCATATTAAAATGGCCTCAAATTTACAAAATACACCAAAAGATTATTTTAAACATGTCTATGAAAAGACCAGAAAACAATTAATGATATATGGCATCTTTTTTGTTAAATAAAAAGCAAAGCAAAATTGTCCCAGTTTTGACACTAAAATTTTACGGATCTTGTAATGTTCGACCTCGTTCATAACATTAATTACATAAAAAAAACTAGTTTTTTTAACTGAAAGTAAGGAGCGACATTAAAACTTAAAACGAACAGAAATTACTTCGTATATGAAATGGGTTGTCCCCTCCGCAATCCCTCGCTCTTTACGCTAAAGCTTTTAATTGTTTTAAAAAGCAGAATTGTGGCAAAGAGTCAAACTTTAGCGTAAAGAGCGAGGGATTGTGGAGGGGACAACCCATTTCATATACGGAGTAATTTCTGTTCGTTTTAAGTTTTAATGTTGCTCCTTACTTTCAGTTAAAAAAACTAGTTTTTTTTTATGTAATTTCTGAACGTTTTTGAATTAATGCATGTTTGATTTTGGCTCTCCACACATAAATTATTAAAATGAAACTTGCATTTAATTCCTTTTTAGGTTCCTAAATGGCTTTCTCTTAGTTTTGATCAGACAATTTTGAGAAACAAGGGGTGGGGAAAGCCTAGTTTTTTTTCGGTTTTAGTAAAAAATATACGTAACTTAAGAATTAGCTTACGTAATATTCTTAAATTTTTATTATGTATATGAGGGGGTTTGTCCCCTCGTTAATACCTCGCTCTTTACACTAAATCTTAAGTTTTGTCCCAATTCTTTAAGAATGACCACTGAATGGCCGTAGAATAGATAGTTGAAATTACTAAAAATACTATAGCATAAAGAGCGAAGTATTTATCTCCTCCTAAATACCTCGCTCTTTATCCTAAAGTATTTTTAGAATCCCTCATATGCGTAATAATCTCTGTTCGTTTTAAGTTTCAATGCTACTCCTTACTTTCAATTGAAAAAACTTTTCCATGTTTATTTTTTCTTCTTTTTTTTTAGTAATTTTAGTAAATCCTGCGCCCTTTTCATTGAATTTCTGTTCCCCCATGACATATTTCTCCAAGGAAAGATCCTCCCACATAGCTCCCTCCCCTCAACCCTACCCCCAAAACCAAAAAAAAAATCCCCTGAAAACGCTGTACCCAATAACCATTATTATATGTAAACACTGGCCGAAGTTTGTAACTTGCAGCCCCTCCCCCAGGGACTGTGGGGGAGTAAGTCATTCCCAAAGACATAGTTATTATGGTTTTTGACTATGCGGAACAAAATGGCTATCTCAAAAATTTTGATCCGTTGACTTCGGAGAAAAAATGAGCGTGGGAGGAGGCCTAGGTGCCCTCCAATTTTTTTGGTCACTTAAAAAGGGCACTAGAACTTTTCATTTGCGTTAGAATGAGCCCTCTTGCGACATTCTAGGATCACTCGGTCGATACGATGACCCCTGGGGAAAAGAAAAAACAAACAAACAAATAAACACGCACCCGTGATTTGTCTTCTGGCAAAAAATACGAAATTCCACATTTTTGCAGATAGGAGCTTGAAACTTCTACAGTAGGGTTCTCTGGTACGCTGAATCTGATGGTGTGATTTTCGTTAAGATTCTATGACTTTTAGGGGTTATTTTCCCCTATTTTTTAAAATAAGGCAAATTTTCTCAGGCTCGTAACTTTTGATTCGTAAGACTAAACTTGATTAAACTTATATATTTAAAATCAGCATTAAAATGCGATTCTTTTGATGTAGCTATTGATATCAAAACCCCATTGGTTGCTATTGAGCCGGGTCGCTCCTTATCGATGCTAAAAGATACTTATATATTTAAAATCAGCATTAAAATGCGATTCTTTTGATGTAGCTATTGATATCAAAATTCAATTTTTTAGAGTTTTGGTTATTATTGAGCCGGATCGCTCCTTACTACAGTTCGTTACCACGAACTGTTTGATATCAAAAGAATCAGATTTTTATGCTGATTTCAAATATATAAGTTTTATCAAATTTAGTCTTTGTCATCAAAAGTTACGAGCCTGAGAAAATTTGTCTCATTTTGGAAAATAGGGGGAAATACCCCCTAAAAGTCAAAGAATCTTAACGAAAATTACACCATCGCATTCAGCGTATCAGAGAACACTACAGCAAAAATTTCAAGCTCCTATTTACAAAAATGTAGAATTTCGTATTTTTTGCCAGAGGACAGATCACGGGTGCGTGCTTATTTGTTGTTTTTTTTTGCTTTTTTGTTGTTTTTTTCCCAGGGGTCATCGTTTCGACCAAGTGTTCCTAGAATCTCGCAAGAGGGCTCATTCTAACGGAAATGAAAAGTTCTAGTGCCCTTTTTAAGTGACAAAAAAATTGGAGGGCACCTAGGCCCCCTCCCACGCTCATTTTTTCCCAAAGTCAACGAATCCAAATTTTGAGATAGCCATTTTGTTCCGCATAGTCGAAAACCATATTAACTATGTATATAGAATGACTCACTCCCCCACAGTCCCTGGGGGAGGGGGTGCAAGTTACAAACTTTGTCCAGTGTTTATATACAGTACTGGTTATTGGGAAGTGTACAGACGTTTTCAGGGGGATTTTTTTTGGTTTGGGTTGGGGTTGAGGGGAGGGGGCTATGTGGGAGGATCTTCTCTTGGAGGAATATGTCATGGGGGAAGAGAAATTCAATGAAAAGGGTGCGGGATTTTCTAGCATTACTATAAAAAAAAACAATGAAAAAATAAACACGAAAAGTTTTTTCAACTGAAAGTAAGGAGTAGCATTAAAACTTAAAACGAACAGAGATTTTTACGCATATGAGGGGTTCTAAAAATACTTTAGCATAAAGAGCAAGGTATTTAGGAGGAGATAAATACCTTGCTCTTTATGCTAAAGTATTTTTAGTAATTTCAACTATTTATTCTACGGCCTTTCTGATTCAGGGGTCATTCTTAAAGAATTGGGACAAAACTTAAGATTTAGTGTAAAAGGCGAGGTATTAACGGGGGGACAAACCCCCTCATATACATAATAAAAAATATAAGAAAATAAAAGTTTGTTACGTAAGTTAATTCTTACAAAATGGGTTGTCCCCTCCGCAATCCCTCGCTCTTTACGCTAAAGTTTGACTCTTTGCCACAATTCTGCTTTTTAAAATAATTAAAAACTTTAGCGTAAAGAGCGAGGGATTGCGGAGGGGACAACCCTTTTCATATACGGAGTAATTTCTGTTCGTTTTAAGTTTATAATCGCTCCTTACTTTCAGTTTAAGAAACTAGTTTTTTTTTATTTAATCATAGTTCAAAGGCCCAATAACAATGCCTTTGGACATAAAATGACTCCACCCAAACACTAAGTCCCAGGAGAAAGGTCTCTAAGTTATAAAATTTGCCCATTTTTTACACATAGTATTTGCTATTGTGAAGTATGTATACATTTTCGTGTGGGGGGGGATTTTTGTTGGGGGTTTTTCCGCAGCGGAATTTTCTATGTGGAGGGAAGTTTTCAGGGGGCGAACTTGTCAGCGGAAATTATATACTGGGGGGAATTTACCGGAATTCCTATATACAATTCTTTTTAAATTAAATTTTTAAATAGCCCCCTCCTCAACACCTCGCTCTTTACGCTAAAGTCGTAATTTTGTCCCAATTCTTTAAGAATGACTCCTGAAACACAGGGATCATTTAAATAGAACGATAGGATGCATTTTTTAAAAGTAATAAAAAAACTTTTATGTCAAGAGCGAGGTGTTGGGGAGGGGGCAATCCCCTTCATACACGTAATAATTTCTGTTCGTTTTAAGTTTTAATGTTGCTCCTTGCTTTCAAATTTACTTTATGGAAGAGGGCAGAAGGGGCTATTAAGAGATTATCTGGGAGTGTGCTGAAATCATTTAATGGAAAATTAATTCTTGAGGGAGGGGGATCGTCTCTTCCTGAGGTTTATCGAGGGTCTACCCACTATCTTAGATATCTTTTGAAGACATTAATTTTGTGGAAGAACATAAAACCATCTTTTTGTTGTTTAACAACTTAATAAAGAAATAGCCTATTTATACGTACTGACAGCCCTTCCCCCCTAAAACATAAAATATCAAGTATTAGAGTAGACCGACTGCTTGAATTGATTTCTATCGAGAGGAGACTGTCTATAAGATACTGAAACAATTTTATATCACTATGCGAGTGCAATAGAAACAATAGAGAATCCTTTCCTGGAAAAAAGAGCTTATTTTAAAGATTACTTTACTTCAGTCGAGGTAATGATCGGAGGGGGAAGTACAGACGAAGTTAATATATAAGATGTGAATTGATATTTTAGTTATCTCTTGCTGTTATTTGTCATCACGGAACCTATTGTGATGTTCATTATCAAAAATAAAGGCTAATAAGTTAGGAAGTTGAATAGGTCGAGTCAGTAGATTAAGGAGAATTTGGCCCCTCCTCCCAAAAAAAGGTAAATAGTCGTTTTTTGCGTGGTTAGGGATTCCATTCAGCAAAAATATCATGGGGGAAGTGTTGGGCACATGCTCTGGCACTAAAAATGCTTCATTTCATGTTGAAAAAGGCTCTTTGAAGGGATTTATTGTTGTTGTTTTTTTTTGGGGGGGGGGGGAATTTGTGCCCCATTTAAACCTGTCTTTTTGGTTGTAATCATGTATTAGAATATGCCACTATTCTAGTTTTTATCCTTTATCTTAAATTTTTCTCTTTGTCAATATTTTTAACCACCTCTCCATTTTAAGGAAGTATCATTTACTTATTCGTTTATTCATTAATATTTACTGTTGTTTATAATTTATGCTTTGGTAAATTGCTGTTATTTATTTTTTTTCAGTTGGCTTTTGCCGTTGGTGTCTATGGTGGGATCTATCTAGCACAGAATTACGAGGTATGTTTCATTTATTTTTACTTTTAATAGCTGTTTTGTTGTTGTTGTTTTTGTTTTTTTTTTCTTAAAGAAATCTTCCAATATGGTGACCGCTTTTTGATTGCTATCGGTACGGGACAGAAGTCAATCTTTAGACTCTAGACCTAAACTCTAGGGGGAAAATTGTGGTTCTCGTACAGCCTCTGACCATTTTTATTAAAATAAAAAACCAAGTTTTTTTGTGCTGTCCTTACGCGAAAATGGATGGAGTGGTAAATTTAATCAACTGCGCTGTAGTTAAGGAAATTAATTAATATGTTTTTCCAGTGAATTGAAATGAATAAGAGATAAAGGTATTTTTTTTTTGTTGAGCAGCTGAGGGAGGAAAAGTATCTCTGGTGTTTGCTTCGTGTAATACTCTTAAGCTGGGTCTGACACGAATCAAATTTTAATTTGGCGTTGAATGAAACAAGATCTTGAAGCGAATGTTTGGTTCGTATCTGTTTCGGATGCGAGTTGGAAATCTCAAATTGAAGTATAAATTGGGTGAGGGACGAAATAAGCCTTTGTGACCTGAGTCCTGACTCAGTCTGGTGAGTTCGGTCAATAATCTATGATGTCTGCTTTGTATAGCACTTCTAAGCTAAGTTCTGACGGAAGTAAAATGTTACTTTGACAGCCGAATTTTAGGTCGTCCAATGAAAAAATTCTTTGTGGTGAATATTTGGATCACTTCTGTTTGGTATACGAATCGAGAATTTCGTTCTGAAGTATTTGTAATGTATGCTTTGTGTAACACTTTTAAGTTTGGTTCTGAAAAAAAGGAAAATTCCACTTCGTTAAAATATTTTCGGTAAGAAATAAAGTTTCTTCCGTTTCCGATGCGAGTTGAAAATTTCGTTTCTAAGTACCTAGGGTATGTGTTTTGTGTAGCAGTTTCAAGCTAAGTTTTGATAGGAGTTAGATGTCTCTTCAGCGTGGCAGCTGAGTTTCACGTCGTCTACCAAAAAAGTTCTTCTTGCGGTTAATATCCCGTTTCAATTGGGTTGTAGTTAAGAGTTGAAAGTTTCTTTTTAAAGCAGTTGGTATTAACCAAGTGACATATAGCGATCTCAAATTCCGTCGGTCTGTCTGTCCCGGTTTTGCTAGTTTAGGCAGTTCTAGGTAATCTAGAACGATGAAATTTGGCAGGCGTATCTGGGACCAGACCAGATTAAATTAGAAATGGTTGTTTCCCCGATTTGACCATCTGCGGGGGGGGGGGAGTGGGGGGACGGTTAATTCGGAAAAATTAGAAAAAATTAGGTATTTTTAACTCACGAATGGGTGATCGGATCTTAATGAAATTGATATTTGAAAGGATATCGTGTTTCAGATGTCTTATTTTAAATCTCGACCAGATCCGGTGACATTGGGGGAGTTGGAGGGGGACCTAAAATCTTGGAAAACCCTTAGAGGGGAGGGATTGGGATGAAACTTGGTGGAAAAACTAAGCACAAGTCCTAGATACGTGATTGACATAACCAGAATTGATTCGCTCTCATTGGGGGAGTTGGTGGAAGGGTTAATTCTGAAAAATTAGAAAAATCAGGTATTTTTAACTTATGAAGGAGTGATGGGATCTTAATGAAATTTCATATTTATAAGTACCTCGTAACTCAAATCTCTTATTTTAAATCACGACCGGATCCAGTGTCATTGGGGGGAGTTGGGGGGACCGGAAATCTTGGAAAGCGCTTAGAGCGGAGGAATCATGATGAAACTTGGTGGGAAGAATAAGCACAAGTCCAAGAATCGTGACTGATACTGGAACGGATCCACTCTCTTTGGGGGAGTGGGGGGGGGGGTAATTGAGAAAAATTAGAAAATATGAGGCATTTGTAACTTACGAACGGGTGATCAGATCTTAATGAAATTCGATATTTTGAAGGATCTTGTGCATCAGAGCCCTTATTACAAATCACGACTAGATCCGGTGACATTGGGAGGAGTTGGATGGGGAAACTGGAAATCTTGGAAAACGTGAAAATTGAGGTTTCTTTATCTTACGAATGGGTTATTGGATCTTAATGAAACTTGATGTATAGAAAGATCTTATGTCTCAGATGCTCAATTTTCATTTCAAATCGGATCCGGGGATATAGGGGGTTGGAGGGGGGAAACAGAAATCTTGGAAACCGGAAATCTTGGAAAACACTTAGAGTGTAGAGATCGGGATGAAACTTGATGGGAAGAATAAGCACAAGTTCTAGATACGCGATTGACATAATTGTAACGGATCCGCTCTCTATGGGGGTGTTGGGAGGGGGGTTTGTTAATTCGGAAAAATTTGAAAAATTGAGGTATTTTTAACTTAAGAACGGATGACCAGATCTTAATGAAATTTGATATTTAAAAAAAACTCATGTCTCAGGGCTCTTCTTTTAAATCCCGACCAGATCTGGTGACATTGGGGGGAGTCGGAGGGGGAAGCCAGAAATCTTAGAAAACGCTTAGAGTGGAGAGATCGGGATGAAACTTGTTGTGTAGAATATGTCGCAAATGTCGTAGATACTTGATTTTCGTAACCGGACTGGATCCGCTCTCTTTGGGGGAGTTAGGGAGGGTCCAGTGCTTTGGCGAGTTTGGTGCTTCTGAATGTGCTAGGACGATGAAAATTGGAAGGCGTGTCAGGGACCTGCACAAATCGACTTGATAAAGTTGTTTTCCCCGATTCGACCATCTTGGGGGGGGGGTTGAAAGGAGAGGAAAAATTAGAAAAAAGGGGCATTTTTAACTTACCGAGCGGGTGATCAGATCTTAATGAATTTTGATATTTAGAAGGACCCTGTGTCTCAGAGCTCTTATTTTAAATCCCAACCGGCTTTCAGCCTCTGATTTTCCTTTTAACTCAATCTATTGATTCTTAGAATTTTGCTAGAGCTCTTGCCATATGAGCTCTTGGCTCCTCCGACCTCGTCACAAGTGTCATATGAGCTCTTAGCTCTTGTTTAAATATCTATGTTCTTTTTTAAGAACATAGAACTGTTAGAACTTCATTCAGAATTTTTCATTTTTAAGCATATATGTTCTTTGTGTAACAATTTTGAGCTAGGTTTTTGACAGGCGTCAAAGTTCGCTTCGGCAGCCGGTTTTCATGTCCAATGAAATATGGCCTTCTTGTGGCAAACATTCGGTTCGCTTCTGTTTGAGATCCGAGTTTAAAATTCCGTTTCTAAGCATCCATGGTGTTTGCTTTGTGTAGCAGTTTGAAGCTGGGTTCTAAGAGCCGTCAAATGTCACGTCGGCACGGCAGCTGGGTTTCACGTTGTCCAATGCAAAAAGGTCTTCGTGTACGTGAATATTCGGTCTGTTTCAAATGCAAGTTGAAGATTTCGTTTTCCTGTTGGCAGAAATTTCTCTCGAATTTATGAAGGCTTGTGGTCCGGAGTGCAAACAGTGGGATAGCATGGTAGCCATGTTATGTGCAGTTTCCATGGCCTAGTGAAATTTGTCGGCAGATTTTGTCAGAAAATGCCAGTACTTCCACTAGCCCAAAATTTGTTGGCAGCTTTTGAAATTTTGTCGAGTTCTGCTTCTGGCCGTTTCGGAACTTTTGCATGCCTGCTTGTCGTTTATATGTTTATTCAGATCCATTCATAAAAGCTTACTCTTTCATAAAAGCATCCAGTTTTCGGACTCGCCTATAAATCCCGATAAATTCCTATATTTTGATGCACTCTTATAAAATGCCTATGTTTTGGGTAAAACCTTATTATTTCTACATTTTCGGCCGGAGTGCATCAAGATGTGCTTTTCTTTGCTTTTGACTCTGCTTGTAGACTGTACTGTCTTTCGGTATAGATTGATAATTAATTGCAACTATTGAGCTGTTTGAACTTAGCTAATGCTTTGTGTTGGGCGAAGTAAGCTGTATCTTCCTGGGCTATGTTGTTATGTTGACCTAATAGCCTATGTTTTGTTTTTTGTCATGTTGGGCCTGTCCAAAATGAGCGAGGATCAGTATATAGGCTAGCAGTCTCTGCTTAATGAGACTGAAGTTCTTACAACTTATGCGTTTCCTGACTTACCGGTATTTAAAAGGCTGAGGCGAACACGGCCCGGTTTCGGACACATCCACATTTTTCTTTTTATGGTCTTTTAATCTTGGGATGCTATTTTGCAGGTAATGCTTGGTAATTGAGTATGGGGCCTACCAAGTTTAATATTTTATGGCTTGCTAAGGCTGGTTGCAGCGGTAGAAAGATTGGCGAATGGTGTAATACTGGGAACGATCAGTACTCGTTCTTTTGCAAACTCTGATTGAAAAATCTTGGTTGAACAGCAGGAGTTGCTCAGCTTAAACCAACGTGTGCGATCTGAAGAACACAAAGCCGCAGTTATTGATCAACTACATCCACTACAGCTTCACGTGACCGGACAATGTCGAGCTGATGAAACAACCAAGGATAAACTATTAGTTGGTACACACATGTGCGATCTGAAGAACACAAAGCCGCAGTTACTGATCAACTACATCCACTACAGCTTCACCTGATCAGACAATTTGAGTTGATGAAACAACTCAGTCTTCATTCAGAGTTTGTTCAGTAAACACCTCTTTTTGGATATTAACCTTTCAATTGAGTAAGGCTTCAACCTGTGTGATTTCCCTAGAGACATTTATTATAAGGCTTCAACCTGTGTGATTTCCCTAGAGACATTATTTATCCGATTGTTTATATTTGTTTGCTATTGACATTTTTACTACGCGAATTTGAAATCGATACTTAAATATCAAATACCTTGGGACTTTGAACATGATAAGTACCTACAGTGAATTTCTGACCTACAATAACTATCAAGATTTTGACGTCAGAACCGGTTTAACGGACTATGCTTTTGGATTTTCTTTGGGACTCGTAAGATGGGTGAGAAACTGATATTAAATGCAATATTGAACTTCATTAGCAGAGCGCTTAACGATGGCATTAAAATGAAATCACTTATCAAATCAGCGGTAGGCTACTACGACCATGAGACAATTATTCGCTAAACGAATTTTAGCGAATAATTGGAGAATTCGCTAAACGAATTCTCCATACAGAACTTAATGAGCCTAATAGAGTAGTAATCCGTGCCAAAGATGAGGACAATATTCTCGAAATGTCGAAAACCTTAGTAAACGCCGCGAAGCAAAAAGTGAACATTCCAAAATTCGTGATATTCAGCCCCTGTGAAGTTCCCGCAATAGGCGATGCCGTTAGCGCCACAGCTATTTCTAAAATAAACGAAATGTCTAGGAAGTTGGACGGTGCTCTAGCAACGCTAAGCCACCCTCAAATGAGCCTGCCTAAGCCCTCTCAGCAATCCTTAAATTGTGCACCCCCTCAAAGCCGTCATACGCTGTTATGGTGAAAAACCCACCAACTGACCTTAAAGGCCCAAACGCAAAAAAGGCAGACTCCTTAGCTAAGGCTAAGACGTTACGGAATTAAAGTGCACCAAAAACGAGTGGAAACTTGTCGTTCGAACTAAGACAGCAGCCACGAAAATAGTTGACACTATGAAAACATCAAGCCCAAGTCTAAATGCCTCATTAAAAGAATCTGCTTATATCGGCGTGGTCAAGCGCGTGCCGGAGGATATCGATCACTCGAAGCTCGAAGAATTAATACCAAAATGTACGAAGGTAACCCAGTGTGGAAAGTCGAGAACATATAAAGTATATTTTCAGACGCGGAGTGATCTTGAAGTTTTCTTTGAAAACTCGGTTAGAATTGGCTACGAACGATTACAAGCCCAAGAATTTGTCTTCCTTCCGTGCCGTTGTTTTAACTGCCACAGGATAGGCCATCTAGCTTCCAACTGTGAAAATCCATCAACATGTTCGAAATGTGGCTCGCATGAGCACATTTCCACGCGCGAAGCTCCCTGCTCAAAACTCCCTTTTTGTGTAGAGTGTAAAGTGCCGGGTCATACCTGCTACAGTATTAGTTGTCCCAAAAACAGGCAACTACAGAAATCATGAGCAAGTGCTATAGCTTCCTTTCATGGAACATCAATGGCTCGTTCATTGAGAAGCTCCCGATCCTTAGTGATTTAAGTGTCGAACATGATGTAGTGTGCATTCAAGAGCACTTTATTACCGTGCAAAGTGAAAACCTGCTAGAACTGAATCATACCACGAAGGCCTACAAAGTCCCAGCTAAACAGAGCGGCAGCCGAGGAGGACCTTCAGGAGGCCTAGCTACGTTTGTTCGGTCATGTGTTCTGTCCAGTCTATTCGAAAAGTCTGACAATTTTCTCTCAGTACGCATTGAAAGTTGTGTATTTATTAACGTGTATTTGCCAACAGATTATAAAAATGAGCGTTCAGAACGTCTTTTTGCCCTTTCTTGTGAGAAACTAAATTCATGTATATCTAAAATTAAGCGCCAGGGTTTTTCTTGTGTAGTAATTGGAGATTTCAACTGCAACCTTTCTGAGATTTCTTCTCTACAATCATCTCGTACCTCTTTGATTAAGAATCTTTTTGGTGACTACCTTGCTGTGGTAGGAAAAGATAGGGATTTTACATATATTCACAGCTCCTCCAGTGTGTCAAATCTAGACCATATTGCAATTTCTCATAATTTAACTGTTCAAAATGTTAGGGTAGTAACGGACTATCAAATTTCTGACCACCTTCCTGTCTCGTCTTCTGTACATATTGTCTCTTCGAATGGTCACCAAACCCGCCAGGAAACTCAACAGCCTAAATTTCGTCTTGATTGGCTTAAGGCTGATAAGCAACTATTTGCTCTGGCGACAGAAGAAATTCTTAATAAAATCCGTGTTCCCTTTAATCTCCTCCAAAAACCAAAAGATCTCTCTAAAGAAGAAGTCCGAATTTGTCTCAATATTTATTGTACTAAAATTTGTCACGCTCTCCTTCATGCTGAGAGGTTAGCGGTACCTAAAGTAAAAGTTCGTAAAGGGATGGTGGAAAAATGGCCCGAAAATCATTCGCTGGTGGCCGCTTGTCATCGAGCAAAATTCTGGTTTTTGGTATGGAAAGTGTGGGCGCCCAAGATCTGGTACCATTAATAGCATCAGACTGACTACGAAGCGTAGATTCTCGAAGGCGCTCTCCCTCCACCGCAAATCTCTCGTTGATAGCTATTCCGCCCGTGCAAAACAGGATCAAAATTTTCTTTTCAAATCTGTATCTTTGGCAAAGCCTACCCCTCTGTTGTAGCCCTCTGAAATCCCCGTCGAGGATTGGTATTCTTATTATGCGAGTGAATTTGCTGCTCCAAACCCCCAGCTTGAAGACATGTACGAGAGAGAATTGGATGAGTTCCTTGATAAGCTTCCCCACGGTGATTTTGTTGTCAGTTTAGAGTCCGTTATTCAAGCAATTTGTCGGTTGAAAAATAAGTCTTCTTGCGGAATTGACCGTGTTAGCGCTATCCATATTAAACATGGTGGTTCGGTTCTCGCTATGCATCTTTCGCTTCTTATGCAGATGATCTTCACGCAAGGTGTTGTTCCCTCATCCTTCTGCGTAGGGGATCTTACCCCCATTCCGAAGAAAGGGAAAAATGAAATCAAATGCTCGTCTTTCCGCCCCATTACAGTCGCCACATTTTTATGTAAATTATTCGAGCTTCTATTCATTAATGAACTGGAAACTGAATACTACACCCCGCCACGTCAATTCGGATTTAAGCGCCGTACTGGTTGTGCCGATGCCTTGACGGCTGTAGTGAGTGTGCTACTCGATGCGGATTTTTCTGGAGAGAGCATAGCCTTAGCTAGTCATCACATCAGCCGTGCATTCGATTCACTCATACACGCTGCAATGTTATTAAAAGCTTCACAACGAGGTCTGAATCCCTGCATAGTTCGATCCCTACGTAATATGTACTCGAGGCTGTCCATTCGCCTAAAGCTTCCTCCTGACAAAAATTTGCCTCCCCGGCCTCATGAAAAATTGATCCCCGTTTTGAAGGGTGCCCGTCAGGGAGCTGTCTCCTCCCCTCATTTGTTCAATAATTTTGTTCTTCAAGCACAAGATAAATGCCCAACCTCATGCGTTCTTTCCTCTATAGACACCTCCTTAGTATGCTACGCCGACGACGTCTTGAACTTAAGTAGAACATTGCAAAAAGCTTCTGATATTTTTAAAACGCTTAAAACCGAATATCTAAAACTTGGCCTCAGTTTTAACACTGAGAAAACCGAGATAGTTCTCTTCAATTGGCAAAAAACACCACACGTGCCTTCGCTGCTTTTTGGTAAAAATCTCGTGAATACTGCTGACCACATAAATTACCTCGGAGTCCCTATTGGCTCGTCTCTAAGGCATACACGTCTTCTACTGATCAAACACCTCAATCGACGAATCTCCGGCTCGTATGCTTCCATAGTCTCTGCTAAATTCCGTTTTAGCCGCCCCCTCCTTGCCAGCCTATATAACGCTACTGTTTTACCTCATATTCTGTACCTGGCACTATTTTGGAAACTATTCTCGAAGGCTGAATTGTCTAAAATCCGTGCGCTTTTCTTCCGTTTTGCTAAATACCTCCTACGTTTTTCTCCCTGGTACAGAAACTCAATCCTCATTAAAAAGTATCACATAACCGACCCTCATGTTGCAGTTGAAAATGTAATCAAAAGACACAATATTAAAATAGTAGATCACGATTGGTATAATCTCCTTTTACAATAGATCTGTTTTCGTTTTATTCATTTTAGTGCTATTTTGTTTGCCCTTTTATTAGTTGAGTCTCTTTCTAGTTATGTCTCCTCTGATATGTTCTTATATATTTTCTTATATTTATATGTTCGTGCTCCGTCTTTTTCATTTCATATGATTGACGGGTTTTCAAATAAATAAATAAATTAGTTGGTACATGTTTTGTGTGCGTGATGTCGCTTATAAAGCGGAGGTAATATGGGCACATCAAACGTTACAGAGTTCCATGTCTGCTAACTCTTCAGACCATATGGTCACAACCTTCTATGCGATGTTCCCCGGTAAGATCCCCGGCAGAATGTCCCTATGTGCGAAGAAACTCTCGCATCTGATCACCGATGCCCTGTATCCTCATTGTAAGCAAATGCTTGTGAAGGACATTCAGTCATATTTTGCACTAGAATATGACGAGACAACCAACAACGGTGGTATGAAAGAGCTACAGATACGTGTTCAATATTTTATGGACAAGTTTTATGGTCCACGCGACAACTTATGACCTGTATAGGAAGATTATGTCATCCATTGAGCAGAATCAGCTGAAACTTGAAAAACAGATCACGCTTGGAAGTGACGGACCAAACGTCAACAAAAATGTTTGGAACAAGTTCAATGGCGAAAAGAAGAAAATGATGGGAAAGGGAATGTTGAACATTGATACTTGCAACATCCATATAATCCAAAATGCTTTCTTGAAAGGTCTTCATGTGTTCGGAGTAGAAAGTTCCGACTTTGTTATTCTTGTGCATTAATTTTTTGACGGCTGGCCTGCTCGTTGTGAAGGCTATCGAAAGTGCCAAAAGAAAGGGAGAGTGCCAGAGAATGCTTTCATAAAGCATATCTCAAGCTGCTGGCTGACAATCGGACGTGCCCTAGCTAGAATCATGCAGCAGTGGCCCGCAACCTTAGAGTACTTCCTGAACTTCGTGCCGAAAGAGAAAAAACTGAAGAATCTTCTGTTCACTCCCAAATTTCTGGAGATTGTGGCTTATATCAGAAGTGCGACGATGAAGGCCCAAACCGAGTATGTTCTAGCCTCAGCGGAACTGTTCATGAGTTTCACCCAACTGTTCCAGAAAGCTCTCATTCATGTTCTGCACTCAGAGATCAAAAGACTAGTTGTGACGCTTTGCTGACGGGTCTTTGCTCTAGATTTCGTGACCGAGACTGAAAATTTCTCACCAGAAGCGTTGAACCTTACTAAAAAATTTGCAGAAAAGCCCATAGTTTCAGAAAATGTGGAACGAGCTTTCCATGAGAAAGCAACACTGAAAGACAATTCCATTTTCTATGTCAATGTGCGAAAACATTTTATTGCGGGTATCCGCCATATTTTGAACACATGTCCTCTGGAAAAGGACAGTTTTCTAGAGGCTTTACTCTATTTGATTCTGATCAACATGAAGGATTCAAGAAACATTGCAGACATAGCGGTTGTGGCACGCGAGATTGCGATTGCAGTAAGCTCGGACGTCGCCCAGACTGAGTGGCTGTTTTTGCGAACGGAAACTGGACCCGTGAGGACATTCCTCCGATCAATCATTTTTGGAGCCATTATTTTGGACTGGTGAATGAATGCGGGGACAGCAAGTACCCGGAACTTACCAAGCTTATCAAAGCGGTGCTGACGTTGTCGCATGGCAGCGCAGATGTTGAGCGTGGGTTCTTGCATTCTGGTACGATTCTCGGTGAAGACCAGGCGTTAATGTCTGAACGCGTTCTGGATGCAAGACTCATGGTATATGACACGTCGAGGCTTTATGGAGGAAAACCAGAGCGGTTTGCTATAACAAAAGAGCTGTTGAATCTTGCACGTTCCACACGGTCTCGGTATCGACAATATCTGGATGAAAAGAAAAAAGAAGAGCTATCCGAGAAGGAGAAAGCAGGTTTCGAAGAGGACAACAAGCAGAAGTTGGAGGTGGTTCACGACAAAAAGAAAGAAATAGAAGACCTGAAAACAAAGAAAAACTTAGAGCTTCAGAGGAAGAAAAGAGAATAGTAGGAGATACTCTACTTCAGGAAGCAACCGACAAAATGAAGAAGGCTGCTGAGTCCAAGAAATCCATAGATATTGCCCTAGCTGTTTCTTTGCTCGAAGAAGCTGTGAAGTCCATAACAAGTGAAAGAAAGCAGATGGTGGAATCTGCGAGAATGGAGCAGTCTCTTGCAAAGAGAAAAACTGACCTCATATCGAAATTGATGCCCAAGAAGCAGCAAGAGAGATTCCAAATATTTTACTTTTATCAGTCAATCGTTGGCACAGTGTGTGTATCTGATTTGTTACTGTTTGCATTTGAAATAAATAAGGTAAAAAAAACAGAAACTTGGGAAATAAAGAATGTATGTGACCAAACATCCCACGCCATCTAACACAGATCTAATCCCGAGGACTTCCGGATCCCATATTTGGGCCTGGGAAATCCTATAAAAACAGGAGAGAGCCTATAATTTGAAACGAACCGACCTGTACAAACCCCAAGCATCCCGTTCATACCAAGTTTTAGGTTTGATCTTAGCTTTTAACGTAATTCTATACTTTCTTTTGAATGAACGTTAGATTTCTATGAATTCTAAGGGTATATTCAAGTTTTTCCTCTATATGGGGGATGGGCTTCCCCAATCCACTAAGTGATGATGTAGAACGGAGAATAGCGAAGGCTATTTTTTATTTTTAAAGTATTTTTAGAGAATTGGAAAAAAAATTGGAAGAATAGGAAAAGCGGGTTGTCCCCAAATGGGAAGTGATATGTCCCCAAATGAGAAGAAGTGATAAGGATGGATTCAAGGAAATTTTGGTAATAAAGTAACTGGTAAGTAGTTACCCTTACTAGGTGGTCTTTAGAATCTAATAATTCTGATAATGCTTTCAAAATCTAATAATAGCAATATACATTAAAATGTGTCGATCTTGCAAGTTCTGATTCACAAAAACCTAGTCAATAAGGTCAACCGTCTTACCACCATGTGAGTACCGTGTTAACTAATGGACAATTTCATGACCGAAAATCGGTTTGGTCTATTACCACTCAGTCTGTTATCATTGACATTTTCCTAAATAAGCCAAAGCTGTGCCACCCTATTGGTACCAAAGTGAGCAGTAATATTTCCTAGTGAAAATATTAATTGTATAATTCTGGTGTTTTCTTATTGTTTTTGCAACCTTGTGTAATGTTGCAACTGAGCGTGTAATAGGTTATTTATCTCTTTGTGTATGTAAAAGTGTGCTGTCTGCGTCAGTCGCTTCTAAAGGAATACATAACCCTATGACTAATATAAATAATTCGTAGACGACGTTGCCTTTTCCATTCACAATTGAAACGAAAATCCGCTAATAATGGTAAAATATTTTAGTACACTAAAGAATAAATATAAAACTTTCTAGTACAGAAATTAACAATAAAAATTTCAATATTTCGGCTTCATATCCGGAAGCCTTTGTCAACGGGAAAAAATATAACAAAAAAAAAACTAGCTAAATCAAAACATCAAAAAACTAAGGAAATGTACATACGCTATACAAAAAATAAGTGTTTTTGCGTAATCTTTGTTTTCCATGTTTTGTCTAAGCTAAATTTTTTTCTTGTATTTTTTCACCATTGATAAAGGCTTCCCGATGTGAAGCCAAGACATTCAGATTTCAATTATTAATTTTGGTATTAAGCGGTTTTTTTAATCGTCTTGAAAAATGTTACCGTTATTAATAGTTTTTCGACTCAATTGCTATGCCTAATATCCCATTGTTTTAAGTCATAAAGTGTGCTGCTAGAATACCGGGCTGCTTAACAATTGCTGGGCACACAATCTGATATTTATTTCGAGCTTAAGGTAAAGGATACAACACTAGAACTTGTAGTTCAAAACAGCGGTGATGATCTCTGTTTCATGGCCGTTCAGCCAGGAAGTGCAATGGGGAGTAGGGGGCCAGCCATCCTGTGCTTTCGCATAACCTACCTGTTTACCTTCCTCAGATTTTTCCACGTACCCGTTTAGAGGAATAAAGAAATTTCTACCTTACCCATCAAGAAAAGAGCAATTTCAAAATTTGACAGTTTCTCCCACAATCCGTACACTTTCTGAATCGTCCAAATATCTTTGCATTTTTTGAATGTAAGCCCATCTCGAGGAATAAATTCCTCCTTGTGTATTTGGAAACGACTGTTTGATCATGAACCAATCATGATAGTTAGTTTCCATTGTATTATATAGTTTTCAAATATTTTTATCCAAAAATTTATGTGTTTTGGCTTTACTAACTTTATCCTTTTCACATTTGGAAGTTACATATATATTTCTCTTCCAGATCCCGAAAGTGGATGATCCGAGAGCAATGTGGAAGAAGATTACAAACTTTATGGAATCCTACAAAAAAGAGAAGGAATAGAATTATTTATTTATAGGGTTGATTTTATAAGCTGCCTATATCCCCGTTTCTAATCTTTTATTTTGAATGTCAGTTGAAAAGAACAAAGAATAGCTATTTTATAGCCAGTTTGTATTCACAGACTTTATATACATTGAAAATCATATCGACAGCGATAGTGACTCATGTGCTACAGGAAATTGCAAAATGCCTAAAATTGTTCAAAACCCATTTACCTGTCTTAGACCTAATTTGTGCCTACGGATGTACGTATCTACACTGAAAGTTTTCTCGACAGCCAAAGCGAAGATTCCTGTATACCACCTCGTATGCTTCTGTAGGCGGCCAAAAAATGGGCTCTAGAGCCAATTTACCCATTCTAACGCTTAGTTTGGATGCATAGGGGAATTGATGGTAAAACCGATCGATACAAAAGGATCGAAACAAAAGGATTTGCACCTTCAAACGATAGGTGCAAGATTTTTTAGCAAAGCATAAATAACATGTAGTAGTAGTAGTAGTAGACAGGTTTAATAGCAAAAACTTGGCAGCTATCGCTGATTTGCGTTTTTTACAAGATATTCAAAATCAAACTACACTTGTAAATATAAATCAAACTATAAACATTAACTCTTATTGTACATATCGACGAAAACCAGGCTGAAAGAATTACCTTATCGGTTTGTTCTTGCTTTAATGGGAACTAACTTATCTTGCTTTCTTGTTCTTGATGGTAGAGGCTGATCAGGTAGAATGTCACGGTGCAGAGATTTAGAAAGTAAGAACTTTCCAAAACTCAGTATCAGAGTTTCGTACCGATTTTGGAGTGACGGCAGTCTTCGTACTTTCTTCACAGGTATCCTCCTTTCTTTTGTTTGTCTAATATAGAGCATGACACGTATCGTGCAAAAACTCAATAAGTTCTAAGTAAAACCTCCAAATTTCGAAATTTTGCGTATTTAACAGTTCACATGGTTTCCACTTTCGGAAACGATTGCTGATTTTTGCTCGACGAAACAGAAAAAACTGGTCAATACCACAGGCAAACTAAGGGAAAATAATCCCAGGCCCAAAATCAATCGGTACTATGAGAAAGACGATCGGTTTTTAGCGTTTCCCCATGCGTTAGAACGAGATATAAATCAGCCTACTTTCGAGCACATTTGTACAAGCTTTTTGTAAATCTAAGTCGTTTATCGACAGCTACAGTGAAATATTCAAGAAGGGCACGTTATCAATTTTGCCTGTGATAGATTAGTAAAAGAGTTTGCTTTAAAGTCAATTTGTACGTACAGATTTTACAGACACTAAATCGGAAAATCAGCAATAGTGAAAATTCCTGCCTTACTTCCTCTTCTTGAAGATCGATAAGAAATATGTTTTAAAGCCAATTTACCTCCTGTATATCAGCCAATTAGTTTACTATAGGGCTAACTTGTACGTAAATAGTCTGTATACATAGAAGGCCTTAACAGCTTAAGGGGAAGACTAATATACTTTTATAGACTGCCAAAAGGGGGCTTTTAGCCCAATCGCCTTGAAGGCAATTTATATGCACAGATAATATATAAGGACACTGAAAATCTTATGGACAGCTAAGGGAAGACCCTCTACGCCATCTCATATACTCTTATAAACTCGCCAAAATTACTTTCTTTTTTCTAAATATATTTTTCATCATTTTGCTTGCATCCACGTAAGCTCAAACCAATTTGTAAAATACTTCTTACCTTGCAATAAATGTTTTGTTTTTTTTACCCGGTTAATGTGCAGATAAATGCACGGATCTCATAATTAGTGCTCAAAATTGACAGGAAAATAACTGTATTAAATTGAAAAAAAGAAAAATATACCTCTAATATATATGTTTGTTCAAGTCAAAACATAAAAGGCTATAATTCTTATGTATTAACCACTCTTAGAGGTTTTAAAACAGGTAGTAGAGTGCAGGGCCGTAGCCTTTTTTTTAGGGTTACAATTTTTTTTAATGTATCAAATTTGTTTATAAAATTTTTGTTTCGTTTTTGCGAGTCGAACAATATTTCGGAGGGGGGGTCACACGTTCTTACCCCCCCCCCCCCCTAGATAAGACCTTGGTAGAGCATTCCTTTAAAATACGCTTTGAACATGTGATTTTTAATCATTGATTATGTGCTTAGTATTGTTCAATTAAAGAAATCTTTGACAATTAAATATCATTTGAGCGTGAGGACAAGTTGCCAACCCACGGAACTTAAAGAATCTCCTTTTGTAAACGTACAAGTTAGAGAAAAATCAATTTTTAGGCCTGAATATTTTTTGAAAATGATACAATATCCCTTTAGAAACTTATTCTTCGAATTCTTTCGATTTTTTTTCCAATACGAATATGTGTAGATACTGAGCATTGCTTACTAATGTCCTAATTCCTGACAAAGCTATTCGAATTTCCATACAAAGAAGCCTTTTAATTCTTATAAACTTAATAAATAATACTTACAAGCTAAGCTTTTGAACAATCAAGAAAGACCTTCACATACAAAAGAGATCAAAATAAAATAATCAGAAGAACAAAGATCAATATTTTGTACTGAAAATAGACAATGCAAAACCACAAACCATTTTCATCACTAAAAATACAGCTCTTTCTTACAGAATGCGATGATTACCCGCCAAGCATTTGTTACTCTCCAAAAAATGAACTGATAGCAGTGGTGGTTCTAGGCCTGGTCAGGGGAGCGCCTGCTCCTTCCCCCAGTTTACTGACATTAAATTCCTTTTATCTTGTATTTTTACACTCCTATGGTATATCCCCCCCCCCAGATTATGAGGTCCAAAAACGCTATTGATCAGGTTTTGTTGCAGCTTACCACAAAAGAAACGCCAATGCGCCGTTGAATTCGAGGTTTTTTGGTAATTAGCTTTATATAAGGACGCTGATTCACAAAACCTGAGTGATTTCTGCTTGAAAAAAAAGTTGGCAGTGTATGAGTACTGTATCGCTTAGACTTGGCCGGTTTTTACGTTGAGTTAGTAAGCTAGGGCCCTAGATTACAGCAAATAATTTCTGAGACCACACTGGCTAATCATGCCAAAACAAAAGAATCGTAAAGAAGAAAGAAACGAGGATAATAACAGCCAGTGAAAAATAGAAGAGAACTAACGGTAGGGACATCCGCTTGGCCGTCTAGTAGTGTTTCACCCCTATCTTGCCATTTTAAATCGCCCTGGTCAAACCAATCTAAGCTTCCCATTATCTTTGGTAAAAGATAATCCGTAGTTTTCCCTGGTAGTCTGGCCGCCCCTAGTAGTGTTTCATTCCTATCTTACCATTTTAAATTGCCTTGTTCAATTTCTTCTAAGTTTCCCATTATCTTTGGTAAAAGATAATCCCTAGTTTTCCCTTGTTATTCCCTAGTTCTATTTCTAGTAAATTCTAGTTCTATTTCTAGTGCAGTTCTATTTCTAGTAATCCCTATCCAATTTTAAATCGCCTTAGTCAAGCTCTTCTGAGTTTCCCATTATGTTTGGTATGTTTTTAATCCCTAATTTTCCCTAGTTAATCAGTCCCTATCTTACCATGTTAAATCGCCAAAGCTCAAACTTTTATGAGTTTCCCATTATGTTGGGTATGATCCTTACAGATCACAAACAACATTTTGAGCCTAAATTCTCGAGCCTACATGTCATTACGTTTTGAATTTGTCAGAGAATTTTCAAGTGTTTTTTCTGATTAGTATATTTCGTCAAACTTACATTTTTAAACGAAAGTTTTGCTGTTTTTCTCAATAAGCAGCCAAAGGTAAATTTAGTGCGACTTGCGTCATGTTTAAAATTTTGCTTCGCGGATGTATGCTCCTGGCAACTGTAATACCAAACTTCTCAAAGAGATCTGACTTTATTTAGTGGAAACTGGCGTTGTGATTAATCTTACCAAATGAATCACCGTATTGTATGCATTAAGCAGCCATTGTAGAGAGCAAACGTCACCAAAAAACTCCAGTCTTACAAACAAGGCTATTTTATCTCATTAGACAACGGATTAAGCAGTTTAACAAAATTCTCGGCAGGGCTTTAAACTTGCGTTCTTCCGGCAGATATTTATTTTTATGATTATGTTTGGAAATTTCGTTTTTTTTTTCTTTAAGGAGAGAGGGTATATGAGCTTACTTTCAGGAGTATTATTCTAATAACCTGTATTTTGTCAAAATTGTATATTTCGAAGTTGTTTGAAAGTACTTTATATCGTTTTCTTAAATAAGCAGTAAAAGCTAAATTTTATGGGACTACTGTTACGTTTAAAATTTTTCGTCGCGGAGGCGCAATTTTCGTAACTTGAATAATGAACTTCTGAATGAGATCTGGATTTATTGAGTAGAAACAAATGTTGTGAAATATTTTATCACAAGATTTTACGCACTAATCAGGCAAAAGATCATATTATAAAAGAAAAACAATGGTCTTGGAAACAGGGTTATTATGGAGTCTTATTATTAGCCTATAGAATAGGAAATTCCAATAAATTCTTGTTGTAATTCCTCAATAGGGACGAAACTTGCGTTGTTCTGGAAGATATTTTTTCTAATTACAATATTTCAAATTTCCATTTTCCTTTTATGGGTAGGGGGCGGATCTTGCTTTTAGGAGAAATTTATGTAATTACCCGTATTTTGCCAAATTCTATACTTCGATATTTTTCAAACAACTTTAATTCGTTTTTTCCAATAAATAGTTAAAACGAAATTTTATGAAACTAGCGTCACGTTTAAATTTTTCTTTGCGGGGGCGTACTTTTCGCATTAAATACCAAACTTCCGAATGAAATTCCGGCTCGTGCTACCATGTACACGCGAAAATTTGAACAAACAACACAATGGGCTATAAATATAACCACCGGACAATAATATAAACAAACAAGGTAGACATAAATTCCCTGAGCATACTGATCTAGACGCCTTTAAGTCGGTACAAATATTAGTCATTTCGTCTTTCATATATTTCACACTAATCGCGTAATTACTAGGCAGTCATGCGTAACTTCTAATTTTTTTTTAGGTAACTATTGGGCGTAGTTTAAAGGTAAATAAAGTATAGTAATTTTTACTAATTACAGTGTTGCGATTCTGTCAACGATTTAGCTTTCTTTTTCGTTGGATTTTGACACACGTAGCTATTAGTACACGTGTAAGAAATTGAAAGATTTTCTAGGGGAGAACCCCCACCCCACCCGAAAATGATTACTGAGTTACAAGGTTGTGGGTGAATTTTATTTCCTGCATTTTATTGGATTTCATACGATTTTTAATGTTACAAGTATTTAAATGCAGAATATATAAAAATAAAACAGAGAAGAATAATGGAAAAATATAGTGGGGGAAAGCTGATGACGTTTATATGAAACATTTTTGCATTTGTCCAAAATCTTCCAAAATTTTTCTTAAATTAGTTTTAGAAGATTTTGCCTTCATTCAATTTTTTTACACAAAATATGATCAACTTAAATTAAATATGGTTTTTACTTTATAAATCCCTCTTTCCTAACACGGCCTGACAATTTCACCTTAAATACTCATTTATTTTAATAATTTCTTAGTTTACTGTCAACAGCATAACGAATTACGTAGATAATTTCAAGGCCATACTGCCTTTCCATGACGGTAAATAAAAGTTCAAATAGGGATAAATCCTTTTAATAGACAGTGATAAATATCGCAAAAGACACTAGGTATTTCGGTCACGTATGCAGTGACCGTCACCAATATTATCTAGTCTTTTCTTGTGAAATTTATCACTGTCTATTAAAAGGATTTATCCCTATTTGAACTTTTATATATAACGAATTACTGATAGACTGAGCTTGGTATATTAACAGAATTAACTACATTTATGGATATTTTCACGATTGTTTATATATCTTTAAGAATTTTATATGAAGGCTAGAGCGTATTACTATAGTTTGACGTCATTCTGTTTTGCTGGAATAACTCCGTTGTCCCTATCTAATCCTTAAATCAACCCTAATTCAAAATGGGGGTGGAAAAATTAGCATCTTGCACTTAATAAACCAGAAAAAAACGAAATCATCCGCTTCCTAATATTATCTCCCCCTCCTAAAAAAGGAATACGATATTATATATACTATTGGATGCAAATTCTCTGGCTATAAAACGGTTTTAAAATTTGCTTTTTTACGTTCCCCCCCCCCCCAACTGAAAATATTTTTAGGATAGTATTCCTTTATATTTTCAAAGTTTTGTAGTCGCTGGGAAGTATTAAAACCTTGTTACTTGATATTGAATTACGATTCTAAAAAACGTCATTAATCTCAAATTTGGTTGTTCCTTTTAGTTGGGGGATACTCTTCTCTCTGCCCACGTTTCCATCAATATGATCGAAAATTCAGCACATATTATTTGAATCTCATCTTAAAGAGTCAAAAACACACTTTAAAACGATTTTCCAGCCAAAGGGTGCAATAGTGTATATAATATTTCAATAAATATAATATATATAATATTTATATATATTATATTTATAATATAATATTTCGTCTCATCGTCTAATTGAGATTCCAAGATTTAAAGAAATATATAGCTGGGGTGCAAAAATCCAAGCAAATTTTTAGACAGTTGTTGATCACCAATTCCCCCATCAAACAGAATCAATAATTTTAAACGTATTAAAATATTAAAAAAGAAAACGCTCTACAAATCCCTGACTATCCCTTAGAAGTGAAAGGATATGCGACGTGGTCCGTATATTTCGCTACACATAAGAAGAAGAATAAAAGTTATTTGTATTCCTTTGTGCGAATTTCCAAACCTACTTCTTAACAGCTGAGTATTAAAAAAATATCATTATACAAAAAGCACAAAAGAAGTACATCAAGCATTGGCTATGCATGTTGTATTTTTTTAAAACTTAAAAAAAAAACTTTCATGGTTTTTACGAGACTTTTCTTCATAAGTATTTTAGTCACTTTACGTATTATTAATAATAATATTTATACATTACACACACTAATCATTTCAAATAATTTTCTATGAATGTCTATCTATCAGTCACTTTCAATTATTTTCTTCAAATACATACGACACTTAACAGTTATAAATCAAGTCTGCGAAATTCAAAAATCAAGCATAAAATAAAAACAAGGCGAATCATTTGAAATAAGCTGAAATTTTGGCTGTGCTAATTCAATGCGAAGTCACATATTCATCAAAAATCAGCTTTACATCGAACAAAAACAAGCTCAGCTCGCTAGAACAATTAACCTTATCTATTTTTGGAATCTCAGTTGGTTTGCAGATATTTCAAGACTTATGGCTTACATATAATTACATTGTTTTCCTTTTTCAGCAACAGCAATATTTCAAAAGGGGAATCATGTCAAGGAAAGAGACAGAGGGGGGAGAGCAGAAAATTTCGAGGGATTACGAAACTGAACCTTTATAGCACAAAACAAGTCCTTTTTCAGCTCTGTCGCTTAGGAAAGTACTTGGGGGAGGGGGGGGGGAATCAAGTGTCATTAGCCATCTCTAAACTTATGGCGATAACTTTTTGAAAGCTTCAGGCTCAGTCAGGAATGTGCACAGAAAACGATTTCGGCAGAAGGAGGGTGTGCACAACTTCATAAAAGCAAAAAAAGGCAAATTGTCTCGAATGCATACGAAGCTATAGGCGAAAACTGCAAGAATATCGAGATTTTAGAGGGCGGGACGGACCCCCAAATCCCTCAACCCTTTACGTATGTACCTTTTCAAACCATTATTGATTTTTTTTTTTATCTAACGTTTTAGGATCAACGTTATAGTTTTAAAGATTATTAACGTTGTAGTTTAAAGATGGTCTTAGCAAAAATGTTTAGAACTTATTATGAACAGGGCAACGAAAACAGAAGATAGAAAAAACAATGTCAAAGAAGAAAAACAGATTTCAACAGAATTAAAAGAAAAAACCGGAAAACCCTAAACTGAAAGCGGATCTGCTAGAGAAGCCAATGAAGAAAAAAAAAAGGAAAAATTTATTCCTTTTTTGCATTGCACCGGACAAACAACACTTCTTCACTACTAAGGTCCCTGCGTCGGCCTTGTAGTGTGTTGCTACTATCGTATTCAATGTCTGGGTCTCGTATGACCAAGCTGAGATCAAACCCACTGCGCTACCATAGGGCGGCAAAATTTCATGCTTTGTAACTTGATGTCTTTTGAATTAACACAACCAAATTTTTCGCGCGAATAGTTAAGCAACAAATCTGAGATAAAGTCAAGAGATCAAAAAGTCGCCAAACTTGCAAATTAACCGACTAGAGGCGCCACACGGAATGAAATAAGAGATAGAGTGCAATCTCAACTTGAAATGCTGGCAAAATTCCTACATTACACATCAATAATGGATTTCATCTTGACGTCATCAAGGGTGTAACTTTTGGCACCTTTTTTCTCATCCACTGGACCGTTTAAAACTTCCTCGTCCTCTTCATCAATTCCTATAAATATATTTTATACTTTCTATAATTAAAGGAAATATTCTAATCTTAGAATTTCAATTTGTTTTTTTCTTTAATCAAGCTTAATTGTTACAATAGTAGTTACGATAAGCATATTAAAATAAAAACACAAACCTTATAAGGCAATTCTTAAGAAAGTCGTTAGAAAGAATCAATCCAAACTCCTAATGAGATGAATATCGAAAGTTACTTTGTTTCAGAGATACTTGCTGAATTGATAACCCCCGCCCCTCCCTCTCTCTTACTCTTTACATACTATATAGTGGTATGACACAAGTGTGACAATCTTGAAAAACTGAAAACATTTTTTGAACAAATTTCTTATGGAAAGAAAAAACAACTGTATATTACATTCTTATGAAACTCGACATAAATATATATATACACAGATAAGACACCTGTCTAGTCATAAATGACGAATATTTAGAAAGTCAGAGCTTTGGAGACATTTGCTGAATTGATACGACCCTTTTGTATGCAAAATATGGCACTCCGCTTCACCAAATATGATTTCCGCTTCACCCGGAATCACAGTAATATGTTTTGCAAGTATACTTACTTGTAAGCAGGACGAGGCGTTTCCCAGTTCAGATGATTCCATGGGAATCACATGATTCCGAGTATCACGCGGATCACGGTGATATGTCTTGCAACCAATTGTCTTAATCAGTAACTTAACTTGTATTTAAAGCAGAACCAGGCTTTTTTCGCCTCACCTAACTTCTTAAAATCAGATGTTTCGTGGGAATTTGTCTAGCCATGAGTTCCATAGACACAAGGCGACTAAGCTAAGTTACAACATTGACCCTCACTCCAAGCCAAATGATTGGCGACACCAGGACTAGCCTCAGTCCCGAAGGACATAGAATTGGCACGTCATTCACTCGGCTAGGCTGACAGCTTACAATTGGCTGTTGGGAAGTGACAGCTTCCCAACAGCTTCCTGGTGACAGCTTCCTGGTGAAAAACTTGTCAGTTTTGTGACAAACTTGTCAGTTGAAGTCAAACTTGTCAGTTGACAAGTCAACTTGTTGTTGTGTCAAACTGTTGTGTCAAACTTGTCAGTTCAAGTGACAGCTCCCTGGTGAAAAACTTGTCCTTAGCGAAAAAATATAAGGCGAATCCCAAAGCGTTGGTAATATGAAATCTACACAATTCATTTGTAGCACCACCACTTGACATACATTATATATATATATTTATTTATTTTTTTTGTTATTCTGTATTATTTCTAAAATCAGATACGGCTTCTCTATCGAGGAATAGTTCTTTTTTACTCTTTTTCAATTTTTTTTATTTTTAGTTTTAATGTTTTTCCCTACTTTCTTTTGATAACATTATTTTTTTTTACTTTTGGTGTTAATTTACAATATCACAGAGTGATCTTAATATTAAGAGGGCTGTAGACCCCCTCGACCCCTTACCCTTTAAGCTAAATTAAACATTCGTATAACAATGTTTGGAGAACTAGAGATTACTTTCGTGGATTTGCTTCACACATTAAAATAGATATTTCCTAAACACAAGGTAAAACGCTTCTTTACACATATGTTCAAATTTTTCAAGTTGAAAACAACGCTTCAAAGTGGAGCCCACTCCCCCACCCAGCAGCAACCATAATATGCTCGTAGTCAAAATAGATTCTTCAAAATAAAGAGAAGTAAGAAAGACGCAGTAATAGGTTTTTTTGTCTGTATGTAGAGGGGAAGCTTAAAAACTTAGGCAGAAGAACTAAAAAGTTTGGCAACAACCAGCATAATGGATCTGAAAATTACTTACGATAAGCAACGGATTCACTGGTAAAATGACGCGATTTGCAGGTAGTATATAGGGGACATTTACTCCAAAAGCAACAAACAACCACAATAACTGATGCCAAGATACAGAGTAGTATTACCATAATAGGAATCCATACCATGCCAAAACTAAAATACGAAGGAAAAGAGGGTAAGTAAAGGGGAAAAGAAACTTAGCCATACAAAAATCAAAACATGTCCTGTAGTTTCTTCATGTTAATAAACTGGATACATCATGGATGGCGGGGACAAGGCTATTCCAACAGAAAAGGGAAGTTACCCCTCCCCCTTCCTTTTAAAATAACCGTGCATATTTGAAATTCCTTTCAAAAAACTAGATACTATACACTTAAGCACAAACAGGCTATATATTAGGAAGGGTATTAGAAAAGTTTTTCAGAGGGGAAGGCGTCTAAAAATGAAAAAAAAAACAAAAACAATACGGCCATCTCTCTAATGTCTCTTTTTTATTTGTTAATAGGGCAGTGTTACCTATTAGCTACTAAAGTGCGTACCGACTGTCCAAACCTTTAGGTATAGATAGTCAGAAGATTTATGAGTGTTAATCTGATATTGAAGAAATGAACCCTGCTTTAATTTAGAGACAAATTTTGCTTAATTTATAGAAATTAAGGTACTTGAATAATTATTAGCATTTCTGCGTTTAACTGGTATTTTCGGATTTTAAGGCCTTTAAAATCCAATCCGTTTTCAGTCCATCAAATTATAAATTAGTATTAAGTTAATATTATTAATCACTTGATCAAATAATAAGCTAAATTTAGTCAATTAGTTTAATTAAATACACTTAGTTTAATTAAATAAACCGTGTCAAGTTTTAAAATTATTAAATTCTTGATATTATTTTTAGTTCATTATGAATCATGTTTGAAAAAAAAGCTTTTATTTTATTTATCAGAATGGCTTGTATTTAAAGGCAAAAACAAACAAAAAACTAGGGAAAAGCTTCTTCTTGTGCCAGTTGGTTTACGGGTAAATGCTCTGGCTAGTAAACCAGAAATTGATGGGTTCAACTAACACACAAACAAAAATTCATTCTACGATGGAAAAAAAGAAAGATTGAATCGGCGGCTAAAACCCAAAGATGGCATTGCCTTGTTTATATCTGGTAAACTTCCGATTTCTGTAAGAAGTTACTTATCTAGAAACGAGCAAAAATTTTCGCACCCCTCTCTCTCGTGCTACGAAAAATGTTATCTCCCTCCAATCCCCCCGGGTTGAGCATGGGGGCACCTAACAGCCTACTAGGCTATATTTTGGACTATTAAAACGAGGCTAACGCAGGCTATTAGAAATAGACTAGTTAAATTGTAGTAATAACGATTCTAGTAAAAAATACTTAAATGTCAAGATATCAGAAGAGGTACGGAGGAGAAGGTCTCTCTTCCTCACAAATGTTCAGTCAAGTTATCTTTAAAAATCAAGTGGGGAAAAGCTTAGAAAAAATTACTACAACCCAATTCCCTTGGTTCAATTTGAAACGATTTTTGTGAAAACACTTAGATACAGTTACACTCATACAACCCACTTATTATTCACAATGTAGCAAAACAAAAAAAAAATAATGAAATCTCATACTTTTAACAGTTCAGTCCACTAACTGGACATACCTGGTAATCCAAACATCCGTATCTTTTTTATTAATGATTATAATCTAAACTTACTTTCAACACAAGACAAATTATTTTTAACCCATTTTAAGGCACTTTTCATGGTTCAACTGATTGTACAGAATGAATATTTTATTAAAATATCAATATGAAAAAAGCTGCAGGATCTCGGGAAAAGGGCTTAATCATCATTTAAACTTACATCACTCAAGCAGACGAAAAGAGTGGCAATTAGCTTATCCCTTCTCTTTCCATAAAACTCATGCAGATGGTGGTTTCCATAAAAAATAAACTACAAAAAAAAAAACTAAGGAAAAACTAAAGCTGAAAAACCAGGAAAATCACAGCTACATACTTGCAGCTCCCAGTTTGCTCTACTGAGATGAAATATACAATAGATAAAAAAATCGTCCAGAAAAATTTGCCATATAAAATCCATTTCCAAAGTTCATCTTGCATTCCTCTACTGAATAAACTAGATAGGTTTCTTTTCTAACATATATGTTTTGACTTCACAAATATCCCATTTATAACATTTTGTAAATCAATGGAAACTTCCTAATCAACTTATTCCCTACCTACAGCAGCAGTGCCAATTGGTAGGGAGAAGGGACACCATCGCCCTCCCAATAGATATCGAAAAAACTTTTGTTGGTATCAAAAAATACATTTTTTCTGGTATTTTTATTAAAGCTAATCGAAAAAGAAATCAATCTTCCTCCCCTCCCTAAGATTTCGAAAAATGCATTTCTCTGTCCCCTAATATTTTCGTATTGGTGCAACTGATCTACAGAATTTCTGCAAAAACTGTCTAAGGATTTTACGGATTGTCAACAAGAACTAGTATTTAAAAGTATATATTATATTGTGGAGACCTTGATCAACAAAAGGTTGAGTCATTTACAACAAAAAATACCATTATTATTAATTGTTAATGTTGAAATATTGCTACAAAATATTATGAGGTGGATAGACACCATCCTGTAACACAGAATATTGTTAGTTTTTAATGTTATAGTTAAAATACTGTTACAAAATAGTGAACAACACCAGATCATGCTGGGTGAACACCATTTTATGACATAAAATACAGTTATAAATAGGCTGAGCGGGTTGGGCACCATCTTATTATGTGAAATACTATTATGATTAAACTATTGTTATAAAAAATTGAATAACAAAAGGTAGAGTTGTGTGAACACTGTTTCATGACATAAAATATTCTTCTTCTCAAAATATTTGTACAGAATATAGAACAACTCCACCGTGTGGAGTAATAACTACAGGTGTATGGACACCATCTTATGACATAAAACACTGTTATGAAATTTAGAACAACACCAGATTAAGTTGGATGGACACTTTTTATGTCATTAAAATGTTCTTGTTACATATTGAATAACACCATGGACATCACCTTATGGCATATAATATTGTTATAAAATATGGAACAAAACCATGTTGAGTTGTGTTGACACCATCTTACAAGATAAAATATTATTATTGTTAATTAATTGTTATAAAATAGAAAAAAAACAAGGTCGAACTGGGTGGGCAACATTTTAAGAGACGAAATATTGTTGCGAAAGCACAGGATGGCTGGCGCCCATCCTCCATTGCACTTCCCAGCTGAAGGGCCTTGAGACAGAGATCAGCACCGCCGGTTCAGATCTTAAGGGTCTAGTATTGCAACCTTTTACCTTCTTTTTATAAAATATTGAAAAACACAAGATTGATTTGTATGACACCATCTTACAACATAGAATATGATTATTGTTTGAAATGCCCTTAAATGAAATTAAGTCGATTAAGTATTAATCACAAAAAAATAGCAAGCAAATAATAGCAAGCTGGCAAAAATACTGGTAAAAAAAAGGGAAAGACACCTTTCAATTATCTGAAATTGTTCTACTGGACAGCATAATGGTTGCAAGCCTTCTGGACAGCATTTAAGAAAAGTAGCTGGAAAAGAGGTTCCAGGACATTCGTAGCTCTCCACAATTGACTCTTGCCTGCTGCTTCCACTTGTATCATTCAGGTGCATATTCAGCGTTTCAGCATCAATAGTCAGGGTACAAAGTGTATGATTCATCCTATTACCTGAAATAAATCACAAAATAAAAGGGTTTTCTGGACTAGTGATCCATTTAAATGCAAATAAAAGGTTCATATATAAAAGTGTACATAGCAACAGTTTTGGAGAGATATATGAAGATTTATCCAGAGGAGGGGGGAGGTTATCCAAAGAGTTTTTTTGAGTTTTTTCAAAGAAATCATTTGAATAAACCCAATGAAATTCATCACCACCACCCCTCCCGCATGTGCAGTTATGTAGAAAGCAAAAACTAGGATAGACATCAATATTTAGCAAATAGCCATTGTCAGGCCAAAATATTTATGTGGTAAATACTTTGAAAACTATAGCAATAGATGAATGGCACACATTTTCTATGGTAACATAATTTTTTATACAAAAAGAGCAGACAGTACATAGAACTCCCCTTGTTCCTCTCATGTGATTAGATAGGAAACTTGGCTTTTGAGAAAATATAACAATTCAAAATAGGGATGAAACCTTTTAAGATACAGTGAAACAAATATAAGATTTTAAAATAAAAGGTTTCATCCCTATTTTGAACTGTTATATTTTCGTCATGGAAAGGCAGTGTGGTCTTCAAAGTTATCTTGGTTTTTGAGAGCACATCCAGCTCGAGTGACACACATTTGCATGTCAATGTTGATGATTTATGTAATTTGAGGCCTTAAACTTTTTTCAGGTGGAATAAAACCTGGACATATGCTATTCTACTTTTTACATTTTTAATGTATTCACCATCCTTGCTAATGTAATTTGATTTGGGGAGGCTAGACATTCTTCATTAATCTTTATATAAGGAAGGTAAACAAAAGGCTCCACAGTAGATAAAATAACTTTAACTTTCTAATCTTGTATTTCGAAGTGAAAATTTAAAAATCTGTTATGACCTTTCTTTTTTACAATTTTTTCAAGGGGCTTTGGTACCTTAACTGATCATCTTTTTATAAACTTTTCTAATTCAGATGACCAAATTATTTAGAATTGATTGGGCAGTCTTCTCACCACTTGTAGAGCTTGGATAAAATATCCAAATATCCTAAACAACAGAAAACTAAAATTTGACATCTAATATTCAAGAAATCTTGAAAAAACCATTCCAATTCTTCTGTTTTGTACTAGAGATAGAAATATTCAAGTTTAATGAAATTTTGATTATTAGAAAGGATTAATTTTGCTTTTTTCAACTGGCCAGAGCAGAATTTTCTGTTTAAAGTTCAGGAAAGGACAGTCCATAGAAATATAGGACAGATCTGCTTGGAAAACATTAAAAATCAGACCAAAGAGTAATTTAATTTTGAATAATTTGATAGATTTGGGAGTTCTCTGTTATATTAACCACCTAGATTGAAAATCTTGCTGATGCAAAATGCATAGTATTTATACTTGATATTAAATAGATAATGCTTTGTTTAAAAATTAGTAAGAGATTATACATTTTCTATATTTTAGACTAGCCTCTTGTTAGCTTTTTGAACTGTTGACACATTTAGATCCCCCATCAATCTCTACCAAAATTGCTTTGGGAGTTCTGGTACTGGTACTGGGAAACTGTGGTACTGGGAAAAATTCATTAATGAACCTTTGTCTTTGAGACAGTCAGCTCATGCTACTATTGATAAGAAATAAGTTACAGAAAATAATTATAAAAAAACCAGCAAACTTTCTTATGTATTCTAGGGCTATATGTCTATTAATGCAAAATGCCAGATGTAGTTGTAAATTATGACTGTCATGGTAGCAATCATTGTATTTGAAAACATTTTTGATTTGCATCATTTATTGTTACTACAGTGTTTAGTTCATAGGCCTAATGCCAGTAAAAATAAAAAAAACTTTTGTGTATGGCCTAGGGGTTGAATCCAGGCAAAAGAGGGGGAGGGTGACGGTACTTGTGTATTATTCGGAACACGCTCAATAAGGGAAGTTAGGTTCTTTCGTGAAAAAAAAACTATGATGCAGGTACATTTTAATGATATAAATGATATATTTGTTCATAGGCCTAATGCCAGCAAAATCAAAAAAGACTTGTGTGTGTAGTCTAGGGGTTGAATTCAAGCAATAGAGTTTTGGAGAGGGTGAACAGCGTTTAATTTTTTTATGGTAGGGAACTTATAACTTACTATTTTTTGTCTCAATATTTTTACATCATTTTAATATCAACAGATTTATTAGAACTTCAACCCTCAGCAGATTTTAGATTAAATTTACGACCATTTCCACAACCAATTTACAGCATATAATCATTGAGGTTCCCTTTAAACTGCTGGTATTTCTCTGTTCAAAAGTTTATCAGGGTAGAATATTTTATTCCCCCTGCTAAAAAAAAAATGATGGATCCACCCATGCTTTTTCCATGTTTAAAGTTGTGTTTGGGACAATTCTTCCCCAGTTCTCTGATGGCTCCATATAAAGGCTTAAGATACATATAGAATCAAACTATAAAAAAAAAACACTAACACTAAGAAATTTTTCATTTTTACAGTTTTAGTTTTGTTTGCATTTTAGACAACTCATCTCTAATGGTTTTGTATAGCCCTTGGCTATATTTTTCCCATTTACATCTGTTTTTGAATCAGTTTTCATCAATTATAATGTTTTTTTGTTGTTTTTTTTTACCCAGCCTAGGCTATATGAGACAATTAGCCTAGGCCATCTGGGAATATAACAAACAGCCTAGGCCATCTGGGGATGAACTGTCAAATACAAAACTTTAAATATAAAATCAGCAATGTAAAAATACCTCTCTTTTTATTTTAGCATGCATTTTTGGAGTTTCTATTTTGAAAATTTACCCCCATTCATATAGTGCATTATTTTCAAGCTGGAAAGTAAAGGCAGCTTAGCTTTCCATCAACATTTACACTAGGCCTAATTGAAGGTTGCAAGAAGACAAGATCTGGCAAAATTATAGCATCCTAGATTAGAAGCTGTTCTGAAGGAAACCCTATAATAACCAAAGAGTAGTACCATTGCATTCCCCAATAGATATTCTTTCCAAATATATACTGATATATAAAATTATATAAATATATAAAATTGCAAATTCTGTAATTTAAGCAAAATATATCAAACTTTAAAAAGTGGAAGGATATGCTATATTGTTATGAACAATAAAATTTTGATTAGCAAATGTTTGAGATTTTGTCAAAGTTGACACTGTTTATCAAAATATTACTTTTAGAAAGAAATGGTGATTAGTTAATGTTTTATTGCCTATGCTTAAAACCCTTGTTTTAAATGCCTTATATATTTCTATCTCGTTGTTCTATGTTTCTTGTTACCCCCCTGAACAAACTAGTATTTAATATTTAATCTGTTATGCATGGGCGCCAGAAGGGGGGGGGCATGTCCCCCCTGGAAATTTGGGACCATAGAGTAATTATAACGAAACCAAAGGAAAAAGATCAAAATAGGGAAAAAACATGGAAAAATGTGTGCTGCCCCATTGTTGGCTGCCCCCCAATGGATTTTGACCCTTAATAAGGAAAATATAAGTTCTAATTTGTGACTGAGTGACCCCTTTTCAGTTTTCCACAAACACTTTTTTCTAAATGATTTGGTTGGAGTAACAGAAAAAAATCTCATTTTTCATAGTAATGAATGATAAGCAAATAACCTCATTGCCAATAGCGAAAGCATAAGAACCTAACTATTGATAACATTCAAAGAATCAGCTTTTTATGGTGATCCTAGATATATATTTGTTTATTAGTAATTAGTGCAATTATTAATACACAAGAAAGTCTGCATAATTATGGAAAACACAAGAAAAACAACTTAATGAGGGGTGATTAAAGCAAAAATATGCCATAAACTTTTGCTTGCATTGCAAGAGCACCCATGAGCTGATCTATGAAGTCACTTTAATCAGAAATGTTTCTCCTGAATGGAATGCTGGGAATTTTTGTATTTTCCCTCTGAACATATAGGTTTAATCTTCTTTTATCATCATTTTTTTTCATGAGTGATTGTATTTATCTAGTTGTCACTTTGAAAAAGATTTAGTTTTTTATAGTTATGGAGTATAAAGGCACTGAATATATTGGTTTTTGGTATTCAAAATTAGATTAAAAATATTGAATTAAAAGTTTTTATTTGATTTTCTTAATTTTAGTTTTAATGTTTTACTTTTAACGAACTACTTTGATAATGCATTACTTTTTTTTATAAACAATTGAGTCTAAAGGCATTAAATATTTTGGTGTTTGGTAACCAGGTTCAAAACTGTCAATATTGCTAAGAAAATATCCATCTTGCTCAACTGAACTGAATGCTGGGAATTTATGTCTTAGTTTTTGGAAGTAGGCTATTGTTTTGTGCATTTTTTTATAATTAATTAGTTTTTTTCATTTTTATATACTTTTACTTTAATTGACATACTTTTTCCATTGCCTTTAGAAAAATTTTTGTCTCTAAGCTTCCTTCAATTTAAAAGGTTTTTGTTGAAAAGTTTTTTTCAACTAAAAGTAAGGAGCAACATTAAAACTTAAAATGAACAGAAATTATTGCGTATATGCCAGGGGTTGCCCCCTCCTCAACACCTCACTCTTCACGCTACAGTTTTTTAGCACTTTAAAAAAAAAATTACTTATTGTTCTAATTAAATGACACTTGTGTTTCATGAGTTGTTTCTAAAGAATTGGGACAAAATTTAAACTTTAGCATAAAGAGCGAGGTGTTGAAGAGGGGCAACCCCTCATATACATAATAATTTCTGTTCTGTTTAAGTTCTAATGCTGCTCCTTATTTCCAGTTGAAAAAACTTGTTTTTTAAAATTTAATTTCTGATCGTTTTTTAAATAACGCCAGGATGCCTGGCTCCATCTCCACGAAAAAATCCCATCCCCCTCCCCAAAGAAATATCCTCTGGGCAATTCAATCCTGGTGAAAATTTACCTTGGACTATTACCCTTAACATCATCATGCCTAAAATTGAATCAGTAAAGAGAAAGTAAAACATAAAAAGAAATTTTGTACAGGAATTCTGGCAAATTCACCCAGTGTAAAACTTTCCCTGAAAAGTTCATAACCCTTGAAAATTCCCTCTCTATGGAAAATTCTCCCCATGCAAAATCCTCCCAGCAGAAAATTCGTCATCCTCTCCCCACCCAAAAAATGTATGCATACTTCCCAATAACAAATAAAACAATGGGTAAATCTTATAACTTAAAAACCTTTCCCCAGGGGCTGTAGGGGTCATTTTATCTCCACAGACATAGTTATTTGGCTTTTCAAGTATGCTGACAAAAAATGCTATGGTATCTCGAAATTTTGATTGGACGATTTTGGGAAAAAAATGGTGTGGGAGGGGGCCTAGTTATCCTCCAATTTTTTGGTAACTTGAAAAGAACACTAGTACTTTTCGTTTCCATTAGAATGGCCCTCTCCCGACGTTTTAGGCCCACTGAGTCAATACAATCACCCTTGGGGAAAAAAACAACAAAAAACAAAGAAACACATGAACATACATATGTGATCTTTATTCTGGCAAAAATTACAAAATTCCGTATTTTTCCATATATGAGCTTGAAACTTCTACAGCAGGGTTCTTTGATACACTGAATCTGATTCTGTGATTTTCATTAAAATTCTATGACTTCAAGGGGGTCTTTCTCCCTTTTTCAAAAATCAGACAAGTTTTCTCTGGCTTGTAGCTTTTGATGGGTACGATTAAACTTAATGAAAGTTATATATTTGGAATCAGCATATTAAGTCAATTCTTTTGATGTATCTATTGGCATCAAAAATCCGTTTTTAAAGTTTTGGTTACTATTGAGCTGGGGTAACTCCTTACAGTTCATTACCACAAACTGTTAACTGTTTGATTACCCACCAAAATCCAAACAGAGATCATTGAAATATTGATTGTTTTTTTTTGCATATCCAAAAGTACTGTTTACAGTTTCATGAAATGCAACTAAACAAATAAAAAAGGTTTTTCAAATAAAGTAAGGAGCAAGTTTAGAACTTGAAACAAATATAAATTACTCTCTCTATAAGAAGGACTGTCCCCTTCTCAACACCTTGCTCATTAAACAAAAATATTTTTATGCTTTGAAGAACCTTATCTTTGCAATTGCAAATTTTCTTTATAAATTTGAAAAAAGCCAAACTTCATAGTAAAGAGTTAGGAGCTAGGGAGGGAACAGCCCCCTCAAAATAAAGAATAATCTGTTCAAATAGATTTCAAATCTGCTCCTTGGTTTTATTTGAAAAACTCTTTATTTATAATTTCTTATTGTTTTCCAAATCATACCCATGCCTAACCAAGATATAATTTGAGGTTTTAGTCCCTTAAAGCATTTATTCATTGCCTTTAAAATGTGTAAACCAGTAATGATACATTGATCAGAACTGTCCTATATTTAAACTTACAATGTCAATTTTGGATAAAATTTGAATATACTTAAAAAACTGGCAATGAATAGTAATTTGGGTTTGATGAAAAGGAGTATTATTCTTAGTATGGATGGAAATTCTGTGAGGCTTTTGACCTTCTACATAACTGAAGCCATCACAACCTCTACAATAGGATTTTCTTATCAATAAATACATCATATACATTTCTTTTAATTCATTTAAGTACTTCATACAAATAGAAAAATAAATTAACAACATTAAAAAGTGCTGAAAACAAAGTTACCAACAGTATTTGCCATCCAAAGAAGTTTCCTGGCAGGGCTGATGATGACCTGCCTTGCCTTTTTGACCTTTGTGCTTGTAGATATGGGAATGTAAAATTTAGGAGTATTGAGGAACAATTTAATTCATTCTTACTCCTACCCTACCTCTTTCAACATTTATCCAAAGCCTAATGAAGAGTAAGCAGTTTGACCATTAAAATGTTCTTTTTAGGACTCTACCCTGTGCCCACCTAAACAATTACTCACCCCCTCATTATAGCTGTACCCTTATTATAGCATATACCTAATTACAGATCACCAAAAGTAGCCTAGTTTCATTATAATTAAAGCAAATCAACTTGGTCGAATCCACTACTGTCACTGTAACTTCTCAGAATTTTAAATTGACTGCAAATTCATCCTCTTTGAGATAAATTTGGTGCCCTAAAACGGCAGAAAACAATACTTTCCCTGACCCAATCTGTGTGGTCACTTAAAAAAGAGCTTTAAATTTACATTTGAATAAGCTCCCTCCCAATTATCTTCAACCTTCAGTTTGATACAATCCCTCCTGGGGAAAACAACAAAACAAATAAACATGCAACAACAATGTTTCTTCTGAATAAAAGTGAAATTCCACATTTTGAAAACTGGAACTTGAAACCTTGATGGTAGGGTTCTCTGATATGATATATCTAATAAAGGGATTCTGAATAGGATGGCTTGCTTTTTTGGGAGTTGTTCCCCTTTTTTTCAAAAATCAGGCAAATTTTTGGTTTTGGGTGGGTAAAAATAAACTGAAAGAATTTTATTTACTCAGAATCAGCATAAAAGCCAATACTGCCAGTGTAACAATTGTCATGATAATTCCATTTTTAGCTTTTGGTGAATATTGGCTGAAGTTGCTTTTTGCTTCCAGTTTTTATTGTTATCACAAACTATTTAATAAGATTCTCTGGTGACAAAACATTTTTTGAACCTGTTTATTTTATTTTATTGAATAGGACAACAAAAAGAAAGAGGGTCAATTTGACAGCTGGATAGTTAAGTTTAAATTTAGTTTTTCTTTTGCTATTCTATTTTTTTAATGTCTAAATACATAAGGAATTTAAGTTTAAGAATTAATGGTAAATCAATAATATGAACTGAAAAAAATTACCCATATATGATTGTATCTCAGTCCTAACTCTTCATTACCATCATAATTACTAAGCAATGGCATAGCCTACAGCCTAGTTAGGCAACATGCTAAATGATTTGTCAATGTTGGTATTACTGGAACAATTTTTTTGAGTCATGAAACTATTTTTGATAGATGCATTTTGACTTTTTGAACATCTTTTCTCTCTTGCAAAACTACTGCAAACTCAACCTAACCTAACAAAAAATTGTCTCCAAAAGCCACAGAGCAATTTTCAGTCTTAAAACATTAGCAATTTTAAATTTCCAATCAATGAAAATGGAAATGATTGCAATTCTATATGCATAAATACAAGAATATTTGGGCCAAAATAACTCCATAATGGTGAGTTTGCAATAGTTTTGCAAGAGAGAAAAGATGTTCAAAAATCAAAATGCATCTATTAACAAAAGTTTCAAGATCCAAAAAAATGTTCTGGTAATACCAACATTGACCAAATGTTTTGACCTATAGGCCTACAAATAGTTATATTGATGCATGATTCAAAGAGATTGTTCAAGACCTTTTTTTTATAATACAAAGCTTAACTCACTTGCTATAAATGATCAGAAGTACAAAGGCTAGAAATTATGCAGAAAATATAAAGTTTATGTCCCTGGAAGGTATTTTAAAGTACCCACCTCCACTCCTTCTCCCTCTAGAGGGCCCGGAAATTTGCCTACATGACAGGTCTATACCTATTGAAATTTTGACAAAACAACATTTTACCTTAATTTTCAGCTACTAGTTGCTTTTTCCCTGCCTTTAGTTCTGAAAATGCAATTCCTGTTATTTGAGTAGAATTTTGATAGAATATCAATGTGTTTTTTTCAAAATTTTGGAAATTTATTTGCATATCTTTAAAACCTTATAAAATGGAATTGAGCAAAGTTATGAAGCTGAAAACAGTTTTGTTGTACTTCAATTAAGCAGAAGATCTATTATGCAAGGTTTCACTTTTATAACACACATACTTTTAAAGGTCATCAAAGGTTAAGGCCCTCTAGAGGGAGGAGTGGAGGTAGTTGCTTCACAATACCTTCCTGGGACATACTTTATTCATCCCTGAAAGTTTCATTTTCTTAACCTGAAACCTTTCTGAGATAGCAAGAAGTCAATTAACTACAATTTTGCCATATCATTTGCTCACCCCCTAAGAAAAATCCAGGATCTGCACCTGCTGATAGGCTACTCTGACAATGTACACTGCCCCCTCCCATAATGGCCAAATAGATGGCCCTAGCCTACCCCTAATCAATTTATCTTTCTATTGTTTGATGTAGCATATTTATTTGTTAACAGGTAGCTGCATTCCTTTCAAAAATACTCGAGTAACATCTCCAGTACTGGGGCAAAATCATGATCAAAATGTATCTATTTTAAACATGGATGGCAGATAGCCTACCTAATCTTGTATGACACCTTTCTCAAACTGGCATAAATGAATAGCTTAATCTGAAGTTGTGTGCATTAATTTGACAGTCAATGCCAGAGTAATTAGAGTAACAGAAAAATTAACTTTATCTATTCAAATTGATTGTTGATTAATTTTATGGGAGTAATTCAGATTTTTTGCCTAGATGGCAAAATCGTCAAATCGTATCTTCTACAAAGAACGTCATTTCTGGAAAAAAATGAATTTGACACCGTTTTTGTCTGTTATAATTTTGCCCTGGCTGTTTGGACGACAAAGTCTAATTTGAAAATACAAAATGAAATGGTCATCGTAATATACGATCATCAACGTCATTCTCAATTTTCATTTGTTTATGTACTAGTTTTTGTTTTAATCTAAAAGACTAGCCGTATTTCAAATGGTAAGGTGTACAAAAAATGCGGTTCTATTCCATTTCCTAGGCCATGAGAGCAAAAATGAAATACCTGGGACATGTTTTGTATATGAAGGATGACAGATTGCCAAAGGTCGTCTTTTTTGGCCATCTATCTAGGACCAAATGAAAAGTAGGTTGTCCCTGAATGGTGTAGTTAGGAGTCGTAAGAAAGGATTTAAAGGAAATTGTAGCTTCTTGGGAGGGTGTAAAGAGGAAAAATTCGAATAGATTGGAATAAAGTTCTTTCTGTTGTACTGGCCTCAGAGGACTTGGTGCTGGAGTGAGTTGTTAGTAGCAGCCTATTGCAGTAGTAATGTGTTCTGCAGCTCCTAGCTAAGATTCGGTACGCACTATGAAACAAGCATATATTATACTATGATTTCTTTTCCAGACCCAAAAACAGTATGAAAACAAATTATTTAAACTGCCAAGTAAATTTTTTCATATTTTTAATGCTTTAAGAGAATTTCGTTTTGTGAAGTGTATCTAGTGTTTTAAGACCGAAGCGATTAAGAAAAATGTCTGTGCTTAACTCTTTGACATTGGACAAATCAAAAAGAGGATAGCTATCGAACTCAGATACTTCGTTAATCGACTTAGCGGACATAATCACCAAGTACAATTCAATTCAATCATGTATATTTAAACAAAAACACATAATTACATGTACATAATCTGCCAGGAAAGCACAAAAGTGCTTGACTAGGGCAGAAACTTAACAAAAGAATAATTAAAAAATCAACTAACAAAAACAACTGGATTTATCAAAAAAAGAAAAAAAGGGGGGTCACGAAGAGAAAGAAAAGAAGAAAAAAGAAAAGAAAAGAAAAAGACCGAAAAGAGGAGGACCGCACGATATTCATATCTAAACATTATTTCTGTAACGACCCTTCACTGCTCGCTTGAAGGTAATAAGGTTATTTGAGTTCCGGATTTCCAAGGGGATTGAATTCCAGATAGCTGATGCAAAAAAATCTAATTAAAAAAGAAGCTCTTTTTGTTTGACGGTGTCTCGTGGACAATGTCACATGAATTTTGCGTTTCATAAGTATGCAAATCTTGATTTAAAGTGAATAAATTTTCAAATGACGATGGAAGGAGGTTGTTAAAATATTCAAAACAAAAAGTTGCAATCTGAAAATCCCTAGTCTTTGACACATCAAATATTTTAGTAAGTTTGAAATGGAGGTTGATGTTATCTGAATGCTGAGGAGGTGATATAATTTCAATGGCCTTGTTTTGGATGATTTAGATTCTCTTATAACATGAGATGAAGTTGCTTGCCCATATAGAGCATCCCTAAGACAAATGGGGATGAAAAATAGAATGATAAATCAATTTCAGGATTTTTTTTTTAGGGAAACGGAATTTAAGACGGCGGATAACTCCAAAGGACCTTGAAAGTTTGTTACCGATCAATTTAGCATGTTCATTCCACGAAATATTCTCATTAAATCCAAGATATCTACAGTTTTTTACTCTATTTATAATATTATTTTTTTAAATTAAATTGAGGTCTGTTTTTGAAGTTAAAAGGGTCAGATGAGCACGGATGTTTTGGTTTTGGATAGAGGCAGTGACTGAAGATTTTATTTATTTATATCTAATTACCTTTTTCTTCAATTTGTTTGAACAATTTGACCATTATAATTTTACATGTGACGGGCACTCTGTCATCTTCAGGCACGGGCAATATTTGCACCATTTCGGGTTTTATTTATAGCTGAAGTGGACACGGTTTCGCTCACTTCTTCTGAAATCAAGGACCCCACAAAAGACTAAGAAACAAAATGTTGTTTTTCCCTGCTTCAAAAGTCTCTTCTAATTATTTGTAATTAAACAAGCACTTCCTCAAATGAAGACTTGAGCGAGAACCCTCTTAGCCCAAAAACAAACGGTGAAGACTGTATGTATTATATAATAATATATCCCCAAATAGAGACTTGAGCGAGAACACGCTGAACCCAAAAGCAAACAATACAATAAAGAGTTGTTTAATCTTTAAATATAACATCATGACACGAATCAATAACCTCTTTTGTCAGTCTTAGCTGATCTTCCGTAGTCCAATGAAGTTACTTGCTAAGTTTTAATTTTTTGGTTTTCAGTCCTCATTATTTTATCATAGAGTTTTCGATTGAATTAGATTTTTTAGATTTTTTCTTTGCTGTAGCTTTTACTTGTATATTTTTACTTCGTATGTTTAACAAAACACGGCTATTTGTCACATAATGAATATATCTGCTTAGCTTTTATGCTAATTACTGTCTTTATAAAATTACAATTTTTTTTTGTATGATGAAAAGAAAGTTTGGTCTTCGCCGTTATTTATTATGAATATCTACTGAAATAGAAAGTTATTTGAAAATTGGCCACACTCTCATTACCCAAATAATCTCATTTCAAGAAAATTGGCATTAGTAAGTGGATGTAAGTTATGATTCTGCAAGGTTTTCGGAAGAACTACCCATTTTGGCAATCGTGCTGTTTGTTGGTTTCCATTCGCTTCATTGGTGATTCCGGCCTCTGCAGCGCCCAGGGCGAAATCTTGATTACCTTGTCTCCCACACAATTTTTGAGCCAAATTTTAACAAAATTTTATTTTTTAATGAAGTTATTTTAAATTTGTTAATTAATTAATAACATTTTAATTATCTTTTCATTTATTACACCATTATTTTCTTATTTAATTGATTAATTAATGAATCATTTATTAATAATTTTCATTTATTTATTTCATTTATTTCTACTTAAAAAAATAAAATAAAAACAAAATTTAAAAAATTGCAAAATGACTATAACCATTAGGTTGATTATTTGAAATTTTGCGCCCCTAAAATTTCTGCACCCGGAGCAAGTGCCCCCTATATCCCCGCTAAAACCACTTCTGATTCAATTTCCAAATCTAGTCAATTCTTGTCTTCTCGCGAGCATTGGTCCACCAGTTTTCCTTTAATCGCAAACATTAATTCGAAAGCGAAACTGGTCTCGCTAGCCTGCTCGTGAATGACGCCCTTAAAGCGGCTTTCACACTGCATACGTAATTTTCTGTGCCAAGTGCCTAGTTAGGTTACGCTGAGTCTAAGCTTTTTACACTTAAGCAAGTCCTTTTACTGCAGGTTGACGTGAAAATTATGATGGAACCATCATAACTATCGTCTGAAATCATCAAAAGAAAACTATTCAAACAGTAAAAGCATGGAATGGAGATGGAAATTCTTCTAATTAATCAGAAAATGCTTCATAGGACAGTTTTTTAATGTGCTTTCAGAACTTGGTCATTGTTCTTCCAGAAATTTTATCTTGTTGCTGCTGTCTGGAACTTTTCCATAACGTAAGAAAAACTTTACGTAAAATTCCAAGTAGAGCTCGACTTTACTTAGCACTGCCCACGTTATGAACAAAATTTGCTCCTTATGGTTACGTAACGTAACGTAAAATCTTAAGTTAGTGTGAAACGTTTTACGGAGTAGTGTGAACGAACCATTAGCCTCTTGTGGTTTTCGACTAATGCCGTTCATCATCAACTTGTTGTGTGTGTGTATGTGAATTTATTGTAATTACTCGTGAGAACCTCTCTGCCAGGACTAATCTGTGGATAAAGGAGTGCGTATAAATTGAGCAGAAAATAATAACTTAAGAATTTCAAGAAAACAAATGAGAATAGTCATTAAAGAACAATTCCAAGGTCAATTAAAATATCCAATAACATCTTTAATAGCTTCTTTCCAAATAAGAATCTCAGACTACGGCTAAAAAGAATCATTTATGAAATTCAATACTTGCTTATATCAAGATTTCCTTCTTCAGAATACCACTTGTCATCTTTTCATTTTTCTATCAAAAGGGGAGTCGTCCAATCAAGTAGCCATTGCGGGGGATCTAAAGAATTTTTCCCACGATCCTCTTTTCTAGTTTTTGTCATTTCCGGAGATTTTTTTGACATTGTCAACGTTCAGATCTATGTCCTTTAATACTGTATGTAATGAAATTGATTGTAATCTTGGTAAGCTTGGTAAGCAACAAAATGAAGAAATACCTCATAAAATCCAAAAAACGACGCATAGCTATACACCAGCTTAGCAATTGTAGCCTAAAAGACACAAAACTGAAAGGGGGTTAAAAATAAAATATAGAACAGTAGATTCTGGCTTATTTAGGGTTAGTGGCATGATAAGCTAGGTATAGCAACGAGAGGGCACGGAAAAGTATAATATCACCCCCCTTTCCCTTGTAAGGTCCCTAAACATGTATGTGTTACAACAGAGGAAGGCTAATTTGTCCCCTTCTTTATAGCCGGCTGGTCTTGAGAAAACCACAGATGTGGTTAATATAAAAACACGAATTTATCAGTAATGTGGTATGTGGATGTGGTATAATAATAAAAACACGAATTTATCAGTAATTTGAATAGAAAGTGCCTAGAAATTCAAAATAAATTTGAAATTAGGGGAGAGGGGCTGGGTTCGAGATGCCCTCCCTCCTGCGCACTTCCTTAAATTTGGCTGATGTTTATTATTATTATTCAATACGTTTATCATTATTCATTATTATTATCCATTATATTATTATTTATATATTATTCACTATTGTTATTATTCATCATGCTATTTATTCAGCTTAATTTTGTTTCTGAAAGTAAGAAAAGGAGATGTCATGTTTTGTAACAATCAAAACAAGTCGTCTTCTTAAGAACCAACTGAGCAGTGGCGTCAATTCATGGAAGTGTTGGGGGGTGGGGGTTAAAATCTAGTTTTTAGAATCTACTGGAGACCAACTTTGTTGTTTTTTAATCTCCCCGATGAAAATACCAAAAAAGCCATTTTTAATGAAAACACAAAAAAAGGGTACTGCAATTGAGGTAGTAGAACAATGAATGGGCCATCGATTCAACTTGTTAAGTTCAAATTAAGTTCAAGCGACTATATAAAGAGAACACTTTGACAAAAAGGGCGTATTATTACCAGAATCAAACGTAAGATGTCCGGCGTTACGCATGGAGTGGTTTTAGGATACCACTGACTCAAAATAGGTATTAAAACATTTATGAATAATAAATATAAAACATTATTGAGCTTATAGGAAATTAAATAAAAAAACAAGTTTTTTTAACGGAAAGTAAGGAGCGACATTAAAACTCAAAACGAAAAGAAACTATTTCGTATATGAAAGGGTCTGATTCCTCATCAACGCCCCGCTCTTTACGCTAAAGTTTGACTCTTTCTCTTAACTCTATTTTTTTAAACAGTAACAAAATTTAGCGTAAAGAGCGGGGTGTTGATGAGGAAGCAGCCCCTTTCATATACGAAGTAATTTCTGTTCATTTTAAGTTTTAATGTCGCTCCTTACTTCCCGTTAAAAAAAAACTTGTTTTTTTTTTTAATTTAATTTCTGAACGTTTTTGAATCAATGCATGTTTTGATTTTGGCTCTCCGCAGATGAGTAATTAAAACGAAATTTGCATATTTGTTTTTTTTTGGCTTAATGGCTTTCTCATAGTTTTGATCGAATGATTTTGAGAAAAAAGGAGCGGGGGAGGAGGCCTAGTTACCCTCCGACTTTTTGGTTACTTAAAAAGGAAACTAGAACTTTTAATTTTTTGCGAATGTTTTTATTAGTAAAAGATATACGTAACTTACAAATTAGCTTATGTAACGAACTTCTGTATTCTCATGTTTTTATTACGTATATAAGGGGTTCACCCCCTCGTCAATACCTCGCTCTTTACACTGAAGCTTAAATTTTTCTCAATTTGTTAAGAATGACCCCTGAATCACAAAACCCGTAGAATAAATAGTTGAATTTACTAAAAATAATTTAGCATAAAGAGCGAGATATTAGGAGGAGGTGAGCCCATCATATGCGTAACAATTTCTGTTCGTTTTAAGTTTTAATGCTTCTCCTTAATTTCAGTTGAAAAAACTTTTTCATATTTATTTTTTCATTGTTTTTTTTTAATAATGCTAGAAATTCCTGCACTACCTTCATGAAAATTTTCTTCCCCCATGACAAATTCCTCCAATGGAAGTTCCCCTAACATATCCCCCTTTTATCAAACCCCCCACAACCTAAAAACCCCCCTGAAAACGTCTGTACACTTCCAAATAACCATTACTATACGTAAGCACTGGTCAAAGTTTGTAACTTGTGGCCCCTCCCACGGGAACTGTGGGGGAGTAAGTCGTCCCCAAAGACATAGTTATAAGGTTTTTTAACTAAGTTGAATAAAATTGCTGTCTCAGAGTTTTGATTTGGTGACTTTGGGAAAATAATTAGCGGGGGAGGGGGCCTAAGTGCCCTCCAATTTTTGGGTCACTTAAAAAAGTAATTAATACGATCACCCCTGGAAAAAAAAACAACAAAAAAAAACAAACAAACAAATAAACACGCATCCGTGATCTGCCTTCTGGCAAAAAATACAAAATTCCACATTTTTGTAGATAGGAGCTTGAAACTCCTACAATAGGGTTCTCTGATACGCTGAATCTGATGGTGTGATTTTCGATGGTGTGATCACGATGGTGTGATTGTGTGACTTTTAAGGGGTTATTTCCCCTATTTTCTAAAATAAGGCAAATTTTCTCAGGCTCGTAACTTTTGATGGGTAAGACTAAACATGATTAAACTTATATATTTAAAATCAGCATTAAAATTTAATTCTTTTGATGTATCTATTACCATCAAAACTCAATTTTTTAGAGTTTTGGTTACTATTGAGCCGGGTCGCTCCTTACTACAGTTCGTTACCACGAAGTGTCTGAAAATAAATCAGACTTTCGTGTTCTTTTTTGTTACAGCACAAGGAAATTATAATATAAAATGTGTGGATAAAACAAGATACGCACGTCAAGAAAGCATCAAACAGTTGGTGGTAACGAAATGTAATTTTGGAGCAATGCGGCTCAATAGTAGCCGAAACTCTAAAAAATGGAATTTTGATACAAATAGATATATTAAAGAATCGGCTTTATAGGCTGATTCCAAATATACAAGATTCATAAAGTTCAGTATTATCCATCAAAGGCTACACGACTGAGAAAATTTGCCTGATTTTTGAAAAGGAGGGAAATATCCCCTAAAAGTTAAAGAATCTTGTTTAAAATCACACCGGAGAGGACTCAGTGGACTTTTTATTCAGAGTTGTCCGATCAAAATTTTAAGATAACCATTTTGTCCAGTATAGTTGAAAGGTCCAATAGCTATGCGTTTGGGGATGAAATAACCCCCACAGACCCCAGAGCAAGGGCAAAGAGTTGTGAAATTTGCCCATAGTTTACATATAGTATCTTTTATTGGGATGTACATAGATATTGTTATGGGGGAAAGGATTTTCTAGGGTTGGATTTTCTATGGCAAGAATTTTCCATTGGGATGGAAGTTCCGGGGGATGAGCTTTCCAGGGGAAATTTTACACGGGGGACCTGCTAGAATTCATATAAGAAATTCGTTTTATTTTTCTTACTTTCTTGTTGGCGACCCCGTTTTATAATCGGAGATGATCTGGGAGAATTGTCCGGGGGAAATTTTCAGCGGACTTGGAATTCTCTGCGGATTTTTATGCGAGGGGGGGATTTCCAACGGGAGCATTATCACCAGAGGAAATTCTTTATGGGGAAATTTCCTCTGGAGAAATTTTACATTGAAGGTTGGGGGGTCAATTATCGAGAAAAAATTTCCAGAATTATTATAGTCAGAAATTAAATAAAAAACAAGTCTTTTCTCAAATGAAAGTATGTTAAGCAGTGTTTTTCAGGGAGAATCGTCCACAAGAAATTTTTTGGGGGGAATTCACAGCAAGAAGGGAATTATCTGGGGTAATTTCCCAGGTGGGGGAGAATTTAGGTGGTGGAAACCTTCTATGAAGGAATTTTGCGTAGGGGGAATTTTCCATCAAGGGAAGGTGGATTTCCTGGAATTATTTGAAAAACGATCCGAAATTAAACTAAAAAAAGTGTTTCTACTGAAAGTAAGGGGCAACATTAAAACTTAAAATGAACAGAAATTATTCCGTATATTAGGGGGGCTTTCCCCTCCTCAATACCACGCTATCTAAATTTAGACGTTTTATATTTTTAATTAGATTATTATAGTGCGGGGTACTGAGGAGGGGACAGTCCCCCTTACATACGGAATAGTTACTGTTCGTTTTAAGTTTTAATGCTCCTCACTTTCGGTAGAAAAATTTGTTTCTTTATTCATTATCATTGAGATTAATCGAACTAATAGTTATCATCCTTGAATCTTTTTTTCAAATTAAAGTAAGTAGCGAAAATAAAACTCAAAACGAACAGAAATTATCCTGTATATGAAGAAGCCAAATCCGTCCTCAACTCCCCCACTCTTTACCCTAAAGTTAAATTGTGATTAAATGAAAGTATCTTAGAATACATTTAATATAGCCAGCTGGTATTGCAGATTTTTGTTTTTTTTCGCCAGTTTGTCTTTTAAACCCTTGAACACAATAAAAAATTGCTGACATCAAATATGCAAATGATGGGGCTCTACTCTCACACTCCGCTCAGAAAGCACAGAATATCATAGAAAGAGTAGCGAAAACGGCTAGTGAGACAGGATTCGCTATCAGTATTCCTAAAACAAAGTATCTTTCAACCAAAGAGAACACTTCTATATATCAGTGGAGAACCTATTGAAAGGGTGGAAGAGTTCAAATACCTAGAGTCGTCGATAGATGCTAAAGGTGGAGCCACTAGTGAGATTCAAGGCAAGATTAGCAAAGCTTGGTCTTTCTTTGGCCAGCTCCGCAAACCATTTTGGACTAGAAGGGATATCAACTTCGTGACGAAGCTCAGGATCTGCTCAGCATGCTTGCATTCAATTTTGTTATATGGATGGGAGACCTGGCCTCTCAAGGTGGAGGAAGAGCCTCAGCTTGACAATTTTGATCAAAAATGTCTACGGGCTATTATTGACATTCAGCAGGCACAAAGAATCAGCAACCAAGAGATGATAAAAGCATGAGGACAAAAGCATGAAGTTACCACCATGACCAAGAAAATACGTCTCAAGTGGCTAGGTCACGTAATGAGGCACCGAGAAGCGACCCTGACACGCCAGGTACTACTACCAGCCTCTGATTCCTCATGGAAGAAAATATAAGGTAGCCAGATGAAATCTCGGCATAACGTCGTCAGAAAGGATGTCAAACTTCTAGACGGGTTCCAAAATCATGCTCACAAGTGGGACAAGGCGTGGCTGGAGTCTCTTCGACCACTCACAGAGGACAGAACCCAACGAAAGCATTTGGTCCAGCAGCTTCTTGATGCCTAGTAGGGCTGAAATGCTGAATAACCTGTGTCTCGTCTTAAGTAAGTAAGTAAGTATATAAACCTGTTATCTCATGGCAACATCTGTTCTTGAAACATTGGTGAAAAAATGTCCTACTTTAGAGTAAGGAGTGTGGGGCTGAGGGCTGGTTGTTCTCCCTCATATAAGGATAAAGTCCTCTTCGTTTTGAATTTTAATCCTGTTCTTCAATTTCATTTAAAAGTCTTTTTGTTTTTTAATTTAATTCTGTGCGTTTGTCAATGTAATTGTTGATGTAATTTAAATACAAGCAAATATCCCTCTCCAACTGCCTCTAGCCTTGACGGCAAACTTTAACTTTTGCATAATAATGCTTCAAAAAAGAAAATCACCCCAGAAAAAGATGATCCCTTAATATTTTTGTAAGTGGGGCCTGAAATACCAAAATGACCCTTCAGGTCTTGATATTCATATTTTTAAAAGATGAAAAATATCTCCTCGTTAGAAATTATTGCTCTTTGAAAACATACTTTGCTTTTGTGCGGTGCGATCTTTACCTTTTTAACGATATAACTTGAAAAATGTCACTATTTAACACGAAAATTCAATGTTCACTAGGGAGCCCAAAAAACTCAGTGGCTCATTTACAATCTCATTCAAGCACAAAGAGAACTGCCCTGAAAATATAAGTTATTATTTAGCCGTCAAAAATTGTGTTTCTGTGAGCAAGCAACAAATTGCTGGCTGAAATTGTTAGAAAGTTTCTCTAACAAACTGAGTCATTTTTAGAATTTTTTTGGGGGGAATTTGAAGCAAAGTAATGAAAAACTGACAATACAGCAAAGTAAGACAACTAGTTTCAACTCTTATAACACTGATAGAGAATCCATGACTGCTAATATATCTTGCAGTTATCCAATTGTTTTTTTATTTCCTAAAAACATCTCCAGAAATAGGCTGTTCAAGTATACTCCTAATATTAATACGAAATCATTGCAGCAACAAACTACCTAAGCTCAACACGGCTACACACGCTTTTCCTCCACCCTAACCTGCCTTAAGATTCAATCTTTAAGCCCTTCCTTGAAGTTTTAACTTTCATTCAGATCTTTTTTTTGAAAATCCCTGAAAATTGGGGATAGTAAAAACACTGAACAGATCACAACTGATGACCCGAAAGTAATGAAAGAGACATGATACCCAACTCTCTGCTGCCATTCTCAGGAGACATCATACAGTTTGTAAGTGGCCACGGAATTCTTGTGTTTTCTGTGAATAGGCAGCGCAACAACGGATTGAACCGGGCACTTTGACGATGAATCATATCATCACTAAAAAATCCCTCAGTGACAATTTATTGCGCCCCCTGACATTGTGCGTCCTAGGCCCGGGCCTAGTGGGCCTATTGGTATCTCCTAGCCTGCAATCAGGCTGATATAGTAAATAGGAAGGAAACAATGATTGGTAGATAATGACTATGCCTAGACAATGACGTTAAGTGTGTATGTGAATTAGACCTAAGTTTCACTACTACACTAATGCTGATTTTAACTTGTCAAAAGTTAGCATAAAGCTTCCCTCAAGTCTTACCAAAATAAATACTAAGTTTTTTTCACGCTTTTTATTCGAGCTTGTAATTTTGGATTCCCTCCACAATCAATTAAGCCAACCTTTTTTGTTAAGTAACACTTTGTTTTCACAAGCTAATGAAAATATGTTAGCAAATGCTCTTAGATGATAATTGGACAACATAAAGACGCCTATGCTATGGTACCTATATATTAGATTTTAAAAAAAGAAACTCGCCACGCGACTCTGACCAAAAGCGGCGCCTAGTGGCCTATTGTCATTTAATTCCACCCTCATAAAACCTATTTTCCAAAATCATTGTTCTTCAACAAAAGTATCCAATTTCATTTGCTTGGAAGAATTAAAGATGCCCCATTGATAAACAATAGAGTCGTGTGTGAGTTCAATTGGATGTAAAATTCGGTCTTCTCTTTCAAGAAAAATTTTGGATTCGGGTGTCACTTGTTTGGGATACAACGGTCAAGTTACGCCCATTTAGGGTCTCAGGTGCATCGTTTTGTCTTTAGTGCTTTACTAACACCTTCAAAAGGAATCTACAAGTACTAAAGGACATAATAGAATGATTCCTCAGTGGTAGTAAAGTACAATCGCCTTACAAAACATAGAAGATAAATTTGAGATCTCCAAACTAAGTTTTGAAATAATAAGAATTTGACAATAACTGGAATTTTTAAAGACTTTTTTGCGATTCAAAAGTAAAATCCACTAGCAATAAAAATTCGATACAAAGTGACTCAGTGTTGCAAAATGAAGTAATTGCAAGGGGGTAAATTTCAAGGAGGGTTTGGCAGCTGGGGAAAGATGTGCAGGGGAAATTGTGCAGCTGAGCAGCACTGGATCTGTTGCTTTTTAATTGTTATAAGCGGTCTCTAGTTGTATAACGAAAAAATTAATTTTTTCTCTGTACAATGTAATTGTACAAATAATTGCAATTGCAAGTAATTGTAAGGGGGGTAGGTTTTTTTTAGTTTTTAAATGAAGATCCAAAAAATGTGTATGTTTCTAAAACTAGAATGGCTTTTTTGTCGTTTTTTTTCATTTTTTTAGATGAAAATAAAAAAAACTTATTTTTTAAAATATAGGGACAATTGCTCTCTCTCCCTGCCCCCAAATGGTGCCCCTGATGTGGCTTAGTGAAATTCGTAAGCTAGTAAATAAATAGCACTTTTTTTTTACCAAATACCCAGTTGAAATCATAAACAAATTCAAGGAAAATGATACCGTTCCTTAAAATATTGATAGTTTTCAAATAAATCAATGAATATGTATCGCAAAACTTATTGTCATAAATCTGAAAGGGATGTATCAGAATAATTCCCGAGGTGAGGCCGAGATTAAGTGAACCGACGGAACTCTAAAATCCCATGATCAACCTTATATTTAAAAAGTACTCAAGTATTCATTGGCGGAAGATACCGCTTTTAATATCAGACCATAGCTTCTTGAAGATGCTACAAAATGTTTGCTAGGATTTTGCTCTATTTCCTCTAATTGCTTAGAAATCTTAGAGAATGTCTAGCTCTTTTTCACAAGTGTACTCTATGAAGGATATTGCTTTTAGAACAAAATCAGTACTATCATTAGCAGAAGACAATAACCTATAATATGATTGCAACCATTTTTCGATGTATTTTCCTGTTTTTGAACAGTCCCATAGAATATTTTCAGCTACCTGAAATTTTTACAAGTTTTTTGCAAGAAAGAATCGTTTCAGATCACCCTAGAGACCAAATTGACAAGCTGGTATAATTGAACTGCTATTTCCGCCAATGAAAGTGCCATTTGAAGGGTTTTTGACAATTGACGGTCTCTAGAGAATTGAGAGACAGAAGGCTACCCTAACTTCAATTTTAAACCTCGATGTTTTCAAGTTCACTTAATCACGGCCTTAAAGGACAATAATTTTACAAAACATAGAAGATTAATTCGCGATCTCTAAATCGAGTTTTGAAAAGATGGGAGTAAGCTTTCTGTTTTACTTTTTAAATGAAGATGCAAAAAAGTATATTTCTACATCTAAATGGGCTTCTTTCTTGAAGGGTTGTCTTTCCAATTTGTTAGATGAAAATAAAAAATAAAAGTGTGTTTTTTTAAAACATAAAGACAATTACCTTCTCTCTCTGTCCCCAAATGGCGCCCTTGATGTGCCTTAGCGAACTTTGTAAGCTATTGAGTAAGCATTATTTATTTTATTCTAAATACACAACTTAAATCATAACCGAATTCAAAGAAAATGGTATTCTTCCTTAATATATTACTAGTTTTAAAAAAAGAACTCAAGGAGTGTACATTAAAATATTCATAAATTTAGAAGGGATATGCTAGAAAAATGGCTAAGGGAATTTAATTGATAATGATCCTAAAAAATACAGAAAATAAGTTTAAGATCTGTGAATCGAGGCTCACAATAATGACAAAGGGACAATCCATTGTTGATTTTTTTTTTCAAGAGTTTTTTATTGTGCTAAATTTTGACTCAAAAGTAAAGAGAAAAATAAAAATAAAAATTTCGGGAAGTAAATAGCATACTGAAAGTTAATAAGCACCGAATGTAGAGCAATTAGGTGACAAGGGAAATTTTGCAAAACTAATGAGTATTTTGCAAATGCAGAATCAGCATAAAATTAGACTTTGTTGATGCATGCATTGTGAGCAAAATGTGCTTTTCTTTCAGTTTAGAGGCAAGGGTCGCTCTTTACTTGCGGTTCTGTTTCAGCAAGAGCTATCTTTAATATAAGGAAGGCCCTTTCAAATTTATTCACAAATATTAGTTTTAAAGACCTAGAAATTGATTCTAGTTCGAAAGGAATACCGTATTTAGATAATACTGTCATCAAGGCCGTATCCTGGAGCGTGTCCTGGAATTTGTTTTGGTTGTGAGATAACTTTATTTGTGGGAGGGGGTTAACAAAAAAAAATTCAAACTGTTTCAAAAGTTTGCTTATACACAAATGTATTGTTCTTTATGAGCCAAATGAAAATTAACAAGAGTTATTGCTTTCCGATGGGAGTAGACTACCTTGAATGCTATTGAACATATACAATTATTGGTTTAATATATAGATTACTTAAAATATAGTTATTGCTGTAAAATATTGTCTATTGGTCATCGGAAATCCATGCATTTTATTTCTACTGTATTCCCTGCTTCGCCGTGAAAATCAACTATCTACAAATTGTGTAATTGTGATAATATATCCTTTTCTCTCTTAAGCAAAAGAGTTTAGGACAAAACTGGCTACCCATACTGGGTTGGGGATGCAGAATTGCAGTCAACATAGGCTTGAGGGGTTAAGATGCGCAAGGGGAGTTTTGAAATTTGCATGAAAGATTTTTAAGGGCTCCTCCATTTTCTTAAGGTAATTTAACCAAAAATGAGCTCAGTTTATGCAGCTGTGATGATCGAAAAAAAACACACATGCTGAATTCACAAAGAAAAAATTCAGAATTTATTGAAATTTGTTTTTAGGCTGCTTTGGGATATTAAACTTTCCGAAAAGACTAAATTATCATGAACACAGAATAGCTTCGTAATTCGGTGTTACCATGGTGAACTTTTTCACCTTAGTGACCTTCATCAACCTTAGCTATCTATTGAAAAACAGCACCTAGAATTCTAGAGCACGAATGGGTATGTCCAATAGCTTAAGTTTTCTGTTCGTTTTTTTGTCAGAAACTTTAGTGCAGCTGGTTTCTAGTGCAGCTATTGCACTTTTAGTGCAGGTGATTTTATTTTAAGTGGCTTTTATTTTGCTCTCATTTGTTTGCATTTTTCAACTGATGTCGCTGGTTATTTGGTTTAAAACGAGAGCCAATGGGTGTGACATTGTAAGTTCAGTCCGCCCAGCTCGAAATGGATAACTGGAGAAATCTGGGGGGAAATACGGGAAGCGTCAGATGATTTACCCCCAACTATGCATTGCACTTCTGCTCAAAGGCATCGAAACAGGAAATCGGTACTTGCGCAACGCAGACCATTGGTCAGCATGCGCAAAAGAATTTTTTTCATTCCACACTGGATACCTTTGACGGATTTTCAAATATAATATTATTGTTAATTTTATGCAAGGAATACTCATCAGATTAAATCTCCTCTTTTCTGCAAGGCACTTTATAACTCTAATCCCAACTTTGACAAAAACTTGAAATTTACAACTTGAAATTTACTTCCCTTTTCAGCGAAGAAACTGATTCTAAGACGGATCGAACTGTTTCGAGTGTATTGTCAGTTTTTTCTAAATCTTTCAGGAGCAACCCTTTAAGAATTCCAAAGAAATCCAGAGGTGACGACGAAATAGTATTTAAATCACCTAAAGATCTGCATCGGATTTAAGGACATTTCTGGATTTAAGGACATCATCCGGAGGATACAAAATGGGATAAGCTCTAGAAAAAGCTCGCAACCAATTTCATACGAAAAAGAGCCGAGAATATTCAGGTTGAATATTTATTGCTGTTTTTTTTTTCTTAATAGCACCAATTGTTTTGTAATAATTCCATCGTGCGAAATTGGGGGTTGATGTACTTAATTATAAATGCTCTTCATAAGTTAAAATCGATTACTTCTTATTGATTCCCACAAATTTTGTAATTTTTTTTTAAATCTATATTTTTAAAGGCTGCCTTTACATACGGTACTAGAAAATAAAAAATATAAATCTGCTTGATTTTCTTCCTTTTTGGATCATAAAATTGATTCTCTAACATCTGTATCTAGTACTTTTTTTAGGGTTAGGTTTTAGTGAGATATCATTCAAAGCTTTGAAGGGAAATTGAATCATACTTTTTCAAACAGCTACAAGTATGAAATATATTCTTTTCTCTCTTTAATCAGATATATTGATTTATTCATCATCACAAAATCTCCGTCCACACAAATTTATGCTCAGACACGTTTTATCATAGACAGGCCAATTGCGTCCATATGGTTTATATGAATGAATTAATGCTGAACTGAATGTTCTAGCCATCATGGGGGAAGGGGGTATTGACCACTAAGTTTCCGGAGAAATGTACCAGAGGAGGAGGTGTTTCCTTATGCCCCCCACAAAAGCTAAAATTATTGTTCTGGATTGTTTGGAAAAGTCGACAAAGGCCCATCAAAAGCAAGAAGAAAAAATTATGAACACTAGTATTTATTATGTATTATGTATATTTTTGTATATGTCTAATTTATTTATGTATATAACTGAGTAAAGGGTGGCACAGGATGGAAAAGTAGCACTAAAGCAAAAACACATAAAGATCACACGACTTAAGCATGACAAAAGAATAAAAAAGAAACATGGAAGGGAGAAAGCATAACACCTGAATCTTAATATTTAAGGCTGCACAACTAATTAAGTTAGTTGAAGTTTTCCAGTGCCAGGTTTTCTTCAGTATTAATGTAAAGCAGGTTAAAAGTAAGATAAGGTATATAGTAAGTACACCTTACCTTTTTAAGGTATGCCTTATGTACTATATGGTACATAAGTTGCATATTTAAGCAAGGAAAGTAAGGGATGCATTTATCAATAATATCCAAAACTTACAATAGAAAACTGATATAAAAAAACGTAATCATAAAAAGAAACTACTTCTAATCTTAGCTCTAAGTATGTAAGAGTAATTAAGTTCAAATTACGCTTACGTATAAAATTAATCTTCCAGATGATTCGTCGAGACAGCTAGCAAGTAACTAGGAGCTTGTCTTTACCTGACTTTTGGAGATCAAAAAGTGGACTCGTCTGAATTCTATTGTCTAACCGCGGATGATGGCACAAAATAATCCCTCTGTCCTCTCATTCGCTATTCCTAGGAGGTAGCTTAATAATGTTAATCACTGCACCTCTAAACTAAAAAGGATCTTCCATCAGAGGCGTCATTTCGGGGGGTCAGGGGTGGGCAAATGCCCACCCCTGATTTTCCAGGGGGACCAAGCTTCCACCACAAAGGGCCCTTTTCCGGCCATGATTATCCATTATGTCCAACATATTCCATTCTGTTCAAATGATTTGAACTAACTGCACGCCTATTAGCCAAAAAGCGTAATTACCTGACGACCCTTGGGGTAATTACGCTATTTGCTATTAATCATTGTAAACTTTGAAAGTGGGTTAGATTCATAATAAAGGTCTCAATTTCTGTCAAATGCCCCATGCCCACCCCAAGATTTGGTCCAAATGGCACCTCTGTCTTCCATATGATTCGTCGAGATAGCTAGCAAGTAACTAGGAGCTTGTCTTTACCTGACTTGTGGAGATTTAGGACATACTGACGTATTTGACGTGATTTAAGAAACGTAGATATGTTACAAAATATTAATATAGTATAAATATATATATATAATTCCTTTTGCAAACCAAATTTTGTTCGATTTGCAAACATAACCACGTCCAAAATATGGAAGAGGTCAACCTCAATGTGCCTAACAAATATTGTCAGGAACAGTCTGGTGACACATTCTGGATTGGGCGAAGTTGGAGCAAATTTTCCAAACTGCAACCTTGGGGACAAATAACCCCCCACGCCCCATATCAAATTACACCCCGGTTATCCGTTGTGATCTATACAGGGTTGCCAACTGCAGACGTCTAAAAAGAGTGCAAATCTAGGCCAAAAAAGAGTGGTTTCGGCTCAAAAACAGTGCAAGTCAATACATTTGCGCATCCCCACTTCTGCAACCATTGTGACGTAAAAAGGGTGTATTTCACGCGAAAAAAGAACAAGTTGGCAGCCCTGTTCCTTGGGTTTAAATGCTCTTTTGACGAATATGCCAACTACTGACGTTTACTGTGAACGAAAACTGACACCCAAAAAGAGCGATTTTTACTCTTCCGCGTCCCCTCGGAGGTGAAAAAGAGTATGAAGGTAGGTGGCTAATGAATATACTTAGAAAACAGGAAAATGCGATTAAGGTCGTGCTAGAGAATCAAATGATCCAAAAATGAACTGAGAGGATAAAGAAATCGATACAGACTTCATAACAAGAAAAGTCGGACTTTATCAAGGACATCCCTTTTGGGAACGGTTGTCCTTTTACTTCCATGATATAATAGCTCAAAGAAAAAAAGGGCATCTTTAAAATCTAAATCAAAATCGACAATTAGACCAATAAAAAATTCTTAAAAAACTCTCAAAAGTAGTTAATTTTCATTATGTCCTGGATATCATTATAAAATCAAAACAAAATTATCTTCAAAGTAACCTATCTTTTATTTTCAAAACTAACCAAAGTATAGTGAATTCCCTAAAATAAGGTAAGCACAGGACCCCGTTAATTTTGCCAGATCATATCATCTACTATGTAACAGCGGAATCAATTAAAATTAAAAAAAAAGAAAGAAAAAAAAACATACGGCCATGCAAGGAGAGGGTAGCAAAAGCCTTAAATTTGAATAGGAAATCCTATATCTGATTCACAATCGGTCATACCCAATATGGCACGAGATAGGGCTGCCGATTCACAAAAATGAAGGCGAGGCAAGGCTTGAACTATTTTTAATTTTTTTATGAAGATGCAAAAACAGATCTTGATTTTTCTTGACTTTTCTAATGAATACAAAAAAAAGAAAATATTTTCAAAATTTAGGAGTGTGATTGCCCCCGTTCTGCCCACCGGTCTGTACTCCTGAATGAGGGCATTCTTCTTTGCATAAAATAAAGCTGAAATTCACAAGAATGAAGGTGAAAGATTTTTCATTTTTTATGAAGATCCAAAAATAGGGTGTTTTTCTCGACTTTCCAAACGAATAAAAAAACTATTTTTCTAAACTTAGGACGGTGATTACCCCCTCCCCCCCACCACCTCCTTGATCGCTGATTGGCACCCCTGAATAAGGTTTTTTTTCGAAAAATATGGCTCTATCAACAAAAAAAATGGTGACTATACATCTAGAGACATCACCTCCTTAGCTGTCTAAAAAGCTTGTATTTTAATGACGTTGCATGGATAAATGAAGCTGTTGTTTCTTTATCCTTATCCTTAGCGAAAATTCTGTGGAGATAGATTATGGCTCGGTTGGAGGAGGAGCGTGCGTAGCTGTGTTGGCCTCGGGCGGCTTGGTGCTGCAGTGAGTTATTATTAGTAGTAGTAGTAGTAAATTTTTCTGTTTATTGTTAATTTGAATTTTACTGAAGAGTTTTTGGTTGAATTTAACCGTTATACTTAGTTTTTCATTCATGCTACGTTTTTTCCTTAAAGAGCAAATGTTGGAAAAGTTTTTTTAAAAATTAAATTTGCATTGTTTTTCTTCTATGTCATGAAAATAGGTAGGGGTGTAATTTGACATGGGGCGTGGGGGTTATCTTCCCCCCAGGCTCCAGTTTGGATAAATTCACTCCAACTTCGCCCAATCCAGAATTTTGCCACAATTACGTCATTGACGGTAGGCCGTCATTTGGAGGGGTTATAGATAGTGGTGCAGTCAGAAAGGAAGACAAGACCTTTTACTGACAAATTACATGGTAAATAATTTTTTAAACTGGACGATGTGGAGCAGGGCTCGATGTATCGGCCATAAAACAGAGGTAAAAAATGCCGAAATAACACAAAAATAAAAAATAAAACATACATGGTAGGAGATAACAGAGTAGGCCATCTCAGCGCGAAAACACCATAACAAAATTCATACTAATATGTATTATTCATTAATCCCAACATCCAGACAAAGAACTATTTTTGAAATATGTTTTTTCAAAGAAAATTGGCTCTTGAAACTTGGGGACATTTATACTAAATTAAGCTTATTTACAGTATGAGGTATCTGGTGCCTGATTGAGAATCTAGTTCTTTCTGATTTAATTGGGAGAGGGTGATATTTCTTGGAGCCGACGATACTTCTTGGTGGGCAGGAGAGATGGGATTCTCAATTATGCTCAAATCACGGAGATTGGGTATTACTATATTCTCAGATACGTATACAGCAATTTCTATCAGGGGGATACCATTTCACATGAGCGGGTAACAAGGAAAAACAGGTACATGCGGAATTCATGATAACAATAGGGGGGGGGGACACTCCCACACTTACCCATTTTTATGTGTCTGTATCTACCTTTCTCCCTTAACTGGAGAATTATGTGTACAAATGTACATCTTGAACATATTGTGTTTAAATAAGACATTCACCATTCTTCCACCCCCTCCGGAAATGATTTTCCCGAATAAAATCTTCCAGGCAAAGACGAGAATGCAAATTTACATCCGGGGGGGGCCAGGACTGGAAATGGAGTTTTCTTCCAGAAAGCTTCTTAGTTTTATAATGAAAATATTAGTCTTTTAGGAGGGAGAGGGGCTGAAAGGCTTCTTGGTTGTTGCAACTATTTTGCATTTATTTAATCACAGTGCACCTTAGGTGCCTGTCCTCCTGTTGACTTAATAAAACGAGTTAGTGAATGAATTGAATTAGAACTCTAAAAAAGATTTTTGGGGACTCACCCGCCCCCTTTCTGATGTACAGACACGACAAACTATGTAAAAAAATAGCAAACATTTCTAAAAACAGCGAAAAATCAGGTTTTTGACCCCCTTATCTCCTCCCTTTATAAACTCATCTTCTTCCTTAAGACCTTCCCGTATGCTTAAAAAACGGAAAATTACGTACCACATTTCTGCAATGTTGAATACATAGCTCAGCGAAGGTCCTAAAAAAAAAAAAAAAAAAAAAAAAAAAAAAAAAAAAAAAAAAAAAAAGTGTGAAATGCGACCATGAAATTCAAGTAGAATTTACTTTGGAGTAGAGCCAGAACCCATCCAGGATTTTTTTGGTGAGGGCTAGGGGGGCTACAGAAATAACTTTGAAAAACCCATCAAAAATTTGTTTATATTCCTTTTTCATACATTTTTACAAGCTGGAGAAATATCTCTGGGGTGGGGGGTATTGAACGCCCAGGCCCTCCTGGATACGGCCTTGGAGTAGACAGATATTTTTAATCAAAAATGGCCATAAAAGGCAAATTTCCGGAAAGCCATGTAACAATGTGACATAAATTCTTATGAATACAAGATTTTGAATCGAAAAACCTTAGTCTGTGGATATTACTGTTTTAATCACATATTGAACGATAGATTTTTAAGGAACTTAGAAAATTGGTCCAATGTAAGCTAAGCCATAGCATACCACATGAAGCACATAAATTAAGTCAATAGGAAAGAAAAATTTTATGTTGTTTCATTTGAAATATCAGAACTATCTGGTGTGCACCGCAAAGATGACGAGATTCTCATTAAGTTTGTATTAGATTGTGTTCAATATTGGCATATCAAAAATTCAGATCAAACATAGAACATACCCTCACGTCCACCGCATAAAATACGCGTATTACGCGCCACAGAGTAGTTGCAGTATTAGTAGCGGCAAACGCTAGGGGTAGTCTATTATTTTAATCGCATTTGACAACCTTGGTAGCAGGGGGTAAAAGATCTCCATCACCGAGATAAGACAATACACTTGTCATTTCGCTTTAGAGACCCAATAACAGCAGGGGGTAGCATACCCGAAAAAAACGCTACCTGTTGCGTATTAATAATACTTATTACGCTGAAGTCTATTAAAAACAGCGTTTTGATGGATAGACATTTACATACCAGTTTTCATATGATATGTGCGAATGACTGATAAGTTGAACTTTATCATACATCGGTATTTCTTTAGTAATGTCGGCACTACCCTTTTCTTAAGATTGAATGGCACATTTACTAAGGAAGGCTTGATTTGTTTGCATACCAGTTAACAAATCCAGGCTAGTGCAATCATATTTCGTTTAAATCAACCTTTGGGTATTGCATGATGGAAAGTTTCAGAAGCTAAAGAATTACTGAAAGTTTTTTGGTCTCAATATATTTGGGTGTCTTATCTGATCAGCAAGCCTGAATTTGACTAAGTCAGCTAGCTGAAGCACCTAATCTTGCAAAAATTGATAGATGTCTGAACACACCCAAGAAGCAAAATTAGGTTAAACTCAATGACATATGACAAAATATGATGCTAAATATAATAATACTTTAGATTAATAATACTAATAGTACCTTAGAAACTAAATTACGAAAACTTAACCTAGCCCCTAACCACCTCTATATATTAAATATTTAGTTAAAATATAGCTACATCGTAGTTTTTCTCACTCAAAAAGAAAACCAATTCCTCAAGCAAACCGGTTATTGTCGGATATTACACAGTATGATTCTAGAATGTGTTTCGTTTAACAGATAAGTACCGAAAACTTATACCAAGATTTTGACTAAAATTTATCCTTAGTTAAAAGTTTCTACAATCAACGTGCATTTGTGGCTAAAGGCTCCAGGATTTTGTATAGAATGAAACAAAAACAAAACAAGTTTTTCTTTTTCAATTGAACGCAAGGAGCAACATCAAAACCTAAAATGAACAGGAATTAATACATATATATACATATATTAGGGGCTGCCCCCTCCTCAGTACCTCGCTCTTCATGCTAGAGTTTTTTTATACTTTTAAAAAGCTTCTTGTTGTTCTAATTAGCCTACAGTTGTTATCAGGGGTCATTATTGAGAATTGGGACAAAAAGTTAAACTTTAGTACTGAGGAGGGGGCAATCCCCTTGTATACTTAATATTTTCTGTTCGTCCCAAGAATTGGTGTTGCTCCTTACTTTCATTTGAAAACGCTTGTTTTTTATTATTTTCAAATCATTCTTTAAACAATGTCGGGGAATCCATCTCCCCCTTTGCGAAAAGATCCTCTGGACAATTCAATTCTGGTGAAAATTTTCCCCGGACAATAACCATTAACATATCCACATGTAAAATTGAGTCAGCAAAGTGAAAGTAATACAAAGGAAAATAATTTCGTATAAAAATTCTGGCAAATTCCCCCAGTTCAAAATTTCCCCTCAAAAGTTCAACCCCAATAAATTTCACCCCCGAAAGAAAGTTCCCCCGTCAAAAATCTCACAGCAGAAAATTCATCCCCCTCCACCTGCAAAATGTATGCATACTTCCTAATAACATATACTATACGTAAATAATAGGCAATTTTCATAACTCAAAAAACTTTACCCAGGGACTATGGGGGTTTTGATATCTCCCAAAGGCATGGTTGTTAGATCTTTCAACCATGCTGAACAAAACAGCTACCTCAAAATTGTGATCGAGCTACTTTGGCGAAAAAAGGGGCATGGGAGAGGGGCTAGCGGCTCTCCAATATATCTGGTCACTTAAAATGGGCACTAGAACTTTTAATTTTTGTCTGAATGAGCCTTCTTCCGATATTATAGGGTCAACTGTTCGATACGATCACCCCTAAAAAAATAAAAACGTATGCGTAATCCTTCTTTTGGCAAAAATTCTACATTTTTGAACATGGGGTTTGAAATCCCTACCTTAGGGTTCTCTGGTGCGTTGAATGTGAGGGTGTGATTCTCATTAAGATTCATTGACTTTTGGTTGGTGTTTCCCTCTTTTTTTTGAAAATAAGGAAATTTTTCTGAGGCTCGTAGGCTTCGATAGTTAAAACTAAGCTTAATGAATCTTATATACTTAATATAAGCATAATAAGCCAATTCTTTTGATATACCTATTGATATCAAAATTCAATTTTTTAGATTTTTGGTTACTATTGAGCCATGCTGCTCCTTACTTACTATTCGTTACCACAAGCTGTTTGATGATCACTCTCCACTCTCTTGACCTACTTTGTTATTAAATTGACCTACTCTATAGCAAGGCGGCTAATAAATTAAATAGTACTGCTTTAATTAAAATAGGTGCATAAAAGCTTGGCTAGCCCAGTTTCTAATGTAGAAACTGTTTCTAACAGTTTCTAATGTAGAAATCTAGAGTAGTTTTAATGTAATTTTTATTCACCCTTATATCAGAGAACACCGTCCAAGCAAAAACTGAATAATGAAAGTGTGAGAAGAATAGACTTTCGAAATTATAACAATAAATCCTTAAGTTCCTAAAAAAAAAGAAAAAAAAGAAGACTTTTTTCGAAAATGTCTGTTAAACTAGAGCAGATCTTCAATTTTAAAAGGAGTGAATGAAAGTAAAACTACCAAAATGTATCGAAAAGTTTGTATTGCACCAACAACTTTCAAATGCACTGCATTGTACTAGAATCTTCAAATTGTACCAAATACGGTACAATTGTGCAGGGTCGGCAAAGCTGTTGTCTGCCTATATTAGGGAAATGTCATTGGAAACCTATTGCAAAGAGGAAATACGTGCAGTGCAGTCTATTTAGTACTTCCACTACCTCCCCTTTTTTTCAGAATTTCCCAGAATTTTCGCACCATAAATTGGGTTAAATCTCACCGAAAGATATCGCTTGTCGCTTGTTTTTTCTTCCGCTTCTTCTCTCTCTCTCTCTCTTTCTCTCTTTTTTATGTACTCCGTGTGAGCTATTGAGGTGTAATTCCTTCTTCTTTTTTCTCTCTCTATTGTTAAAGGAGACAAAACGAGTTGCCTCACTGACTCCTTTGTATAAGATTTATGCATATCGTTTCTTGTTTAATAAAGTCAAGTCAGTGAACGAGCATTAACATAAAATACAAATCGCTTATTTTTGGTAACGCTTATTTTTGAGGAGATTTTAGACAGCCAATTTTCTTCCAGGTAAATTTCTAAGAATTCTGGAAACAGGGAAACCCTAAAAACTAGAGGACAATGGAAGCACTGAGCATACATGTCCATATGTGACTCTACTGGTCAGATGTTATGTCATATTCTATTTAAACACAGGAAGTGTTCGTCAATGCAGGGATTAGTTTTTAGGCCAGGGGAGAGGAGCAGCTTCTGCTTATTTTAATATCAGCTTCTTTTAGTTTAATAGCAGCATTCTTCAACTCCACAAAAGGTTACATTTATTCTTTTGCTAGTTAAGGGTAGTTATGGGTATAATTTGATTAGTAGAGGTATTATAGTGTATGGCATACGAACACATTAACTACAAAAAAAGATGTCTTAACACACTCCCCAAGAACACAGAAATGTAGTCACAAGGATATATGTTTGGAAATTGATGATCAGGGGATTTCAGCTCATGAAAATGTAGGGGGAGGGCAGGGACTTCTTTAGTTTTTTCTGAATAAAGATAAAAAGTTATTTTTATAATCTAGGTGGGGAGGGGCAGTTTTGCTCTTTTGTTTTCAATGAAAATACAGAAAAGGGCGTATTTCAAAATCTAGGGGAGAAATTACTCCCTTCCTTCTGCAATCGGCACCCTTTTTGTTGTTGGTGTGATTGAACGGAGCTTCCAGAATTCCTTCTCTATGCTCCAGGGTCTGTTTTCAATTTTTCTTCAACCTAGAAAAAAAAATGAATTCTATATTAGTTTTACATTGACCTGTCATCTTCACAATCATGCTTTGTCGTACCGACTAATCTGCTACACTCAAATTAACAATTACATATACAAAAAAAATAAAGAAAAGGACGCATTAGAAAATCTAGGGGAGAATTTACTCCCTTCCTCCTGCAATCGACACCCTGCAGTTACAGGGAATGATTATTTTACTCCTTCGTCAGTTTACTCCCCCAAAATCAAGACTGGGTAACCTCCTTAGCGATTGTATTAAATCCTTTATATTGCGCCTATTTACCTTTTAAATTCAATTCGTTTAATTACAAATAATACAACACATAACATTAATCCAAGTGACTTCCCAAAGAAAGACTTAAAAGCACTTGATACTCGGCAATCACATATAGAACGGACGCTTAACAAACAAACAAAAAAGGAAATAAAACAACCAAATTATAATCAATCTCTCTCATCAAAATAAAGATAAATATTCAAACTAATAAAAATAATAATAATTTCATATAATTATATAATAATAATAATTTCATATAAATTATATGCACCAAGACCCAAAAGAATGTTTTTTATTTTACTCTTAAATAAACCAAGATGCTCTGCCGCCCGAACGTTCTCTGGAAGAATATTCCAAACCTTTGGACCTAGATATAATTAAATAAAAAAAACAAGTTTTTTTAAATGAAAGTAAGGAGCGACATTAAAACTTAAAACGAACAGAAATTACTCCGTATATGAAAGGGGCTTTTCCTCCTTGACACCCCGCTCCTTACGCTAAAGTTTTTTATTGTTTTAAAAAGTAGAGTTGCGAGAAAGAATCATAATCCTATGAATTTTAGGGGGTGTTACCCCCTATTTTCCAAAATAAGGCAAATTTTCTCAGGGTCGTAACTTTTGATGACAATAATTAAACTTGATGAAACTTATATATTTGAAATCAGCATAAAAATCCGATTCTTTTGATATATCTTTTAGCATCGAAATTCCGTTTTTTAGAGTTTCGTTTACTATTGAGCCGGGTCGCTCCTTACTACAGTTCGTTACCACGAACTGTTTGATAATACCACGTCTAGGTATAGATTATAGTACCTAACACTAATCTAAAACTCGCTCACAAACTAGCCTACCTAGGTTATTTATTAAGTCACAGAGGAATTACTCCGTAGCTCCATACCTCTGCCCCTACAACCATTTTAAAGAAAGTTTCAATTTTACAGAAAAAGCTTAAGATTAAATTTTTTTATCTACATTTTTCAAAATATTAATATTAATGTTGGCTCGTGGAGTTTGAATAATCCGTTTCTTAAAGGCTCATTTAAACACATGAAAACGATGGCTCGAGATTGCAACGGCACACGGCAAATGAATTTAAAAATGATGCCAATGATGAAAGTGATAAGGATAACACACTGGCTCAATGTACCTACTATCGGCTCTACATCAAAAATTAATTACCTACAATGGTAGTGTCATGTCATGTTCAGAAAAATGAAGAAGTAATAAAAACTGAATGGCCTCACACTAATTCATTTGTCGATTCTGTCCAGTTTTTTTTTTCGTAAAAAAAAAAAATTAAATATCGGGTGCTGGAAACTCGTTGGCAAACTTTTGTCGGCACTTAAAGGATACCATTATCAATTTGCATACCCGTCAATAAAACAGTTGGTTTTTATCTTTAGAAGCACGAGCTGGAGTTCATGACGCAGTCGCAGACTGTTTTGTATTAAAAAGGCTGATAAGTAAAAGTTTTGTAAGATAGCAAGGATTCAATTTAATTTTGGCGGATGAACAGAGGATTATAGCACGAATGTCATTAAATACAAAATATTATCTTTATAGACCTCTGTTAACGCTTTAGTGATAAAAATGACTTCTGTCAGGTAAAACTAATGCTCAAGGTTATGAAAATCGTTCGTACTCTAGAAATGACAGAGAGTGAAAACAGAAAGAGGTTACCAGTGGAAAAAAAAATATGAATAAATTTTTTAGCATTTTTTACGGACTTAAAATACCATAATAAATAAATATAATAAATTTAAAATAAAAAACATAATTAAAATGGAATTTGAAGCAACTAACCTCCGCCCCCCATTTATTTGACACCACCGCCTTTTTTTGTCTATTATAAACTAGGCCTGCTGCGTCAGTGATTGATTCTTATAAGGGGAAAATAATATTGGATAAATAAAATAAAATAAATAAATTTGAAGTAAAAAATATTAAATTAAAAAACAAAAATTAATGAAAATAGAATTAAAATTAGGAAAATTAGCATTAAATAAATAGAATTAAACTAAAACCTTAAAATATCATGAGATTTTATGGTTTTCTTACGGGCTAAAAAATACTGACTAGCGACATCGGGTAGGGTAAATACAACAACGGGTGAAAAAGAACTAGCTATTTGACTTCCTTTTCTAGCATAGGCTTAAGGAGTAATTTGACGGGTTTCTGAGAATGCGTCGTGAAGACTAAACAACTGAACTAGAGGATATTTTGAACGTGACTTTTAGGGTGCGACCTGAAAATTTAGGGTGCTACCCCCGCCCTCCCTATTGACGCCCCCGGTTGCCACTAACTATTTGACTCTATTTTCTTCTGTTTCAGAGACAGTTGCTGACTGGTGCTTTTTTTCACAATTACAGGATAGTCAAAACCTTTGTTTACCTATCATAAATTCCTAAGTCAGAATTATTTTTTTGGGGGGAACGATTTTTTTAGAGCTCAAAAAGGGGCCAATTATGTGAAGATTTTGAAAATTGTGGTAAATAATGTGGACCTTGAGATTTCAGTAGAAGCATGAACAAGGGCGCCGGCAGAAAATTTTCCAGGGGGGGGGGCAAACGCCAAAATACAAGTGGTGATTGGGTGACAGGGAATATATTTCATGATTTTTTTTTTGTAGGAATAAGTTTATTTTAAATACTCTTAGGGGAAAATCTCAAATAAAAAGAGCAATTAAATTGTATGTAAAATGAAAGAATATACAGTAAATTTTAAACAGCAAGGATTCCTGGTAAAGGAATCAATTTATTTAATAATTAATATATTTAATTATTATGCATTTACATTTAAAAGAAAATCAAATTCAAACCAAAATTACAGAAAGATTTATTGCTTCCGTAGATTATCACAGATGTAGACTTGTCCTTAAGCAATTTCCTACGCCTATACAAAAAATGTTTCGTCACAAGAGAATTTTATCAAATAGTTTGTGATTAAAAAACTGGAAGTAAAAAGTGACTTGAACCAATATTCACTAAAAATAAAATTTTTATGACAATTGCTATACCGGCAGTATTGGCTTTTTATGTTGATTCTAAATATATAAAATTCTTTCAGTTTATTGTTACCCGCACAGAACCAAAATCTGAGAAAATTTGCTTGATTTTCGAAAAAAAGAAGAAACACACCCAAAAAAGCAAGCGATGCTATTGAAAATCCCTTTATAAGATTCATCAGAGAACCATACCATAGAGGTTTCAAGCTCCAATCTTCAAAATGTGGAATTTCGCTTTTTTCAGAAGAAATATCATCGATGCATGTTTATTTATTTTATTTTTTTCCCAGGGGTGATTGTATCAAACCGAAGGTTCAAGATAATTGGGAGGGAGCCTATTTCAAACGTAAATTTAAAGCTCCTTTTTAAGTGACCATACATATTGCGTCAGGGAAAAGTCTTGTTTTCTTGTTATTTTAGGGCACCAAACTACGACTTTACCCCGAAGAGGACGAATTTGCAATCAATTTAAATTCGAAGAGGTAATTGATTTAAAAGTATCAATAACTATATCTTAGGTTTCCCGGTTGCAAAAGAAGTAATGCCACACGGCGGCAGTACTGGATTCAGCCAAGTTGATTCGCTTTATTTGTAATGAAATTAGGCTACGTTAGGTAGTCCGTAATTGCATATCAGCTATAACGAGGGGGAGGGAAGGAGCTGAGTCATTGTTAGGTGGGGTAATAAAAAGTACATTTAATGGATAAACTGCTTACTCTTCATGATGTTTCAGATAAATGTTGAAAGAGGTAGGGCGGAGTAGGATCCCATATCTACCAGCACAGAGGTGGCAAATGCCACCAGGAAACTTTTTGGATTGGTAAATACTGCTAGGAACTTAGTTTTTCAGAAATTTAAAATGGTTTTATTTTCTTTTTCTATTTACATGAAGTAATTTAATGTACTTAAAGAAATGCATGTAATGTGTTTATCGATAAGAAAATCCTATTGTAGAGGTTGTGATGGCTTCAGTTATGTAGAAGATGAAAAGTCTCACAGAATTTCCATCCATACAATCAATAATGCTCCTTTTCATCCAACCAACATTCTTTAGTGGTAATATTAACAAGGACTTTTTTACCAAAGTTACTATTCACCGGTAATTTTTTACGTATATTCTAATTTTATCCAAAATTGATATTGCAAATTTAAACGTAGTACGGTACTAATCAATGTACAATTATTGTTTACACATTTTAAAAGCAATTAACCAGGGATTTAAGGGACCGGTAAATCAAATTATATCTTGGTTTGGGTATGGTTTGGAAAACAATCAGAAATTAAATGAAAAAGAACTCCTCGAATGAAATGAAGGAACAGATTTGGAAGATTTTGAACAGATTATTCTTTATATGAATGGGGCTGTCTCGTCCTTAGCTCTTTACTTTTCACTGTGAAGTTTGGCTCTTTTCAAATTTTTAAATAAAATTTGCAATTGGAAAGATAAGATTTTCCAAAACCCTACAAAACTTTTGTTTAATGACCAAGGTGTTGAGAAGGGGGTAGTCCCCCTACAGAGTAATTTATATTTGTTTTAAGTTTTAAACTTGTCCTTGCTTTGGTTGAAAAACCTTTTCTATTTGTTTAATTACATTTCATGAAACTGTAAAATTTTATGAATGCAATACTTTTGTTAACGCAGAAAAAACGCTATTCGGATTTTGATGGGTAATCAAACAGTTCGTAAAAACGAATTGTAAGGAGCGACCTGGCTCAATAGTAATTGAAATTTAAAAAAAACGGAATTTTAATGCCAATAGATATATCAAAAGAATTGGCTTATGATGCTAATTCCAAATATATAAGTTTTATTAAGTTTAGTCTTACCCATCAAAAGCTAAGAGCCTGAGAAAAATTTGTCTGTTTCTCGAAAAAGGGAAAAAGACCCCCTCCAAGCCATAAAGTTTTCTATAGAGAAATTTGAATAAAAATCACCGGATCCAACGTATCAAAGAACCCTACTTTAGGGGTTTCAAGCTCGTATCTACAAAATGTGGAATTTTGTATTTTATTTGCTATTAGAAAGTATGTACACATTTTTCAGGTAAGGAGGGAGGAAGAATTTTCTGCTGGAAGGATTTCGCACGGGTATAATTCATCATGGAGAGGGAAGTTTCCAGGGGATGAACTTCTGAGGGGAAGTTTTATACTGAGTGAGTTTGCCAGAATTCCTATACAAATTTTCTTTATATGTCTTGCTTTCTCTTTACCAATTCAATGTTAGGTTGGAGATGCTAAGGGTAATTGTCCAGGATAAATTTTCACCAGAATTGAATTGCCAAGACGATATTTCTTTGGGGAGGTGGATTTTTCCGTGGAGGTCGAGCCAGGTATCCTGGCGTTCTATAAAAAACCATCAGAAATTAAATTAAAATAGAACAAGTTTTTTCAACTGAAAGTAAGGAGCAAAATTCAAAAAAGAAAAGAAATTATTACACATACAAGGGGGTAGACCCCTCCTCAACACTCGCTCCGTACGCTAAAGTTGAAATTTTGTCACTATTCTCTAAAAAAAAACTTCCGAAGCACAAGGGTCGTTTAATTAGAAAAATTAGTAAGTTTTCTTTTTAAGTTCCAAAAAAGTGTAGGGTGAAGAGCGAGGCGTTGAGGATTGGGTAACCCCCATCATATACGTAATAATTTGGGTTCTTTTTAAGTTTTAATGTTGCCCATTGCTTTCAGCTGATTTTTTTTTTTTTTTTTTTTTTTTTTTTTTTTTTTTTAATGAAGCTTAGAGACAAAGATTTTTCTAAAGGCGATGAAAAAAGTATGTCAGTTAAGGTAAAAGTATATAAAAATTAAAAAGTAATCAATTGCAAAAAATACACAAAACAGTAGCCTACTTGCAAAACTGAGATATTAACTCTCAGTATTCAGTTCTGTTGAGCAATGCCGAAGCCTTGGACGCAATTTTTTTTTAACAATATTGACAGTTTATAACTTGGTAATCAGACACCAAAATATTTAATGCCTTTAGGCTCTATTGTTTATAAAAAGTAACGCTTTATCAAAGTAGTTTGTTCAAAGTAAAACATTAAAACTAAAATTAAGAAAATCAAATAACAAATTATAATTCATTATTTTTGATCTAATTTTGAATACCAAAAATCAATATATTCGACACCTTTATACTTCATACCTGTACAAAATTAAATCTTTTTCAAAGTGACAACTAGATAAATACAATCACTCCTGGGAAAAAAATTATAATAATAATAATAATAATAATAAAAAAAACGTATCCGTTCAGGGGAAAAATACAAAAATTCCCAGCATTTCGTTCAGGAGAAATATTTTTGATTGTAGTGGCTTCATATATCAGCTTATGGGTACTCTTGCAATGCAAGTGAAAATTGAAGGCATATTTTAATATTTTAAAAATGAAGGCGTGTTTTCTATAATTGTACGAATTTCTTGTGTACTAATAACTGCACTAATTAGTAATATACAAATACATATTTAGAGGGCTGATTCTTTGATTGAATGTTATTAATAGTTAGGCTCATACACTTCCGTTATTGACAAGGATCGTTATCTACCTACCACTCATTACTATGAAGAAATTGATTTTTTTTTGTGTGTGTGTGAGTTACTCTAACCAAATCATATAGAAAATATGTTTGTGGAAAACTGAAAAGTTGTCACTCAGTCAGAACTTAAATTTTCCTTATTAAGGGTCAAAATCTAATGACAGGCAGCCAAAAATGGGGCAACACACATTTTTTCAATGGTTTTCCCTTATTCTGCTCTTTTTCCTTTGGCTTCCTTATAATGACTTTATATTACCAAATTTTCAGAGGGGGGGGGGCATGGCCCCCCTTGCTGGCGCCCATGAGCATGAAGCACCTGTCGGAGCGTGGAAATCAAAAATATTCCAATTAAACAAGAAAAGCTATACAAGAAAAAATTATAAAACGTAGTAGGCAGTGTCATATCCCCCTTGGGGGTTACATAAGAAAAATTAATATTGGGTAAAAAAAAATTGTTTTTATGAACTTTTGTTACGTTTTTAGGAGTTGGACAATCATTTCAGTGGGGAGAGGTTCAAATCCCTTAGCCCCTCCCCTGAATATAGCCTTGATAGTGAGTATGTTATCTAAAAACATGCTTTCGTACCAGACCCTTATACAGTTTTAAGCGTTTTGATTTAAATACACACGGTTTAGGGCCGTTCTTTTTCGACTGGCGACTCAGTTCTTTATTTCTTTGTCTTTCTTTCTTTACGATAGCTCTTTATTTCTTTACGACTTTGTTTCTTTGAGCTTCTCCCATTCACGAGAAAAATTAAAGGAAAACTTTTCACCTATCCTAGTTGTTCGACATGGCTGCCTTTATGCGGAGAAAGTCGAAGGGGAAAGACAACAAGTCAAACTTAGAGGGGAATTAGGTAAAAAATGATGCTAAGACTCCCTCCACAGAGATTTTTGCTTGAAGTATCCAACTGTAGCAAATTGGCCGGATTCAGAGAGACTAGGTAAAACTTTAACTGCGCAAAGGGTATTAGGATCAAAGGGCAAATTATACCGGTATCACCACAAACAGACTGTGAATCCTTGTCATCAAATTATATCTATACGGAAAAAAATTTTGTGCGTGGATATAACCTGGATATATATATATATATATATATATATATATATATATATATATATATATATATATATATATATATATATATATATATATATATATATATATATATATATATATATATATATATATATATAGCTCCATTAACAAATTAATTTAATTTGAAAGTCCACCCTTAAATCTGGGTCAGCTAGTTACGAACATATACCTTTTTTTAGGGGTATCGGTATCAGGAAGATTACATCTGACTTAATTCCACAGTTATATCCTTCGGTAAAATTCCCCCATAGCCCTTTTCAAACATCCTGCTTGAATACAAAAATAAAATAAATTATTTGCATAAATCCTCCCTTAAGCTAATCCATATAACACTATCATCAAACAGTTCGTGGTAACGAACTGTAGTAAGGAGCGATCCGGCTCAATAGTAACCTAAACTCTAAAAAATTGAATTTTGATATCAATAGCTACATCAAAAGAATCGCATTTTAATGCTGATTTTAAATATATAAGTTTCATCAAGTTTAGTCTTACCCATCAAAAGTTACGAGCCTGAGAAAATTTGCCTTATTTAGGAAAATAGGGGGAAACACCCCCTAAAAGTTGTAGGATCTTAACGAAAATGACACCATCAGATTTAGCGTCTCAGAGAACCCTACTGTAGAAGTTTTAAGCTCCTATCTACAAAAATGTGGAATTTTGTATTTTTTGCCAGAAGACAAATCACGGGTGCGTGTTTATTTGTTTTTTTTTTTTTTTCCCAGGGGTCATCGTATCGACCAAGTGGTCCTAGAATGTCGCAAGAGGGCTCATTCTAACGGAAATGAAAAGTTCTAGTGCCCTTTTTAAGTGACCAAAAAAATTGGAGGGCATCTAGGCCCCCTCCCACGCTCATTATTTTCCTAAAGTCAACGGATCAAAATTTTGAGATAGCCATTTTGTTCAGCATAGTCAAAAACCATAAAAACTATGTCTTTGGGATGACTTACTCCCCCACAGTCCCTGGGGGAGGGGCTACAAGTTACAAAATTTGACCAGTGCTTACATATAGTAATGGTTATTGGGAAGTGTGTAGGCGTTTTCAGTAGGATTTTTTGGTTGGGGGGAGGGGTTGAGAATAGGAGGATAGGCTGGGGGAGATTTCCATCGAGGACTTTGTCATGGTAGAAGAAAATTCCCATGAAGGGAGCGCAGGATTTACTAGCATTATTAAAAAAAAAAAAAACAATGAAAAAAGAAATATGAAAAAGTTTTTTTCAGCTGGAAGTAAAGAGCAGCATTAAAACTTAAAACGAACGGAAATTATTACCCATATGAGGAGCTCACCTCCTCCTAATACCCCGATCTTTACGCTAAAGTATTTTTAGTAATTTCAACTATTTATTTTACGGCTTTGGTGATTCAGGGGTCATTCTTAATGAATTGGGACAAAATCTAAGCTTTAGTGTAAAGAGCGAGGTACTGACGAGGGGGCGAACCCCCTCATATATGTAATAAAAACATGAGAATACAAAACTTCTTTGCGTAAGCTAATTTATAAGTTACGTATATCTTTTACTAAAAAAAAGATTCGTAAAAAATTAAAAGTTCTAGTTGCCTTTATCTTAATTAACCAAAAAATCGGAGGGCAACTAGGCTTCCTCCCCCGCTCTTTTTTCTCAAAATCATTCAATCAAAATTATGAGAAAGTCATTTAGCCAAAAAAAAAAAAAAAAAAAAAAAAAAAAAAAAAAAAAAAATATGCAAATTTCGTTTTAATTATTCCTCTGCGGAGAGCCAAAACATGCATTGATTGAAAAACGTTCAGAAATTAAATAAAAAAAACAAGTTTTTTTTTAACTGAAAGTAAGGAGCAAAATTAAAACTTAAAACGAACAGAAATTACTTCGTATATGAAAGGGGCTGCTTCCTCACCAACATCCCGCTCTTTACGCTAAAGTTTTTTACTGTTTTAAAAAGAAGAGTTGAAAGAAAGAGTCAAATTTTAGCGTCAAGAGCGGGATGTTGGTGAGGAAGCAGCCCCTTTCATATACGAAGTAATTTCTGTTCGTTTTAAGTTTTAATTTTGCTCCTTACTTTCAGTTAAAAAAAAACTTGTTTTTTTTATTTAATAACACTATATAATACATACTATATACTATACACGTACTATTCAACACAAATAACACTATTATATAATAAAAAAAAAAAAAACACTATTCATCTTTTATGCTTTAAGGAAATGGATATTGCTTACCGGTTACCACCAGTTGTTACCGGTTACCGGTTACCACCGGATGCACAAAATTATTATTTTAGAACCAGCACTGCACCATGTGCTACATTTAATGACCAAATAGTAACACTTCCGTGCTACAATTTGTCGCACATCCATGGTAAAGTAACGAAAGCGCCAAAATTTCGGCAATTTAAGAACTGACCGTGGTGGCAACCCTGTTTACAACAATAGTTACTGGTATTGTTTGTAGTGCATAAACATCAAAGTAAACATAAAATAAGCATGTGCCAAGATGTTTTACAGCGGTTGTCTAGCTACGGACAACGGTTAGGTAGGCAATTTGATTTGTGGCTGCTTATAGTAGCTCTGTTTTCACTTGAGGTCTGACAATAAAACAAGAAAACAATTGATGTTACGACTCATTACCAGGGAAAGAAAATGTTGGACATGTTACTTTTTTTTATAGTTTTTAATGAACTATTGACTACCACCATCAAAACGCAATAGATAAGCGGAACTTGTACTGTAAGAAGCAGTGAATAGTGTTTCTTCTATAGCATTACTGTCTGAGTAGATAATGAATAATGTAGAAAAAATGCAAAATTGCAATATTAATTTCAATTGCAATAATAATTAATACTTAATAATAATTACCATACTTAATAATTATAAATATAATTAATAATAATAAATAGACTTAATAAGAATAATTTATGCTTAATAATATTATTATAATAAATAACAATTACAAAAAAGCGCAATTGAATTCAATTGAATTTTCGAATTTATTAAAAAAAATATATATATAAGTGTTTAACAAGTTCCAAATTGTTTTACATACAACAGCAACAAACACTTCAACTTAGTCTCTCCCGTAAGGCTCTATTCCCAGAAAAGAAAACTGGGGAGCAACAAAGCAAAGAAATAAACAAATACATCAATTAAACATTTTAAAAATTATAAACTCACGTCACGAGCCTAAACAATAAAACAAAATAATAATCCAAGCTAGGAATAGCTCAGCCTCGGATACGGACTCTATTTTAAGGGTACGACCACAGCGTGTCGAACGGCCTTGCTAATGACGTCAGAAACACTACGGATTTAACCTTATTGACCAAAGGGGACTAAGAATAGCCACCTGGAATTTTTTAACCCCGAACGCAGCTGAAGAACAAGAACTTTTATCGAGAGCTACACAAGAATAAGATAGCTATTGCTGGGCCGACCAAGACCCGCCTAATCTACAATGGTAAAGCATGAATAGGTGATAAGCACTCATTGTTCTGGTCTGGTGGTTTTACAAGAAGGAACGGCCTCGGCCTTGTTTTCAACAACCTAGCAAGAAAGTGCCTGTTGTTCCACGAAGTGATTTCGGACAGACTTATGAAAGCACGTTTCCAGCACAAACATGGCAAACTGACGGTTCTAGTGTGTTATGCTCGGACGAACGATTCCGATGAAGACGCCAAAACAGAATTTTACACTGAGCTCTCCAGAACACTTGCAAGCGTATCCCCCCACAACATCTGCGTCCTACTTGGGGACTTCAAAGCACCAGTAAGAGACGACACAGGCATATGGAGAGGCACCATATGACGTGTATTGCCCGATCCACTTAATGACACTGGACTGCGCCTGCTTGAGCTCTACACATCTCACGACCTTGTTGTTGCAAACGCGTACTTCCAGCGTAAAACCAATGTATATATAGTACATCAACGACGATCGCACAAAACAAATTATCGACTATGTTATCATCTCCAAGTGCTGGAGTTCGTCACTGAAGAATTGCAGAGCATACAGATCAGCCGAGCTTGGAAATGCTAACCACAGAGTTTTCTGCGCTGAAGTTCAGCTTCACCTGGAAGTACAGCGGCCAGAAACGAGGCGTACAGTTATTGATGTCTTGAAACGAAGGAGTTGGATGTCAAGCAAAAGTACGTCGTCGAGGTAGCGAACCGATTCGAGCTACTTCACACTGTCACGAACTACGAATATGCCTGGAAGTACTTCAAGACTCAAAGGCATGAAGCCGCTCAACTAGTCCTAGGCAAAAAGAGGCACCCCAAGAAAGCTTGGATTTCAGAAAAAACTTCGCATGTCATAGAAAGGAGGCGGAAGGCTGGGCTTCATGGTAACATGGTGTTCTACAGGAAGCTAAATGGCATCCGCAACAAGCTTACACACCATGACCGAGAGAAGCTCGTCAAAAACAATGCTGACAATATTGAGAAAGCGGCAAGGAAGAAAGACATTGGCAGTCTGTTTAATCATCTTCGAGATCTCACTGACAACAAGTGTCTTACAGTTGAACCCATCGTTTTAAGATGCGAGATTCTTCTTTCGGATGAAAGCTCATGTCTCGATTGATGGAAGGCACATTACTCCTCGCACCTAAATAGAATTAATCCCTCTGCAGTAGCCGATGAAATGCTCCATCAGTCTCCCAGCCCAGCAATTGAAGTCGGCGATCTTCCCTCTGATCCGTTTAACACCTCAGAAATAAGAAGCGTGGTAAATAGGCTGAAAAAAATAAGGCCTCTGGTGTATGGGTTATATGTTCAGAGTTGCTGAAATTTGCGGGCCTAGCCATGCTCCTTCTTCTGCAGACTCTCTTTTCTGTTGTGTGGGAAACGGAGGTCATTCCAGAAGACTAGCGAAGAGGAATAATCATCCCTTTATGGAAGAGGAAAGGCAGGCGAAATGACTGTGCATATTATTGGGGAATAACACTTCTCTCAGTACCTGGCAAACTCTGCTTAATGGTGCTTCTGGATCGTTGCCAAAATATTATTTGGCAAATCTGAAGACCAGAACAAGACGGTCTTATGTCAGAGCAATCAATCATAGAGCAAATATTTACAGTTCGTCAAGTAGTGGAGAAAATCAGAGAGATTTGACAGAAAGCATTCGTTGCATTTGTCGAATCCCGAGCTGCTTTCGATTCAGTCGACTGGGATGCCCGGTATATAATCTTGAAGTCCATTGGCTTGTCAGATAAATACTACAGACTCTTAGAAGCACTCCATCACGAAAACAGATAGCTGCGCCCATATAAACAGCGGAGGAAGTCCAATCTTCCAAATTTATACAGGGGTTTGACAAGGTTTTGACGTTGCACCAAACTGCTCAATGCCATCATAGACCACATCATAGCCAAGACGACTTCAAGGCTTCTATTTGGACTTAAATTTGGGTGGTTGCATCCCCTAGGACGCTTAATTTGCCGACCTGGCGTTCTTGGCGGAATCCATGGACCAATTGGTGGAAGCACTTCACATCCTACAAGAAGAAGCTGTGAAAGTAGGACTACAGGTCAACTGGAACAAAACCAAGATTATGGTTGTTGATCCATCCCCTGTCATCACCAACCCTCCTGTCGCCCTAGCATAAAAAAATACTGTCGACCTGGTCCAGCAGTTTACGTACTTGGGCTCTGCCATTTTTGCTTATGGCCCCCTTCTCCCTGAATTAGAAGCAAGAATAGCCAAGGAATCTGCTGCCATGGGGAGGCTAAATCGTCACCTATGGTGGAAACCAAGTCTTAGTAGAAACACGAAGCGATGAATCTTCGAAGCCCTGGTTGGGTCTGAAATTCCTTATGGAACAGAAACCTGGCCGGCCACAATAACAGCTCTCAAGACCGTAGGCATATTCCAGACGAAAAGTCTTATGAGGATAGAAGGCCCGAGATGGTTTGACTTTGTCAGCAGCGAGAAGTTACTACAGACAACGCAGCAGACGCCATTTTCCATTCAAATTGCGGAACGCACACTGCGATGGCACGGTCATCTCCTTAAAATGCCACCACACCTACCTGCCAAAATCGTGCTGAGCGTTGACCCCGCAGAAGCCGACTGAAAAGACCCCCCGGAAGACCGAAACGCCAATGGTCCGATAGTTTTTAAAATACATGAAGCTGGCAAACATCGATGTCCACGACGCACCAGCTTTAGCTGTTGATCGCATCAGTTAGAGGAAGCTGACATCACTCTACGCTGAGCCAAGCCCGGCAGGAGACATAAGTCAAGTAAGTCAAAGTAAGTCAAAGTTAGGGAGGGGAGTAGTACATGATTCCACCTACACAAATAAAAAGCAGACTTAAACTGGAGGCATCAACTCCACGGAAAACTGGGGAAAACTAATTGCCAACTAGAAATTCTGTAAGCATACTTTATGAAGATGCGAAAGGAGTGGCAGCCTCGAGCAGACCGTGGGAGAGTGTTCCATATCATGTTACAAGCTATCAAAACGTTGAAGTCCGACCTTAATGACGGAGTACAAGATGTCTGTAAGTTATTAGAGCTGCTGACTCAATAAGTCGATAGCTCGAAATTAAAAGACATATTACTACACAGGGCAGCAGGAAGCTGGTCATGTACCCTAAAAAAATGAAAGAAGCACAAGACAGGAAATAAAGAGATCTCAATTCAAGCAAGGGTTTAAGTAGGGAACGGTTAGTGTCCTGTGTAAGAGTCATAGCTTTATCATACAGCTTTGAAAGTGGCCTCAGTGACGAGGGAAATGTTGGCATTCAAATAATAGAACAGTATGAAAAAAGGCTGAACTAGGACTAAGCAAGTAGGTTAATAACAACCAGTGCATAACAATATTTTTGGCAGTTAGCCAGATAAAAGAAAAACAAACCTAAATATTCGCCGGAACAGAACATCTCGGGCTCGGATGGACGCAGGGGGAGGCCTATGGGTCCCGCCTCCTCCTCTCTAAACTTGAATTTCTGGACACTTCTTGCTCAAATTATCAAATAGAATCTATTTTCAATGAATGCCCTCCATCGACAAACAATTTACTATACCCCCTACCCCGAAAGAAACTTGCCATTTCTAACCTTAGATTCCTAAGGTATGCTCAAACACTTCAAGAAACAATTGCTGATAGTATGAAAGAAAGAGTGTGAGGAGCCTGCTAAAGGACATGCTATCCACTCTGCCTTCAATTCACGAAAATCTTGGGACGGGATGTATTTTCTAAAATCTAGGTGGGGAAAATTTGTTCCCCACCGGACAGAAAATTTGGTGGGGAAAATTTGTTCCTCACCACTCGGAGAGGGAACATTTGTCATAGTTTCATTGTTTCAATGAAAGTGTCAACAAGGCCTTTTCAATGAAAATGTCCCTCAAGAAAGGTATTTTCCTAAATCTATGGCGGGAGGAGGCAACTACCCCCTTACCCCTACCTTAGTTAATGCCACGGGATATCCTTAGCCTATTATAAACTAGGCCTACTGCGTCTATGATTGCTTCCTAAATATTAAGGTATTGTCTTCCTAAAGGAAAATTTTTCACCGATTTTAGCTTTTTGCAGCAAGTTAGTTTCGAATCATGAGGCTATGGAACACAGTCATAATCTCCATAGTTATGTCATTGCTAAAAAATACAGGTTTAGTACTTGAGTCATGCAGGAACTCCTTAGGGGTAGGGTGCAGTCAAAAGAAAAATAAAATGCTCGCACCAGTCCACACAAATAGTTCGTGGTGAAGAAATGCAAGTATAAAGCGACTCGGCTCAATAGCGACCGAAACTCTAGAAAACTGAATTTTAATATCAATGGATACATCAAAAGAATGGGCTTATGCTGACTCCAAATGTATAAGTTTTATTAAGTTTAGTGGTACACAACAAAAGCTACGAGCCTGAGAAAATTTGGCAAATTCTTGAAAAAGGGGGGAAAGACCCCTGTATTCAAAAATGTGGAATTCTGTGTTTTTGACCAGAAGAAAAATCACGGATGTGTGTTTATATGTTTACCATATCGAACAAATGGTCTAGAATATCGGAGAGGGTTCATTCGAAGGGAAATTAAAAGTTCAATTGCCTTCTTTAAGTGAAATAAACGAATAGAGAGAAACTAGCTGCTCTCCCATGTCCTTCCCACCTAAAATAATTTGACCAAAATTTTGAGATAGCCTAACTATTTTGTTCAGCGTAGTTGAAAAATCCAGTGCCTATGCTTTTGTGGATAGCATGACCCCCCACCTCCCCGCAGTCCGGGGGAAAGGGCTGAAGTTATGAAATTTGCCCATTACTTGCGTATAATATTTGTTGCTGGGAGGTATGCGGACATTTGTCGGGAGAGGGGAAGGGGAGTTGCTCCAGAGAATTTTGCACGGGGAGAATTTTTGGCGAGGATGTGATTTTCGTGGGGACTTTCTAGGATATATTTTACACTGGAGGAATTTGCCAGAACTCCTATACGAACTTCTTTTTATTTCTCTTACTTTCTCTTTACCGACTCAATTTTACATATGGATATGTTAAGGAGAATTGTCCCGTGGAAATTTTAGCGGGTTGGAATTGTCTGGAGGATTTTTCCATTAGGGGATTTTCACAGGAAAATCCCCATGGGGGAATTTTCCGAGGAGAGAACTTTCCGCTGGGGAGGGAGGGATTTCCACACAGGGGGAATATTTCCGGCCTGAATTCAAAAACAATCAAAAATTAAAGCATTGTTCAAATGAAAATATGATAGGGAGAATTTTTCAGGTAGAATCGTCCACAAGAAATTTTGCGGTCGGAATTTTCATCGAGGATAGAATTGTCCAAGAGGAAGTTTCCGAGGGGCGGCTGGATTTTACTTGAGCAAAACTTTCCAAGGATCAATTTTCCGTTGAAGGAGAGAATTTTCTATTGAAGGGGAGCCGGATTTCGGGGATTATTTGAAAAAAAAATATTCGAAAATTAAATTAAATTTTTTTTAAACTGAAAGTAACGAGCAGCATCAAAACTTAAAACAAACAGAAATTGTTGCGTATATAGGGGAGAATTGAAGGAGAGAATTTTCTATTGAAGGGGAGCCGGATTTCGGGGATTATTTGAAAAAAAATATTCGAAAATTAAATTAATTTTTTTTAAACTGAAAGTAACGAGCAGCATCAAAACTTAAAACAAACAGAAATTGTTGCGTATATAGGGGAGGGGAGACCCCACTTTAATATCTCGCTTTTTACGATTAAGTTTGACGTTCTGTCCTGTCTTTTATTTAATTCTGACTCTAAAACGAAATGGGCAAAGGATTTAAACAAGGTCAACAAAACAAAATCATAAATAAAAATTATTGAAAAGAACAAGAATTCATAGGGATTTGTTTCGCATATTATTAAGTTTTCAACGTTTAAATATGTTTGAAACTCATTTTCTACCTCCATCAGATATGTTTTTATTGTAATCGTTTAAAGTGTGGCTAGTTCAGTTTTTAGCCATGGTTTGAAAATAATTGCAATCCTTAAAAACCCAGGTGGATTACAAAGCATTTCTGCTATTACTGCGTAACATTGGAGGTAAAAGGGAACATCAGCACATTCCATGCTTATTGCTTGCTATTGACTCGCAGTGATAACACCGCGGTAAGAAATGAGTGGTTATTAAATACAAAATTACCTGTTTTGCAAAGATTTATTACACAACCTTCCTACCTACTTAGAACCGTGTTTAACACGGGCAGATTTTTATAGGAAGCTAGCTATTATCTTGATAGTTCTAAAATAGACCTTACTTCTATATTGGCGCTGTAGGGTCATGGATTTTTAGCAGAAATTCTCGAACTTATTAAAAACTCGAATGGGTTTTTGAGGTATGTTCAAATAAGTAAAAAGTTACTCAGCACTCTGTAAATTTGAATTTTGACTAATAATTTTGAATTTATTACGTGAAATCAAAGAATCAAGTTGACAAAGGTATTTCTTTGATTTTCTTAATTATTGTTATTTTTTTTTTTTATTTGCGAATTCAACAAGTGTTTGGACCGAATTATGAATATGATTTTTAAAAACTAGCCAACATGGTTTTCGGTTGGTACTAGTACCAAGAGCTGTAACTAAGCGACGCAATGTAATTGCATCTGGCAAGGGCGTATCCAGTGGGTGCTACTGGGTATGAACCCCCTCCTCCCTAAAATTTTATCCGACTCTTAAAAGTAACAGACATGCATATAAATGAATTTTATACGTTTTGCAATTTTCTTATCCCCCCAAACAAAATCCTAGACACGTCCTTGGTGGCAGGTAACGAACTTCTGAAGTTTGTTTCCTAAAATTTAATACATAATCAGTAATAATAAAATTAATATTTATTTACAGCCCATATACATCAAAAAGATCAACAGTGGAGAAGATGGATATGAAAACGAGGAAAAATCACAACACTAATAACACCAATAAATAAATGGAGTCTACCGTGATAAGGGGTAAGAGTAGATAGATCCGTACACCGTTGTTAAAAGTATATTTTGCAGATCAGTCAACTTCTCAGTAATATTTGGCGTGTGAAACTTCTTTAACTGTTTTTTTTTTTTTTTTTTTTTTTTTTTTTTTTTTTTTTTTTTTTCTTTTTTTTTTCTTTTTTACTCCAGTGCCAAAGAGGAATATAAAGTATAAATTTACAATAATAGAATTACAATAATGACATAGAAATATAATAATGTAAACATGAAATAGAACGATGAAATAGAATAGAATAATGGAAATGGAATGTTGCTCAATATTGTAAGTTACTTCTTTAACTTCTTTAACCATTTTTTTTTTACTCCACTGCCAAAGAGGAATATAAAGATTAAATTTAGAATGATAGAATTACAGTAACGAAATAGAAAAATAATAGTGTAAAAATGAAATAGAATGATGAAATAGAATAGAATAATGGAAATGGAATGTTGCTCAGCAAGTTACTTCTTTAACTTCTTTAAAGTTAAAGAAGTGAAACTTCTTTACCTATTTTTTTTTACTCCAGTGCCAAAGAGGAATATAAAGTAGAAATTTAGAATAATGGAATTAAATAATGAAATAGAAATATAATAATGTAAAAATGAAATAGAATGACGAAACAAAATATAATAATTGAAATAGAATGTTGCTCAATGTGTCGCATTTTTCCATTCTATCAATGTGGCTGTTTCGTCTGCATATTTACATAAAGTAAATATCAATTTCTCACAATTTTTATGTCATCTATACTTTTCTGTCTGCACGAAGGATAGAATTTATTCACACAAAAATATACATGTAATATGTATGTGGAGCTCATCCCTCAATGGTCTGAAAAGGAGGTGGAAGGTTCACGTCTTATTTAAAAATTAACCCAGAAGAAACAGTATCAAAAGGAGTATAAAATACTCAACAAAAAACAGCCAGCCTCCAATCAATTCTAGACAGAAAAAAACAATTTTTTTTTAAGAAGCTTAACGAGTGAAATCTTCGAGCTGGACTTGCCTTATACTAAAATTAGAATTTTATAATGAATTCTATATGATGAATATTATTTTGATCAGAGGGCAAAAGACATTACAATGTTAAGGGGCCAAAGAGGGAAACCATCAAGCAGAGAAAAGCTTATACCTGCACTTCAGACAGTTAAAGGAGATTGAAGATCAAATAATGGTACTCTTTTCGAGTAATTAGTTACTGAATAAAGTTTCTTGCTTCATTTAAAACCTTAATGAAAAAGGCAGAGAAAGAAAAATATTGAAATAATCTCTTTTTTCTCATGTTGTCCATGGTTATACTTTTTCTTAATGCTAATAACTATTTCACATAGATAACTGCACACAGGAGAGAATCTAGAGCAAAATCTTGACGGAGGCTCTATGTGATAAGCCGCCCTTGTCACGTTGAGAACATACATCAATTGAAAACATCAGTGCCGGCTAGGAAGTATTAAGATTTCCGCCAATTTTTCCCGCGGAGAGGTTCAAGTGGAATTATTCGGGGGCTATTTTCCACGTATTTTGATTTCTGGGAAATAATTTCCACGGAATGTGGAATCTCTGGAGTGATCGAGAAACCGATCACTTAAAGTCTTATTCCAATAAAAGAATGCCAAGTATAATTTTTCAAGTTGAATCGTCTGCAAGCAATTTTATAGGGAGGGGGATTCTCAGCGAGAATGGAATTTGACGGGGGGAAGGTTTACTTTACGTCGGATGAAACTTAACCGAAGAAGATTTCCGTGAGGGGGAGGGTTGCCTCCTCTATATATAAACGGTGTCCCGCTCCTTACCTTGCTCTTTAAGCTAAAGTTTGACTGTTTGTGCCATTTCATTAAGAGTGTTTACTGAAACATGGGGGCTTTTTAATTAGAATGGGAAGCTTTTTTGAAAGCTTTTAAAGCTTTAGCGTAAAGAGCAAGGTAATGAGAAGAGGGCAACCCTTCATATAAGATCTTTCAAAATTAATTTGCTTTTTTTATTTTCATTTTTCATGTACGGTGAGCCAAATTCGAACATACATTATTTGAAAAACGTCCAGAAATTAAACAAAAAAAAAGGTTTTTAATTGAAAGTAAGGAGCAACATTAAAACTTAAAGCGAACATAAATTATTCCATATATGAAAATGGGTTGTCCCCTCATCAACGCCTACCTCTTTACGCTAAAGATTTTATTGTTTTATAAAGTAGAGCTATGACACAGTGCCAAACTTAAGCGTAAAGCGCGAGGCATTGAGGACAGCACCTTTCATATACGGAATAATTTCTGTTCGTTATAAGTTTTAGTGTCGTTCCTTACTTTCAGTTAAAAAACTTGCTTTTTTCATTTAATTCCAAAAAAGAAAAGCCTATTGCCTATTTAATAAATGCTATACATAACATGTATTATTGGAAATAAACAGACATTTTTCGGGAGGTGAATTTTCTCTGGGGGAATTTTCAGTGGTGAGATGTAGGGGATGCCCCCTCTTAAATACTTTGCTCCTCACAAATAAGTATGACTTTATATCCCAATGCCTTAGAAACATAAAGGGAAGCACAAGGTTAGTTAACTTACAATAAGATAGCTTTTTGAAAATTCTAAATAACTTTAGCGGTAAGAGTGAGATATTGTAAAGGTGATGTCCTCCCCCTATCGCAATAATTTCTGTTCGTTCAATTTTTTATTTTTGATCCTTACTTTCAGTTGAAAAAACCTGTTTTTTTTTGTTTAATCACGGAAAGGCCCAAACGATTCTCACGAGAATACATTGAAATGCTGCTGATTTTGAATAGCCAAAAATGGCCAATAGTTCATTTTCATTTATCCTGAGGCTGAGCACTTATAGTAATTTCAAATCTAGATTTTAATGGTAAGCATTTATATCATTGAAAGTTGTTTTTTTTTTATTATTCAATGCTTGGAAAAAAATTGTGCAAAATACTCTTTAATTACAATTTTGTTATTGAACTTGGCCAAAGCGAAGAGTTAATTAATTTGAGCAAAAAAAAAATGATTGGAGATATCGAAATCGTTATAACAAATATAGAAAGTGAAAATATCAATTTATCTTTTAATCAAATTATCACCCAACACATCTAATTTAAAGCAAAACATCTCATCGTAAAACTTATCCAATGAAGGACTTGAAGCAAAACAGTAGTTCCCTCTGGATGCATATCTAATTGCCTATATGCAGTTTTGCCTCTGCATCGCCTTTGTCAACGTTTTGTTAATCAGCCATGCAAGGGGAGAATCTAACGTATATTATGCAAGTAAGGTACAAAATTTTTCTGGGGTTCTGACCATATCTGTTATGGGCAGGGCCATATCCAGGATTTTTCTTCGGGGAGGGGGAGTTTACTAAAGAATTTTTTCCGGGGGTTTACAAAAACTTTTAAAAACGCATCAAAAATTTGTTTATATTAATTTATTTACAAGTCGGACAATTCTTTCAGCCGGTGAATTAAATTTAGATGCTAAAAATGGAGTCCAGTGTATTCCCCCCTCCCTTACGGATATGCAATCCCCCCATACCCTAATTCACACAAGAAAAAACTATTTTGTGTAATTTTTCTAGATTTTTTATTTTCTTGCTTAGCTAATTCATGAATTAGTGCCCCCAAACAATACAAAAGAAAAACAAACTGACTTTACTAAAAATCCAGTTCAGAATGACAATATTTTTAGTTAAATATCTTGCTAAGATCTTTGTTTAAGTTCAATTTTCTATTCTTTAAACCTGCAAGGTTCTTGCAGGTTGAGACTCAAGGTTCTTATGACTCAAATCCTACATAAAAATTTGATATAAATATGATATAAAAAGCACTTTGTAAAATTAACCCAAGTCAGAATCTTTTAGAACAGTTATCTAGTTATTAATTGATTAAACCCGAAAGCGGTAAGCTTTATCAAGCTTGTCGCACAATACATTCCTTATGGAAACACTGACAACATAATACACACATACAAATCTATGAAAATACCACACTATGAAAACATACAGGTCACAAAACAACTAATACAAAAAAAAATATTCTCAAAGGGGATCGTGATAAGACCTAGTATGGAAACCTGTCGAGGCTTAACTTCTTTTGAAAGACTGGACCGTAATAGTCGCAACTGTTCCCGATAGAGGTTCATTCCAAGTCTTCCACACTCGGTTAGATAAAGAGCTTTTGCCTAATCTTTTCTGTGAACATGGTGGGTATATTGTGTGTTTGTGTTGACGGGTACTACTGTATTTTGTAAAAGTAAAGAAGTGAGTTGAAGTGGTATTATCAATGTTCCTAAGTATGCAGAATGTATTTATTAGGTCTGCTCTACCACGTCGGAACTGAAGACTAGGCAACTGTATTCTCTGCATTCTCTTATGATATGGTAGACGTCTCAGGTAAGGTATGAGTTTTGTGGCCCTACGTTGCACTTTCTCAACTCTTCCTTATTAAGGGAATACCATACTGATGATCAATACTCAAGTATTGGACTTGCAGTGGATACATAAAGTGAAATCAATGAACGAAGATTAAACTTAGAAAATGCACACTTTGAACATAATAATCCGTAATTTGTCTTATGGGTAGTATCCGATGGATGTTTATCGAATCCGAGACTCGAATCGAAGCAAACCCCAAGGTTTGAACATACTCCACGCTTGAAATTGATTTACCGTCAACGACGTATTCGTAATGTTGAGGAAGTCTGCGCAAAGAGTGCACAACACTGCACTTAGTTTCGTTAATCAGCATAGGGTTCGCGGTACACAACCGGCGCAGAGCATCCAAATCCTCTTGAAGTAAAAAAAACTCATGTTCATTCATGACTGACCTGTAAACTTTCACATTATCTGCGAACATTTTTAAGATTGAATTCCTAATAACACACTGCAAATCATTAATAAAAAGGCAAAAGAGTACCGACCTTGCGGAACTCCCCTTATGACATAGGGGATAACAACACATCATCTACCGCGACCTCTTTGGTTCCATTTGTAAGATAACCCTTTATCCATACTTCAGTTCACGGGCTGATACCGTACGGTTGACATTTATTTATCAGAAATGGGATGGAAATTTTGTCAAAGGTTTTGGAAAAGTCAACATAAATAGAAACAAACAAAATACCATTATACGCCATCAATTGAAAATCCTTAGTCACCTCCAGAAGTTGCGTGTTACAAGAACACCGTTTAGGGAACCCATGCTGAGCTGAATGCCATAAGTTATTTTCCTCAAAATGTGCCTGGATTCTGCTCACCAGAACTTTCTCCATTACACGGGAAAAGCTAGATGTATTTGAAATCGGTCTGTAATTTTTAAAATGGGACTTAGGACAATTCTTGTACACCAGCATGATTGTTTTTTTCCAAGCCGAAGGACATTCACCAGACGAGAGACAAAAATTAAAGAGATACGTGAGTGGTCCAGCAAACACCGATGCAAGTTCGCGTAACATTGTACTGAAAATCCATCAATATCCGGCGCCTTTCAGGGTCAAGATTTCGGAGTGTTTGATAAACCTGCTAGACCGTAACATCTAAATCATCAAATTCTTTTGTAAATATGGTGGAGTAAATTGAGAATTTGTTTCTGTGTGTGTTTGCGTGAAAACTGAACCAAATACCCTATTGAACAGTCGTGATTTTACGTAATTATTATCTATAGGCTATGTGAAAGACTGAAGTAATTGATATTAGCTCACCCTTGTCCAGCTGTCAAACTTCATTTTGACAGTTTTTCCGGCTGTTGGGTCTCTAATTTTACTTAGAAAAGGATTTAAGAAAATCATACTAAGTGCACTAGGAGAGGAAATGAATTTTATCAACGTCTTGACCTATTTAAATATTTTTTCACACCGATATATATATATATATATATATATATATATATATATATATATATATATATATTTATATATATATATATATATATATGAGATATTTAAAAGTAAAAACAAGCAGAACTAAGAAACAACACTGTACCTTGTCAGGCGTTGTTTTTCAAGGGAACTATTCGCTCCAAAATGATTCTAGCAGCACACCAGGTCAGCCATAAGAATCAGCAGTGGGGGTCATGGCATAAAAAGATGGTGTAGCATAAAATAAATCATCTTAACACAATTTTTCCAAGTAATGGTGTCTTCTACAGGTCATAACCAAAGAACTATTTTCCAAAGTATTCCGATTATTTGACAAAATAATAACCCAAATAGCTCTAATAACTAGCTTCTATAAAACAATCAAAGGTTAAAATTCATTCGGTCGTTTTAACTATCGATAAATATTTCATTTCTGCCTTAAAGTTGGTTTTCAACAACGTAATGAAGGCGTTTTCCAAAAAAAAATTCTACAAATAAAGCCTATTGTTTCTGTAAAATGGTGTTAATTTGTATTTGTTAGCTCCGCAATTTGGACATCAATTGCTAATTAATGAATTTTATTGTTGCTGATAAAATCAAACGATTGTTTGAGCGCTGACAAGATTTATGTTTAAAGTTCTTGCGCTACTCTGCCAAATGATGTTTCATAAGTGGTCAACAAGAGTACCATAAGCAGTTTCAGCAAGTTATCATTTACAATTATTCAAAATAGACTGCTGTCTACATTGCTGTCGTAAAAAAATATTCGAAGGCGGGGTAGTTAAAAAATTAATCTTATAACATCGCATAGACGACTGGCCATATATAACACTGCTTAATGAAAATATTTGAACTTTAAAGGTAATTTGCCTTAGTAGTTTTAACCCACTACCAGAGCCGTATCCAGGATTTCGGCTAGGAGGGGAAGGATATTTTTAGGAGGGAGGGGGTTATTATTTTATTTTATTAAAATAAAGTAGAAGGTGTAGTTTATAAATTAAAACAATTAGTAAATTACTAACTAATTAATAAAATAAATAAAAATAATAACGTTTAAAATAATTAATAGTAATTAAATCACTTTATTAATAAATCACTTCATTACATCACTTCAATAAATCACTTCATTTTATTAATGAATGAAAATTTTCTTAGAATTCGGCCTGAAAATTCTCTGGTAGACAGGGGGGCGCTAATAAGGATTTAGATCGGACGCAAGAGAGGCTAGAACCGTCACTGTTCGGAGGTTATAAAAAAAATTTGACAAACGCATTAAAAATTGGTTTATATGCATTTTCTTACGTTTTTACAAGATGGGAAAACATTTCGTGGGGGGGGGGATCAAAACCTTAACTCCCTTTGGATACGGCTTTGCCCACTACTTTCACTTTCAGAAATGATACTTAATATGATGGTTATCCCGTTTTTAAAAATTATGTACACTGTGTAGCAGTAAGAGGTGTGGCGAAAGGGTGTACGCTTGGCGCTGAGTGGGCTGCACGGGACGGAACAACTGGGATATGACATGTAGACTAGGTGATAAAGAGTCAGTAGCCCTTAGACTTACTTTGTAAAAGGTTAGGGGATGAACCATGATTGAGAAGAAAAGTGGCACAGTTCTATGCTTAAAGAAAATTTCAGACACTTTTCAGTGTTAGCTAAGCTAGTCAAAAATGTGTATTAATTTTTTCACGAGCTACGTTTAATTTTCAAGAAACAAATATATAGGTTCTTTTTTTAAGTCTCTAGCTCTGGTTGAAATCTGTATGAGATTGTTCGCAATCAGTCTTAGTTTCATCCTTGCTAAAAAAAAAAAACTTTATTTATGTTTGCCAAACCTCTCTGGTAAGCTTTAATGTTCCATGGTTCCTTTTGGATGTACTTTTAAAAATTATAAATTCACTTTTGACAATGGCTTATAACTATTAAAATTTTCGGTTGCATGTAAAGTTTGGTCTAATTTCTATTCAAAATAAGAGTATTTTTCTTTGTAGTAATTTGGTGACAAATAATAGATTTATAAGCATTTTACAAAGCAAACGTATATTCTAACATTATTCCAATTTACAATGATGTGCCCATGGGAGCTCTAATAGGCCCAATTTTATTCCTTGTGATGATAAACAACCTCGGTGTTGACTCTTCAGACAAATGCAAGTTTTTATAGTCGAATTCGATAAAGTTCAAACCAGTGAAAGACATTCTAAAAACTACTACTACTACTACTACTACTGCTAAAAACTCACCGTAGCACCAAGCTGCCTGAGGCCAACACAGCTACGCACGCTCCTTCTCCATCCTAGTCTATTTAAAGACTCCTTCTTTACAACCTCCCAGGATTTTCCCAGTTCCCTTAAATCTTCCTTTACAACATCCTCCCGTCCCGACCGCAGACGAACTGCTTTCCGTTTTTACACTTCGCTAAAGGTATAGTTAAACAACAGTGATCTTAGGCCCATACTCTGGGAGGGGGATATCACAGGAGTGTAAAAATATAAAATAAAACTAATTTATTGTCAGAAAGACAGAGGGGGTAGCTGCCCCCAGTCAATGTCTTTATTCCCGTGGTATAGGAAAGGCTCCGTATCTCTTAAGGTTGATGGAAAGATTAGAAATGATGCATACATTTGAAGTATATAAATATATAAGCCTGTATATAAAATAAGAATACAAGTATATAAATACGTAAGCTTAGGTACATTTTTCTAGGAAGTCAGGAAAAGTTTAAAAAAGCTATTTTTAAACTTTTTTGGCTTGTGACTGATTAACCATCTAACTTCTTCTAAGTAATACCACTCTCTATTTCAAGACAATCACATAACCATCTAATGGAGAATCGCCAAACCTAGAGTAATCCCCTCCAGGGGGTGGGTGATAGATAGATTCTCAGTATAAACAGAAATGTCATGCATAGTATATGTAGAATTTCTACTGCACAACTGAACTGTTACTAATTTTCTAGGTCTATGACAGTTATGAATTTTTATCATGTTTGTTTTTATCCGTACCTTTTTAATATTAAAGCTTCTTGACCTCTTGACCAATCAAATTTAAGATCTGACCATAATTTTTGCCCATTCTGATTCCTTTGTTTGAAAGACAAGGTCTTCCTTTACCCCCTCCCCTTTTTCCCCCTACTGAAGATCAAGCCTTTGCACACCTAAGACTAAAGATTAGTCTGGGTTCTGATACCAAGTACATCTAAATCATTTTCTTATCTACCAAGACAATGCAGCATCCATTTAGTGATCTGTCTCTTCTCGCACTTAGAGAGCGATCAATCTTTAAAAAATAGCTTGAAATCAAGCTTCTAATTAACTTGACATAACAGGTGAGATAGACTGTCTTTCACCTGTTGTCCGGACATCTGCCTCGAAGCCAGGCACCTGCTGAATCCGTGGGCACGCGTCTCTTTGCATGCGGGCTAAACAGAACCTCATTAATAGAATAACTCAAATACCTGCTAATAATATTTAGCTATTCTTCCTCATGAATATTAATTTGCAAAGAATGGCTTTTTTCTGATACCCTAGTAGCGACAACTCTGTGGGAGGGACAGAATTATGGGTCTGGTAAACAAACAAACGCTACCCTGTGACATTTTTTGATGTTTTACCGGCGGATTTCATATGACTTGTAGATTTCTGAAGAGGCTGAAATTCCTTGACTACAATTGAAAATGAAATGCAAACTATTTGGTAGAATATATCTTTTAAATTCTTTCTACTATGCATTTCCAGTTACATGAGTGTCCGTCTTCTACAACTTATTGATGCAACAAGCAAGGCCGTATCAAGAAAGAGAGGGGGGTAGGAGGTTGGTCCGACTCGTAAGAACGTAACGAAATTGAATATAAATTTATTTCTGATACACTTTGAAAGTTTTTTAACCCCCCTCCTAAAAAAAATCCAAAACCCCCTAAAAATTTCTTTTATGCCCTCCCCCCAAAAAGATCCTTGATATGACCCTGGAAACGAGCATAACTACTCTACAACTGTTTATTTATTATTTATAATAAATAAACAATAACAACAGGGCGTCATACTAAAGACAATGGGGTCGAATTTCTTTTCAGGTGAGGGGCTTGTCCCTTCCCAAGAACCCTTTTGCCCCCCCCCCCTAGATTTTGAAAAATACCTTATTTGGGTATTTTCATTGAAAAATGAGTATGTACATGGAAACCTAAGGAAAAAGAGAGCAGAATAAAAAAAAAACACGGAAAAAATGTGTGTTTCCCCATTATTGGCTGTCTGCCAACGGATTTTGACCCTTAATTTGGAAAATATAAGCTCTAATCTGTGATTGACTGATTCCATTCCAGCTTCCCACAAACATTTTTTCTATACGATTTGGATGGAATAACAAAAAAAAATCATATTCTTCATACTAATGAATGATGAGTAAATAACGAGGTGAGAATTTCTATATTTTCCCCTGAAGGGATACGCTTTTTGTGCTTTATTACCATTTATTTTTTTTTTTTCCAGGAGTGATTCACCTTGAAAAAGTTTTCACTTTAAAAAAGATGAAATTTTTTACAGTTATGAAGCATAAAAGTGTCAAATATATTAGTTTTCGTATTCAAAATTAAATTAAAAATATTGAATTAAAGGTTTTTATTTGAATTTTCTTGATCTTAGTTTTATTGTGTTACTTTGAACAAACTACTTTGATAATGCGTTACTTTTTACAAACACTGAGTCTCAAGGCATTAAATAATTTCGGTGTTTGATGACAAGTTCAAAACTTTCGATATTGAAAACAAGTTCAAACAGATATAAAAAAAATATCCGTTCAACGTTTCGGCATTGCTTAACAGAACTGAATGCTGGGAATTTATATCTTAGTTTTTGTAAGTAGGCTATTGTTTTGTGCATTTTTTTTGTAATTACTTATTTTTTCATTTTATATACTTTAACTTTAATTGACATACTTTTTCCATTTCCTTTAGAAAAGAGTTTGTCTCTAAGCTTCATTAAATTAAAAAAAAAAAAAAATTCAATTGAAAGTAAGGAGCAACATTAAAACCTAAGACAAACAGAAGTTACTCCGTGTATGAAAGGGGCTGTTCCCTCCTCAACGCCCTGCTCTTTACGCTAAAGTTTGACTGTTTCTCTCAATTCTACTTTATAAACCAGTAAACAACTTTAGCGTAAAGAGCGGGGCGTTGAGGAGGGAACAGCCCCTTTCATCCACAGAGTAATTATTGTTTGTTTTAAGTTTTAATGTCGCTCCTTACTTTCAGTTAAAAAAACTTGTTTTTTCTTATTTAATTTCTGAACGTTTTTGAATTAATGCATGTTTGATTTTGGCTCTCTGCACGTGAATAATTAAAAAAACTTTGCGTATTGATTTTTTTTTGCTAAATGGTTTTCTCTTAGTTTTGATCGGACGATTTTGAGAAAAAGGGGCGGGGGTGGAGGCCTAGTTGTCCTCCAATTTCTTGGTTACTTAAAAAGACAACTAGAACTTTTAATTGTTAACGAACGTTTTTATTAGTAAAAAATATACGTAACTTACGAATTAACATGCGTAACGAACGTTTTATTATGTATAATATATTATAACTAGCTAATATATTATAATCAGCATGGCGCGTGGCGGGCTTCTATATATTAATTCTCATTGTCCTTTGTGTTCTAACCACAGACAGTGCTGGGTAACGGCGGCTTCGCCGCCGGGCCCCATCATGGCACGCGGCAGACTTATATATATGTAATGTCATTGTCCCTTGTGTTCTAACCACAGACAGTGCTGGGTCCCGCGGCTTTGCCATCGGGCCCCGCGGGCCCCAGCATGGCACGCGGCAGGCTTCCATATATGGATTCTCACTGTCACTTGTGTTTTGGGTCCCGGCAACGCTATGTCATTTTTGGATCGAATTGAGGACGTAAATTGGACATTCCTAATCTGGCCCTTTCTCTCTGAGCCGCAAGCCTGGTTTTGCGTTGCTCTGGTGTTCCCTTTTTTTATCTTTTATTACAGTTTTTTCCTTTTTTTTAGTTTTTTTTATTTTTTAAATTTTTTGACGTCATATTTTAGTTTATTTCTTTTTTAGTTTTTAGTCTTACCCTTTCTCTTTGAGCCGCAAGCCTGGTTTTGCGTTACTCCAGTGTTTCATCCTGGTGTTCAATTTTTGGTAACATATTAGAATAATTTGTTTTTGACATTAATTGACACTTTGACAAATTGTCTTTGAGTAGCAAGCATTCTAAACTTCAACAATATCCACTAAACTTCAAACTTTTGGTTTTCTGTTTTAAGGTTTTCGAATTGCTTTAATCCATTGTCAAAATATATAGAAATATTTGTGTAGTCACTAGTTTTTTACATTTTAAGCAATTTAATAATAATTTCTTTTTGACGTTAATTGACACTTTTACAAATTTTCTTTGAGCAGCAAGCATTCTAAACTTCAACAATTTCCACTAAACTTCAAACTTTTGGTTTTCTGGTTTAAGGTTTTCGAATTGCTTTAATCCATTGTCAAAATATATTGAAATATTTGTGCAATCACCAGTTTTTTACATTTTAAGCAATTTAATAAAATTTAAAAAGAGCCTCAATTTTTTGAGCTCGTGCAACGGTAATAACGGTAATAACGTACAAAGGTGTAACGGTAAAGATAGTGTAACAGACAGACGGACGGACGGGCACTACATTTATATATATATAGATATACGTAACGTTTTATTATGTATATGAGGGGGTTTGACCCCTTTGTAATACCTCGCTCTTTACACTAAAGCTTTAATTTGGTCCCAATTCCTTAAGAATGGCCCCTGAATCACAAAGGCCATAGAATAAACAATTGAAATTACTAAAAATATTTTAGCGTAATGAGCGAGGTATTTAGGATAAGATGAATCCCTCATGAGCGTAATAGTCTCTGTTCGTTTTAAGTTTTAATACTGCTCCTTACTTTCAGTTGAAAAAAAACTTTTTCATAATTATTTTTTCATTGTTTTTTTAATAATGCCAGAAAATCCTGTGCCCCCTTCACGAAATTTCTCTTCGCCCCTGACAAATTCCTCCAAGGGAAGATCCTCCCACTTATCCCCCTCTCCTCAACCCCCCCACAATAAAAAATACCCCTTAAAACGTCTATACACTTCCCAATAACCTTACTGTATGTAAACAATGGTCAAAATTTATAACTTACAGCCCCTCTCCCGGGGACTGTGGGGGAGTAAGTCAGCCCCAAACACATTTTTATTAGTTTTTTGACTATGCTTAACAAAATGGCTATCTCAAAATTTTGATTCGTTGAAATTGGGAAAAAATAGGGGGCCTAGGTGCCCTCCAATTTTTGGTTACTTAAAAAGGGCACTAGAACTTTTAATTTACGCTATAATGAGCACTCTAGCGATATTCTAGGACCACTTGGTCGATATATAAAAAAACAAACAAATAAACACACACCCATGATTGGTCTTCTGGCAAAAAATACGAAGTTCCACATTTTTGTAGATGGGAGCTTGAAACTTCTACATTAGGGTTCTCTGATACGCTGAATGCGATGGTGTAATTTTCTATGGCTTTTAGGGGGTGTTTTCCCCTATTTTCCAAAATAAGGCAAATTTTCTCAGGCTCGTAACTTTTGATGAGTAAAACTAAATTTGATGAAATTTATATATTTAAAAATCATCATAAAAATCCGATTCTTTTGATGTATCTATTAGTATCAAAATATTAGTATCATTTTTTAGAATTTCGTTTACTATTGAGCCGGGTCGCTCCTTACTACAGTTTGTTATCACGAACTGTTTGATAGAAAAAGAAAAATATTACCATTCAAAATTGCTGAAAACTAAGTTCCTAGCAGTATTTGTCACCTCAAAGAAATTTCCTGATGGGCTTGATGATCGCCTGCCTTGCCTTTTCTGCCTATGGGCTGATAGAGTATGGGAATTTAACATTTTAGCTGTAAAGAGAAACATTTTAATGAAGTCTTTCTCCCCCCCTACCTCTTTCAACCAGTGGCGGATCCAGGTGGGGTTGCGTGCCCCCGCGCCCCCCTTAACGTAGTGATGGATTTGGGGTTGGGATTGCTTGTTCGGGTTGGCGGTGGGATGAAAGTTATTTTTTTGAAATTTGTTTTTAACAATTGAGTTATTTATAAGTTTTTAATTGTTAAGACTGATTCTTTTTGCAAACAAGTTTGAAACAAAGTTTCAGTTACTTTGTGTCGTCTCTATCAGAATTTTAGTGATGACGCATACTGCCTAAAAGTATTTAATTAAATTTAGATTTATCAAGGGAATCTGTCCGTATTACCATACAAGCCAACTGGGAGGCAAAAATCTTCATTTCGGAACAACAAAGAGGGGGAATTTAAAATCCTAACTTTTTTAGGCTATCAAAATGGTATTTCAGGATTGTACTGCTATAACGAGGCGGAAAAATTTTAATCTTTAAACTACTTTTACTTTTAAATTTTTTTCGAGTCTTTCTATGGCACAGAGGCGAAGAAATTGATATCATAGAAAGTGTGCCATTGAAAGTTAAAGTTTGCTTCTGTTCCCAAAAAGTAGGTTTAATTCTGAAGTGATTTGAACTCGATTGGCGAGTTTTTATTTTCGTTTACAATGAAACAATCACTCGTTTTGTCGCTTGGGAATACCTGATTGAAATTCAAATTTTCGTGCCATAGAAAGTTGTAATATCCAAAACAGTAGTAGGCTATTATCTGAACGGGTCTCAACTGATTTCACTAAAAAAAATTAAACATTTTAAATTACATGGTTTTTCCTGTTGGCTGGCGTTTGATTTGTTTTTGTTTTTTTTTAGAATACAGTTTAAACTTTCTATGGCACAAAGTCTTTATGACAGAGGGTGTCATAAATTTTGGATTTGCTTTTTTTTGCGAAGCGGGGTGGTTTTTAGAACATTGTTGGTTTTTAGGCGATTTGTATAATAGAAAGTAAATGCACGACTTGACTTTTTTGACTTGACTTTGACTTTTATTGACATAATAAACAAAACTATAAACTATTAAAGAAACAAATCACTATGCATGGGAAAAAATATAAATTTTGATAACACGTAGCGATTAACTATGTAGACATTCCTAAAGGTATACTAAATGAACAATAATAATAATAATAATAAAAACTAAATAAATATTTCTAGAAGAATTCTGGACTAATTAAAATAATAAAAATAGAAAGAAAAGGAAACCTTCTCTCAAACACCCCCAGGGTAAAAACCACCATCAAAATACAACTCCATCCACCCTAACCCCTTCAACCCACTGCTCCCTTAAGACCTATACCTTACTCACCCCCTTCCCCCCAGAAAAAATAAAAACTGAAAAAACTAATTCGACCCAGAAATTCTCCTTTAACTTTTTTTTTAAACTGTAGGAGGTGCTCAGCCGCCCTGACGCTCACTGGAAGCGAATTCTATACGGAAGGGCCAAGATACTTCAAAGTAAAATCAGATCTCACACTACTTTCATTATCCACAACCAAGTTATTACATTTTCGTGTATCATGATCATGAACCGAACTTCTGAGACGGTAAAATCATTAAAAGTTTCTGGGACCAAATTATGCACAAAATATAACTAAAGAGAAGCGCCTGAAGTGCCCTATTAGAAGTGCGAAGATAATATTAGTTTACGTTTTGGATTTCGGTGAGCAAATGGGGACCACTTTACTGCCTATTTCCATATAATTAAAGCTTTGCGTTATATGACATATCCCCTCCTCTGTTCATCCTAAAACATTGAAATAAAGGCTAAAGTCTTTAGAAATATCTGAACTTAATAAAGGTTCGTATAAGTATCCACTTAAAACTGAGTATATGAGTCGAAATACTCCTTCAAAGGTAAGAGTAATCTTTTAAGATAAATTGATTTTATTTTAAGATAAGGTTTATTGTTTTTTATCTAGCAGGTATAGATGGTTCTCTGAATTCTCAATTTGAATGAGCAGCATAGCATCTTATTTTAACATTCACAAACGAAACTAACCACAAGTTAACCACAAAAATGGAATGGAACAAGAATATTACTTCAGAATTTCTCATCTTCCCAACATCAACCAATCACAAAATATATTTATGTTCTTGCCTAGGGGTTGCATATATTTATCCATAAAATTGTCCAAACTGCTATATATACCGCTGAGGATTTTATACTTATTTGATACATTTGCTTATTTTGATATATTTGCTTATTATTTATTTTATGTTTTATTTTATATGCTTATTTGGCCATCCAATCATGTTTCTACGTTGCTAGTAAATCAAAATTTTCACAGGACAATTCTCTTACTTAATGCTAAATGCTAAAAGAATTTCTAATGAAATAACTTCTTTCTAAAGAAATTTCTTAATGCCTAATGATAAAAGAATTGCAAATTTGTATTTTTGTGCTCAACAGACATATCGAGATTTAAACGTTTGAATTTAATATCTGAAAATGTCAGGATTAAAACAAAATTAATTAGAAATCTACCACAGCTTAAAACCCTGAGAATTTAAATCACCAATCTATACCTATCAAGTACAAAAAATAACCAACACATAATTATTTCTTTTTGATGGATAATTTGACTCATATACTTAGTTTGAAGCCCCAACCTGCATGCATCCTTATTAGAGTTTATATTTTTATGACGATTTTTGTCTTTATTCGAATGTTTTAGGATGAATATAAGAGTAAATACTAACGAAGAGCTCTAAACTAACAGGGCTCTAAACTAACAGGACTAGCCATTATATAAGTTCACCGAAATATTGAGGTAGACATTGACGGTGTAACAAATAGATATGGTAGCAGTGGAAATAAAGAAATAGACTTTTTCTAGTAAAATTGTGATTTCTAAATTTTAAACAAAGTAGCCTATACCAAGCTTTTAAAAATGGCAAGATACGCTACGTCGTTATGAAAAGTGAAATTTTGATTATTAAATTTTTGAGATTTCGTCCAAGTTGACACTGTTTATTAAAACTCTATTAGAAAAAATAGTGAGGGTTTTAAGTTGATTTTTTATAATTTAATAAAAACCCTCGTTTTAGATGAATTCTATGTATTTCTATTCCTTTGTTTTAATTTTTTTTTCTACAACCCTAAACAACTAGCATGCTACTTAATGCGATTTACTAAGTTAGGCGACATGCTAAATGGGTTGATTTATAAAAATAGTCAAAATGAATAAATGACCCCAAAAGATGGTTCAAAACTAATTACTTTGACAATACAAAGCTTAGCTTACTCGCTATAGTGGTCAGAAGTACAAAGGCGAAAAATTATGCAGGAAATACTGAATATCATATTTTTTTTTTACAGATGATGAAAAGCTTTTTTTTTATGGCGGGGTGATTTTTATAACTTACTATTTTTGTTATTTTTCCATCTTTTTAATTTCAACAAACTTATTAGAACTTTAACCCAGACCAGATGTTAGATTAAATTTATAACCATACTACCTACCTACAACGCATAATTGTCGAGGTTCCCTTTAAATTGCTTGTATTTATTTGTTCGCTAGGTTACTGAAGCAACCTATTATGGGTCCCCCCCCTAAGAAAAATTCTGGATCTGCCCCTGCTTTCAACATTTACTTGAAGTCTCATGAACAGTAAGCCGTTTGTTCATTAACATGTACTTTTTTAGGAATCTACCCGAATATATAAGTATCATCCAGTTTAGTCTTACCAATCAAAAGTTACGAGCCTGAGAAAATTTGCCTTATTTTACAAGATAGGGGAAAACACCCCCTAAAAGTCATAGAATCTTAACGAAAATCACACCATCAGATTCAGCGTATCAGAGAACCTATTGTAAAAGTCTCAAGCTCCTATCTACAAAATTGTGGAATTTTGTATTTTTTGCCAGAAGGCAGATCACGGATGCGTGTTTATTTATTTGTTTTTTTTTTCAGGGGTAATCGTATCGACCCAGTGGTCTTAGAATCTTACGAGAGGGCTCATTCTAACGGAAATGAAAAGTTATAGTGCCCTTTTTAAGTGTCCAAAAAATTGGAGAGCACCTAGGTCCCCTCCCACGCTAATTATTTTCCCAAAGTCAACGGATCAAAATTCTGGGATAGCCATTTTATTCAGCGTAGTCGAAAAACCTTATAACTATGTCTTTGGGGACGACTTACTCCCCACAGTCCCCGTGGGAGGGGCTACAAGTTACAAACTTTAACCAGTGCTTAGACATAGTAATGGTTATTGGGAAGTGTACAGACGGGGGATATGTTGGGGGAACTTTTCATCGATGAATTTGTCATGGAGTAAGAAAATTTCCATGAAGGGAGCGCAGGATTTTCTAGAATTATTTTAAAAAAACAATGAAAAAATAAACATGGAAAGTTTTTTCAACTGGAAGTAAGGAGCAGCATTAAAACTTAAAACGAACAGAAATTCTTACGCATATGATGGGCTCACCTCCTCCTAATACCTTGCTCTTTTTAAAGCTAAAGTATTTTTAGTGATTTCAACTATTTATTCTACGGCTTTTGTGATTCAGGGGTCATTCTTAATGAATTGGAACAAAATTTAATCTATTGGAAAATAATTGGACAATAATACTAATAAAAAAATTCGTAAAAAATTAAAGTTCTAGTTGCCTTTTTAAGTAACCAAAAATCGGAGGGCAACTAGGCCTCCTCCCCAGCTCCTTTTTTTCTCAAAATCATTCAATCAAAACTATGAGAAAGCCATTTAGCAAAAAAAATAAATATGCAAATTTCGTTTTAATTATTCATCTGCGGAGAGCCAAAATCAAAACATGCATTGATTCAAAAACTTTCAGAAATTAAACAAAAAAAAGTTTTTTTTAACAGAAAATAAGGAGCGACATTAAAACTTGATACGAACAGAAATTACTTCGTATATGAAAGGAGATGCTTCCTCAACAACGCTCGCTCTTTATGCTATTAAATAAAAAAAAACAAGTTTTTTAGTAAGTTTTGTTAAAAAAACAAGTTTGACTCTGTCTCTCAATTCTTCTTTTTAAAATAGTAAAAAACTTTAGCGTAAAGAGCGGGGCGTTGATGAGGAAGCAGCCTCTTCCATATACGAAGTAATTTCTGTTCGTTTTAAGTTTTAATGTCGCTCCTTACTTTCAGTTAAAAAAAACTTGTTTTTTTTATTTAATTTCTGAACTTTTTGAATCAATGCATGTTTTGATTTTGGCTCTCTGCAGAGGAATAATTAAAACGAAATTTGCATTTTTTTTTTTTTGGCTAAATGGCTTTCTCATAATTTTGATCGAATGATTTTGAGAAAAAAGAGCGGGGGAGGAAGCCTAGTTGCCCCCCGATTTTTTGGTTAATTAAAAAGGCAACTAGAACTTTTAATTTTTTACGAATATTTTTATTAGTAAAAGATTTACGTAACTTATAAATTAGTTTACGTAAAGAACTTTTGTATTCTCATATTTTTATTACATATATGAGGGGGTTCGCTCCCTTGTCAGATCATCGCTCTTTACACTAAAGCTTAAATTTTGTCCCAATTCATTAAGAATGACCCCAGAATCACAAAAGCCGTAGAATAAATAGTTGAAATTACTAAAAATACTTTAACGTAAAGAGCGAGGTATTAGGAGGAGGTGAACCCCTCAAATGGGTAATAATTTCTGTTTGTTTTAAGTTTTAATGCTGTTCCTTACTTCCAGCTGAAAGAACTTTTTCATATTTATTTTTTCATTGTGTTTTTAAATAATGCAAGTAAATCCTGCGCTCCCTTCATGGAGATTTTCTTCCCCCATGACAAATTATCAATGGAAAGTTCCCCCATTATATCCCCCTCTTCTCAACCCCTCCCCCAACCAAAAAAATCCTCCTGAAAACGCCTGTACACTTCCCAATAACCATTACTATATGTAAGCATTGATCAAAGTTTGTAACTTGTTGCCCCTCCCATGGGGACTGTGGGGGAGTAAGTCGTCCCCAAAGACATAGTTATAAGGTTTTTCGACTACGCTGAATAAAATGGCTATCTCAGAATTTTGATCCGTTGACTTTGGTAAAATAATTAGCGTGGGAGGGGGCCTAAGTGCCCTCCAATTTTTTGGTCACTTAAAAAGGGCACTAGAACTTTTCATTTCCGTTAGAATGAGCCCTCTTGCAATATTCTAGGACAACTGGGTCGATACGATCACCCCTGGGAAAAAAAAAACAAAAAAAAACAAATAAACACGCATCCGTGATCTGCCTTCTGGCAAAAAATACAAAATTCCACATTTTTGTAGATAGGAGCTTGAAACTTTTACAGTAGGGTTCTCTGATACGCTGAATCTGATGGTGTGATTTTCGTTAAGATTCTATGACTTCTAGGGGGCGTTTCCCCCTATTTTCTAAAATAACGCAAATTTTCTCAGGCTCTTAACTTTTGATTGGTAAGACTGAACATGATGAAACTTATATATTTAAAATCAGCATTAAAATGCGATTCTTTTGATGTAGGTATTGGTATCAAAATTCCATTTTTTAGAGTTTTGGTTACTATTGAGCCGGGTCGCTCCTTACTACAGTTCGTTACCACGAACTGTTTGAAAGTTTTTTACTGTTTTATAAAGCAGAGTTAAGAGAAAGAGTCAAACTTTAGCGTAAAGAGGGGGGCGTTGTTGAGGAAGCATCTCCTTTCATATACGAAGTAATTTCTGTTCGTTTTAAGTTTTAATGTCGCTCCTTACTTTCCGTTGAAAAAACTTGTTTTTTTTTATTTAATCTTCTAAAAAAAGCGAAACTCAACAAGATTTGAGCTTGAAACCTCTACGGTTGGGTTTCTGATATGATGTATCTAATAAAGGGATTTCAATAAGATCGCTTGCTTTTTTGTGGGTGTTTCCCCTTTTTCAAAAATCAGGCAAAGTTTCTCAGATTTTTGGTTCAAATTATTCCATATATGAAAGTGACTCTCCCCTCATCAACGCCTCGCTCTTTACGTTAACGTTTGACTCTTTGTCACAACTCTGCTTTTTAAAACAATAAAAACTTTAGCGTAAAGAACAAGGTGTTGAGAAGGGGACAGCCCCTTTCATAAGTTGAATAATTTATGTTTGTTTTAAGTTTTAATGTCGCTTCTTACTTTCAGTTAAAAGAACCTTGTTTTTTCTATTTAATTTCTGAATGTTTTTCAATTAATGCAGGTTCAAATTTGGCTCACCGTACATGAAAAATTAAAGCAAATTTTGCATAATAATTTTGGCAGATTTATTCCGTATATGCAGGGATGTTCCTCAATACCTTGCTCTTTACGCTAAAGCTATTAGCACTTTTATAAAAAGCTTCCTATTCTAATCAAACGTCCCCGTGTTTCTTTTCTAGTAAACAGTCAAACTTTAGAGTAAAGACTAAGGTGCTGAGGAGGGGAAAATCCTCATATATGAAATAATTTCTGTTCGCTTTTCAAATGAAACCGTTAAATCTGGCTCACCCTCTATGAAATATGCCCCTCCCCTTCACAGAAAACTCCTCCGTAGAAATCTCATCCAACATAAAGTGCCTCTCACCCATCAAATTCCCTCCAGACAGTTTCACCCTCAATGAGAATCCCCTCACCTGTAAAATTGTTTGCGGACGACTCAGCCTGAAAAATTCTCTTTAGCATTCTTTCATTTGAATAAGACTTGATCTTATTTGAATAAGACTGATCTTTATTCGGTTTCTCGATCACTCCAGAAATGCCTCCTTGCGTGGAAATTATTTCCCAGAAAACAAAACACGCTGAAAAAAAAACTAGATAATTTATCCGGAATATCACCAAATGTAAGACAAAGAGAATGTAAGACAAGTAAAAAGAATTTCGTATAGTAATTCTGTCAAATCCCCCAGTGTAACAAATCCCCAGAAATTTCCCACAGAAATCCCCCCCAAGGAATATTCTTCCTTAGAATCCACCCTAAGCACACCCCCTCCTCCCAAAAAATATCTGTATACTACTTCCCAATAACAAATACTATGCGTAAACAATGGAAGAATTTCATAACTTACAGGCTGTTCCCACGGACTCTGAAGGGTCATTTTTAACCTAAAGAAAATTATTTGATCTTTCGGCTATACTGAACAAAATGGCTATCTCGAAATTATGATCAAATAATTTGGGGGGGTAATGGAAGTAGGAGGAGGCCCAGTTGCCCTCCAGCCTTTTTGGTCATTTAAAAGGGCACTAGAACTTTTAATTTGCATTTGAATGAGCTTTATCCCGATATTCTAGGGCCATTGAGTCGATACGATGATCCCTGGGAAAAAAAAATAAACAAATAAACACGCATCCGTGATCTTTCTTCTGGCAAAAAATACGAAATTTTACAATTCTGCAGATAGGAGCTTCAAACCTATATAGCAGGGTTCAAACCTCTGAAAAAATTATGTTTTTCCATGGAGGTGGAGCCAGATATCCTGGCGAAGTTTAAAAAACCATTCAAAAATTAAATAAAAAACAAGTTTTTTTTCAACGGAAAGTAAGGAACTCATAACTTTTGATGGGTAAGACTAAACTTGATGAAACTTATATTTTTAAAATCAGCATTAAAATGCGATTCTTTTTATGTTACTATTGGTATCAAAATTCCGTTTTTTAGAGTTTGGCTACTATTGAGTCAGTTCGCTCCTTATTACAGTTCGTTATCACGAACCGTTTGATTCTGGCAAATTAACCCAGTTTAAAATTTCCCCTGAAATGTTTTTCCTCTGAAAACTTCCCTCTCCGTCAAGACTTCCCTCTTCTCCCCGTGCAAAATCTACTCAGCAGAAAATTCATCCTCCCTTCCACATCCAAAAATGTATGCATACTTCCCATTAAAAAATATCATACGTAAACACTGGTCAAATTGTATAGCCTACCCTACAAACCTTACCGCAGGGGCTGTAGGGGATCACTTTATCAAGATAGAGTTATTGGACCTTTCAACTATGCTGGACAAAATAGCCATCTCAAAATTATGGGAAAGGGCCTAGTTGCCCTCCAATTTTTTTTGTCACTTAAAAAGGGCGCTAGAACTTTTCATATCCGTTGGAATGAGTCCTCTCCTAATGTCCTATTACCACTGGACCCCTGAAAAAAAAACATGATATCAAAATTTCGTTTTTTTGGTTTCGGTTACTATTGAGCCGTGTCACTGCATACTTACAGTTTGTTACCACAAACTTTTTGATTACCCATCAAAATCCAAACAGAGTAGAATCGAAATTTTGATAAGGTCATTTTGTTCAAAATAGTCCAACTATCAAATAACCATGGTTCCTGGTTTGAACCCCCCCCCCTCCAGCCCTCGGGAAAAGGGCCATAAATTATACTAGTTACCCATCGTTAACACATAAAGTTTTTATGGAAGACATGGTCGTATAAACTTTGGAGGTGGCTCATTCAATTGGAAACCAAAATTTTCTTTTCCCTTTTCGAGAGTCGAAAGTGATCAGAGGGTAACCAGCCCCCTTCCCCCTCTTGCTCCTTTTCCCAATTTTATTCGATTAAAATTTGGAAATAGCCATTTTGTTCAGAACAGTCCAAATTCAAATAACTGTAACTTAGTTGTTGAAAAGGAGCAAAAGTTGTGGAAAGGAGCCATTGTTAATATATAAGATTTTGTGGAAGGGGTGGTCGTATTAATTTTGGAGGGTTCATTCAATTGAGGATTAGAACATACAGTTTTTAAGAGTCAAAAGTGAACAAACGGCAACATGCCCCCTCTCCCCTTTTCTCCAAAGGTATCAAGTAAAATTTTTAGATAGCCATTTTGTTCACAATAGTCCGAAGGCCAACTAACTATGGCTCCGGGATTGAGCCCTTGAGGAAAGGACTGCGAAGTTGCTAATTGTTACTTTCAAATTTTGTTTACTCTGATACTTGAATTTATTGATTTACTGGGCCACTTCGATTCACGGGCGCGGGCTGTAAGTTATACAAGTTGCTTGTTGTTACTTTGGTTTACTTTGATACTGTCTTTGCATTGATACTGTGTTACTTTGATACTTGTTTTGATACTGTGATGAAATTTGATATTGATTAAAATTGATTTTGGAATAATGAACTTAGAAAATCTTGAAACTTTGGCAATAATATCGAACAAAAATTAATGAAAAAACTGTCCGAAAAAGGAGTTTTTCAAAGAAAAGTCAAAATCATTATAAACTAGTGTTTGGCTGCAGTATCCTTTCCTAACTGTAAAAGTATAAAACCTTCTGCATCATTGACACTTCACTGAAAACGAATTATATTACAAATATTTTATTTTCTACGTATTACAACATTGAAAATAAAATGAAAATTACAATGAAATAAAATATTGAAGTGATGTGCTTTCAGTAACTAATATCATTTAGGCAAGAAGGCAATAGCCAAACTATTGTTTTCAGTGACTTTTGTTCGTTTTAAGCTTGATTTGCATATTCAATTTAAATTTTAATCGTTTAAGATTTATATGGTACCCTTTGTGTGTTTGTTTGGTATGATTGCCTATTTAATTTCTGTTCGGTTTGGGTTCATTTTGTTCTATAACCGTGCTTTCTTGTTGTTTTTAGTTTAAATTATTATAGGTATTAATTCCTGCTGATCTTAGGTTTAACATGACCTTTACTTTTCTTTGAAAAACTTTTTTTCGGAAAGTTTTTTTAATTAATTATTTCAAAGGTAAAGCTTATATCGTTAAAGGGTATTTCTTTTATTTAATTGGAATCCCGTTATACTATGACCAGAAAATATTCTATGGTTTAGAAGTGGAGTGGGAAATGATTTGAAATAGATGACTGCATTATTACAAAACCAAAGGTTTCTAAGAGTACCCCTTTTTAAATGCAGTGCAAGGATTGGCTTTTTTGTGTGCTCAAGCTTTGCTAGGTCAAAGTTTGCCGGGTTGAATTTTGCCGGGTTGAATTTTGCAAGGGTTAAGTTATGCGAATGGAATTTTGCTTGAGTTAAGTCAGCTGAACCCAATGTCCCAGATCTGGTCCGAATTGAAAATGGAGCGTCTGAGACATTAGATCTTTCTATATATCAAGTTTCATTGAGATCCGATCACCCATTCATAAGATAAACATGCCTCAATTCCATGATTTCCCCTACATCCAACCCCCCTCATATGGTGAAATCGGGGAACGACTGTTATCAAGTCCATTTGTGCAGATCCCTGACACGCCTACCAATTTTCATCATCCTAGCACGTCCAGAAGCACCGAACTCGTCAAAGTACTGGAAATCCCCCTCCCCAACTCCCCCAAAGAGAGCAGATGTGGTCCGGTTATGTCAATCACGTCCCTAAGACTTGTGCTTATTCTTCCCACCAAGTTTCATCCCGATCTCTCCACTCTAAGCGTTTTCCTAGATTTACGGTCTCCCCCTCTAAATCCCCCCTATGTCACTGGAACCGGTTGTGATTTAAAAAAAAGCTCTGAGACACGAGGTCCTTCTAAAATATCAAGTTTCATTATGATTCGATCACCTGTATAAGTTAAAAATGCCTCATTTTTTCTAATTTTTCCGAATTAACAGTCCCTCCATTCCTCCCCAGGTGGTCGAACTGGAGGAGCGACTATTTCCAATTTAATCTGGTCTGGTCCCTGATACGCCTTCCAACTTTCAACGTCCTAGCTTCTCTAGAAGTGCCCGAACTAGCAAAACCGGGACCGACAGAACAACCGACAGACCAACAGAAATTGGGACTGCTATATGGCACTTGGTCGACGGGAAAGTGCCATAAGAACTCTGTAACAGTTCCAGTAGTGAATGAACTGACCTTGAAAAAAGGCTCGCTGTGGGACTGAGAGGCTCAATGCCTTTTTATGTTTCTTCCCCTACAAGATCTTTCCATGATCTTCTGCTACAAATAGCAAGCGTAAATAGACCATTCCCCTTATCGAGTATTCGCATTAAACGTCAATAGTCATGCCAACCATTAGAAAGATTAAATAAAAATTAATTAAAAAAAGAGTTCAAGTTTTATTAAACAAAGTAACTTACTCTTTACTATGCGAAAAACTTAATCTTCTATTTTTAAGTTTTCGTAAGCGAACAATTACAATAGAAGGCTGTCAATCTGTAACAGTATGTGGGTGGTGGTGGGAAGGCCGTAATTAAGATCTATGGGCTTAATCAAATTAACACAAAACTGAATATGCGCACACGCGAAGTGTGGCTGAATGTAAACACGTAAAAAGAAGGAAATGACCTTCATAAATTATAGACTATTCAACCGTTTCCAAACGGTCACAATAAAGAGAAATAGAGAGACTATTTTCCTATACTTACTTGTTAACTAATTCTGACTTAAAAATCTAGACAGACAAGAAAATTCAATTTCAGGAGAGACAATCAGCTCCGCTTTTTTAAAACCTAATTGGTTGTTTTATGAGAAATATTAAGCTAATACAAATAAGTAAATTTTTTATTTCTCTGTGGTATAAAGGGAGATTGCCTGTCCAAAGATTCCGTATTAGGAATTACTCTTTAATTCCACTGATTCATTCTTGTGACGTACTTTCGCAAGCCCGTCATATTACTCCTTACTAGTTGAGAGACATAAGGAATCGGTTTTGGAAACATATTGAGCTGGGGACTTGTGTCAAATAAATTTGTTTGGTATGTCAATTTTTCAAATATTAATTCGGCAATTTTTATTTATGTTTCATATTTTGCTATATTTCTTTGCAATATTTTTATTGTTAGATTCTTATTTATTATTTTATTATTATTATTATTGTTTATTATTTTTACAATTAATTTTTATATTAAATTCATAATAATATTTATATTTATTTATTGTATTTGTGATTACTAGGTTGCTAGCTACAGCTGCAACCCGGATATTAAGCCAGTAGAAAGAACAAAAGTTTTGATTCGTAATAATTTTTTAGCAAGGGCGGATCTAGAACAAAATCTTTTTATTTATTTTTTTTCTTTGGGAGGGGGGTAATGTGACAAGGATGCCAATAATTTACCAAATTGACAACAACAAAAAACACAGAATGAGGGCGCCAAAAAAATCCCGTAGGAGGAGGTCGAAGTCCCCTGTCCCCTGGATCCACTAGTGTTTTTGAGAAGTTGAATCTGTTTCTCGGGGGTTGCATTGAAAAAAGGGAATAGTTAATAAGCAGATAAAAGGGTACAAAAATTGATTTAAAATTATTCTTAGCCGTTACAAAGGTAAAATATTTATTTCCATTTTCCAGCATAATCCAAATGTCAGCTGTAAAACTCCCAGGCTTACTATATTTCACTCAGTCAAAAAAAAATTGTTTATTAAAATAATTTTGGATAAAATGCCCTATGCTTCGTAAGAGTAATATATTTCTGGGACTGAAAACCATTTCCAATATGTATTCTGACGGATTTTCAAATTTAAATATGAACTTCTATAGGGGGGATATGACTCTTTACGACGTGGTTACTACGATGATTACCCTGACAGACAAATGAGCTAGCGTAAAGTATTGTTGATTAGTTTACATTCTGTAAACCGAAGTGGTCATGTTCAGGTGACAAATCAGGTGAAAACTTACATTATGCCTAGGATTCTGGGAAATGTTGAATTTCAACCATGAGGCTCTTTTTTATTTCCTTTTTGAGGACTAGGATCCAAGATGTGAGATGCGAAATTCTAAAGACATTAAAATTCGACCCTCTTAAGAAAAAATCCTATCTTTAGGATATGTTTTACAGATTTTTTAACCCTTGGTAGATAGGGCCTCTTTTGTTCCCCAAATTTCGTATTAAAGGAGGGTACATGTAGAATACATGTACATGTAAGGACACTTTTACTGCGTTTTGAAAAAAAATTACCCCCCCCCCCTCGAACAAAAATCATGGATACGGCCCTGGCCGTGAAATCTTTTACCCAATTTTCGCTTTTTCGATTTGTTTGACTCGCTCTCCTAATTTAAACCTTTCTCCAAAGAAGATTCATCCATACGTGCCTGAGGGGACAGAGCCATTCGTACCCCAGTTTGATTAACCAGTAGAACCACAACAATCAGGAAGCATTTCAGTGTGCAACTCGTGATATTGTGAGTGAACGCAGCCGTTCTTAATTGCAACAACTTTTCTTATTTAGAAAAAAAATTATGTGACTAGCATTAAATAATGCAAGCATGGTTGCTATAGTAACCGCAAAATTCTAACAAGGAAATGGAATTGCCATGACCTGATTGTGCTTTTCTAATAATTATCTAGTGCAGGTGTTTTTCCTGTTTCTATCAAACTCCGCCTCCCGTCCAATAGAAATGCTGGAAGCGAAATGTCTACCACCTATTGGTGGGTTAATTTTCCAGAGATGAAGAACAGGTACCCTTTCTATGGAGATGGTGGATTTTTATTTCAAATCTTGCTTTCATCTGAAACACGTGTTTAGCCATGACAGGTATAACTGATTGGGATATAAACGACTCGAATATTCCGAAGGTATTGTTTATTTGCAGAATTAGCTTATGTTAGGTCATTAGGTCATTTTCCACCTTCAGTGGAAAAACAGTGAATGTAATTTTTAAACTAGAACACTGCAACATTTAGAGGATATGGGTGGGGTCAAATCCTTGTTAGGAATTAGAGAGGTCAGGGAAGGGGAGAGGGTAGCGTTATTCTCCTCCCCTAGATAGTTAAAAATTTAGAAAAGTGAAGAAATTTAGAATATTCGAGAAAATGACGTTTTAGAGGTAATAAAGCCTTTATTCAGATCTTTGCCTCCCCTCTCTAACAAGATGGTTTTCCAGGCCATCCCCTCCTTTTTTAGCACCCTTGAAGCTGAACGGGTATCTTTCTTCTTTTTTTTTTAGGCTGTACTAACAAAATTTAAGAAATTGTTGCTTACGAAATTAGCTTCGTTTATATTTCTGGATTGTGTGGTGTATGCTAAAACCAGACACATAAAAAGTCAGACTAAAATATTTCCAAAATTTGAGTGATTTTAATTATGAAGAGTTTATCTAAAATCCCAAATAGATCAGTGTGGATATAAAAAACGGAAATATTTTGTTACGTTATTCTTTACAAGTATGTTTACTACAACCACAAAAATATCGCTAAGCATAATTTTAGAAGTATTTTAGTTGAATTACCCCCTTCCTTTAATCGAAATGTTGTAAAAAATTAAAGGCTTCGTCATACAAACTGTAGGTGGTTTACGGCCCCAAATGTAAAAATCAAATTGCAAGAATTGAATATAATTACCATAAAGATACGCTTCAAAGGTACTTGTATATTATACGCGACTCAAGTAAAACTCGAGAACAAGTGACAGAATAGATGGAAAATATATAAGTTGGGCTATATGTTTCCATATTAGGGGTGGGTGTGGGGTGGAGGTAAAGTATTTGAACAGGTTGAAGTTAGAAAACAATTCTTGTCCCATTAAATACAGAATAATTGCACCTAAAACATCTAGCATGCACACCCGCTATGCTTTACCCCCCCTAATACGCAAATATATACCCCGAGTTTGTTTCTAAAGTAACGACAAACTAATGAAATATATAGCTCAAATTTGTTTCTAAAGTAACGAAAAAAAAAATCTCATCGTATTTTTTGATATTTCACTAGGATTCAGCGTCAAAGAAAAAAGTTTTAATTAAATGAAGCACTTCAGGGGTGTTTAACACAAAAGTACCGCTTTTAATAGCTTCCCCCCTCTAATTAGTTGAACCACTGCAGGAATGAAATTTGTATTTGTACTGCTTCTTTTCCAATTCGGAACCGGGCTGACGAAAAATTCTAAACTTGCAGCTCATGAACTTAGTATGGCTCATTCGAGCCATAATTTCTTAATTTCCTAAAATTCTTAATTTCTTTATTAAACATAAAACTAAATAAAATCAAAATTTCTTAATTAAAATCCTTATTGTTTCTTGTGGTTCTTCAATTAATTCTGTGTTTCTTAAGATGGTTCTAATATTTCATCTAATAGAACATAAGATATCAGTACTACCGTTTGACTATCTCCGAGAAGGAAGGATTGGGTTAATTATTTTTGACCGGGTATCTCCTACCTGCAGTCATTGCTGTTTTTTTCCGAAATTTGGAACTATCCAAAAACAAATAAAGGGACATACCTAGCCACGTAAATAGAGATCCCTTTTCAGCCCGCTGTGCCTCTTGGGATCAAAGGATGTTCATCTGTTTTCATTTTTCATTTCGGTACTCTTGTATTATTCAGAACACACTCGAGATACGGAGCTAGGTTAATCATGATGAAATATACCAAAATAAGGAATATGTAATGCTTTGGTTTAAATAATAATATAATTTGGGCTATATAGTTGCACATTAGGAGGGTGTAGGGTTAAAGTGACCAAACCTAACTTAGTCTAACCTTATTCCCACCCATATCCCCTAATGTGCAAATATATAACCCAAATTATAGAAGTCCAATGTACTCTGTCACGTGTTATTTGTCTTTGTAGCTATGAAACCGGTTTTCATAGAGCATAAATTCAGTCAACTTCTCGAGTGTGTTTTGAAAAATAGGCTACAAGAGTAGGCCTACCTTTATTTTAATTGAATTTGCCTATTTTTTTATTTCAGACTCCCTCCCCCCTCTTATCTCAAAGTGAAATTCTGCGTTTTTGACTTGCTGTGATCGTTTTTCGCTTAGACTTAGGACACTTAGGAGAAGTAGGGCCTAAAACGCTATAATTTACCCCGCCCCTGTATAATTTTAGTGCTAGTAAGAAGATATTGAGCAAATATTTTTTTTTTATGTGAACCTAAAAAGAGACATTAATTTCATGTGCAGAATTATTTAGTGATACTGGAAAATTTCATTATTTAGTAATCAAGGTCGTATCCAGCGGGATTAGGGGGTTTGAACCCCTCCCCCGAAATGTTAGTCCAACGCGTGAAAACGCAACAAAATGAATATAATCCAATTTTTGATGCGTTTTTTTTATTTATTTAGGTATACCTTCAAAAAATCTTTTGTAACCCCCCTCCCCCTGAAAAAAAATCCTGGATACGCTCCTATTAGCAGTCTTCAAACTTAATTGTAAAGCAGTAACTTTGGCATAACTGAATTGAGAAGCAATAAAAAGCTCAAAATTAATATGCAGTCATTTACGATAGTTCGTTAAATTTTGCACCATATTCATAGTAAGAAGATAACTGGTTTATAGTTGAAAATCTTCTTCGCCTTATCAGTTGAAATATTGAACAAAGTATATGCTTTTTACTAAAAACGCAATAATCAAGCATTTTTTATGTTTTTCACATGAATCTTTTAAATTAGATGTAGAGATTTCTTCCATATGAACAGGTTACATATTAAATCCAACAACTAACGAATTATCTGCCCTGGCCGAATGGTTAGCGCACTAAATTCACAAGCGAAGAGTTGCTAGTTCGAGTTGTTGGTGGCCTGGACTGTATCTAAGGTTTCTTTTAGGGGGATTACAAACGGACCTAATTTTTGGGTGGGGGGGATTACGAGAAAGAATTTAGAGCCTATAATGCTTATATTCATTTTTGTTAAGTTTTTACGAGTCGAAAAATATTTCGAGGGGGTAGGGGGGTTCAAACCCCCTAACTCGCTGATTGTTTCGTTGGTAGTGAGGATTAGTGGCATTTCCCTGTAATACCAGCCAATAGTCGATTCAACGACTTTTAGGCACCCAATAAAATCTAGGTGAAAACACGGAAAGCATCGGACGATTTGCCCCCAATAACGCAGATCACTCCCAATCGGGGACAAAACACTAGGAGATCGTTACCTGCGTCACGCGGGCCATATTTGTCCTTGTGCGAAAGTTGTTTCTTTCTTACTTTTTTGTTTATAAACCGTATGATTATACAGATTTACCGTACATAAGATTGTTGTTTGGATTTATCTGTTTCTCCCCTCCTAAATATAGATAATTAGCTAACAGCAAAGATTCTTAAATTTGGACGAGAGAAAGAAGAAAACTGTTATACTTTATGAATGGATCCAGAAGCCAAAGACAAATTGATATCGGAGGAAACTCCAGATCTTCTCTGATAAAAAAAATAAATATTAATAGTAACCGACGCTGTCTAGTGTTAACTGGTCACAAACAAGTGAGAGGGGGGGCTTAAGATAAGTCCTCCCACCAACATACAATTTTTTCCGAATTTCTGTGCACTTTAAAAAAAAAATTCGGTCGCCCCGTCCCCGTCAAAACAAATCCTTCATACGCGCCTCCCCAGTCAAATCATAAAGTGAATTATAAAACCAAAATTGAAACATTATGTGATATTTTCATATTTTCACTTTTATATTCCGTTGTTTTAAGATGACATAATCGGTTCTACCAAAATGGCGCAAAATGAAGTAAACTATTTAAAAGCAGCCTATATTTCTGGGTCCTAAAAATGCAACTAGAACTTTTTATTTTTTCCGAACGTTTTTTTATTAATACGTATACGTAGCTTACGAATTAACTTACGTAAGGAACTTCTATATTTGTATATTTTTATTACGTATATGAGGGGGTTCGCCCCCCTCATCAATACCTCACTCTTTACACTAAAGCTTGGATTTTGTCCCAGTTCTTTAATAATGACCCCTGAATCACACAGGCCGTAGAATAAATAGTTGAAATTACTAAAAAAACTTTAGCGTAAAGAGCCAGGTAATGGAGAGGAGACGAACACCCTTATATATGTAATAAATTCTGTTCGTTTTAAGTTTTAATGCTGCTCCTTATTTCCGGCTGCAAAAACTTTTTTTTATGTATTTTCTCATTTTCTTTTAAATAATGCTAGAAAATCCTGCGCACCCTTAATGGAAATTCTCTTCCCTCATGGTAAATTGCACCATGGACAGATCCTCCCACATAACCCCCTAACTGCCTCCACATAACCACCTAGCCCTTAACTATACTGTAATGGACTTATACACGAAAATGTAACGTTTTTGTGAAATATTTTGGCACCTAAAAAGGCACGAGATGTAGCGATTTCCTTGAAAATAACCCTCAAACAGCTTGCTATGATGTTCCAGTGCCCTGCTAGCAGTGAAGAAGGAACAAACGGAAAGAAAGAGGGCATATAAGTGCTTGCCTGACAAAAAATTAACTTTTCTTGTTGTTAAAGCCAGGGGACTATAAGTTTCCTAAAAAGGGTTTTTGACCATGGGAATTTCAAAAATTTACTTTTTGTTTTAATCTTATTTGGTTTCAAAATATTTGGGTTAGGCCTACTACTGGTCGAAGTTCATTCTTTACTAGGTTGCGGCTACTGCCAGGAGTGTAGCTACAACATTTTTTTGAGGGGGGAGGGCAATAGGGGTCTACTTTCGGAGAGTCGAGGAGCATGGGCGATTTAATATTTTTTTCTCCAAGTTATTAGGGGGTCAAATGCCCCCCCTCCTCCCAAACGACACCATTGCCTACCCCTGCAACCATTATACACATTTTCAGGAAACTTTTGGTTGAACCCAAACGAACTTGGGCATTGGATTAAAACACAAGTCTTACCAAAATGAAATAAGTTTTGTTTTCAATATTTCTGGTTAGGCTGAGTAACACTGAATTCCTAGTGGCACTTTTACTTTATAGTTTCTATTAACCAATCAAATCACCGAAATTACCTTTATTACTAGTTTTTTATTTGATATTAGTTTCCTGTTCTTTTTTCTTACTCGTTTTCCACTGTTTAGGCAGAAGGATTTAAAAAAATAATTTTCATATATAAACCGAACATAAAATAATTTGCCGAATTGTAATAGAAGAGTTTACTTTCACGCAAGTTTCTTTTTCGTGTTTGTGACATCTTCTGAAATACTCAATTTTTTTTGTAAACATTGCCGACCACGCCCCACAGTGGCATCAGTGTTACCCGGTGTTACCGGACCCGGTGATAACGAGTCGAACCTACTTTTACCAGAATATACCAGAAGCCAGGTATAATTAGATATAGTCCTAAAATAGAAATGTGCCAAATATATTTCTTGAGCAAGTAAAAAAAAGTCTGCGAAAAGCAAGGTGATTTGGAGAATCGAATGAATAACCATCTCAAAAAAGTGCCCAAATAATTTAACATAATCCCGTCTGGCAACAGTGGTCGAATAACAAGCTTCCCAGTGGCTTGTGTCAATCAACCAGACACCTGTTCAAGACTGAAGTAAATATTTAGTAATTGCTGAGTAGTTTATTGTAAAGTATCATTGAACAATTGAAACACGTTCCACAACATTTTACTTTGGCAAATTAGTAACTAGTTCTGCAAATGTTAAAACGAGTCTTCTTTTTTCGTGGTTTCAGTTGATAACTGAGTCAAGCTAAATTTGAATGCCCAGAGGAACTCCTCACTTTCGAAACAATATATACCTGGTGGCAGAGGTCAGGAGTGCCATTAATCTGTGTCACTTTAGGACGCAACGAGCCGTGATGGGCCGGAACAAGCATGTCATAAATGGGTCTCTTCTTCTAAAAATCAGAGCTGATTTGCATTTAATTCAATATCGTTACTTCGATACACAGCGGAACCCTAAAAAATGCAATGCTATTCATTTCACCTTCATTAACTTATACATTTAACGCGATTACTAAATATACTACAAAAATTATGCTTTACATCCGGCATATTTACTTTGAAACTTAATATTTATATTTAGTATTTTATTCATATTTTAAACTTATATTTAGCCCTATGATTGGTATACTGATTTACTGAAAATCCATCCAATTTAAGTAATATTTCTAATCCAAAATCTAATCAAAACTATTGACTAAACAATATACGAGGTTTTAATCTATTCATCTATAAATGTTCGTTTAAAAAAAAATTACCAGCTGTTTTGATATACTGAAACCGAACGCTGATTACTGATTGCTATTGATTAACCTCCTATTGAACCGTTTCAATTACATACCGACGGGTCCAGGGGGCAGGGGGACCCTGTCCCCCCTCCAAGATTTTTTTGGCAATCTTTCCCTGTTTTTTGTCTTTTTTCATCCTTTTCCTAGATTAAATTTGTCAATTTGGTCAATTATTGGTACCTTTTTCATATCCCCAGGTTTTGCTCATTGGTGCCCTTATCACATTGCCCCCAAGATTTTTCAATCTTTTTTAGAATAAGTTTGTCAATTTTGTCAATTATTGGCACCTTTTCATATCCCCCCAGTTTTTGCTCATTGGTACCCTCATCACATCCCCCCCCCCCCAAGATTGTGCTCTAGATCCGCCCCTGCAATTGCAAATATTAAAAACTAAAAGCACTGCCTCACATCATTGACATATAAAATCAACGAAAATGGAACCCAACGCAATGAGAATTTACCAAGGCTGTATGTAGTGAGGGTTGGTACCAGGTTCGACCCCTCACCCAAAAACAACTTTTTGTCCGAGACATAAAAACACGCCACAAAAACGTGTATTAACTAATTTTTGATGCGTTTAAGGTTTTTTTGTACCTCCTCCCCCAACGAACAAAAATCTGATCACACCCTTGGAATCAAATAACTAGGCACTAAAAACAAAAAATATAATGGAATAATACCGGAATGACACAACAAATAGAAATAAACGTCAGGATAGAAACAATTATAACAGAGTGTTATACTCAGGTGCACACCAGACGGTGAAAAGCTGGAAGCTCCTTAGAATGTACATCACTGATAAAAGCCAATGCCACAATAAAATGCACAATAGCATATTTTTTGTGTGTTTTTTAAAGTTTTTTTTTGTAACCATGTCTCTCTTTATGCAATCGAACTGTTTTAATGGTTTTTGGTTTACTTGATGCGCATTTTTAGGCCTTTTCTTTCTCCCGAATAATATATATACTGTAACATACCGTATTTCAAACTATCACTACCGAGAAAGACCTGACACTCTTAAAATTCCCATTTTTTCCTCTATTTTCCGTAATATTCCTCCTAGTATTTTGCAAAAGCCCAAGTTCAGGTGGGTCTTGGAGCCAACAGTCCCGCTTTAAATTTCAAACTATGGAATTTTCGACTAGTTTTTGCGACATTCCAAACACAGCCAGTACAACAGTTTATTTGTCTGACTCTTACCAGTAAGCTTCTGGTAAAAGTCCTCGCTATTGAAATCTCTACATAGGGATGAGGAGACCGGATGACATAAATACGAAAAATATATTAGTTTTTAAAACACTTAATCCCGAGCAGACATATTTTAATGATAAAAAAATATTGGCAATAGGAACAGATTATGTACATTATAATAAAATTAATTACAATAATAACAAATTACAGACAAAGGCTCCACCAGGAAATTTCGCTAGGGAGGAGGGGCAAATTTCCAGTCATGGGGATAACTTTAGAACGAATAGGTTTGATGCTAACATATGACAGAGTTATAAATGCGTTAATAGGTAGTAATGTCTCCATCAAAGGAAAGGACCCGATTTAAACAGGTCCATGGGTCAAGTGTACTAGGTATATTTTGAAAATACCCTTTTTGCATCTTCACTTAAAATGCCTCTTTTGGCGTTTCTATAGAGAAAATGCCCATCCCATATGTTTCGAAAAATGCCTATTTTTGTAATGCCATTTAAAAATCTGAAAAATCCTTGCTATTTTTGTGAGCGAGCCCCCTTGTCGGGTCAAAGGGGCGAAAACGGGGGCGTAAGTATCAAAGTGAATTTTTCTGGTCTTCTTCCTACTCGTGGGGGAGGAGTTTACCCGTACGTTCTGGGGTCGCTCATAATCCATTCGTTTTACTTTTCTGTTGTCTTTTAGCTGGTACCTTTCAACTTGCTTCTCTTAGTTCAAGATTTATGACAGTTGGATACTTTCTGAAAAGTGTGTTGAAATAACTTTTTAAATTCATTAATAAAGGTGTGTTCTAAAATTTTAGTTATCATAATGATAATTATTACTTATTATTTTTATATCAAAAGATCAGCATATCAATAACCGATAATTAACATTTATTATATTTATATCAAAACATACGGATAACAAATCTAAAATTGATCCATTCAAGATTTGAAAGTAAACAATATAAAGTTTGTATATATTGAAACTGAACTTTTCCGAACTGAAACTCTTTTTTTTCCGGAGGATTGAATAGATTTATGCATACACTAATCGTGAAAGTTCTTAACTATTGGAGTTGTTGTGGATTCTAATCAAAAAGTAGAGGAAAACAATTAAAAAATTTAAAAATAAGACGCATTACTAGAAAATTTCTGAGACTTTAAGAAGGTCGATTCCGAGATATTATGATAATTAATAACAACATCATTTATTGAACAGGGGGATTCTACTTTGTTTCCTTCAGCAAGATTTCCTCGGCCGTAAAAACGATATAACCCATACATTCATTTTTTACGAATTTTCTAATGTCTAAAAGTTGCTGTCTTTTTTTCTTTTTTTGGTTTACTTTACGGTTTTGCGTGTTTTCCTTATTCTCGTGGGACTTGTATCACACCCTAGCTCAGTAATTTCCAAACCTTATATTAAATTATATTATTTACAGAATTATATTACATTATGTTAATAAAGTTTTATTAAGTTATATTATAACTTCATTATTAAGTAATAAATAACTTCAGCGTAAATAATTAGTGATAATTAGCGACAACTTCAGCGACAATAACTTTAGCGTAAGTATTTTAATAATTAAATTACCATCACTAGATATGTTTGCTTCCTCATTTTGATTTTCTTTTATTGCAATTGCGATTTCCACTTTGAGTTAATGCATGCTGTTAATAACTTTAGCACGAGTTAGCCAGCATACTTCCCAATAGTACAAGTAACTCCAACACGGCTTTATATCCAATCTAACTTATAATAAACTGTTTCTATTTTCGGTTTTTATATATAATATAGAGGAAGATAAAAAAGCTTGTGGTACCTTGGAAGTGAAGGAAAATTTATTTTGTGAGAAAGAATTAGCGACAGTACTAAAAGAATTGAAAAATGATAAGGCTCCAAGTGCTGATTGTGTGGTAAATGAGTTTCTTAAATATGGCGGCTCTGAGGTTAGAAATAAGTTTCTGAAGATATTGAAAATGATTTTTGAAAAAAGGGAAGTACCTAGTAATTTTAGAAAAACCTTACTTAAACCGCTGTATAGGAAAGGTGATAAGAGTGAATGTGGTGATTACCGAGCCATTAGTCTGTTCCCTGTAGTTAGCAAATTACTTGTATATACTTGTAATTACTAGTATTATGTTGCTTTTTAGACTGAGAAATGTTGTACACAATGTTTTAAAAGAAGGACAGTGAAGTTTTAGAAAAGGTAGAGGATGTGTCGACCTAATTGTCACTCCTTGGTTAATAATCAGAATTATGAAACACTTTTAGTCCTCAGTTGTAAAGATTATGAGCGAGCGTTCGATTCTGCTGATAGAACAGCATTTGCGAATGTCTTATCCTTGTACGGTATTCCCGATAAATACATTAAAGTGATTAGTGCTATGTAAGGGAATAACACAGCTGCGGTTAAGGTAGGCAATGAGGTTAGCAGCATGTTTCCTAGTAAATTAGAAATTAAGCAGGGCTATGTTCTATCCCCCTTTGTAGGAATCATTTTGAGGGATTTAGTCTTAAGTTGCACAGGAAAGGAAATGGAAGACCACCAAATCAGAAGGGGAGGAAAAGTCTCCTGGACTTAGATTATGCTGACGGTTTAAATATCTTAGATAAAAGTGTGAGCAAATGAATAACTTTTAGAGGTTTTGTGAATTCAGGGTACTATAATAAGTTTGAAAATCAATGTTAAGAAGACTAAGTGACTAAGGCTGGGAATAAGTGAAGATGAAAAGGTGACGTTGAATAACAAAAAGACTGATCATGTGGACAGCTTCACTTACCTTGGTAGTATTATTAGTAAAGACGGTGGGAGCAGTGAAGATGTTAAAAGTAGAATAGCCAAGACCAGGGTATTTTTTTCACAGTAAAATAAAGCTAGTAAGAATACGAAGATAAGCATGCAGACCAAGATTAGGATATTAGAAGCTACAGAGATGACAGAGGTCAAATATGGCTCTGAAGCAGGGGCGCTCCGAAAAGCGGCTGAAGATTTGCTTGTTGTTTTCCAGAGAAATTGCGTACAGACTGACCTGGGTACCTGGCTGACTGACCGTATTTCGATTAGTAGACTGTACGAAAAGTGTGGTTCAATCCCGTTTTCTAGGGCTATAATGAAAGAAAGATTGATATGGCAAGGGTATGTTCAGCGAATAAAGGATGACAGATTGCCGAAGATTGTTCATTTCGGCCAACCGTCTAGGGCTAAACGGAAAGCGGGTTGTCCGTGGCTGGGGTGGGAGGATGTCATAAAGAAATATTTAAAGGAAATGGGAACTACCTGGGAGATTGGAAAGAGGGAGGCTTGGAATAGATTGGGATGGAGGATTACTGTGCGTAGTTGTGCTGGCCTTAGGTGGCTTAGTGCTGCGGTGAGCTGTTAGCAGCAGTTAGTTGTTGTAATTTTCGTTAATTTTCTAAAAACAATTAAGTTTCTCACTTTTATTTTTTGATACAAGAGCTGCTCTGTGGAGCATGCAGCGCATCTAGAAAACATCAGAATTTTTTTTTTCATTTTAACTAGTGCCAGAAGGCCAGTTTTTTGTTCTGAAATTGATTTTGCACCATCTGTACAAAGCCAAACGCAATTATTCTACAATATGCCTTTCTCGTAAGAAAAAAGGGTCAATTACATATAAGTTTTCCGGCTTTTCCATAAATAAGTTTACAAAAATCTTCGGTATGTTATTTTTTCGATACATCAAAGATATCCAATTAATTACGCAGTTGCAGCTACATCAATTCCTTCTTCTAATTGTAAGGCAAATTTTGAAGTGCGTATCTGAGAAACTAATTAATCGAAAAGATTGTATCGTCTATGGTCCAATCGTCAATCGTCTATTTGTTGAACCTTGAATAGAATATCTACCAGCATCTACACAATCTTGCTAATTCTACCCTGGGAATACAAACCTAGCTTTTATTGAACCTGGGCCAGTAAATGCCGGAGTCCCAAAAGGGTTAAGATATTTCGCGTGACTGAGTAGTTTCAATTTCATTTGATTTTGTCAATCCTGGCTAATACTCGCGCTTCCCCATAAACTAGTCCATGCCTCCATTGGAGGCGCGCCTCCCAGTACGGAAAGCGCTGCTCTAACTGATCAATGGCTTTGTAAATTGTATATTTAACAGTTAGAAAAAAAGGGGAAAGAAGACAAGTTGGAATTCCGCCACGGATGTCAGAAGTCCTTTCCACGCCACATTATTCTATGACCATGAGAATAATTTAAGGTTGTTTGTCACAGAGATTTAAAAATATGCCCTTCTTTTCGCCTAGCGAAGCTCAGCCCGCTGGTACTGAAACTTTCAGCAAGTAAAAGACTGAAAAGCTTCCGAGTCACAGCATTTTTAGAAAGAAAATTCTCTGTTTCTCTATACAATCACGACGCACTTTCTATATTTAATTTCAGGTTACATCCTATGAAGCATTTGTTGAGTGGCCCGATGGACATATGAAACGTATCTATAGACCTACATGTGAAGAGGGTCGTAGACATTTATCCGGTTGGGCTATGAGGAATACAAATAACCATAATTCAGCCATTCTGAAGAAGTCCTGTCTTGGCGTCTTAATGTGCACACTCCGATGCACAGCAGAACGTGGTGAAAAAGTTAACTTGCGACCGGCTATATGTGACAAAGCCAGACGAAAGCAACAAGGTATTTATCAATTAATTACTGATAATCAAAGAGATGCATTGTAATGAGTCTTTAATTACGCATCGCCGATGCTTGTTGAGCGGGTTAAGATAGTAAAGTCTATTTGCAAATTGAAAAGAGTTGAGGTAATTCATGCGTGTAGTATTGCATTAGTGCTGAGCTTTTCATTGACTTTTATCGAGAACAATTAACTCTACCAAACTTTAAAATTTAATTATCCACCTGAACTTACTACGAGTTATTAAATTTGATAAAGAGTGGTGTGTTCATCGTACGACAATACTCCGATCGTGGAATTGTTCTGCTGTTCATTTATTCAAATTTTTACTACATGATAAATAAAAATAATATTGTCAGTCTTGTTGTCAGTAGCAATATTTTTTGTAGAGAGGGCAGGAAGCTGTGCTCTCCCCCATCCTGATTTTCTGTTCCTCATTATTTTGCTCCTCATCCTGATTTTGAAAATACCTTTTTCTACGGAAATTTTCATTGAAAAACACCTTTTTCTTGTAAAATCATTGTAAATATTGAACAAACGACAATTACCTCCCTTCAAGGCACTGAAAAATGCATTATGCCCCCACCCTCCGTAAATTAGTTGGCATTGAATCCACTGCTAGTTGTCGGATAAAAACTAAGTTGTATGGATTTTGGACGTACTCTCCCAAACCATTTCAACACGCACGTCACAGGTATTAGAAAGTTTTCCTAACTTCGCTAATTTGCGTCGGTGGCCCACGGTATGGTTGTTGGTGTCAAGTCACATCGACAGTTTTCTAAAATGCCAAGTGGGGCCCACTTGGTCCTTCGTGATATCCCGACCACACCAAAGAAGGGAGTTAGGTTAATTATAATGAAATATACTTACATGTGATGAACATATAATAATTTAGTAACAAAATCATGGAATATACAACAGAGAATTATGGAAAGAAGGCCACCCAGAACGGATTATATTATACTCCTAACCAACTCTATATATTAAATATTTAATTAAAATATACCTGCATAGTAGTTTTTCTCACTGAGACTAAGTGAATTATCTCCGGATCCAGACAGAGAAATTGGTTTTATTCCGATCAATAGCTTGAGTATGGTCTATTATGTAACATCCTAAGTGTACGTCGTTATTACGTAACTTTCCACGTGCGTGTCCTCCTCAGTTATAAGTGGGGATTCCCAACGGCCCTGAAAAAACATGTCACGTGTGAATGTATCATCCTTAAGATAAGTAAAGACTCCTCTATTACACAACAATCAAAAAAAAAATCCTGAAAAAATGTCTTGAAGAAAGACGTCTTAAAAAATGCCTTGAAATGTCTTGAAAAGTCTTGAAAAATATCTTGAAGAAAATTGTCTTAAAAATGTCTGGAAATGTCTTGAAAAAAAATCTTGAAGAAAAAATGTCTTAATAAAACTCCCCCTCTTGACTGGTGGACTCTAACATGTCCAAATACGTAACAATCAAAACCTATGATGTAACAACCAAACCATATTACATAACAACCAAAGTAAACATACCGCATTACGTAAGAAATACCTGTATCTCGAAGAAAACATTCCCTATTTCATAACATGCACTTGTAACTCTTAGAAAACATTCCCTATGAAGTAGTTGTACTATACAGTTACAGGAGCGCTATTGCGCCAGACCCTGTGGTGCGTAATAACATCTTGAAGGACTTGTAGCTCCATTTGTGCAGCCCCTATGGGCCTTGCTAAAGCCAGTGAGGAATTTCAACAAACAGTAAGCACAGGATTCATAAAGAAATTAAATTAAAAAAAATAGTTTTTTTTAACTGAAAGTAAGGAGCGACATTAAAACTTAAAACGAACAGAAATTACTCCGTATATGAAATGGGTTGTCCCCTCCGCAATTCCTCGCTCTTTACGCTAAAGCTTTTAGTTGTTTTAAAAGGAGAATTGTGGCAAAGAGTCAAACTTTAGCGCAAAGAGCTAGGAATTGCGGAGGGGACAACCCATTTCATATACGGAGTAATTTCTGTTCGTTTTAAGTTTTAATGTCGCTCCTTACTTTCAGTTAAAAAAACTATTTTTTTTATTTAATTTCTGAACGTTTTTGAATTAATGCATGTTTGATTTTGGCTCTCCGCACATAAATTATTGAAATGAAATTTGTATATTAATTTTTTTTGGCTAAATGGTTTTCTCTTAGTTTTGATCGGACGATTTTGAGAAATAAGGGGTGGGGAAGGAGGCCTAGCTGCCCTCCAATTTTTCGGTTACTTAAAAAGGCTACTAGAACTTTCAATTTTTAACGAACGTTTTTATTAGTAAAAAATATGCGTAACTTAAGAATTAACTTACGTAACAAACTTTTATGTTCTTATATTTTTATTGTGTGTACGAGGGGGTTTTTACCCTCGTTAATACCTCGCTCTTTATTCTAAATTGTAAGTTTTGTCCCAATTCTTTAAGAATGACCCCTGGATCAAAAAGGCCGTAGAATAAATAGTTGAAATTACTAAAAATACTTTAGCATAAAGAGCAAGGTATTTATCTCCTCCTAAATACCTCACTCTTTATGCTAAAGTATTTTTAGAACCCCTCATATGCGTAATAATCTCTGTTCGTTTTAAATTTCAATGCTATTCCTTACTTTCAATTGAAAAAACGTTTTCATGTTTATTTTTTCATTGTTTTTTTTTTATAGTAATTTTAGAAAATCCTGCGCCCTTTTCATTGAATTTTTCTTCCCCCATGACATATTCCTCCAAGGGAAGATCCTCCCACATAGCCCCCTCCCATCAACCCCACCCCCCAAACCAAAAAAAATCCCCCTGAAAACGTCTGTACACTTCCCAATAACCATTACTATATGTAAACACTGGTCAAAGTTTGTAACTTCCAGCCCCTCCCCCAGGGATTGTGGGGGAGTAAGTCATTCCCAAAGACATAGTTATTATGGTCTTCGACTATGCGGAACAAAATGGCTATCTCAAAATTTTAATCCGTTGACTTTTGGAAAAATGAGTGTGGGAGGGGGCCTAGGTGCCCTCCAATTTTTTTGATCACTTAAAAAGACCACTAGAACTTTTCATTTCCGTAAGAATGAGCCCTCTTGCGACACTCTAGGACCACTTGGTCGATACGATGACCCCTGGGGAAAAAAACAAAAAACAAACAAATAAACACGCACCCGTGATTTGTCTTCTGGCAAAAAGTACGAAATTCCACATTTTTTTAGATAGGAGCTTGAATTTTTTTCTATATGGTTCTCTGGTACGCCGAATGCGATGCTGTGATTTTCGTTAAGATTTTATGACTTTTAGGGGATGTTTCCCCCTATTTTCCAAAATAAGGCAAATTTTCTCAGGCTCGTAGCTTTTGATGACAAAGACTAAATTAATTGAAACTTATATATTTAGAATCAGTGTGAAAATTCAATTCTTTTGATGTATCTTTTAGCATCAAAATTCCGTTTTTAGAGTTTCGTTTACTATTGAGCCGCGTTGCTCCTTACTACAGTTCGTTACCACGAACTGTTTGATATAAAAAAAATTCATTATTATTAAATATAAATTAATACTAGAAGATAGCCGAGAGACCCATTTTCAATCAGAGCAACAAACCATACAAATAATTCTATCTTATCAGTAAACGCTAAATTAAAGATGACTTTGAACCAAAAAAAATTTAAGATTCCTTTTATTAATAGGATAGATGTTAATTTATCAATGAGATCCTTGTGAGCATCCCAGCAGCAGGCTATCGACAGAAACGGAACAAAAAATATTTTGCTTCAAATCTTTTGTCTGATTGTTTAATCGTATATTTATTGCGTCAAAGCTGAGCGATACTAAACCCAAAAAATTACGATCGGTATACATAATTAACACTGTTGTGCGCAATTTAAATTTTATCCACAAGTGTGACAATAAAGTGACTCGGGAATAACACATATTCTTTTACCAGCCTGTCACCTTTAAATGGCCGAGTGGATGGGTGCGCTGGATTCAGGATCTGTTGTCTGAGAGGACGCGGGTTCGAATCTCAGTGTACCCAATTGTTCAGTTTGGGACGGGGGTCAGTGGCGTGACTCTGTAAGCTTAGCCAGAGTCGACCCAGCTCTAAATGGGTACCTAGAGAAATCTAGGGAAGGTACACAGGAAGGGTGTGGGAAAGCACAGGATGGTTGGCCTCCAACCCCCCATTGCACTTCCTGGCTGAAGGGCCAAGAAATGGAGATCAGCACCGCCGGTAGGGACTGTAAAGTCTAATGCCGTATCCTTTACCTTTTTTACCTTTAAATGGCATGTCGGCTCCAGCAAACACACCACCCTTACAAACCATTTAGAATCCCGCCAACCGAACACTCCCAGCTAAGTTCTAGGAAAGATTTATTTTGAAATAATTGGCTGATTTAATTACAACACAGCATTAATACATCTACAAACTGTTGGACTATAATAAAACTGTCAGCTCCTTAAGTCTAAACTATGTCTATTCTAAACTAAACTTTAAATTTGCATAAATTTGCTTTTCACGAACAGGTGTTAAAATCTACTAACTTCCAACAATTACGGATGATGTATGAGCAGTGCTTTTTTGATTGTCAAAATTTTTGAATCTAAAACTAAAAAAAAAAAATTATGAGTTGTGGCTCGTACAATGGACCTTGGGTGCCCTTTGAGTGAAATTGTCCTATTTACCAAAATGTGACTTCGAGACAAAATCAAAGCTGAAGTCAGCAGACAACTTTCTGCTGCAAGTGAGGGGTTCTCATCCCAGTTTAGAAAGTACAGCGCAAATAAAAATCAATGCTCCCTCGTAAATGTTAAAAAAGGGGTGATGATTTATCAACGTTTCATATTAACTATTGGCCATCAATGACACTTGATAATCGTTATCCTTTTTGTTATCCATTATCATATCCACGCAAGACTGCATTCAAGGAAGGGGTTAGGGGATTTTACCCCCTTCCCCCAAACATATATCCAACTCGTAAAAACGTAATAAAATGCATAAAACGCATTTTTGATGTGTTAAAAAATTGTACCTCCCTCCCTTCCTCTAAGAAAATCCCCCCGGACGAAAATCACGGATATGGCCCTGTATCCACGTAACTAAATTTAGAAAATTGAAGTTAACAGAACTTTCAAAAGCCACTTTAAAAAATTTTCTTCAGCTCCCTGAGAAGCAGTATTTATGTTTAAAGTCAACATGTGGCGGCATTCCATTTAAAAATAGCCAAAATCTTGATTTTTTTTTTTTCACCTCTAATGATTATTTTCAGTCAGTTATTCTTCGATGCTAAAATACATCCAATAAAAAATCAAGTTTATTCAACTGACAGTAAGGAGCAACTGGCTAGTTACCCTTCAATATTTTTGGTCTCTTAAAGAGGACAATAGAACTTTTAATTTATGTTCAAATGTGCCCTCTCCCAATGTTCTAGGACCATTGGTTTAATACAATCACCCCCGGAATAAAAATATAATCACATATTCGTGATCTTTCTTTTGACGAAAAATACAAAATTCCACATTTTTGCAGATAGGAGCGTGAAACCTCCACTATAGGGTAATCTGATATGCCGAATTTCATGATCATATTTTCATTAAGATACTTATGCCACATTTAACTTCAACCAGCAAATAATGTAAGATATTTGTTCTGATTTCGAAGACCATCTATATCTGTGATCCATTATTAATTAAAGCATCCACAACCCGAAGTCATTAACTGATTTTTTTTTAATTATTTAGTATTTTAGCATCAAAGCGCTTGATTTCAGCGTTGTAGTGAATATGACTAGCACCCAGGACACAAAACTTTATTTTTCAGCCCTCCAGAAACAAAGACAGCAATCAAACAGTTCGTGCTAACGAACTGTGAGTAAGGAGCGATCCGGCTCAATAGTAACGGAAACTCTAAAAAATGGAATTTGATATTAATACTTACATCAAAAGAATTGAATTTTCTTATGCTGATTTAAGTATATAAGTTTCATCAAGTTTAGTTTTACCGTTCAAAAGTTACGAACCAGAGAAACTTTGCCTTATTTTCGAAAAAGGGGGAACACCCCTAAAAGTCATAGAATCTTAATAAAAATCCCACCATCAGATACAGCGTATCAGAGATCCCCACTGTAGAGGTTTCAACCTCATATCTGCAGAAATATGGGATTTTGTATTTTTTGCCATAAGGAAGGTCACGGATGCGTGGTAATTCGCTTTTTTTCCTAGGGGTGATCGTATCGACCAAGTAGTCCTAGAATTTCGTGGAAGGGCTCAGTAGATATGACATTAAAAGTTCTAGTACCCTTTTTAAGTGAAAAATAAAATTGGAGGGCAACTAGGCCTCCTCCCACGCCCATTTTCTCCCCAAAGTCACTAGATGAAAATTTTGAGATAGCCATTTTATTCAGCATTGTCGAAATATCTTATAACTATGTCTTTGAGGAAGACTTAATCCCCCACAGTCCCTGGGAGATGGACAGCAGCTTATGCATTTAGCCCATTGTTTACATATAGTATTGGCTATTGGTAAGTATAGAGACGTTTTCAGGGGAGATTTTTCTGGTGGTGGGATGGGGGCTCGGGGGATTAGGTTACGTGAGAGGATCTTTCCATGGATGAATTTTCATGGGGGAAGAGAATATTCCACGAAGGGGTGCTGGATTTCCCTGCTTTATTAAAAGAAAAATCAGAAATTAAATAAATAAAACAAGTTTTCTGAACTGAAAGTAAGGAGCTGCATTAAAACTTAAAACGAACAGAAAGTATTATGTATATGAGATGGGCTGCCTCTCCTTAATAGCTCGCTCTTACGCTAAAGTTTCGTTTTTTAACTTCTAAAGAGGTTATTATTCTAATTAAACAGCCTTTGTGATTCAGGAGTCATTCCCAAACCACTGGAACAAAAATCAAGCTTAGATTATCATAAAGTTATTATTAGTTAAAAAAGAGTAAAATTGATATTCAAATATCGCTTTAATTATTGATATACGATGAGCCAAATTCAAAACCTGCATTTATTCAAAAATGATCAGAAATCAAATAGAAAAAACACACCTCAAGTTCTCAATGCCATAAAACCCATTAGAATCTTCGATCCGTTTCAATTTTAAACTGAGCATGCATTCATATTTTCTTTCTTAATTAAATTTTTCTGCTTTTTATTCAACATTTCCATTGGAATAGATATACTTATCTAGTTGTATATTATCATCTTCATGCAACACAAATCTCAGATATTTTGGTGCAAAACACAGGCTAGCAAACTCCCCCCAAAGCACTGAACTCCCCCAAAGAGAGTGAATCTAGTATTGTTACGTCAATCACGTATCTACGACATTCGCTTATTCTATCCACCAAGCTTTATCCCAATTCCTCCACTCTAACCGTTTTCCGAGATTTCCGATTTCCCCCACCAACTCCCCCCAGTGTCAACAGATCTGTTCGGGATTTGACATAAGAGTTCTGAGACATGAATTCCTTCTAAATATCAAACTTCATTAAGATCTGGTCACCCGTTCTTAAGTTAAAAATACCTCAATTTTTCTAATTTTTCCAAATTAACACCCCTCAGCTAATCCAAAGAGAACGGATCCGTTCCAATTATGTCAATCACGTATCTAGAACGTGTCTATCTAGAAGCTTATTCTTCCTATCAAGTTTCATCCCAATCTCTCCACTCTAAGCGTTTTACAAGATTTATGTTTCCCTCCTCCAACCCCTTATGTCCCCTAATCCAATTCGAGTCGAAGATGGAGCAACTGAGACATAAGATCCTTCTATATATCAAGTTTCATTAAGATCCGATCACCTATTCGTAAGATAAAAATACCCCAATTATCACGTTTTCCAAGAATTCCGGTTTCCCCCTCCAACTCCCCCCAATACTACAGGATCTGGTCAAAATTTAACATAAGAGCTTTAAATCACAAGGTCCTTCTAAATATCAAATTTCATAAAGATCTGATCACCGTTCATAAGTTACAAATACCTCATTTTTCCGAATTACCCTCCCCCCAACTCCACCAAAGAGAGCGGATCCGGTCCGGTTATGTCAGTCACGTATCTTAGACTTTTTTTTATTCTTACCATCCAGTTTCATCCTGATCTCTCCGCTTTAATTATTTTCTAAGATTTCCACCCCCCCAACTGTCCCCATCCCAATGACGCTGGATCCGGTTGAGATTTAAAATAAGAAATCTGAGTTACGAGGTCCTTCTAAATATGAAGTTTAATGAAGATCCGATCACTCTTTCGTAAGTTAGAAATACGTCATTTTTTTCTAATTTTTCAGAATTAACCCTCCCCCTTCCAATTCCCCCACATAGAGCGGATCCGTTCCAATTATGTCAATCACGTATCTGAGACTTCTGCTTATTTTTCCCACCAAGTTTCATCCCGAGCCCTCCACTCTAACCGTTTTCCGTGATTTTAGGTCCCCCTCCAAACTTCCCCCAATGTCACCAGATCCGGTAGGGATTTAAAATAAGAACTTTGAGACACGATGTCCTTCTAAACATCAAATTTCATTGAGATCCAATCACACGTTAAAAATATCTCATTTTTCAGAATTGACCCTCCCCCCTACTACCCAAAGAGAGCAGATCCGTTCCGGTTATTTCAATCATGTATCTAGGACTTGTGCCTATTTTTACCACCAAGTTTCATCCCGATCCCTCCACTCTAAGTATTTTCCAAGATTTTAGGTTTCCCCCTCCCAACTCCCCCCCCCAATGTAACCAGATCCGGTCGGGATTTAAAATAAGAGCTCTGAGACACGATATCCTTCCAAACATCAAATTTCATTAAGATCTGATCAACCGTTTCTAAGTTAAAAATACTTCATTTTTTCTATTTTGTCCGAATTAACCGGCCCCCACTCCCCCCCCCACATCGTAAAATCGAGAAAACGACTATTTTTAATTTAATCTGGTTTAGTCCCCTGATACGCCTGACAAATTTAGTTGTCCTAGCTTACCTGGAAGTGCCTAAAGTAGCAAAACCGGGGCCGACAGACAGACAGACCGACAGAATTTGCGATTGCTATATGTCGCTTGGTTAATACCAAGTGCCATAATAAGTAAACACAAAAAGAACTCAGTTTGGCGTCCTCTCAGAGGCTGCACCCAAGGACAGATATCCCCATTACTATCCCTATATACACCACTGCATGGAGGTGGAGATTAGAAACAGTAAAGCTTTAAAGAAAGAGAGAATAAGCAAACAAGTGGAAATACTATCTTCTTTTCAGTCATATTCTTCGGTCCCTGTTTACTTTTTATAAGATTTTCCCTTTATATTATCCTTGGCAACGAGTCTGTAGAATGAGGGGCATAAAACAAAAGAAGCTTAAAGTATGCTCTTTTATGAAAACCAGAGAAAAAAACATTGTGTCCCCTTATCCACCGCAAAATTCGCTTTGCAAAATGCAATATAAAAGTACTCTACGTAGAAAGATACGTATAAAATTAATCACCATTTTGATTAAACCTACTAACAGTATAATGAAAAATACTCACTTGGCCTAAGGCTTCAGGCACCTGCTTCATAGCGTCGCACGATTGTTTTCAGAGCTAAAATTATTGATGGGCTGAGTTACCGACATGGTCAGGGATATTATGTTTTAATTATACCCCTTGAGAGGATTCTTTAGGTATGTAAAGTCACTTATTTAATTGCATCGGCAATTTTCGAGCAATAATTTTTTGATTGATCTTGGCTTTCCACAAAAATTGTATTTTTCAAAGTTTATTTTCTTTGCATCCTCACTGTTTGAATTTAGAAAATAAAAGACTACTTGTTAATGTCAAAACAACCACCTATATCATTATGAACAAAACACCTCCATTGCATGGGTGCGATTGTTCATTATAAATTACCTTTTTTGCAATGTACAACTGCAAAGCAAATTCGGTGCACCAGATATCAAATTTGCATATATGTTTTATGGGGCTATTTGGCGCGTGCTGTTTACAAAGATTTGCGTGTGCATTTTGAAGCAATAAACATTCCTATATAATTATGCAAGTTGTTTTTCTTTTAATTTCAGGTAAGCCATGTCCGAACAGACGATGCGTTGGAAGACTAGAAATTGTAGCTTGTCGTGGGCACAGTGGCTACCCTGTTACACATTTTTGGAGGCACACGGAAAGTGCAATATTTTTTCAGGTATTTTTTCGGTACTTATTTATTGCACAAAAGACACTCGAGAAGTTTGCTCTATAATATCTGACAAAAACTGGTTCAGCTATCTGTATTCGGGGACAATTAGCTTAGGCTGAGTGGAAGAAATACGTTGTAGATATATCTTAATTAAATATTCAATATATAGAGTTGGTATTTTGGTTTGGTTAGTGCGTTCTGGGCAGCTTGCTTTCCATAATTGTCCGGTGTAGTACCCATAATTTTGTTAATAAAGTTTTTTGGTATATGTCATTAGAATTAACCCAAGTTCACTTCTCGAGTGTGTTCTGTATGGTTTGTAAGTGTCCGTATTTATGTGCCAAGGACAGTGACATGGGAGTTGATTAACTTGGTTAAGTTGAAACATACACAATCAAATATATTTTAAGAAATTATGAAAAATCAGGAATTTGATCTTTATTAAAAAAAAAGCTGCACTTACAGTTATGTAGCTTTGATAGCAAATTAAAAACAAAAATGCTGATGTGAAATCAGCAAAAAAGAGCTAAAGGATATAGCATCAAATAGTGGGGCCGTATCTAGGATTTTTTTTTTTTGGGGGGGGGGGGGTACAAAAAACTTGAAAACACTTTTGAAAAATCAGATTAATTTTCATTACGTTTTTACGAATCGAACTAGTATTAGGAGGGGGGTTCGAACCCCCTTACTCCCCTGGATATGACCGTGCCAAATAGCTTAAAATGTTGTAGCTTTATTTTGAAGATGTAGCTGTCTTAATTAACAGTTTCGTTTTTCAAAACTGGCTAAATGTGACACTGCCCTAAAAGCTTCACAATTTTGAAACAACTAAAAGAAATATCTTAGCAAATCGCTGTTTTCATACATGAGTAGTATGAAGTCAAGCCAACCTTAGAAAATGTCTGGACCTTAGAAATTGAAGTGATGTTTTTTGTCTTTTTTTCGGCATGTATGAGTTATATGCCGAACATTGATTTGATGCCGAGCAACAAAATTCCTTAAAGAAACCAATGTTTCAGTGCCTATGCGTAAATGTGTTTGGTCTACATTTCGGCCAAAGGACGGGCCTGCACAGCTCTGTTGGCCTCAGGCGTCTCGCTGTTGTAATCAGTTGTCAATTGTGGCAGTAGTTATTAATAATACGGAAAAAAATAAACAAACGACAAAAAAATTCTACTTTAAAGCTCGTCGCAGAAGCTTAAGTAGGTGTTCCAGCACTCTTGGTCAATTTTTTCGTCATTCCCTAAAACGTCAGTGGTTTTAATATGTGGCAAATATGTGTAAGGCACCCTAATAAATACAGCACTAATGTAAAAACAGTGGCAGTTCCAAAAAATTAGGAAGAGGTGTGGCTGCCCTCCGCATTTTACTCTTTCCTTTTACTCGAAAGAATTGTATAAAAGCAAGGAAGATTCCATAAAATTAAACGACAACCATATCACGGGGAGGGGGTGATCACAAACTAGACCAATTGCTTTGCAGGAGCATAATTTTCGATAGTGGACACAGGGATACCATACTCTCAGAATTCTAGAGCATATTTTTCATTTTGCATTCGGTTGTTTCCACTCGAATTGGGAAAATTGGACAAACTTTGTTCTCCCCCCCCAAGGATTTTGGTGAAATTACGGTCCTGCTTACCACTCCATACAGAAAATTAACTTATATCTCTTGTAAAATATTATTCTGTCCCGAAAGATACCTACCCAAATGTACTTATCTGATTTTACCTAGTCCAGGTTTAACCATATCTACTTTGATTCTCTAGTCCAAGGGAGTACATGATCATCCAAAACCAGAAGCAAAAATCACAGCTGCAGAACAAAAGCGACTGAAAGGATTTTCAAGACTTGGATTGAAACGCCGACGACTTAAAGAAGAAGCAGAAGAGATGAAGAAAGAAATTATTCCGCCACCAAACAAAATCTTTATTGTAAGTTGGAGCTCCTATTTCGGCATAAAGCACTTCTTGGTGAACTTCACTGAAAACATTTAAGGATTTTGCTACTTCTTAAAAAAGCGATTCTGCAGCGATCCTGCGGCTATAACTTGCACCAAAATCACAATATATTATTAAATTTAATAGTCTCAAATTTATCCATTGACGTAGCCAGAATTTTGATAATACATAAACTTTTTGGAGATGGACCTAATCTTACTAAAAAAAATAGGAGATTTTTCCAACAATTTTGGACTAATATTCGGAGTATTTTCAATGTAAAAACCAAGTATAATAAATTTCAAAAATTTAATTCTATTGATAGGGCTGAATTACGGCTATGGAATACTAATAAAAATATTTCTTAAAGTCGTACGAGACAGAAAATCAAGGAGAGCAGCTTTCATCTGCAGTAGCTCATTGCTGACAATTTTAGTAAAAAGCCAAGCACCAGCACTGAAATTTATGATTGTTTAATGTGTGTTTATTGTTTATAATGTACGGGGTAAAGTTTTAAATTTACAAAGAAGTATGTTTGTTAAACAGTTACTGTTCTCCCTACCGCTTGAATGATACTTACTTAAATAACACCCCTTCTTGCCCCCCCCCCCAGAAAACAGAGTATGGGTAACTTATAAGAGTGTATTGAATATGGGTAACTTATAAGAGTGTATAGTATGGGTAACATAAATTAAAAAAATTATCCTTATTCTTACACATAAAAATACCAAGTGTTGCCAAACGCTAGATGGTATTGAGGATCTTTTTGTTGACACTAGCATAACATCAGTTCCCACTCTTAAGGTACCCATAGCCTACTCTTTGCTTAAGAAGCAAAAACTGTAGTCTATACTTTTTCTATGAGGAATTTAAAATAGTTTTTATTCAGAAAATGATGACAACATTTGTTGACAACATTGAAGACAACTTCGTCACTTTCATCACGCCCAAAGGTATGACAAGTTGAATATTGACCACATTAAAGATAATTCGTCACTGTCATCACGCCTGGAGGTCGTAACTCACAATTTCACGCTTCCGAGGCAATTGCTAAAAACTATTTACTAAGCTGTTCTCAATGCGATGATCAAAAGGGTAATATAGATCAGGAGGATCAAAGTGTGATTGAACACGGTGATTTTGTCATGGAAAAAAGCTTGTCAAACGGTTTTTGCTAATTTTATCAGAAATGTAATAATAGCACTTACAATCTATGGCATGACATCATAACTTTATACAGCACAAATAATATTTTTTATATAGTTTTTCAAAGTCCAAAACTTTAACATAACTTATCTTATAGGTTGATCAATAATTTTTTTTTTATGTTAACTATTCCCTTCTTTTTTGCTATATTTATTTCTCTAATCTACACAGAACATTGTGTGGACAGCAATATGGAATATTTGACATATTTTTAGGCAGAAAAGACCACCATAGTTGCAGATTTTATTCAATTTAACATATTCCGAAACCGAGAGAAAAGTTAGATACTTTTTCGTCTAAAAAAAATTCCGATGGGAGATCTATGTCCATTTTGTGATAAAGAAAGGAAATTTTTGAAATACAGATGTTTCTAAAGGTTGCAGTGCAACAAGTTTCTAAAGATTGCAGCGCAACAAATTTCTTAAGGTTGCAGCGCCTATTCCTAAATGGAAAAAATTATTTTATTCAAAGCTTTCACCTGAAAAATAATAAAAAAGAAGCCAAAAACAATGGATTGTCTTATCAAACGATTTCGTTAATTTAAAAAATAGCAAATGTTCAAAAATAGTGATTTTAAATAACTTGCAGGCAAGATCGTTACTGGTGGGGGGGGGGGTAATTTAAGACGTCTGACCCCCACCAATGTTTGTCCAACTCACAAAACTGTAACAAAAATGAAGAAAAACAATGTTGTGATGCGTTTTGTAAAGTATTTTTGTGTAGCCCCTCCCCCAAAAAAAATTTTAATCCCCAACTCCCTCCCCTCAAAAAAATTTTGGAAACGGCCCTGCTTACAGATGAGATAAAAAGCTAAAGAAGCTATTTTTTACACCCTGTATACCTAGGAATATTTTCGGATAAAAAAAATGATATATTATCTTAATCAATTTCATCACGTGATAAGCGTTATACAATATATGAATATATCTCCCCTGTTTTTGCACTTGCTAGGGGTCCACCCGATGCTGTTTCAGATTTTGAAATTTATAAATTTACACAGTTTTATGCAGTGAAAGAATAACAAGGTTTAATTGCTAATAAATACTGAAAATTACAATTTTTTACAATAAATCGAGCTGCATTATTAATAAACTAAAACTATCGTTTTTAAAATGCAAAATTATTGATAGAGCACAAAATTTTCTACTTTCGAGTTTTACTAAAAGTCAACACCCAATTTCTGATGAAGAATATTATTGGAATTTTTATTAATTATTATTTATTATTAATTTAGAATTTTATTTATTTCTAATTAATAATTCATTAAAATTTATTATTTATTACTAATTACTATTAGTATTTACTAATATTACTAATTACTATTTATCTAAGTAGAATTTAGTAACGCTACAGGTATTACAAACAAAATACTAATAGCTCAAACGTAATAGTTTAGTACGGATAACTTTTCAAGGTTCTAAGAGAGAAGGCCAATACCAATGATAACTATCTCAAACATATCTCCATTGAAGATATATTAATTTCTTACTCTCTCTCATAAAGAAGGGAATAAGTGGCATATATGTTCAAATCCAATTCTTTCCCCCACTAAAAAAAAACCCTCAAGACAATTATCCCAGATAGCCTTATTGTTTTTTACGTGTTTTGAGTTATCATAGCGGGGTAGTTAAAGGCTAAAGTATAAAATTTGATAATATGAAATTAGGGGTAGCCGTAGAAGATATAACCCATTATGGAAGCGCACAGAGATAAGAGGCCGGGACTAAAAAGTACGAGTAGTTACATCCCGGGGACTTGGTCTGGTACCGCTATCTGTAGTACATGATACCTTTCCGCCCCTTGCGTTCGAGGACGCATCAGCTAGGCGTATATCAGAAGGGTTTTTCGCATGAAGTAGCTTTAAGAATCATTTTTTCATTTTTTTTCTGTTGTTTAAATAACATGGATTCAAACTCCAAGTCAGAACCAAGAAACTTTAAAATGAAAATATCTTATTTAATAGTATATTTTATACTATATAATGTGCGGGTATTTTCGTATATAGGTAGAATATCTTTGGATCTCTTCTTTTCTTCATTCTTTTTACTCGCTTATTTTCTCTTTGGCTGCTCAGTTTTACAGGTAAGGACGATTTTCATTTGAGTTTGTCTGTGGTGGAGACCGCTAAGAGGATTAGATTTCCTCCGAGAAGAAATTTCTCGGGAACCGGGGGGGGGGGGGGGAGTTTAACAGGCAAGGTCAACCGAAACTCAAGAAAACGTTTAGTATTTATATCCAGACTGATTAGAAAGTCTATTTTAAACCAAAGTACATTAAAATTAAAGGCAGTTAATATAAATTAATTTAAAAAGTACTTTACTACTACAACTGCGATTAACAGCTCTCCGCAGTACCAAGACGCTTGACGCCAACGCAGCTGTATTTAATAGATTTTAAGGTTAATATAAAATATTCAAAAATCTCAGATGTGGCTTTCCACAAAGTTATGTTTGTGGTGAATTTAAAGAGTTTTCAGACATGTAAATAGCACACTTTATGGGTATCGTGAAACCTTAAAATCGACGTTATTAAATAAGTACCGCTAAAAGTAGCGTATCCTGCAAATATCAAATTTACATAAAAAGGACTTTAAACTATTCTTCATCATCATCATCAAAATGACATGAGTCACAATGGTTACGGTCCGCTATTTCTATATTGGAAAACTCTCTATGGATTCAGATTTGATTAAATTCAAGTAACGATGAATTTTCAATTTTCCAGAGTCAAGCAAGCTGTGATCCTATTTCTAGATGGCAACCCGAACATACTTGGACACCAGAAGTCTCTCTAGTCGACTCCATCAATACTTCCAAAGTTGAATATCCATATTTCCAGCAGGAATATATAGAACCAGTACCTGAGACACAATACACTGTGTCTTACCCCATAGTTGAACAGCCTTGGACCACTGAAACCTATGCAGGGGTTGACAATGTTTTCGAAAACTGCTATGAACCTATGCCTTATCAAAATGTTTATAATGGTGAATGCCTAGATTATTATAATTTAGAGACTTATCCACAAAGTCAAGTATTCAATGATGAACCAGTGTATGACTATAGATGTGATATTATGGGAAGTGATATGAGTACTGAAAGTGGTGGCTATTTTTGGGATAACAGTTGCTTAAATCAGTTTCCCGTTCCATTTCAAGATGCAGAACCTTTTAACTTTCTAGGTCAATTATCTTAATTAGCGTAAAGCCCAGTCTCAAACAAAATTCCTCATTTTGAAACGTTATTCTTCTTCTTCTTATCACCTCTTACTTTCGCTACTAACGCCAAGGCCATACTCATGATTTTTTTTTTTTGGGGGGGGGGGGCTGGAAAAGATTTTTTGGGGGGTATGCAAAAACCTTAAGAAATGCATAAAAATTAGTTTATATCCATTTTTGTTACATTTTTACGAGTCAGATAAACATTCTTTTTTTGGGGGGGGGGGGGTCAAACAAAAGGAAAGATTCGGTTTCCTTTCCGATGCGACAGACTCGTTTGATTAACAGACTTATTTGCAATGACAAGAATTTTTAAATGAACCAGTGCATGACTATAAATGTCATACAGGAAGTAAAATGATCTGAAAAGAGGTAACATTTTTTTTAAACACTTTTGTTTAGCTTTGTCTCTTTCAGGGAGACTGTACGGCCCACAGTCCCTATTAGAAGGAAAAGATTAGAGAAAAATGAGAATTTAACTGTTTCCAAATTTATTAACATTTGAGAAGTTTATGGCCAAACTACGGATATTATAATCTAAAAAAGCTATTAAGGTGTCTCGAAAATTGGCTTTTGCACAAAGTGCCTTCTTTTTATTAATAATTTCATTTTTGTACTCGGAACGCCATGTCTTTTAATAAACTTGTGACATTGAAGTTTCGGTTTTAGGCGATCACAGCCAATATCTGAGATATAAAACATAGCAGAAAATAAAATGAAAAACAGCATAATAGAAAATGGAAATTTTAATAGCAGAAAAGAATCGGAAAAGGAAGCAGTTCATTTGTCAACAGACTCGTATATTTCATAGACTTATTCAGAATGTCAAGAATTCAATAATGGCCAGCGCATTACTATAAATATCATGATTATACTCGTCTAAAAGTCTATTAGCTGCCCGGATTGTGGTAAAATATGTATTAATTTCACGGGTATATTGCCACTATTTATTTTTAGGGCTATTTTAGAAAGGAATTTCCCCCGAATATTCGTTCATTTCTATCACCAGTGACCTCTAGTAACAGGAACTCTAAAAAACAAGATTTGATAACAATTACTTTTAAACCAAATAAAGCTAACTCTGTAATATGGGGTGTAACTTGGCTTACCCCTCGAGCGAAGGTAACAAAAATAAACACATTTTGTTTCCTGTTGACGTTTGTTTACCTACGAAAGTTCATTGTGGAGTTTTCTAAGAGCCGAATTTTATTTAAGAGAAATTTCATCGAAAATGCTGGCATAATTTAATGCCGGGGCGAGGTTTGCCTCTTTTTCAAACAACAATCTGCTTTTACATGATGAATGCTATACCTGTAAACAGGTTTATTCTTTGAGATTTGAATATTTATCCCCGTGTATAGAATATTTACCGCCTTCATTTTCTCGTATTATAAGCCAATAAAAATCAATAAATTTTAATTGAATAAATTTGACGAAACAACATGACTTTTTAACAAAAAGACGGTTTACTGCGCCATCTAGTGGAAATAGTTTGGCAACCACTTCCGGTCGAAATACTCCTTAACAAGACAAAGATACTTAACAAGAAGATACTGAATTAAATAAACACAATCTGGCTCAGATTTACCAAAACGCCCACTAGGCCCAGGTCTAGGGGTGCACAGTATCAGGGGACGCAATAAATTATCACTGAATTAATTTTTTCTTAGCAAAAACTGGAATAATGTGTTTTATCGCCAAAATGCCAGATATACTCCGCCACGCCCTGCCTATTCATAGAAGAGTGGCTTTAGAACATTACAGGAGTTCCGTGAGCACTTTTAAACTGTCAGATATCTCCCAAGAATGGCATCTGACAGTTCGGTATCATTTATGTCTTTCGATACTTTTGGCTCATCAGTTGCGTTATGCTCATTACTTCAAATATCCCCAAATTTTTGGGGATTTCCCTGAAAATCTCGCAAAAACGGGGCGACAAAGCGCTTGGGCCTAGAAACCTCAAAGCTTTTAAACCCGACCTTGAAAATAAGTAAGTTTTTTTTCAACTAAGAGTGAGGAGTAACATTAAACTTAAAATGAACCGAAATTATTCCATATATGAGGGAGGGGGCTGCCCCTTCCTCAATCCTTGCTCTTCACGCTAAAGTTTGTAGTGCTTTAAAGGAAAGTGGTTATTCTAATTAAAGGAACCTTGGGTTTAGAAGTCGTTTTTAAAGAATTGGGACAAAAGTCAAACTTCAGAGTAAAGAGCGAGGCATTGAGAAGGGGGCAACCTTCCTTTTTGATTCGGAATAACTACTGTTCGTTTTAAGTTTGCTCCGTATTTTCAGTTGAAAAACTTTTTTTATATTAATTTCTCTTTTTTTTAATTTAATTTCTGATCATTTTTCAAACAATGCTGCGAAACCCACGACTCATCCATGGAAAGTTCTCCCCACGAAAAGTTAAATGATTGAAATTTTCTCCGACGTAAGCCCTCCACCCCTGGACCATTTCATCCTCGCAGAAAATTCCCTACGGACAACTATACCTGAAAAATTGTCTTCAGCCTACTTTCATTAAAAAAAAACCCTTGTTTTTCATTTGATTCCTCATCGTTTTCGAAATAATGCCGAAAATTCCCCGTCCGTGGAAAATTTTCCCAGAAATCCCCCTCAATGGAAAGTTTCACCGTGGGGAATTTCTCCCGCTGAAATTACCCCATGAAAAAATCTCCCAGGCAATTCCAACAGCGCTGAAAGTTTCTTTCGGAATATCTCTACATGTAAAATGGAGTCGCCAAAGACAATGAAAGCACAAATATAATAGTTTAATTGGATCAAATTCTTTTATTTGACTGTGAAAACAGTAACAAAATCTCTGGTATTTCGGTCACATATACAATGACTGTCTTTGTCGTCTTGTATATGTGAACGAAATACCCGGAGATTTTTTTTTTTTTCGCTGAGAAATAAGAGGATTTCTCCATATTGAACTATTATTTGTTCGTCATGGAAAGACAGTGTAGTCTTTGACAATATGTAAGAGAGAAAGTGATTTCGCATGAAAATACTGGCAATTTCCGCTCGTTCCAAATTTCCACGTGAAAGTTCATCCCCGGTAACTTTTCTGCTCTTGGAAAATTCTCCAGTGGAAAATCTCACCCCCCACCCCCCAAAAAAAGTGTCTGTATACTTCCCATTAACAAATGTCATATGTAAACAATGGGCAAAGTTCATAACTTAGCCCTTTCCTTAAGGACTAAGCAGGGGGAAATGTCATCCCCAGAGATATAATAATTAGAAATTTCAACTATACTGAGCAAAATTTGGTCCGACAACTTTTGGGGAAAAGGGGGCATAGGAGAGGCACAAGTTACCCTCCAATCTTTTTGGTTACTCAAAAAGCGCACTAGAACTTTTAAAAACCGTTCGAACGAACACTCTCCCGATCTTCTAGGGCCATTGGTTCAACACGATTACCCCTGCCCCACCCCCTAGTCCAAAAAATTAATGATATATAAGAAAGGTAAACACACATCCGTGATGTTCCTTCTGACAAAAAAAAAACAACAAAAAAAACATTTTGCAGATCAGACGCTGAATCTGATTCTGCAATTTTCGTTAAGATTCCTTGACTTTTTAGGGGTGTTTCCTCCCTTTATCAAAAACCAGGCACATTTTCATCAGGTTCGTAGCTTTTAATGGGTAATCTTAAACTTATTAAATTACCCTATTACCCCATATTTGGTATCAGCATAAAAATCCAATCCTTTTGATGCATCTATTGTCATCAAAATCCGTTTTTAGAGTTTCGGTTATTTTGGGCCAAGTCGCTCCTCACAGCTCGTTACAAAAAATTGTTTGAAACAATGAATTCATTCATTTCTAGTTGAAGACACACCTTTGAATATCCTTCAGATAAGAATCAACACAGATGGGGTGGAATTACAGATTTCAAGATGGGGTTCCAATTGCATGTTTAGGGCGTTACGAGTTTTAGGGGAGGCAGGGGTGAGATTTTAGAATTCTAAAAAAAACAGACTAAAAGCGGAGACACAATTAAGATTTTAACACGCTTCGTTAATTATGAATATTTAAGGGAGTTAAAGACAATTAGGGAAGATAATTAAAATAATTATGTAAGTTATTTTATTTGTAATTGACCCCAGGAGCCAATGGCCCGTTGAAGGGGGGGGTAAGGGGGCAGTTGCCCCTCTAATAACTTGGAGAAAATTGTAATTTATTGAGTAGATTTAAAACTGTTTTAAGTAGCTTTAGCATTTTAAAACTTGTTTTGAGTGTCAAATTTGCTCTTTACTTAGAGCAGATAATTTTTTTTTTGACTAATCCATGCTCTTTTTTGACATAAGGAAAACGAGAAAAATAGGGGTCCACTAACAATTTATAATATGTTCCACATAAATATTTTTTCAAATATACGGCCTTTGAAAACTTATCACCGAGTAAAAATGTGAGCCTAGTTAATGGTAAAATTGAAAAATGTTCTATGCTTCCTGTTTTGCCACATTTGCTCAGGTCAACTTTTTTCCAAGATATTTAAAGTTTTTTTACATCCTAAAATCTATCAGTTTTAGATTAGATTATCTTGTTTCAAAACTTTCTAAAGAGGAAATTAACACACCCTCCACGTCTGCAAATAGGACAGAAATGGAATTTCTGAAGAATAAGAAGGTAAATATGCAGTGAATTCAATTTTCTAAATGAAAAAAAATGAGATTTAGTACTTGTTATAATTTTATTCGTACTAAATCTAGATAGGTCAAATCGGTTGTAGTTTGGTCATGGAATTTGGTAGAGCAACCTTCGCTTCAGGAATCATTTAATCGTTTTAAATTTATTCCGAGTATTTAATTGAAACTTCGATTCTCTTATTTATCTTTAAATATCTAATAAGCACTGATAACATCGTATTGGTTACGTTTCAGAATCACATAAAACTATAAATGTAGAACTACCTCTATGTATAGTACCATGCTGACTTCTTGCTTTTTTGTTTTTTCTAAATATTTCTTCTAATCAGCATCAAAAAGAAAATTGACATAAATGTTCTAAGAATTATGACTGAAATTAGTCGCATTTCACCAACACCAGCGCTGCTTGTGGGACATTTATCTCTGCATCTGCATGCTGTACGAAATGTCTACTGAGGAATAGAATAAATTCAATTAAAAAAAAAAAAGAATATCTTTCTCACAATGAAGAAATTTTGTATACAAGTATAATCGATACCAACCCATTCTCTTTTTCTATTGTTCAGTTTTATCGTAAAGCACTAGGAGACCAAGCTTTGCTTGGGAAGTGAATTATACACAACGATATTCAGTGTGACCCCCTCCAGGGAAAGCTATTCAAACTCTAGGAGTCACTTTTTCCTTTCTGCCGCAATGATGGCAAGAATTGCTCAGATTTTCTTGATTTTCGCGGCCAAACAATGCCCAACAGATAAGTTAATGTTTGTAACTTTATTTTTCAAATAATTTGAAATTTGGAATGCGGTCGCTATTTAAATGTGGAGAATATGTCACAATATAATACACAACTTGTGGTAATACTTCGATGTATCCTGTATCTTTGCTTAAATAGTGCTATTATAGTTTTTAATGTGCTGCCTATAATTTTTGTTTTGGCTTTATATTGCCTGCTGATATAAATGGTATTTAGTAATATAAATTGGAAACTCACAAAAAATTAATTTAATAAAAAAATTTTAACAAATATTTCAATGTTTCCGTGATGTCTCAGGGGCGACTGGGGTATTAAGTAAAGATATTCGTTTCTTAGATTAAATACACAAATTCATTCTCAAAGTACTGTGAAAGAGAAAACACACACTTGGAAATGTGTACTATGTTCACTAAGCCTCAAACTTAAACTTAAAGTTAGAGAGTGGAAGTCTGAGGGGAAGCAGTTAAAGATTTGTTATTAATTAATAATTCTTATTAATTAATAAACAAAGAACTGAATCCCTTGTATTAAAATTATTTGGCTGATATATTGTTTAATGAAGCGTTGCTTAGGGGCATAAATACTTTAATATGTGATTTATTACTATCTTTAGCAGTTAAGTGCTAATTATTTCTAATGACAGTTTATTTATAGCATAGGCAATAAACATACAGAAGGTACAGTAGACTCTCGCTAACTCGAAATTCACGGGACCACGATTTTTTTCAAGTTACGTATAGTTCGACTTATGCATAGTCCATAGAGGTCGTTTTACATAAAATTTGACATGTAAAGGTAACGTGTTATAGAAGTAAGCCAAATGAAAATTTGAGTTACACAGGTACAAAATTGCTAAATTTACTCATTAAAGCCACTACAAGAATGATAATAACTTTTTTAGTGGATAATAGACTTGATATATCAAGACATGACTTTCAAATGTCAATACAGATTTAATTTGCTAGGGAACAGAGTCCTGAACATTAACAGAATGTGGTAAAAAAATTGGTTAAACAAAATTACTACATATCAAAGTTTATAGGTTACAACCTGCATGCCAGGATTTCGAAAAAAAAGAGGTCAATTAGAAAAACTTCGAAATACAGAGGTGAACTTTGACTTGTGGAGATAAAGTGAAAATTTAATGACGACTCATTTGCTGAATTTCGTATTATCAAACAGTTCGTGGTAACGAACTGTAGTAAGGAGCGACCCGCTCAATAGTAACCAAAACTCTAAAAAATGGAATGTTGATACCAATACCTACATCAAAAGAATCGCATTTTAATGCTGATTTTAAATATATAAGTTTCATCAAGTTTAGTCTTACCCATCAAAAGTTACGAGCCTGAGAAAATTTGCGTTATTTTAGAAAATAGGGGGAAACGCCCCCTAGAAGTCATAGAATCTTAACGAAAATCAGACCATCTGAGTCAGCGTATCAGAGAACCCTACTGTAGAAGTTTCAAGCTCCTATCTACAAAAATGTGGAATTTTGCATTTTTTGCCAGAAGGCAGATCACGGATGCGTGTTTGTTTTTTGTTTTTTTTTTCTTTTTCCCAGGGGTGATCGTATCGACCCAGTTGTCCTAGAATGTTGCAAGAGGGCTCATTCTAACGGAAATGAAAATTTCTAGTGCCCTTTTTAAGTGACCAAAAAAATTGGAGGGCACCTAAGCCCCCTCCCACGCTAATTATTTTACCAAAGTTAACGGATCAAAATTCTGAGATAGCCATTTTATTCAGAGTAGTCAAAAAACCTTATAACTATGTCTTTGGGGACGACTTACTCCCCCACAGTCCCCATGGGAGGGGCAACAAGTTACAAACTTTGACCAATGCTTATATATAGTAATGGTTATTGGGAAGTGTACAGGCGTTTTCAGGAGGATTTTTTTGGTTGGGGGAGGGGTTGAGAAGAGGGGGATATGCTGGGGGAACTTTACATCGATAGTTTGTCATGGGGGAAGGAAATCTCCATGAAGGGAGCGCAGGATTTACTAGCATTATTTAAAAACACAATGAAAAAATAAATATGAAAAAGTTCTTTCAGCTGGAAGTAAGGAACAGCATTAAAACTTAAAAAAAACAGAAATTATTACCCATTTGAGGGGCTCACCTCCTCCTAATACCTCGCTCTTTACGTTAAAGTATTTTTAGTAATTTCAACTATTTATTCTACGGCTTTTGTGATTCTGGGTTCATTCTTAATGAATTGGGACAAAATTTAAGCTTTAGTGTAAAGAGCGAGGATCTGACAAGGGGGCGAACCCCCTCATATATGTAATAATAATATGAGAGTACAAAAGTTCTTTACGTAAGCTAATTTATAAGTTACGTAAATCTTTTACTAATAAATATATTCGTAAAAAATTAAAAGTTCTAGTTGCCTTTTTAATTGACCAAAAAATCGGAGGGCAACTAGGCTTCCTCCCCCGCTCTTTTTTCTCAAAATCATTCGATCAAAATTACGAGAAAGCCATTTAGCCAAAAAAAAAAAAAATGCAAATTTCGTTTTAATAATTCCTCTGCGGAGAGCCAAAATCAAAACATGCATTGATTGAAAAACGTTCAGAAATTAAATAAAAAAAACAAGTTTTTTTAACTGAAAGTAAGGAGCGACATTAAAACTTAAAACGAACAGAAATTACTTCGTATATGAAAGAGGCTGCTTCCTCATCAACGCCCCGCTCTTTACGCTAAAGTTTTTTACTGTTTTAAAAAGAAGAATTGAGAGCCAGAGTCAAACTTTAGCGTAAAGAGCGGGGCGTTGATGAGGAAGCAGCCTCTTTCATATACGAAGTAATTTCTGTTCGTTTTAAGTTTTAATGTCGCTCCTTACTTTCAGTCAAAAAAAAGTTGTTTTTTTTATTTAATAGAGGTAATTTTCGGATCACTTCGACTTACTGAGGTAAAATATAACTGCAAAATAATTTCGAGTTATACAGGGATTTTTCTTCTACTTGGACATGTTTTTCAAAGGGGGATTGAAAATAGTGCTTATGCAATCTAACGAATGTAACGTTACGAACGTACCAGTTTTTTCTCAACGTATACACAAGCGTAACGACAATGCAAATTTTTTCGTGACGCAGGTGATTGAAAAGTTTTTCCCCATTGTTTCTACTTTGTGTTTGTTTGTTATGGAAAGGCAGTGTGGTCTTCATCGCTATTTTAGGTGGTGCCAAGTAAACTGGAGCTTTCACATAGAATTTAAAGTTACGTAAGTTTGATGTTACATAATGGAAATGTTAACATAGTAGCAAAATAAATTAATTTTTGGATAATTAGTTCAGTTTTTTTTTTTAATAAATTAGTAAACGTCAGCTAGAAATGGATGAATATATTTTTTCAATGATTCATGGTAATGAATGTAAATAAAGAGCGAGTCGGTCCAATAATAACCAAAAGTCTAAAAATCCGAATTGAATAACAATAGGTACATCAAAAAGATCGGATTTTTATGCTGATTTCAAATATATAAAATTCATTAAGTTTAAAATTACCCATCAAAAGCTACGCACTTGAGAAAATTTGCCAGGCTGTTGAAAAAGGGAAGAAACATCCCTAAAAAGTCAAAGCGTCTTAATGAAAACCACAGAATCAGTTTCAGCGTGCAAGAGAATCCTATTTAAAAGGTTATTAAAACGGATGCGTGATTATTTATTTCTTTTTTAGAGGGGGGGGGGGGGTATCAGGGTGATCGAGCTGAATCAATGGTCCTAGAAGATCAGTAGAGGACTCGCTCAAACGGAAACTAAAATTTCAAGCGCGTTTATCAAGTGACTAAAAAGATAGAAGGGCAACTAGCACCTCTCCCACGGCCCCTTTCCACCAAATTAGCCGGATCAGAATTTTGATATAGCAATTTTGTTCTGTATGGCTGAAATTTCTAATAATTTCTCTGGGGATGACACCCTCCCCCCTGCACACACATTCCTTGGGTGAAGGGCTATAAGTTTTGAAATTTACAAATTGTTTACTTATAGCATTTGTTAATGGAAAGTATGCATACACTTTGCGGGGGAGGAACTTTCCAGGGGAAACTTTACACGAAGGGAATTTGCCAGAATTCCTATGCGAAATTATTCTGTTTCCTAATTATTTTCGAGAACCGCACTGCATTTCCACGGAGTACAAATAATAGTTCAATAAGGACAAATCCTTTTATTTGACGGTGAAAACGATAACACAACCTTTGGGTATTTTAGCCACATATTTCCGCGAGTGGGGGAGGGAGATTTCCACGAAAGAAGCTCCCTACGGGAAAAACTTCCCATTTGAGGGAGGAATTTCTGGGGAAAAAATTTCATGTAGGATATTCCGGCATGATTTAAAAATGATCAGAAATCAAATACAAAACAGGTCCTTTTTTAAATGAAATTAAAGAGCACAATTCAGGGAGGATGAAATTGCACGGAGATGGGGGGGATTTAAATAGGGAAACCTTCAATGGATGAACTATTCGCGAGGCAAAATTCCCATGGAGGGGGAAGGTGTATCTCCTGGCATTATTTGAAAAATGATCAGACACTAAACCCAAAAGACAAGTTTTTGTAAGTGAAAGTAAGGAGCAACATCGAAACTTAAAATGGACAATAATTATTCCGTATAATAGCTGTCCCCTCCTCAATACCTCGCTCCTTACGCTAAAGTTTGACTTCTGTCCCAATTCTTTAAGAACGACTCCTGAAACACAAGGGTCGTTTAATAAGAATAAGAAACGTTTAAAATACTAAGAACTTTGGCGTGAAGAGTAAGGAATTGAGGAAAGGGCAGCCTTCCTCCTCATATACGCAAAAAATTCGGTTCGTTTTAATTTTTAATGTTGCATCTTACTTTCAGCTGAAAAACCTTGCTTATGTCTCTTTAATGCAGCAAATACGTTATCAGGCAATTTTAATCAGGTCAGCAACTGAAGTAGATTAGCCTGTTATTAGCCGCTTATCAAACGTTTTATAATAAAACGTTAAAAAAAGCGGTCAAAATGAAAAAAAATAGTGCTCTCAAGCGCTTTTCGTAAACGAATATATAGTAATAGTAATATATAATAATAGTAAACGAAAAAAAATAGTGCTCTTAAGCGCTTTTCGTTTTTTACCCTACCAGGACAACCCTTCCCCCACTGACAATAAGACTAAGTCCCCCCCTCTCCCTTAAGCTTAGCTCTAGACTGTTTCACCTGTGAAACATGTAATTTTGTGAAAAGCCTAAACCCGCAACTTGCACCAAAAGGATATGATATTTATATATGTTTCAATTTTATTCATTGATCGAGTCAGATTTATGATTTTGGTTAATCTTTCTTAGAAAATGATCTAAAATTGTTTAAAAATAGAAACATTTCAAAGTTTCTGAAACCTTCTCAAAGTACTTTCCAATATAAAAACAAGAAAAATTCCAAATCGTATCTTGGTAGACGAATAGTTATAAATGTTATAGAATGACAGCAAAAATGAAACCTTGGAAGCGCAGAAAGCATAGCAAGGCCGTATCCAGGGGACCAGGATATCAGGTTTGACACCCCTCCCCTCTCCCAAAATAATGGTTGACCAGTAAAAATGAAAAAAAAATGCATAAACAAATATGTGATACGTTTTGATAAGTTTTAAACAGCCGCCCCCCCCAAAAAAAAAAATCCTGGACACGCCCTTGGAGGATAGGTTCTAAGCCAATTTAAGCGCTTCGATGTAGAATTGAGAAGATGTATTGGTCCCCGTTCTGGGACCATTGCTTTTCCCGATGTCAAAATAAAAATTTCAACGATGTCAAAATAATTTCAATGATGTAAAAAATATGAGAATTGGAATATTCGGGCGCTAAAAACAGCTATCGTATCGACATTTTGACTGACAAACTCAGACGTTTCAAACTGGACTTATGAGGAGTTTCAGAAATTCATGCCTCACGGGGACATGTCTGTGCAGGATTTCAACCCTTGTTGACAGAAGAGTATCGCCAAGTACTGAAAATCATGTTGTGAGCAAGATGGGCCCAGGATTGCGCAATGCCTCCATTCAACTGGAGGTCTCAGGGATTTCTTGCTGTCCGGTTCTAAGTCGACTTAAGCGCTTCGGTGTAGACTTGAGAAGATATGTCTTGCACTGGTATCAGGAATCATTGCTTTTTCTTAGGCCAAAATAATTGCAATGATTTAAAGAACATGAAAATTGGGATGTTACGAAGTTAAAAATGACTATCGTGTCGAAATTTTGACTGACGAATTCAGACGATTCGAACTGGACTTATTAGGAGTCTCAATAAGTAACATGAAATTAGGTGCTATAGAATTCATTTACTCAGGCAGGAAGGATGGGGTACATAGACAGGGGGAAAGGGCTCATGATGAATAAGGAAGCTGTAAGTCTTTTTTAAGTTGGCCAGGTATTAATTATATAATGCTAGTCACTCATTTTATTACTAAACAGTGCTAGAATTGACTAGAATTGACTGAGGGTTATAGCAGTGACGGTAGCAGATGAATTTTATTTTCGTCCTGAAATTTAGGAAAGGTAACTACCTCCCGGGAAGTGTTAGAATTTGAGAGAAACTTTCCAGGAGCAGTTGAATGCTAAACTGGAAAGTTTAAAATTTGACAATGTAGAAGATGGATGGAATAATTTTAGGGAAATAGTTTGCAAAGATACTGACGGTGTCTTAGGGAAGAAAACTAGGATCGCAGTTACAATATAAACACATTTTTCGTATATTTACAGGAACAAAAAGACAGGGTCCTTGGTAGAAATATGGTGTTTTTATTTGGAAAATTTAACACACAAGTCGATACAAATAGGGATATATAGTATTCTCACCTAGATAAATTTGGCGTAGAAAAAAAAAGATGGGACCAGGGAGGCAAACAAGATTTTATTTTGACGTCCTTGGTGTTTTAGTCTAATTGTATTTAGCTTATTTTCAACTGTATTTTATCTATAGTTTAGCTGGATTTAACTATATTTTTTAATTATATTTAATTATGTACTTGACTTATTTTTAACTATACTTTAATTATATTTAACAACATTTTGACTGTATCTTTAAGCAATATAGTAATATCTATACTAACAATAGCTTTAAGTTTGGGGGCGGTTGACAGTTATTGTGATTTAAAATCGGAACAGACTCTGCATCTACTTCCATTAAACATAGAAAGAAAAATAAAAAAGGCAAAGACACCTTTAATACCAAATGATTACAACAGCTTATTGTTTCAAATTTTCTTGTACTGATTCTGCCACATACATTTTCCCTATGCTTTGAGCACAGAATGATAATATTTGCCGACAGGTGTCACTACTTTGAGCAGCAAAGCTGGCAGATTCAATTCTAGATGGTGCTGGTAGTGGCTTGAAGAGTCTATGAATATCATCTTCAGGCAGTGGGGGTTCACCTTTAGCTTGACGCAAAGTATTTTCAACGCTCTAAAAAGGAAATCTAATTGAAAAGCGTATGGATAAAGACAAAAACAAGGAAAGGGCAAAAGTGCCAACTATATATTCTATGGAAAGTGCCTTTAAGCTATTGTACGTTACACTGTATTCTTTTAGGGTAAAAACTTGGTTTCTAGACACTATTTTTAATATTTTAAAAGTAGAATCAAGAAAACCCCTATGATCAGCTAAAATATCAATTCTAAAAAGTTTTTGAAAGTTCCGTTTACCTGGCTAAACTAATTCCAGTGAAACACCAACAATTTTTACAAAAGCAACTGTTTATAAAATCATGAAAAAGTACATGGTGTGCATTATAGAATATGAGAAAATGAAAGATTTTAAGATTGATTGGCTAAAAATAATCCACCAATCAGATTATAATATTACTTACGGACATTATGTAAAATATTCTGATTGGTCTTTTCTGTCCAAAAGATTTTTCAGTTTATGTGGCCAATAATATATGATCTCTATTCCTACCTATGGACTAACTTTATGAAGCTTAAGAATATAAATGATCTAAGATTGTTTAGCTAAAAAATTCCACCAATCAAAAAAAAGAAAAAAAAGAAAAAAAAAACGCTAAAAGATACGGTACGGACCTTATGAGCCAGCCTGAAAGGTTTACTAAGGCTATGCGAAACAACTATAAGCTATTCCTCCCCCCTGTTACTGTATATGCAGTAACTGTAATTTTAACCTAAGGTTATTCTTGTACACAGCTCACGCCGTAGGAAGGGTGGCTTGAAAAAAGTAGAAATGCATACTTAGACACAGTTTTTCCAGGAGGCACGAAGGATCCTTACTACCAATCTGAAGGAAATTCTCCTTCTACACCCGTATGTCTGTATCGTATGCTCTACCCCACCTTACAGTTATGTGAAATGAAATATTTGAAGAGGGGAATTATTTGAACTTAACACAAATACATACAGCCAGACGCACCAACTCGGCACCAAACGCGCCAATTTCGGCATTCAAATAAAATATTAATCTGAAATTTGTCCCTAAATAGTTACTCAGGTGTGATTAAGTCAGGAGCTTTTGACAAAAATTCGCCACTCTGATCGGAACTGCCAAAGCGGAGTCTACCAGTTTCAATCTACTGACGAAATACCGGTCTTTGGACCATGGTGGAGGCCCAAGCAAATACTTAGCATATTTAAAATAAATTTTACACTGCTTTATAAAACAATCCAAAAACGGTTAACGTAGGGGAAATTTGGTGAAACAACCGCATTATGCCATCAGGCCGATATATCATTAGTCCCGAGTATGGGGACTAATCGAGTTATATAACTCTAAATCGAATATCAGGACTAATTCACGCCTTGCTCGGAAAAGCTTTCCTTAAGCAGAACTGACATTTTTAAGGGTATCAACAATAATAAAAGCACGAGTGTACTTGATTTTTCTTTTTTGTCATGACTTGCAATAAGCCTTATCGGCAACTAGAATATTTTATATTTCTCCGCTACCATCCGGTGAAGGACTTTTATCAGTCCGCTGCAATCAGATTGTCGTATATTTCTCAAATTTGATATTTCACACAACTATCTTGTCATAATGTCTTGTTGCGGCTGTTACTTCAACTACTTGTGACTTTGACTATGACTACTTGCCACTGTAACAATATTTTTTTTTCGCGGAGAGGATGAAAGAGATTAGTTGTTGTCTGATGGTTTCCCTCTACGCGTTTTTTAAACAAATAATTCTGAAAGTTTAAAATAAGAAATATGATGAGAAACAATTTTCAAGCAATATAGATTTATGTTTAAGCTGAATACTATTGCCAAACACATACATTTGATAAGTTTACCGGTTAATTACAAGAGTTACGCTTTTCTAAGGGTATCAACAATAACGAGTGTACAAGTGGCATTCATTGATGGACCTATTGGGACTCCTAAGTAAGTAAGCGCTTGAACATTTTTTATTTTCGTATTTTCGAACATTTATTTTCGAACTATTTTTTCGAACATTTTTTATGTTTAAGCTGAATACTATTGCCAAACACATAAATTTGATCACTTTACCGGTTAATTACAAGAGTTACGCTTTTCTAAGGGTATAAACAATAACGAGTGTACAAGTGGCATTCATTGATGGACCTATTGGGACTCCTAAGTAAGTAAGCGCTTGAACATTTTTTATTTTCGTATCTCCTGTCATAATACATATATCCTCACACTTTATAATAAGAAATAATGTATAAATATACAATATAATATAAATATACAAACGAACACATTCTACCTTCAATACACTAAAATATTTCATTATTCCATGTGGGGTTCTACTAATATTTAAAATTTCGTCAGCATAACCTATAAAGGACACATCAATCCTGTACATACATTTTGTTGGGGTTCATATTGCCTTTGATTTTGGAATTACTGAAAAGATTTGGCCATTTTTTTGTGTCCCCTGCCTTATACCCTCTTTTACTGGTATATCGATTTCTAAAAGTTTATCGCAATCTCAATTGGGATATCCTATTCTAACAGAAATATTGCTTTACATTGAGTCACGATGTTCTATGACCGAATGTGTTACACACTGCTGCCGCATGCAAAATATGTTGAAAAAATGTTTCACATATGTTCAAAAAATGTTCAAAATATGTTCAAAATATGAGAAAAAAAACGGATCATGGACCACTAAAACTAAGAAATCACCGTTATTTTCTGCGTTAGTCAGTACAAACAACAGAGAATACGAGGCATGATCACATTAGAGCGATAGCTAGAACTTATGTATACTAGTCTGATTAGCCTGCTTAGGCAAAGTGACACCGCCGTTAAGCTATTTGACTATCCCCCTATTTTCCTTAAGTTTACAAAAACAGACACACACAAAGGCGATTAACAATGAACACAGTCAGCTGGTTTCATATATTCAGAAGCTATACATCTGCAATTAAAGGAAATTGCATAATATCCGTAGCTTTCAATTAATGGTGGCGGATGCTGCACGCAGTTTAGCAAGTATGACCAGTGATGTCTCATGGCGTTAGGATTAAGCTGAAGCTAAGAAAACTTGATTTTTCTGAGAGGGGGGAGGGGACTTATAATTCTTTTTTGAACAAGAACTAAAAGCTCATATGGCACTTATGACGAGGTCGGAAGAGCCAAGAGCTTATATGGTATGAGCTCTAGCAAAATTCTAAGAATCAATCGGTTGCTTTAAAAGGAATATCAGATGCTTAATGCCGGTCGGAATTTAAAATAAGAGCTCTGAGTCACGAGGTCCTTCTAAATATCAAAATTCATTAAGATCCGATCACCCACTCATAAGTTAAAAATACCTCAATTTTTCTAGTTTTTACTCTCCCTTTAGCCCCTCAGATAGTCGAATCGGGGAAAACGACTATATAAAGTCAACTTGTGCAGGTCCCTGACACACCTACCAATTTTCATCGTCCTAGCACGTCCAGAAGCACCAAACTCGCCAAAGCACTGAGCCCCATCCCTTAACTCCCCCAAAAAGCTGATCCAGTCCGGTTAAGTCAATCACGAATCTACGACATTTATAAGCGTTTTCCAAGATTTGCGGTTTCTCCTCCAACTACCCGAATGATAACAGATCTGATCGGGATTTGAATTAAGAACTCTGAGACAGGAGTTCCTTCTAAATATATAATTTCATTAAGATCCGGTCACCCGTTCTTAAGTTAAAAATACCTCAATTTTTCTAATTTTTCCAAATTAACAACCCCCAGCTCCTCCAAAGAGAACGGATCCGTTCCAATTATGCCAATCACGTATCTCTAACTTGTGCTTATTTTTCCTATCAAGTTTCATCTCGATCTCTCCACTCTAAGCGTTTTCAAAGATTTCCGTTTCCTCCCTCCAACCCTGTATGTCCTCGGATCCAATTCGAATTGAAAATGGAGCATCTGAGACGTAAGATTCATCTATATATCAAGTTTCATTAAGATCCGAGCACCCATTCGTAAGTTACCTCGATTTTCACGTTTTCCAAGAATTCCGGTTTCCCCCTCTAAATCCCCCCAATGTCACTGGATCTTGTTGGGATTTAAAATTAGAGTTTTAAAGCACAAGATCCTTCTAAATATCAAATTTCATTAAGATCTGATCACCCGTTCGTAAGTTACAAATCCCTCATTTTTCTAATTCATCCGAATTAACCCCCCCACCAACTCCACCAAAGAGACTGGATCCGGTCTGGTTATTTCAGTAACTTATCTTGGACTTGTGTTTATTCTTCCAGATTTCCGATTCCCCCTCCCCGCTCCCAATGACAATGGATCCAGTCAGGATTTAAAATAAGATATCTAAGCGACAAGGTCCTTCTAAATATAAAATTTCATTAAGAAATGATCACTCCTTCGTAAGTTAAAAATACCTCATTTTTTCTAATTTTTCAGAATTAACCCTAGCCCCCCCCCAACTGCCCCAAAGAGAGCGGATCCGTTCCGGTTATGTCAAACACGTATCTAGAACTTGTGCTTATTTTTCCCACCAAGTTTCATCCCAATCCCTCGTTTTCCAAGATTTTAGGTTCCCCCCAACTCCCCCCCCAATGTCACCGGATCTGTCCGGGATTTGAAATAAGAGCTCCGAGACGCGAAATCCTTCCAAACTTCAAATGTCATTAAGATCCGATCATTCCTTCGTAAGTTAAAAACACCTCATTTTTACAATTTTTTTAGAATTAACCCTTCCCCCCTCCAGGCCCCCAAACAGAACAGATCCTTTCCGGTTATGTCAATCACGTATCTAGGACTTCTGCTTGTTTTCCCCACCAAGTTTCACCCCAATCCCTCCACTCTAAGCGTTTTCCAAGATTTTTGGTTCCCCCTCCAACTCCCCCCATGTCATCAGATCTGGAGCTTTAATTTAAAATAAATTAACCGGCCCCCCACTCCCACCAGATGGTCAAATGGGAAAATCGACTATTTCTAATTTAATCTGGTTCGGTCGCTGATACGCCTGCCAAATTTCATCGTCCTAGCTTACCTGGAAGTGCCCAAAGTAGCAAAACCGGGACCGACAGACAGACAGACTGACAGAATTTGCGATCGCTATATGTCACTTGTTAATACCAAGTGCCATAAAAAGAAGGTACAATATAATTTCCACGTCCTCAAACCTTTACACTTCAACGACGGAGATACAAGTAAAGAGAAAACTGAAGAAACGGTATAGTCTTAAGGCATTATACCGTGGGTGCAAAAATATTCGAAAACTACAATAGTTGCCCAGCAAAACAAGAAAAAAATCACGTATCAATGTAAATAAAGTTTAATTTTAATAGACTAGAATCTGAAATTTCATAAGACAATTCTTATATTATATTTTATAATTATAGAATATAGTATAATTTTTATGTTACACTTTAATAACAACAAAATTAACCTTTTTTGCAGGTACTTCCGTTTCTTTCAAAAAATCTCACCTCATTCAACGAACAATAACTGTACACATCAATATTTATTTATTTATCGGCAATTTTTTTCTCGAAAACCACACTGAAATTTGTTTCTGAAAATTGCCATACTACCATTTTCGGCCGTTAAAAGGCAATCTAGACAGGTCACGACTTAGGAAAAACTCGGTTAGTGCTTTAATTTTCAAAAAAACATTTCGCAAATGAATGACGCCATGAATAACTGGAACAATTATGATAGATTTTCTCAAAGACGAGTAATAAAAAAAACTAAAAAAATTAAAACAATATTAAAGAAACAATTTGATGTGATTATCGATAGTATAGAATAATTTGTCGGTATTGATATCTAGGAAGGTTCGCTGAATAAATTAAAATGAAGTTTTGCAAGGGATAAAAAAACTGTACTAAGCAAAGGAAGTCCCCTGATACTGATTCTAAGCTACAATAAATTGGGGGTCAGCGGGGTGTGGGATTAGTAATAGTTTTTGTTTTGTTTTATCAAGCTATTTTCTCAGAATAATTTTCACATAAGTTTCCCAAACCAAAATGTACGGATGTAAACTGAGTCCCGTATTCAGTATAACTTACTCTTTTCTGGATGTACTTAAGTTTTTCCAGTTGCTGCTTTTGCACTTGCCTCTGATAGTTGTTAAATTTCCCAACTTCAACAATGATTTCATCCAAATTGTCCATCAGATTTCGCATGTGCTTCTCAAGCATCGAACTATAAAAAAATGAGGTGATTCACTACGAATATGTGATTTATGTATAAAGATAAATTTCATTTAAGGTAAGGAGTTACTACCCGGACAAACTCTAGGCTGTATTTTAAACAAGGTAGCAGAACGATTTGAATGAGTAAAATTCCAGTAGGTAAAATGGGTATCCAGTAGGTATCAATAGGTATCAAAATTCCATAGGTAACACTCATATAATGAGAAGAATCTCAGTTCTTTATACCTTTTATTTGGGGTCTCCAATTGCCTTGAAATGGCTCATAGAAAATCATGGACTATTTGAATTATCCTTATTTCATGACTATATACCTTAGTTCTGCCCTACGATGGATGGGTGATAGACTATCTGTCAACAAGTGAAATGACATCATTTTTATACAATCCTTAAAAAGGCTTATGCCAGATTTGCCCCTCACTCAGACTATCGGTCTTAGCTTTTTATCTTGTTAGCCATGTCTTGATGGCAAATTGATTTTAATTCAAATCAGGAATCAGCTGAAATACCAAATACTGGATATCTCTCATTGACCTAGCTCAACGATTTGTCTCTAAAAGATCAAGATAGGCCCAAGTAGGGACTGTTAACCCTATACTAAATGTACATTCGTTGATCTGAAAAAATTCTTTTTTTCACAGTGGCGTTAATTAAGAGGAGGTGAGCACGTGCCTCCAAGATTTTAAAAAATAGCTTTTTTTGGTGCTTTAAAATAAAAAACAAATTAGACAAAAAGAATATAAATCGAATGGAACTAGCATCTGATAAACTAAAGTTGCCTTTAATATATATATATATATATATATATATATATATATATATATATATATAGAATGAAAAGAGAAATCATCAATGTAACATACATATATATATATATATATATATATATATATCTATATATATAAAAATAAGTTGTCTGTCTGTGGATGTGTGGATCAGGTGACGTCACCTGAAAAAACTGGATCAGGTGACGTCAAAACTGAAAAAACTAAAAAAAGGCAAAAACTACAAAAAAAACTAAAATCTATATATATAAAAATAAGTTGTCTGTCTGTGGATGTGTGGATCAGGTGACGTCACCTGAAAAAACTGGATCAGGTGACGTCAAAACTGAAAAAACTAAAAAAAGGCAAAAACTATAAAAAAAACTAAAAACTAATAAAAAAAATAAAAAAGCTAAAAAACTAAAAAAACTAAAAAAAGGCAAAAACTACAAAAAAAAACTAAAAACTAATAAAAAAGCTAAAAAACTAAAAAAACTAAAAAAAGGCAAAAACTACAAAAAAAAACTAAAAACTAATAAAAAAAATAAAAAAGCTAAAAAACTAAAAAAACTAAAAAAACTAAAAAAAGGTAAAAAACTAAAAAAAATAAAAAACTAAAAAAAATAAAAAAAAAGGAAAAAACTGAAAAATAAGCTAAAATAAAGGTAAAAACCAATAAAAAACTAAAAAAAAAACTGAAAAAACTAAAAAAAGGCAAAAACTACAAAAAAAAACTAAAAACTAAAAAAAAAAGTAAAAAAGCTAAAAAACTAAAAAAACTAAAAAAAACTAAAAAAAGGTAAAAAACAAAAAAAATAAAAAATAAAAAAAAAAATAAAAAAAAGGAAAAAACTGAAAAATAAGCTAAAATAAAGGTAAAAACCAATAAAAAACTAAAAAGAAAATAAGGAAAAAACTGAAAAAAATTTTCATCTAAAAAACTAAAAAAAACTAAAAAAGGTAAAAACTAAAAGAACTAAAAAAGAAAAAAATAAATGACGAAACTCAAAGAGAAAGCGACCAGGACAAAAGGAATGTTCGATTAGCAATCAACAAAGCACCGGGACACAGGGAGTATAAATGACGACCAGGACATAAGTAAAAAAAAAACTATCTATATATATAAAAATAAGTTGTCTGTGGATCTGTGGATCGTGGATCAGGTGACGTCACCTGAAAAAACTGGATCAGGTGACGTCAAAACTGAAAAAACTAAAAAAAGGCAAAAACTACAAAAAAAAACTAAAAACTAATAAAAAAAATAAAAAAGCTAAAAAATTAAAAAAACTAAAAAAAGGCAAAAACTACAAAAAAACTAAAAACTAATAAAAAAGCTAAAAAACTAAAAAAAACTAAAAAAAAGGCAAAAACTACAAAAAAACTAAAAACTAATAAAAAAATAAAAAAGCTAAAAAACTAAAAAAACTAAAAAAACTAAAAAAAGGTAAAAAACTAAAAAAACTAAAAACTAAAAAAAACTAAAAAAAAGGAAAAAACTGAAAAATAAGCTAAAATAAAGGTAAAAACCAATAAAAAACTAAAAAAAAACTGAAAAAACTAAAAAAAGGCAAAAACTACAAAAAAACTAAAAACTAATAAAAAAAAGTAAAAAACTAAAAAACTAAAAAAACTAAAAAAACTAAAAAAAGGTAAAAAACTAAAAAAAATAAAAAATAAAAAAAACTAAAAAAAAAGGAAAAAACTGAAAAATAAGCTAACATAAAGGTAAAAACCAATAAAAAACTAAAAAGAAAAAAAGGAAAAAACTAAAAAAAATTTTCATCTAAAAAACTAAAAAAAAATAAAAAAAGGTAAAAACTAAAAGAACTAAAAAAGAAAAAAAATAAATGACGACACTCAAAGAGAAAGCGACCAGGACAAAAGGAATGTTCGATTAGCAATCAACAAATCACCGGGACACAGGGAGTAAAAATGACGACCAGGACATAAGTAAAAAAAAAAATTAACAAAACTAAAAAGAAGGTAAAAACTACAAAAAAACTAAAAAGAAAAAAAAACTAAAAACTAATAAAAAAACTAAAAAATCTAAAAAAAAGAAAAAAAACTAAAAACTAATAAAAAAACTAAAAAATCTAAAAATCTAAATAAACTAAAAAAGAAAAAAAAAGGAAAAAAATAAAGGAGAAAAACAAAACTAAAAAACGAATGTATATACAGACCGGTACACCGGGATACAAATGACGACCGGGACACAGGGAATATAAATGACGACCGGGACACAGGGACACAACTACAACGGGGACACCGGGGGAAACAGGGGGATGTAAATGACGACCGGGACACCGGGACAGGGAATGGTCGATTAGCAATCACCATCAACAAAGCTCAAGGGCAATCATTAGAATCATGAGGTATAGATCTGAATACAGATTGTTTTCTCATGGACCATTATATGTTGCATGTTCAAGAGTCGGTAAACCTGACAATCTATTTATATGCAAAGACAATGGGACAGCAAAGAATGTTGTATATTCGCAAGTTTTACGTAGTTAAAACCATATATATATATATATATATATATATATATATATATATATATATATATATATATATATATATATATATATATATATATATATATATATATATATATATATATATATATATATATATCTATATTCACAGGTGGGACATAGGGACACAACTACAATGGCGCGTAACTATTATGGCGCGTAACGACTTACGCGCGCGGGGGGGCTTGGGGGGGCCGCTTTTAATGAAATATCTCTAGATATTTTTTTCCTATTGCCAAGAACACAAACAAATCACAAATCCCTAAATCAGCACATATATCACTAGATTATTGAAAAAAAAAATCACTAATCAACCAAAAAACTAAAATCTATTTATTCTTTACCGGGTCGCAACCCTGACCACACATCTATTACGAATCAACTGTGCAAGTCAAAGCATGAAGCCTCCCGAGTCCAGCATGGCTATGCATGTTCCTCCTCCACCTTACTGCTTAGAGGTCCAATTTTCACTGCCTGCCTTGGACTTACTAAATCCTTTAAATTTTTTCACCAGTGAGCACACCATTTAAGAACGTCCTGCTTTCGTTTGACCTCCAATAAATTGTCAGAAAGAATGATTCTTGGCAACCTATCAACTTTTGTCTGGGAAACGCAACCTAGCCATCTTGATCTTTCTTTTATTATAGCTTTGGTGTTTCAAGTCAAATAACATTTTTCTTATAGCTTATTACTTGATATATGATGATTCAAACGAGAGCCTAGAGATATCCTTACACATTTCTTCTGGAGATCATTTAATATTATCTTTAGTATAATCCATATGATCATTTAGAATAATCCTTATTTTTCTTTACTAGTGAGACCATACTAGTTAAGCAGGACAAAACGAGAAAACATAGGACCAACATTTTTTCTTTCAAAACGCCAATGTTTCTGAGCCATGCATTGCCACCGTTATCACCTTGGCTTCTCATTTCCTAATTTTAGTTCTAGGACTAACTTTCCTGTTATTCCAGACTTTTTTCTTCGCAGTGAAAACACACCTATTGCCCTTTTCAACTTTTTCAATTTTCACTCCATCCACAATCCACACTAATACTACTACCTATGTAAGTCAAGCTATCCCCTTGGTGAATGTTCTCGCCACCTAAAATTACCTCTCCATCATACTTTAAGCGACTCAGTCCCCTTAACATTATTTTTCAATCATATTCTCACATCCTGAAACCTTTAAATCTACGAAAATTCATCTACTTGACTAATTATTACCCTGGGCACTCAAATCGGGCTAGGAAGCTTCTTGGGCCAAACAACCGTTACAGTGCTAAAAAATAGAAGTTAAAACTCCTTTTTTTAAATAAAAAAGTTTCAGGTGTGAATAGAACGACTTCTACTTTTACAACTGTTACAACTTTGCAAAAAAAATATGAATAAAGGATTGCAACAATAGTTACTGGAAAATGGGTTTCTGACAGACCAGCGATGTCCCACTTATGCTTGTTGATTTCTCGTACAAGTAGATCCTTCTTTCCTCCCTTAGCCAGGGTCCTTAAATTTAGACTTCCTATTGCCAATGTTCTCTTAGGGGTAAAAAGGGGAGGGGGGGTCCAATTCAGGATTTGCTACATTGGAAATTGTAGTTGCTGCGTAGCCGGTCATCAGGCTATCAGTAACCTTTCAAGCAGAGCCGGTCGTCACATCATCGGCTACCCTGGACGCGGTATCTGGTTCGTCGGTTGCCCCGGACGCGGTAGATCGTATCGCATGGTCGTCGAATAAGACCCCGGACGCAGTGGCATTGGTTCTTATAAGTTTTCTTGTCTTCACTATTATATTACTTGGGAGCAATATCTGAGAAGAAAGCAATATCTCAGCTAGATTTCAGAACAGCGGCAAGCTAATCCTCTCTGTCTCTAGCAGGGGCCATTGTGCTTCAGAAAAACAGAAAATCGTTCTATTCACACAGGATACTTGAGTTTAATCTGGGTATCTGATGTTCGTCTGGATATTAGAATCGATAAAACCACCAACAAAACAATCAATTTTATCGAACTGCTTATTTCTTTGTTTATAACTTTGCTTATGCTGTCATTTATATAAACTATTACTACCATCATTTTTTCACGACTATTCATTCGGATCGTTGGTCTTTGAAGGCCTTATATGCAGGTATTATTTCTTCAACGCGTGTCGATAAAAGCTATCTAACATAGAAGTGGATGTCCAGAGAAAACCCCCCAAAAATAACCACTTCACTCACCTTCTTTACCATTCTTACCTAAAACCTTCATGGAGAAATGGTAGAATAAAACTCAGTTACCTCTATTCGTTACTTCACAATTCTATACTAGGGGGAAACGAAAATAGTTATCAAAAAACAAGAGAGGGAGAAAGTGAGAGAGAAAGAGAGATCGAAAGAGAGAGAGAAGAAGGTAAAAATAAAGAAAGAGAGAGAGAAAAAAAGAGAAAGAGAGATAAAGAAGCAGGGATATATTCAAGAAAATAGAAAAGTGATGTTATAAAAACAGAGGAAAAGAACAAGTCAAGATGAATTAACTTACGAAACACCCAAATCAAGTACTTGAGGTACTTCCAATGGTCCTCTTCTTTCGTCTATTTCACAAAGTAAAGCATTCATCAAATGGGAATTGTGAATAACTACTTTCATTTCTGTGTAGAGTAAATCAAACGCTAATTTGGTGTTTTTAAAACCCTCATATGTCAAGTCACCCTCTTTGAATAACGAAACAGCTAATGGTGTCAGCCTGTAAGCTTTTAGATACAAAAAACCTCGTGAAGTCTTCAATGGATCTGAAATAAAATAATATTGTATTTATTTCAACAAAAGAGAAAAGGCAACTACCGAATACACCTCTGCAAAAAAAACGAATAAAGGACTGCATAAATAAATCATTCTTTGCAAAATCAAGCTACAAAAAGCTGCCAGAAATGTCTAAAACCTGCCATCCTTCAGAAAATTTATAGACAGAAAAATCACTCATTGGGGATGAAAAGTTAACTGTCAAACACAACTTTGCAAAAAGAAAATCACTATTTAAGGACTGCAAAGATATTATTTCATTAATTTATTGATTCGAAGTAATTTCTTTATTTTCATTACAGATAAACTACTATCAAACAGTTCGTGGTAACGAACTGTAGTAAGGAGCGACCCCTCAATAGTAACCAAAACTCTAAAAAATGGAATTTTGATACCAATAGCTACATAAAAAGAATCGAATTTTAATGCTGATCTTAAATATATAGGTTTCATCAAGTTTAGTCTTACCCATCAAAGGTTACAACCCCTGAAAGTTACAGAATCTTAACGAAAATCACACCATCAGATTCAGCGTATCAGAGAACCCTATTGTAGCAGTTTCAAGCTCCTATCTACAAAAAATGTGGAATTTTGTATTTTTTCACGGACGACTGTTTAATTTCTCTTCTTAAGGGGTGATCGTATCGAACCAGTGGTCCTAGAATGTTGCGAGAGGGCTCATTCTAACGGAAATGAAAAGTTCTAGTGCCCTTTTTAAGTGACCAAAAAAATTAGAGCGCACCTAGGCCCCCTCCCACGCTAATTATTTTCCCAGTCACCGGATCAAAATTCTGAGATAGCCATTTTATTCAGCGTAGTCGAAAAACCTTATAACTATGTCTTTGGGGACGACGTACTCCCCCACAGTCCCCGTGGGAAGGGCTACAAGTTACAAACTTTGACGAGTGCTTACATATAGTAATTCAATTCAATTCAATTTATTTATAACCCATCTAGAAAAAGAGGGCGGAACGCCCTTAAGATGGAGTAATAAGAAAAAAAAAAGGTACAAATAAATACAAATCAACACAATCAAACAATTAAATAAGTAATGCTGACCATGGATGAGATACTATCGACATAGAAGAACGAAAATCATGAAGCCTTTTATCAATAATAGATGTAGGAGAAACTAGGCGGAATTTGTTCACTAAGTAACTATTTCTAGTCCAAGGAGGGTAACTGAGAAGGAATTTAGCATAACGAAAATATACTCTACGAACAGATAATGGTTATTTGGAAGTATACAGACGTTTTCAGGGGGGATTTTTGGTTGGGGGGGGGGGGGGGGTTGAGAAGAGGGGATATGTTGAGGGAGCTTTCCTTGGAGGAATTTATCATGGGGGAAGAAAATTTCCATGAAGGGAGCGAAGCATTTTCTAGCATTATTTAAAAAAGTGATAAAAAAATAAATATGAATAAGTTTTTTCAGTTGAAAGTAAGGAGCAGAATTAAAACTTAAAACGAACAGAAATTATTACGCATATGATGGGCTCACCTCCTCCGAATACTTCGCTCTTTACGCTAAAGTATTTTTAGTAATTTCAACTATTTATTCTACGGCTTTTGTGATTCAGGGGTCATTCTTAAAAAATTTGGACAAAATTTAAGCTTTAGTGTAAAGAGTGAGGTACTGACGAGGGAGTGAGTCACCTCATATACATAATAAAAACATGAGAATACGGAAGTTCGTCACGTAAGCTAATTTATAAGTTACGTATATCTTTTACTAATGAAAACATTCGTACAAAATTAAAAGTTCTACTTGCCTTTCTAAGTAACCAAAAAATCGGAGGGCAACTAGGCCTCCTCCCCCGCTCCTTTTTTTCTCAAAATTATTCGATCAAAACTATGAGAAAGCCATTTAGCCAAAAAAAAAACAAATATACAAATTTCGTTTTAATTATTCATTTGCGGATAACCAAAATCAAAACATGCATTGATTCAAAAACGTTCAGAAATTAAATAAAAAAAAAGTTTTTTTTAACGGAAAGTAAGGAGCGACATTAAAAAACGAACAGAAATTACTTCGTATGTGAAAGGGGCTGCTTCCTCATCAACGCCCCGCTCTTTACGCTAAAGGTTTTTACTGTTTTAAAAAGTAGAGTTAAGAGAAAGAGTCAAACTGAATATTGAATTATTTGCTCCTTTTTTCCTGCTCTCTTCTCGATTATTCTTCCTTTGTCTGCCGTTTTCTTTTCAAGCCCTTACAAGTTGAATAAAAATAAAACTAATATATATTTTCAGTTTCAATAGTTAACTTTGGTCAGAAAGAAACGAAACACAAAAATGAGAAAAAAAACTAATTGATACCAAGATAATGGATTCTTCAATATTAGTCTACTGGGTTTACCGGGAATCTTGCTATGCACTTTGATATTAACCTATAAAGATTAATTTGCAAAACTTAGTAAAATTATAGGAAACCGTTGGAACAGCGAAAATATAAAACGTAAGAAAGAAAAAAAATGTTTAGGAAATAATAGGAACATCCCAAAAATTTAGACACTTTGGTGGGAGGTGGGCTATCCCCGTATATACCTGGATCAAACTACACATTAAAATACGTAATTTATTATAGAATAGTAACTATGTTGTAAGATACGCAAACCACCACACTGCAGAATAAGCAAAATACACAAAGGCATTTTCTAAATAGGATATTTTTCAGTCTCGAATTTAATAGTCCACTTTAGTAGGCTATGAAAGGCTAATACGGCTGCCAAGGCTTTCAAAATATAAACTATTTTTACGGCACGGCCCCACATTATTGCCTACATTGTGGCGATACTTTCAAGGGAAAACTTACACATATACGAGCACAGTAGTTTCTCTAATAAGACAATAGACGCCATAACTTGTGTTATGCCAAGATGGTTCTCGCCTAGCAATTGTAGCCGTGTACCGGCCAACAGCAACTTATAAGAAGCCGAGAGAGGGACTGACAGCAGATCATGAATTTTCTGTCTACCTGGAGAAGATCTGTAACAAATTTAAATCCGTATTGGTATGCGGAGACCTAAACATACCTAAAATGGATTGGAAAAATCATTCCTTCAGGATGAGAAGCCAGAACTCAAAAGATCAACTAATACACTATCTTGACCTCACTAGCGAGTTGAACCTAGCGCAGAGTGTCCTCGAGCCTACGCGTCAAACCAATACTTTGGAAGTTGTATTCAACACGCCCGTGGTAGACCTGCTCGTTACAAAAACAGTCGTTAACCCCGTTACAAGCGACCACGAACATGCTGTCCACTGCCAAGTCCGTGCTGAACAACTCAAAATTCGTACACAGGATGATGGACCCACTTTTAAATTAAACTTCCATAAAACAGACATAACAACACTCAAAATAATACTAGAGCATACCGATTGGGACAACCTTGTGTATAACCTACCAATCGCCGAAGCCTGGGAAATTTTCTATGGCATACTTCACCGAGCCGTCACTCAAACCACACCATTCAGGAACAAAAAACACATTGGAAAAAGGATATTCCTTCCCAAGCACATAAGAAAGCTCATCAGGGACCGGAGGAAGTCATATAGGGATTATAAAGCCTCTGGAAGCATAAGTAGACTCGCCAAGCTTCAGAAACTCAGCTCAAAATGTAGAAAAGCTATCAGAAACTACAACAAAGATTGCGAACGAGAAGAATTCCAGAAAATAAGAACAAAAAGCGATTTCTACAACCTGTGCAAACGCAAGCTAGGTCAGCAACAGAAACTACCAACACTAATAGATCGAAGTGATGTGGTCCATAGCACTAGCCTAGATAAGGCGAATGCTCTTGTAAAATTCTTCGCCAGTACGTTCACTGTTGACGATGGCTATTTACCTCAACTCCAAGACTCACACCCAGGAAGCGAGCTCCACAGCATTGGCTTCACGCCAGGAAGTGTTCTAAGAGCAATGAAGGGCATGAAAGCGTCAAAAGCACTCAATCCTGATGGCATCCCGTCCTTCATCCTGAAAGAAGTGAGAGACGAGCTATGTGGACCTCTGGCAATACTTTTCCAAATCTCATTCGAGCAATGCAAGTTTCCTACTTCCTGGAAGCTATCCCATGTAACACCTATTTTCAAAGGAAAAGGGAAACGGAGTGACCCGGAGAATTATCGCCCAATCAGCCTTACTTCACCTTTCCTGAAAATCATGGAAAGGGTCATAGTGGAAAAGTTAAACTCGCACCTCGAATTGAACAACCTCATCTCAGACCATCAGCATGGCTTCCATAAAAATCGTTCTACTGTTTCCCAACTAGTAGTGATACACGACTACATCCAGTCTACCCTTGACCATGGGATTCCAATAGATATTATCCTAATCGATCTACTTAAGGCCTTCGACCGAATATCCTTGCGAAAACTCATCCACTGCCTTGAAGTCTATGGAATCCAGGGACAGCTAAAAAATTGGCTCTCAGCGTACTTGAATGATAGAAAAATAGCAGTCAAGGTTGCAGACACACTATCCACATGGACAGATGCAACCAGTGGCGTCCCACAAGGTAGTGTTCTCGGCCCAGTCTTGTTCGTCATGTACATAGACATTTGCATAAATGCCATTTCCAAAACCGACTTCGGCCTGTTTGCAGACGATACGAAGCTCCTGGGAGAAGCTAGTGCATCATCACAAATCCAAAGCGACTTGGACGCCCTGACAGAGAAGCTCGAAGAATGGCAACTTTCACCAAATTTAGCAAAATGCTCTGTCGTCCATCTTGGCCGCCAAAATCCGATGTACACATACAAAATGAAAGGTATCGACCTGACAAAATCTACCTGTGAAAAGGACCTAGGTGTAATTCTGAGCTTGGACCTCAAACCAGAAAAGCATATCGGCCTGGTTGTGCGTAAAGCGTCGAATACTCTCTGGCTACTCAGTCATTCCCTACGAAATCACTCAAAGATCTTAGCATACACAAGCTACGTCAGGCCACAGCTTGAATACGCCACTGTCATCTGGTCGCCATATCTCAAAAAGGATATTGACAGAATAGAACGGGTCCAGAAACGCTTTGTAAAAGGACTTCAAGGATTCAGAAACCTTCCGTATGACGAAGCTCTAAGAAGGCTCACTCTCCATAAACTTGAGACAAGAAGAACGATCTTAGACTTAAAAACCCTCTTCAAGATAGTTCATGAGAATTTTGGGAACGTAAAAGACAAGCTTGTTCAAATAACTCCCCAAAGCAACACAAGATCGCACAGTCTGCAATTGGAGCCTGTGAAGATGAAGATTGCAAGATCTAATTCTTACCAACATTCGTTCATACTCCGGGTCATCAGGATCTGGAACAAACTACCATTCCCAGTCGAAAAGATGAAATCACTGGAAGCCTTCTCCAATAGCCTAAACATAAACATACCATATCTCGAGACTTTTAACGTAGGACGACTTTAAATGGAAATCATGCTGCAGTCGATCCTCTCTTTGCCCTGCCATAACATTTTTCTTTTAAAAAGGTGTCAGCTGTATAGAAATTTTGTATTGAGAGGCGCGAGGAATAAAGTTATTTATTTATTTATTTATCCATACCAGAAGGCCCAAAAAAAAATCTGAATTGTTTCAAAATTATGAAGTTTTTGGAATAATATCAAGTTTTTGTCAATTTTGCCATGCTGCACCACGAAAATAAGGAAAAAAGTATTTAGTTATATTTGAAAAAGGTTTTTAGTCCTCCTAAAGCAATTCTTTCTTAAGCTGTTTGGTGCTATGTATTTTTGGCTTGTTTTCTGGTGGTTTTCATGCAGGTTTTTTTTTTTTTTTTTTGACATCCAATAGAACCGAAAACTCTGCTGAAATCTTAGCTGAATATAGAAGTCTTTTTAATTACAAACACAAGTCCCGATTTTTTTCTTATTTTTAACCCATATACATGATAATTTTAATGCATAAATTCAAGAAAGTACCATTTGCACTCCGTTTGTAAAACTGATAGATTAAGATAAAAGAGAAACTACCGTATACTAAGACGATGGAGTCTTCAATAGTTGTCTGATAGGTGTACTGGGAATCTAGAAAAGCTGGTGTTAGAAACTGTCCTTGCTGTGTACTTTGATACCATCCTACTTGCAAGTGGTCCACATTGACTTTCCTCAGCAGCCTCATTGTATCCATTTGATACTGCTCTAGAAATAAAATCCAGGGATTAAAAAACTTACGGATATTATATGAATAAAGACATCTTTCACACAACTTATGCAATTCTTTATGTTAAGCAGTGAAGTTATGTTAACTTTAGTACAACTTTTCACACTTAAACAAATTCTTCAATACTTGGCCCTTGCAAACATCCATAAAACCATCATCTAAAATCGTGACAATCATCATAGACAACCACTACTACTCACTGCCGCACCAGGCCGCAAGAGGCCAACACAGCTATGCACGGTCCTTCACCATCCCATTCTATTTAAAACCTCCCTTTTTGCACACTCCCAAGACGTTCCAATATCCTTTAAATCCGTCTTTATACCTCCTGCCACCCTGCCCTGTCCATCCCTTTAGGGGGTGGTCTGCTTTCCTTTTGGTCAAAAAGGACAATGCTTGGTAATTTGTCATCCTTCATCTGCAGAATATGTCCTAGCCATCTCAATCTTTCTCTCATTATAGTCGTAGAAAGCAGGATAGAGCCACATTTTTTTGTGGCCAATATGGTCAGTCAGACAGTTGCTCTTTTTTGTGACCAATATGGTCAGTCAGACAGTTGCCCAAAACAATCTGTAGACAATCCCTCTGGAAACACCAATCAATCCACCTTTTGGAATGTCCACATTCCAGAAACATACTAGACCACTATCTAAGTGTAGCTTCCAGTATTCTAATCTTGATAGACTTAACTAAAATTCGATAATTAAAATCCATGGCAAAGACCAGGCACAAATATAATTTTGAAATTTGAAAAAAACAGCACCATCTAAATTTTAATTGCTCCAAAGTAAATATCGTCATAAAACAACCTACCATCCACCAGAAAAAAAAACAATAATAGGTGACAACTTATATTTGACTGACAATAAAATAATGCCACTCAATAACAGTTACATTTCCTTAGTTGTCTCATCATTATTTTTTCAGGAGTATCCAACCAGCAGTTATAATTACAACTACTAACAACTCACTGCAGCATCTAACCGCCTGAGGCCAACACAACTGTGCAGGCTACTCTTCCATCCCAATCTATCCAAACCTCTTTACCCCCTCCCAAGAAGTTCCAACTTAATTCAAATCCTTCCTTACAAACTCTTCCAACCCCAATTGGGGATGACCTGCTGTCATTTGGCCCTACATACATGAACAAAAAGGATTTTATTTGAGGAATATATAACATGGAAATGCTACAGAATGATTATTTATTAGATCAATGAAAACCCTGCAAACTAACAAATTAACAACATACAAGGAATAAACAGAATGTTGCAAATTTTTACACTTTATGCACCAAGACTAATACCATCTAGTGCCTGGAAGTAGTATTAAATTGGTATTACAGCTAGCCAAGTGCTATAGCACAGAAAATAAAAAAGAACAAGGTAAAATAAAAATAAATTAGGTTGTTTCATGAAAGAAAACATGGCTAGGTTGTTTTACTTTTTCTCAACAAAAAATTAGCCTTTGTAAACACTAGCAATTTTTTAGAATTTATTTAGTTTTATTGTGATCAATGGTCTTACTTAATGTCATTCACAAGACTGGTCAATTTAATGTCATTCAAAAGACTGGGATTACGACAAGTAAATGAGAAAAGTACTTGTCCTTAAATGAAAGCAATAAGCTTGTTGGGCAAAAGGAAAAGGAGGAAAGAATTCATCCATCAGGAAGTACAAAAAGCAGTTTGGAAAAACAAAGATAGGAACTTAACAAGACATTCTAATGCAAAAGCCACTCATCTCTTTGCCAAATCATCTTCAACACTCACCTTCATCACTTGGATCATCTAGGTTTTTTGGAAATGGGAAGGAATTTGTAACTTCAAGTTTTTTGTCTGAGGCAAGGCCCAATAAAACTCCTTGGGCTAAATCAATGGCTCCAGCACCCTCATCTTGGCAATGCTTAATGATTTTCATAACAACCTTGAAAGAAAAAGGTAGAGATTTAGAAACTTTCATTAGCAATTAGATTATGAATTTTTACTGATTCTGCATATGTGGTCTTTTGGTGAACAGTTTCAAAAACTCACATTGACCCCCCCCCCCCCGCCTGTGTGCAGAGTTTTTTGTCATGACCATGTATGCTGTGACCAAACTTACAGTATTTGTTTTTGCTTTGATACAAAGCAACAACTAATTCTACCATAGCTGCTCCTATCTCCCTCCACAATGATTATCAGCACTGTAATCACTACTCCTATCATGACTAATTCAACTATGACTGCTTCTCAGATATGTTACATGAACATACCTTCTGTCGAAATTATATATGTTCAACCTTGTTGATATGGAACATGTGTTTGCTGAAAGATTGTTTTGTTAAGTTTTTTCTTTCTCCTGTCAAAACTCAGGCACATTTTTGTAGACTCAGCTAGCACCAGTGATTATCAGATATTGTCTTATTATCAGATGATTTCCATATAGGCATATAGATGACAGTTATATTGCCAAGTATTGCTTGTACTTTAAAATACAGGGATTTCACATTCTGAGCTAAAATATGTTATTTCTAATCTATTCAACTAATACAACAAAAACACCATGTTAACTGTGCTTTCTGGTCCCAATCCTACTTAAAAGACCTGGGGACAGGGCACTGATATTTTCTAATCCAGACATCAATGAGAAAGGGTTGTTGGATATCAAATAAATTTGGTAGAAAGTGAGGATTAATTTCTATATTGTGTCAATTATGAGCCCAGCCTAACTTCTCTAGGTCAAAACAATCATTAGGATGTGTACTAGGTTAGGTTAGTTGAAACCTTAGACAATCCAATACCTTAGACTAGTCAATGATGGAGAAACTCAGCTTGTTGGGCACATCTCAAATTGTGTGCCATGTCTGGCTGCAAGTCATGAAGCTTCCAAGGGGTATTTTCTGTGAGGGGGTATCTTATGAGGGGATAAATGTTGATCACCACTAAAAACATTTCAATCTGTCTCCCCCCCCCCTAATGTGGAAATAATAGCCAAAATTATTTATTTTTTCTATTCTCCCAATGATTTCCTCTTGTTTGAGCCTATGTACCTATAAATTGAATCAACTGTGATGAAACAAGAACCAAAAAAGCAAGTGACAGATGCCAAAATGCATCAAAAATATATACTTTTGGCTATACATTTGTACATTTGGCTATACAAAGTATAGCTAATCAGCACATAAGATGTGTTATGTACAATTATTCTGTATAATAGACAGTACGAATTGTTTTCTTAGCATGTTTCCTTCTCTACAGGCCCTTCTCTAGTCTTATACCTAAGTGATATTTTAAAAATAAATGTGTAGAACTTTTGAAACAGGTAGAGACCCCTCAAACAGCTAAAACTTCTAAAACAGCAGTAAAGCTTTACTTTCATCACAAGGTTTCAAAAATGCATATTACTGCATATAGCAAGATTCCCATGATTACATATTCTTTCTTCATCATTATTACAGAGTGCATCCATTTTTTAGCTTTCTAAAATCCCTCTTCAACAAAACTGAAAATGCATAAAGTGGGCAGGGTTTTGAAGCTGTTGGGGTTTGGCAATATGAACAAATAATGACATAAAACTAATATGCAATCATCAGAATCTAGCTATATGCAGCAATTCAAAAAACTATAAATAAAAGAAAAACTCACAAAAAACTAAAATATCTTCCCTTCCAACTTTTAACACCACAGAAGCTTGCCCTTGACTAACCACAATTTCTGGGGAAAATAGGGTTGCAATGATGAAAGATCATGACCATAACAAACAAGGCATAACCAATCAGACCTAGCCCTGATGCTTGCAGGGCTCATGGACTAATATGCTTTGCTCTATAGGTAATGTAATTTTACCTGTAAGCAAAATTGGATGTTGTACTGCCTACCTTTTGTAATATTTAACTAATTGCTCTGATTTGTAGGTTCAAATTTTGTCATAGGCCAATGTCACAACAGCTGTTATTGCAATTGTTCAGAAATAGCTGGCTAAGTTAAACTTGAACGTGAATCATCTTGGATATTAGCATTAATGGAAGCACAGGTTTTGAATTATCTTTTGACTTCTTACTATACAGAAATTACCAGTGATGACTAGAATTAGTAGGCTATTTAAAATATAATTTCATTCATATTGTACAATCCTAACTTTTCCCATGGCTTCAAAACCCTGCCCACTTCACACATTTTTAATTTGCCCCATGGAGGAGGAGGGTCTACCAGAAATGGATGTGCTTCTAGAATTAGCATTTCTAAGTGCTATAGTTGCATAGTTTCCAGTTTAGAGGGACAAAAGTAAAGTTTTATTAAAACAGCTAATAGCATACAATTTATAGCCTAAGCTACTAGCCTATTTTAATTCAAAAAAGGTCATTCACAAGCAATTACATCTTTTTACACCTTTGTTTTCAATTAAAATGTTCTTACCAGACCATCAACTTGTACAGTTTCATTGAAACTTTCATATTCCTGTTTCTTCCTCGCAGCCATTGTTAATTTTCTTTCTATTTCTACCAGATATTGCTCCTAAATTGAAAGTCTGTAATGTTTTCATCAGGGTTGGCTAAATTTCGGCTTAGTTTTTATATTTTCGGTGGTTCCGTTTGAAAAAATGAAGGGTGTTGCGAAAATACCGCTTTCAAGAAACTTTTAAACGAAGAAATACAAAAGGGGTACTCACTGTAGTAGAAGAAACAGCTTCACAATTTGGTTTTTAGCTTTTTCTAAACCAAAAGCTTTAAAACAAATTTCACTTCATTTCATTAAGAAAATTTAGGTTTATTGACTGTTCAGAGTATTTTCCACTTTAACTGTATTTGCTTTGCCTTTGTAAAATTTAGGAGAGAATGATAATAGCAACTGAGTCGTTATTTTGGTAAACTCTTGAAATTACGGCCATGGCTTAAGAAATTTAGCAGGTTTGATGGTCAACTCAGACACATGAAAGAACTGATGAGAAAACCGATCTGTACGAGGGAAAAAGTGTTCAAAGAATAAGTCCAAAATTTTTTCATATTATCACAGATAGCATGCACTTGTATTCAAAAAGTCCCTGAGTTAAGCGTATTTCTTGTTAAGTGCCTTCCCACTTCGTCTTATTTTTACACAGAGAATTAACGGTGGATGATAAAAAATGACGGTTCAAGATAAGAACCACCAAACTTCGAACGTTTGCATGCTTAATAATTGACCCTCTTTCCATCTTCAAAATTTTTTGTTTATTTTTTATTGACAACATAATAAAAACTTATTGGTACCATAGGAAAACTAGAAAAAATTCCTAGCACCCAAAAGCAACCGGAAATATGGGAACCGATATGTCTTCTTATGGTACTGGTAGGTCCTTAAGCATTCGTCGTTGTGCCTCCGTTTTTCAAAAAATGCAATAACGAACCCTCGGACGGCAAGTATTTTCCCCAAACGTCACTCACCATCCAGATTACGACAGCCTCGAGCTGTTTCTGAGCCTATCCCAGTTTTGTCTCCCATTCGCTGCGTTACTTCCAGATATGAAAAAACCTTTGTCCCCTTCATCACAGAAAAAATAAATAAAATAGCCAACTAGTTTCTCCCCTCCCCCCTTCTTTTTTTTGTGAGGTGCTTTAGGTCGTTACACTAATTTGCTTGCCTCCCGCTGTTTTGGTTTAGTTTCCCTTTTAATTCATATGTGTTTTTCGTGTGTTTTATGCTTCGTTCTTTTTTTTGTGAGTTTTTGGACTTTTTTTTAGTGTCCCTTTTAATTTGTAGATATATATGTTTATTTCTTGTTCATTTCTGTGTTATTATACTTTTTTGTCCCCTTTCCTTTTTTTTCTGACTTATATATTTTTTTATTTATTTTTTTGACTCATAATTTGATTATTTATTATTATTAGCTTTGTGTTTTTTGCTTTGTTTGTTTTATTAGTCGACTCCGAAGTCCGAATTCGGCCCTTTGAGGGCTTGTGATAGTGATTTTTTTGAAATAAATATCTTATCTTTATCTCCATTTCCTCATGCGTCTAAACGGAATATAAAAAGCCGAATTCTTTAGAACCTACATTTTTTCTATCTTTATGGAATTCTGCAACAGCGAATGCACACTACCTAAATTTTTAGATATGATATAGTTTCCAATTCTCTGAAGGCACTTTGTATTTTATCGCAGCAAAATATCATTGTCATGCCGTATTAATTTTATTTCTTTTAGGTATTGGGAAATACAAAACTCATTAAGGTTTTAAGCCTCTAAATGAGTAGGCAATTTTGAAATGAACATATTAATGAAAAAAGTATTTATTTGTCAAAGTACTGTTTTCAAACTATATACAGTCTTAGGATCTGAGACTGTTTATAGTTTGAAAACAGTACTGGTGATAAATTAGAATAATAAAACTTACTAAACAAACTAGAATACATATTTATTCTGTGTTCTGGACATGATTTTACTCTTCAATAATTCACTCCAAAAGGTCTTGGGCGTTTAAATTTGCTCTTATGGTGCATAGTAAACAAAACCTTAGTGCGGTAACAATATTCTAATAGCCCCAAGAAAATTTCTAGTAGGGATTATCAAGAAATAATTGAAAAAAATTCAACTATTTGTGGAAAGTCAACTTTGACTAATCTTAATTTCTCATTATACACAGACCCAGAATACTTTTATTGAGCTTGTGTCATTAGTCCACTTCTAATTGGGGCTTATTATCAACTATGATTCCGGTTTGGTAGAATATTTCCATTCATACGGGTGCAGTTACTAAACGACATTCATTAATAGTAAAATGGACCGCGGTTAACATAAAAATACACAACAACATGAAATTCATAAATAGATATATTCTTAAATCCAAACTAATAAATTTAATAAGACAATCGCTAGGTGTCAATCTTGTCTTCAATAAAGTCCACAACACATCAATTCCTGCTAAGCTTCTATTACCTAATATTAATTCCACCAACTCCTCTTTTATGGACAACATTGGAAAAGCTTTTCCCTCAGTCCAATTAATTCCTTACAAAACCCAAAAAAACAATTTTCATACATTGGAGATGGAGAAGACTGGGTAAAAGTTAAAAGCTATATTTGACCTCATCCTTTCGATATATCTCCTTATATTACAAAGTGTGCAGTGGACGAGTGGACCGAGGTAACGTATTTTAGCAAGGACTGAAGTCCTGAGACAGCAGAGAGAGGTAAACAAAAGTATGTATGTTATATATGATATATGATAGGTATCGATTAAATATATGTTTAAGGTATTTGCATTAAAAAAAGCTTAAAAAGTTTCCTAAAAATTTATTTTAACAGAAAGTCCTAAAACTCGCCGAAAAGCGTGAGCCAAGTGTCACACCGCGAAAAATGTAAAAATGACGAAAATTGGTTTTTTGGCAACTATGTCTATAGTCTGATTAGAAGAATTAAAATACAAATATTGTATTTGTATTTTGCCATGTAAATAGCAATGTTTAAACAGTTAAATAAATTAAATTAACATATAAATACAACATATTCGTAGATTTATGGAGTGCTTTTGAGTGATTATTTGTCCCCGAAGTCCTATATATTGTTATTTTCGTGCTTTTACAGCGCTACCTACAACAACGCTATACTTAACTTAGCCATGTTTCACATAGACATTCTGAGCGCTAAAATACGTAAATTGGTCTACGATTAGCAAGCTAAAAATAAGCGACCGATCAGAATCAAGTACACATTCTTATATACTTGCTTGATGAACTTACTCGGTCAATGTGAAATAGGCTTTGTGGTCATCTTGAACAATTTTTGCTTGCAAGAGCGATTATTTGACGAAAAATGCAACAAATACATCTGTATTTGCTTTTTTTGATAAAATTTAAGCAATTTTCGTATTACTTTTAAACTTTATGAACTTTAACTTTACTGATAAGTTGGATATAACAACCAAATCTGAAATATGATGGCCTAAGCAGTGAATCTCAAGAAATTGGTTTTAATTATAAGATAAGAAACCATCCAGTTTTGCGCTTCAAAGTTGATAAACGCCATACAAATAGTCTGCTAGTCTTGATGGAATGGGATCATATTCCAAACGAACTAGTTGAAATCAAGATTAGATCAGTTTTAGCTATATTTTCAAATCAACTTTTTCATTTAGCTTTTATTTTGATAAATAATTTTGATAAGAATGGGCTATTTTCGAGAGAAAGGTATTCCAGCCTGAATCTTACATAAATAACCTAGTACAACTGGCCCTAGTAGATATTCATCTATTATTTAATTACTCAGACTAGCCAATGGTAAGCTGGTCATGGAACTTTGGGCTAATTGAAAGAGCCCAACAGGAATGAACTTACAGTTAAAATTAGGTTCTAGGTTCTAGTCTCCTTTACGCCTCAAGGAAAGTATTGTCTTCCACAAAACTTTTGGGCAAAATTCTTACATAGTTTTCAATTATTAGCAAAATTATTTTCAGTTTATTAATTAATTAATAATTTGTTGTTTGAATAATATTTAATTTATTACTTAAATTTTTGAATAATATTGTTTTTTAATTATTTTTATTTTTAATTTATTTTTATTGATTAATTAATAATTTGTCAACCATTTTTATTTATTAACTATGCCCTCTTCATTCAATTAATAAAAAATTTAGAAATTACAAAATAATTACAACCGTTAGACCATTTATTTAAAATTTGCAACCCTTTTGAATTTCTGCACCTGGGGCAATTACCCCCTCCATCGAATCCCCCCTACGACTGGATGTGGTCCTAGAAAATTGATTTCAAACTGTAATACCATCCTACCCAACTGCAAAGGAAATTTTGACACTCAAATCGTAGCTAGGATTGCCAAAAATGAGAAGAGCTGGATTCGAAGTTAAAAACAAAGGCCCATGGTGCATAACAGCTCAGGCAGAGCTTAGAGATCTGTTTTAATAGCTGTACATATTCATATACTTATTTTGCATTGTGTATTGGCAAATAATCACACCCAAGTCAATACTGAGAATTTCCTGAGTCAGAAAATTTAGAAGATTGCACTCATAGATTCACTTTCAAAAGTATAGTGACATTAAAGGAAAATTAAACATTTTGACTCAACTGACTCAAGGAACTCAAGGGATCCCTTATTTGGCGCACCTTCGAGTGGAAAAGACACTCGGTTGTGACGAGAACAATCAGTGTCCTGAACTCTATCTCTATACCGGTTAATGGGTGGCTTTGGCTCAACAGTTAAATTTAGAGCTTCACATTCATTATTTAGATTATCGCAGGGGTGTCCTAAGTCGAACTGTAAGCAAGGAACAGTTTGGCTCAGTAGTGTCCAGAACTATAATATATAGCATTTTCAAACAATTAACACATCAAAAGAATTGGCTTTTTAAGCTGATTCCAAATATGTAAACTTCAGTAAGTTTAATTTCACGTTTCAAAAACCAGGAGACTTCGAAAATGTACCTGATTTTCGAAAAAGGAGGAAGATACATCCCCCCACAAAAAAAATGATCCTTATGAAAACTATGCCATCAGATTCATCAAATCAGAGAACCCTGTTGTAGAGATTTTAAGCTCATATAAACAAAAATGTGGAATTTCGCATTTTTTACCAAAAGAAAGATTACAGATGTATATCTATTTACTTTCTGTTTGTTTGATTGTTTTGCCAGGTGTGATTGTATCGAAAGGGTGATCCAAGGAGACCAAAAGAGGGCTAATTTGATCGGAAATCAAGTTCAAGCGCCCTCTTTCAGCGATCAAAAGCAATAGAGGGCAACTTACTACTAGCCCCCCTCGCCCGCCCCTTTTTTCCCTAAAGTCATCTGATCAAAACTTTGAGAGAGCCATTTGATTCAGCATAATTGAGAGATCCACTACATATACCTTTGGAATAAAAGTTGTGCCCACAAGTGTACACATACTGATCTGACCTTTAAAAAGTTTAGGGGGTCGCAGTTCTATTTGTGTTTGTGGTAATTTATGTCGTTTTAGGATTCATCTATTGCAGTGTCTGTTATCTTTATATTTGTTTTCATTATCGGTTTTAATTTCTCCTCGTTTTGGATTTTGTTTATTTATTGGCAGTAATTCCTGTTAGTTTTAAGACTAAATTATCATGACTTTATTTCAGTTCGTCTTAGATTTTACTCTGGATCTCTATTTTTATTTGAAAAGTTGCGTTTTTGATAATGTTTTTTTTTTATTATTTCATGAAAAAAAACAACAAAAAAACAGAAAAAACTAGTATAGCACTCATCCATTTAAGCCTAGGTTATATGCCGTAAAATCTATTCTGCCCCCTTATGTTGAAGGAGTGACATCTTATTATATTAAAATGTAGAAGTAATTGCATAATTAATTATCAAAAATTGAAAACATAAAACTGAAGCCTCTTATCTCTAATAGTAAGTCACAAATAATGGGTAAAATTTGACGGGTTTCTTTTCACTGAGGACTAAGGTCCTTCGCGTAGATGAAAAGATTTTTTTCTAGCCTAGCGAATTACAATCTTTCTACCCTGATTCTTCAAGTAGAAATATTCTCTTAACAGTTTTGATTAGGCCACTCAAGCTTTTGGCCCCTCTATGCAGCCATAGGACCACGGATATAAGACAAAAGTCCAAGCAAAAGCTCCACCCTTATTAAATGAATATTCACCAACGATTTTTGAAAAACTATGTCAAGTGATTAAAAATTTAACATTTTAAGATGATTTAGGAATTGTAACTACGATTTCGATTAATCTTAGCGGTAGAATTTTATTGTGGGAACAAACTCATAGAGTTCTGAAATATCTCCTGGAAATCTGAGAAAATATTGTCAGACTGAAATGAAAACTGCAACATTATAATCATCATTGTTGATAACCCCGTATAGAAAATCCACAAACATCACCTTGAACCACAAAGAAAATTATTTTTTTTGTATGGGTAATACTGATGCGTCCTTTTTTTCTCAACTAGCGGGGCACTGAAACATTATTGAAAACTACACAAGCGTACATTTGAAGGGAAATTTCTATATCTAGTGCTTTTCGTAAGTATTAGAAACATGCCATAAGATGCAATCTTTGACAAAAGCTGTATCTAACAGAAAATGATGGCAGTCGGTGATAACAGAGAATCAGAACCAGTTTTGCTTGCTTCAAACGACTTTTCTGGTACATGGAAGAAATTTCGTAAGGAACACGCTAAAAACATACTGTCTGTATCAAACAGCCTGTATCGCCTATTATAGGCTGTATAGCCTATTATAAATTGATCCGTCTATGAACGCAGCCTCAACTATCATACTGGGAAATACGACCTGGACTACAGTATTACTAATTATTCCGTGATGACCTATTGCGAAGGAAAGAAAAATGGCATTCAAGTTCTTATTGGCTGAATAGTGTATTTTTCTCGGTAACTCTTTAGCTTAGGAAACTCATTCGAGTAAAAGCATTGATTGATATACGACGGGACGATTATAAATGTTCAAATGGGGGGACTATAACATATTGGCTAGATCAAAGACTACATGAATTATAAACAAGCCACTCCAAATCTGTTAATAGGATCTGGTATTCTCCACGTGTGAATTGCAACAGAGATCACTTTTTAAAATGAACAGGTCCACTTTTAGGAGGTCATAGCCTATTGGAGGTAAAGATACTTTCGTTTCTAATATGTAGGAACTAAGGATGGGGAAAGACTAGAATATGCTTTTTATGCCTCACACGCTTTCGATTGATAATCCCAGTACTTGCTTTAGAAGTTTTATAATCCAGAGTGTAAAAATCCAATCAATTAGATCAAACAGTTCGTGGTAACGAACCGTAGTAAGGAGCGACCCGGCTCAATAGTAACCAAAACTCTAAAAAATGGAATTTTGATACCAATACCTACATCAAAAGAATCGCATTTTAATGCTGATTTTAAATATATAAGTTCCATCAAGTAGTTTTACCCATCAAAAGTTACGAGCCTGAGAAAATTTGCGTTATTTTAGAAAATAGGGGGAAACGCCCCCTAGAAGTCATAGAATCTCAACAAAAATCACACCATCAGATTCAGCGTATCAGAGAACCCTAGTGAAGAAGTTTCAAGCTCCTATCTACAAAAATGTGGAGTTTTGTATTTTTTGCCAGAAGGCAGATCACGGATGCGTGTTTATTTGTTTTTTTGTTTTTTTTTCCCACGGGTGATCTTATCGACCCAGTTGTCCTATAATGTTGCAAGAGGCTCATTATAACGGAAATGAAAAGTTCTAGTGCCCTTTTTAAGTGACCAAAAAAATTGGAGGGCACCTAGGCCCCCTCCCACGCTAATTATTTTACCAAAGTCAACGGATCAAAATTCTGAGATAGCAATTTTATTCAGCGTAGTCGAAAAACCTTATAACTATGTCTTTGGGGACGACTTACTCCCCCAAAGTCCCCATGGGAGGGGCAACAAGTTACAAACTTTGACCAATGCTTACATACAGTAATGGTTATTGGGAAGTGTACAGGCGTTTTCAGGAGGATTTTTTTGGTTGGGGGAGGGGTTAAGAAGAGGGGGATATGCTGGGGGTACTTTCCATCGATAATTTGTCATGGGGGAAGAAAATCTCCATGAAGGGAGCGCAGGATTTACCAGCATTATTTAAAAAAAAACAATGAAAAAATAAATATGAAAAAGTTCTTTCAGCTGGAAGTAAGGAAAAGCATTAAAACTTAAAACAAACAGAAATTATTACCCATTTGAGGGGCTCACCTCCTCCTAATACCTCGCTCTTTACGCTAAAGTATTTTTAGTAATTTCAACTATTTATTCTACGGCTTTTGTGATTCTGGGGTCATTCTTAATGAATTTGGACAAAATTTAAGCTTTAGTGTAAAGAGCGAGGATCTGACGAGGGGGCGAACCCCCTCATATATGTAATAAAAATATGAGAATACAAAAGTTCTTTACGTAAGCTAATTTATAAGTTACGTAAATCTTTTACTAATAAAAATATTCGTAAAAAATTAAAAGTTCTAGTTGCCTTTTTAATTAACCAAAAAATCGGAGGGCAACTAGGCTTCCTGTCCCGCTCTTTTTTTCTCAGAATCATTCGATCCAAATTATGAGAAAGCCATTTAGCCAAAAAAAAAAAAAAAAAATGCAAATTTCGTTTTAATTATTCCTCTGCGGAGAGCCAAAATCAAAACATGCATTGATTCAAAAACGTTCAGAAATTAAATAAAAAAAAACACGTTTTTTTTTTTAACTGAAAGTAAGGAGCGACATTAAAACTTAAAACGAACAGAAATTACTTCGTATATGAAAGAGGCTGCTTCCTCATCAACGCCCCGCTCTTTACGCTAAAGGTTTTTACTGTTTTAAAAAGAAGAATTGAGAGACAGAGTCAAACTTTAGCGTAAAGAGCGGGGCGTTGATGAGGAAGCAGCCTCTTTCATATACGAAGTAATTTCTGTTCGTTTTAAGTTTTAATGTCGCTCCTTACTTTCAGTTAAAAAAACTTGTTTTTTTTTATTTAATAGTGTAAAGAAACCGTATTTTGGCACAATATTTGAATAAATCGAAAAGGTGGAAACTTGCTACTCATTTTTATTTGGAAATTCAGGAAATTAATTTGGAACAATTTGGAACCTAAACTTTTCCTTTTCCTAGAAAAAATTAGATTTAAAATATTTTTGGAGCCTTTCAAGAGTAATATCAACCAATATTAACGACGGCATTAGAAAAAGCTTTACGATTCATTTGATGAGAAAAACTTTCCATAAAATCGATAACCATCAAATGCTATAGTATGGATTTTACAATTCAAACAAACCAGATTATCAGATTGTGAATCAAAATCCCCGATCAGATTGTGAATAGAAATGAAACTTGACTGTCAAGCTGTCAATTTGGGAATCCAAATTGTCAAAAGAAAAGGCTTTATAATGTGCCCGCTAGCAAATCTGTGGGGAGTCTGGTCCCACCAAAAATTTTTTCTGGTGCCCCCTCCACGTTTTTCATTTTCACTTTTTTCTTAGAATAAATTTGTCGATTTGGACAATTATTGGCACTTTTGTCACGACCCCCCCAAGATTTTGCTCATTGGCGTCCCTGTCACATTGGGCCACACCCAAAATTTTGCTATAGGTCCGACCCTGAATGTGCCCCAGGTATAATTGTAAGATGTATGCTGTTAGGAATTGAAGTCACTGAGAAAATTATGTTAGCGAAATTAAAGGTAAACAAGAGCTAAGAGCTCATATGGCACTTGTGACGAGGCAAGAAGAGCTAAGAGCCAAGAGATCATATGGTATGAGCTCGAGCAAAATTCTATGAATCAATAGATTGATTTAAAAGGAAAATAAGAGGCTTAATGCTGGTCAGGATTTAAAATAAGAGCTCTGAGTCACGATGTCCTTCTAAATATCAAAATTCATTAAGATCTGATCACCCACTCGCATGTTATAAATACCTAATTTTTCTAATTTTTCCTCTCCCTTTAGCCCCCCAGATGGTCGAATCTGGAAAAAAGTACTTTATCAAGTCAATTTGTGCAGCTCCCTGACGCGCCTACCAATTTTCATCGTCCTAGCACGTCCAGAAGCACCAAACTCGCCAAACGACTGAACCCCTCCCCCCAACTCCCCCAAAGAGAGCGAATCCAGTACGGTTCCGTCAATCACGTATCAAGGACATTTGCTTGTTCTATCCACCAAGCTTCATCCCGATTCCTCCTCTCCAAGTGTTTTCCAAGATTTCCCCCTCCAACTCCCCCCAATGTCAAAAGACCTGGTCAGGATTTAAAAATAAGAGCTCTGAGACATGAATTCCTTCTAAATATCAAATTTCATTAAGATCCGGTCACCTATTCGTAAGATAAAAATACCCCAATTTTCATGTTTTCCAAGAATTCCGATCTCCCCAATGTCACAGGATCTGGTCGGAATTTAAAATTACAGCTTTAAAGCGCAAGATCCTTCTAAATATCAAATTTCATTAAGATCTGGTCACCCTTTCGTAAGTTACAAATACCTCAATTTTCAAAATTATCCCCCCCAACTCCCCCAAAGAGAGCACATCCGGTCCGGTTATGTCAGTCATGTGTCTTAGACAGGTTTTTATTCTTCCCATCCAGTTTCATCCCGATCTCACTGCTTTAAGTATTTTCTATGATTTCCGGTTCCCCCCAACTGCCCCCCCCCCCATTACGCTGGACCCGGTTGAGATTTAAAATAAGAGATCTGAGTCCCGAGGTCCTTCTAAATATGAAGTTTCATGAAGATCCGATAACTCCTTCGTAAGTTAAAAATACGTCATTTTTTCTAATTTTTCAAAAATTAGCTCCCCCCTCCAATAGTGCAGATCTGTTCCAATTATGTAAATCACGTATTTAAGACTTCTGCTTATTTTCCCCACTAATTTTCATCCCAATCCCTCCAATCTAAGCGTTTTCCATGATTTTAGGTCCCCCACCCCACACTCCCCCCAATGTCACCAGCTCCGGTCGGGACTTAAAATAAGAGCTTTGAGACACGATATCCTTCTAAATATCAAATTTCATTGAGATCGGATCACCCGTTCGTAAGTTAAAAACCTCATTTTTTCTAATTTTCAGAATTAACCCCCCCCCCAAACTACCCCAAATAGAGGGGATCCGTTCCGGTTATTTCAATCATGTATCTAGGACTTGTGCTTATTTTTCCCACCAAGTTTCATCCCGGTCCCTCCACTCTAAGTGTTTTCCAAGTTTTAGGTTTCTCCCTCCCAACTCCCCCCCCCCAAATGTCACCGGATCCAGTCGGGATTTAAAATAAGAGCTCTGAGACACGATATCCTTCTAATATCAAATTTCATTGAGATTCGATCACCCGTTCGTAAGTTAAAAATACCTCTTTTTTCTAATTTTTCAGAATTAACCCCCCCCCCAACTACCCCAAAGATAGCGGATCCGTTCCGGTTATGTCAATCATGTATCTAGGACTTGTGCTTATTTTTCCCACCAAGTTTCATCCCGATCCCTCCACTCTAAGTGTTTTCCAAGTTTTAGTTTCCCCCCTTCCAACTCCCCCCCAATGTCGCCAGATGTGTTCGGGATTTAAAATAAGAGCTCTGAGACACGATATCCTTCTAAATATCAAATTTCATTGAGATCCGATCACCCGTTCGTAAGTAAAATACCTTATTTTTTGTCTAATTTTTCAGAATTAACCCCCCCAAACTACCCCAAAGAGAGCGTTGAAGTTCCATTTATTTTAGGGTGTGTTACCTCTCTTTTCAGTATCCTTTTCAGTTGTTCCATTTTTATTTTTTTTTTCATTTATTATTTGTTTTTGTTTTTACAAAAAGAACTTCAGAAAAATAAAAGAAGGATTATAATCTTTAGCATTTATCATCAATGACTGAAAATAAATACTAGTTTAATAAAATAATGAATTAAAAACAAAATAGAAACAATATAATAATAAAAATATAAATAAAAAATAAATTTAATGGATAATAAAACAAGAGCTAAGAGCTCATATGGCACTTGTGACGAGGCAAGAAGAGCTAAGAGTCAAGAGCTCATATGGTATTAGCTCTCACCAAATTCTAAGAATCAATAGATTAATTTAAAAGGACAATCAGAGGCTTAATGCCGGTCAGGATTTAAAATAAGAGCTCTGAGTCACGATGTCCTTGTAAATATCAAAATTCATTAAGATCCGATCACCCACTCGTAAGTTATAAATACCTAACTTTTTTCTAATTTTTCCTCTCCCTTTAGCCCCCCAGATGGACGAATCTGGGAAAACGACTTTATAAAGTCAATTTGTGCAGCTCCCTGATACGCCTACCAATTTTCATCGTCTTAGCACGTCCAGAAGCACCAGAAGCGCCAAATCACTGAACCCCTCCCCCCAACTCCCCCAAAGAGAGCGAATCCGGTACGGTTACGTCAATCACGTATTAAGGACATTTGCTTATTCTATCCACCTAGCTTCATCCCGATTCCTCCACTCCAAGTGTTTTCCGAGATTTCCCCCTCCAACTCCTCCCAATGTCAAGAGATCTGGTCGGGATTTGAAATAAGAGCTCTGAGACATGAATTCCTTCTAAATATCAACTTTCATTAAGATCCGATCACCTATTCGTAAGATAAAAATACCCCAATTTTCACGTTTTCCAAGAATTCCGGTTTCCCCCTCCAACTCCCCCAATGTCACATGATCTGGTCGGAACATAAAATTAGAGCTTTAAAGCACAAGATCCCTCTAAATATCAAATTTCATTAAGATCTTGTCACCCTTTCGTAAGTTACAAATACCTCCTTTTTCCAAATTACCCCCCCCTCCCAACTCCAACAAAAAGAGCAGATCCGGTCCGGTTATGCCATTCACGTATCTTAGACAGGTTTTTGTCCCCCAAACTGTCCCCTCAATGACACTGGATCCGGTTGAGATTTAAATAAGAAATCTGAGTAACAAGGTCCTTCTAAATATGAAGTTTCATGAAGATCCGATCACTCCTTCGTAATTTAAAAATACGTCATTTTTTCTAATTTTTCAGAATTACCCCCCCCCCCCCAATAAAGCAGATCCGTTCCAATTATGTAAATCACGTATCTAAGACTTCTGCTTATTTTTCTCACCAAGTTTCATCCCGATCCCTCCAATCTAAGCGTTTTCCATGATTTTAGGTTCCCCCACCCCAAACTCCACCCAATGTCACCAGATCCGGTCGGGATTTAAAATGAGAACTTTGAGACACGATATCCTTCTAAATATCAAATTTCATTGAGATCCGATCACCCGTTCGTAAGTTAAAAATACCTCGTTTTTTCTAATTTTTCAGAATTAACCCCCCCCCCCCCAACTACCTCAAAGAGAGCGGATCCGTTCCGGTTATGTCAATCATGTATCTAGGACTTGTGCTTGTTTTTCCCACCAAGTTTCATCCCGATCAGTCCACTCTAAGTGTTTTCCAAGATTTTAGGTTTTCCCCTCCCATCTCCCCCCCCCAATGTCACCAGATCCGATGACATTGAGACAGACCGATAGACCGACAGAATTTGCGATTGCTATATGTCACTTGGTTAATACCAAGTGCCATAAAAATATAATTTTGGTAGCGTTTCCCATTTGGGAAAAGCATTTCTTCTCCATTTTTGTATTGAGACTTAAGTTGTTAAAATAAGCATAAAGCCTCCTTTTTAATTGACTAAAAACGTAGGCATTGCTAGAATGCCAAATAAAAACTCGAGACATAAAACTAAAATTTGATGCATGTGTGGGGGGCTGCCAAAATTTGAAAATTTTCCAAAATGGCAAAATGGCAAAATTTGATGCAAGTATGGGTTAAACATTATACACATAAATAAACTCATTTTTTTCAGAGCGGAACATTTCACAGCAACATAGACAAATATAATCATCCCCATCCTCCGCAGAATACAAGAAAATGTCCTATATCATTGGTAGTAATCCTTAATTTAACACTAATAAATAACCATTTTGTAAGATCTAGGAAAAAGGCACCTTTATTAAAAAAAGAAGAAAAATACCAAATAAATAATTTAAGAAAATAATTTAGAAATTGGGAGCACTTTTTTTACTCGCAAACATTATGACTGATTGAGATCGGGGATTTTCTAACGAATTAGAAGATGAAGCAACTGCACTTCCAGGGTCAGAAAATTCAGCAAAAGACCTTTTTCTGAATGGAACATTTTTTGAGATGTCCGGGCCATCAGAAACTGGAGAAGACACTCGATTGTGACGAGAATAATTAATGTCCTGAACACTGTCTTTATACCGGTTAATGGGCGGCTTCGGTTCAACAGTTAAATTTAGAGCTTCACATTCATTATTTAGAATATCGTAGGGGCGTTCGAAGTTTAATAAATCTAATTCTCGGCGACTAGATGGATGACTTACTTCTTCGTACTGATCCTCAGATGAAACTGCACTTGAATGACCACTGTTACCTTGACTTGATAATTCCCCTATACTTGGCGGAGGTATTATTGGGTTAAAAGGTAAAGCTAGTGAGTTAGAAGAATTGTCAAATGAGTACTTTTGATTCAGACAATCAAACGATAAAGGAATACCAGCTAAAAAAGTGTCTGTCGAAGTAGGAGTGAGGAAACCGGAGAAAGGCATGCTCGACATATTCTGAGAATTATCCACCATTACCTTTTCTCTATCAAACGCCAATAAATTATCTTCATACGACTTGGCTTTGTGACTAGACTTTGTATCTCTGCATACAGGGTCAATAGAACAACCTAGACGGTACTTGGAATGTTGAAGAAATGATGAACTGTGGTTCAAAAACGTATTTGCTCTTCCTCTTGGCCAGGATGAGCTTATACTATATACAGGAGGTGATAAGGAGTGTAGGTATGATTGATCAAGTACAGTTTTGTTTGTATCCTCCTGCTTTTTGTTTGTACATTGTGTGACTAACAGATCAGAGTAAACTTCATTGAAGTTTTCAGTCTCATTAGTGGTTGACACATGCTGAGGTCTTGGGGGATGTCTTGGCGTTAGTGATGTATAAAAGGCCTTGAATGAGTCAGTAATTTGCGAAAAGGTACTATTCTTTAGAGGCTGTACAGGAAATTCAATTTTAACATTAGTGGAAACATTCTTTGATGATGATGGAATAGGAGATTTTTCTGAATTTGAAGGAATCAAATACCCAAAATTTTCCATGGGAGGAGGTGGAGTATTAGCAGCCTCATCCCTTATATTACTGGATCCTGCATATACAGCTGCAACTCTATTACACAAACTGAGAGTAGGAGTGGTACTTTCAACGGCCATACATTTGGAATCTTTATTTTCAATACGGCAACCGTCGTTTTGTCCTTGACTTGTGTTAAGAACCTGGTTATCTGGATAGCAGTTCTTTAGATGGTCTTTTAATATAGGACGAGATTCAAAACTTTCTTTGCAGTTGACACATTTATAGTATTTTGTGCCGTAGTGGGACATGAGATGGAACTTCAAGACATGATTATAGCCAAATGACTTGTTGCATACTTTACAAACGTAAGGCTTCTCTCCTGAAAAAAAGAGCAAAATCACAAATTTTGAGAGTTTCCACTCTCGATAACAAACAATTGCTTGAACTTTAGCAGTTGAGAAGGGTAGTTAATCCAATACAATAAAATATTGAAATATATAAAAATTTTGCTAAATTAGATTTGTTCCTGAGATTTTCCGGAAATCAAAATCATTGCACATTAGATCCGCGGTTTATTTTTATTATTTTTTTCAGTCATCTTAGTTATTATAGAGATTTTATTTCATTTCATTTTCCGTCGATGATATGAAAAATTTAACCACAATATACGAAATATAATTTCTAAAAAAATGCAAATGATGCAATAGCCTTTACACTATTTACGGGGGAAAGCGGATTGATAGTAGCTTAATTCCGTTTTCAGTGATTTCTGTTCGTTTCAAGTTTAAAGGAGGGACAAAAAAAAAAAAAAAAAAAAAAAAAAAAAAAAAAAAACTGCCTGGAATTAAGATCACAATACGTTTCAGAATTCTGAAACTTATTATTATTCATTACCATCGATAATGAAGCGTAGCTTAAAAACAACAAAACACACACACACAAAAAAAATTTGAGTTACGCCCCTTTTAGCGCTCCTCCCCAGAGACAAAGATGTCATTACTGAAAATGAAATACATTTGGACGGTGCATATTTTATATATATATATATATATATATATATATATATATATATATATATATATATATATATATATATATATATATATATATATATATATATATATAATGGTAAAACCTTTGGTTTCATCACTCTCAATTCTCAACTTTCACCACTTTCATCATTACTTCTCAACTTTCAATTCGCTCGACTTAAGTAAAAAGAAAATTAAATGGCACGAAAAACTTAAAAGAAAATCAATTGGCAATACTTGGAGCAATCTATGCAGTTTTCACGGAAGCCCAAAAAACACTTCAGTGGAATTCATTTTCTATTTGTTTAAATTTTGACTTTAGTGTTCATGGTAATTTCAATTCATTTCGGGTTTCAATTCCTTATAAATAATAATTCCTTTTCAGTTCAAATTCAGTATCGTTATAGAAGTTAATTTCTCCTTGTTTAAAGCGTTAATATACCTCTTTAATTTTCGATGAAAATCTTTGTTATTTATAACTTAATTTCTGTATAGTGTTCTTCATCAATTTGTAATTTCTTGTATGTTTTGGCTATTTAATCTAGTTTTTAACTCAAATCTTTTAAGAGCTTCACTCCTTATACCGTCCTGTGAAGCTGTTATTTCCTTTATATACCTTCTTATGGCCTTTTCCCACCCCATTCTTATGGCCCTGCTTTTCCTTCGGTCCCAAGTGAGTTGCCAAAATCACGATTTTAGGTGGCATATCAAAATCACGATTTTTGGTGGCCTGTCATTTTTTATCTAAACATCTTAAACATCCTTTCATTATAGCCCTAGAAAGTGGTATCAAATCACATTTTTTGCACATCATTTTGTTAAATATACACAGATTTCCCGGTGTTATTCAAAACAATCAGAAATTAACTTAAACAAACAAGTTTTTCAACTGAAAGTAAGGAGCAATATCAAAACATAAAACGAACAGAAATTATTAAGTAGATGAAAGGTATTGCCCCCCCCAAAAAAACCTCACTCTTTGCGCTAAAGTTTTGAATTTGTGTACTTATTTTTGAAGAACAATTCCTGAAACATAGTGGCCAATTAATTAGAGTAATAAGCTTTGTTTTAAAATATTAAAAAAAATTAGCGTAAGGAGTGAGGTCTTGAGGAGGAGGAGGCAACCCCTTTCTTATACAGACAATTTCTGTTTTTTTTTCAGTTTTTAGGTTGCTCCTTACTTTCAGTTGAATAAATTTTGTATTCAATTACTCACAGATAATATTTGTTAATGGGAAACAAACGGAACAAATTTTTTACAGAAGAGTAAAGAGCCTCATTAAATCAAAAATAACAGAAATTAAGTCAAATAATCTTCAAAGTACAAACTATGTGAAGTCTAATAATAAAAAAAAATATCAAAAATTTCTTTCTATGAAAAAGACTATGTCAATAAAAAACAATCAGAAATTAATTTAAAAAACTTTTTTCCACAAAATGAGTTTGTCAGAGAATACTAAGAGCTTCATTAAGCTAAGTATGAGTAGAAATACATAAAAATTATTTTCCAAGCGTAGAACTACCATAAATCACCATCAATACTTGAAATAAACCCAAAACGAACAAAAATTAAAATAAATATCCGAGTAAAACATAAAAAAATAATTTTAGAGTAAAGAGCGAGGTCTTGAGGGGGAGGCAATCCATTTCATATATATAATAATTTCTGTTGGTTTAAAGTTTTGATGTTGCTCCTTACTTTCAGTTGAAAAACTGTTTTTTTATTTACTGATACTTTTACTTACTGATAGTATTTATTAATGAAAAAATACGGAACAAGTTTTTTAAAGAAAAGTGAAGAGCTTCATTAAACAAAAAATGAGCAAAAAATAAAGTCAAATAATCTACAACTAAAAACTATGAAGTCTAATATGAGAAAAGATATAATTTTTTTCTATGGAAAATACAAAGTCCATAAAAACGAACAGAAATCAACTTAAAAAACTTTTTCTACAAAACAAGTTTGTCAGGGAATAGTAAAGAGTTTCATTAAGCCAAATATGAGTAGAAATAAATTAATAATTGTCCAAGCGTAGAAACTACCATAAATCACCATCAATGCTTGAATTAAACCCAAATCAAACACAAATTACAATAAACAAATGAGTCAAACTCAAAACGAACAATAATTAACATGAGTAGAGCTAACAACCCCAAAACTTCTCAAGACCAGAACATAATTTGCACTTTACTGAAAACAAAATACATTTTAAATATTTTCAATTCTAAATGTTCAATCTCACAATATCTTCGATTTAATTCTAAAAAATTAGAAAAAAATGAGACATTTTTAACTTACGAAGGAGTGATCGGATCTTAATGAAACTTGATATTTAGAAGGACCTCGTAACTCAGATCTCTCATTTTAAATCGCGACCGGATCCAGTGTCATTGGGGGAGTTTGTGGGGGGAGGCGGAAATCTTGAAAACGCTTAAAGTAGAGATATGGGGATGAAACTTGGTGGAAAGAATAATCACAAGTCCTAGGTACGTGATTGATATAAACGGACCCGATACGCCCTCTTTGAAGGAGTTGAGGGGGGGGGACATAGTTTGGTAGTGCAGAAAAATTAGAAAAATGAGACATTTTTAACTTACGAACGGGTGATTGGATCCTGATGAAATATGATTTTTCGAAGGACCTCGTGTCTCAGAGCTATTATTTTAAATCCTTACCGGATCCAGTGACTTTGGGGGGAGTTGGAGGAAGGAACCAGAAATCTTGGAAAACGCTTAGAGTGGGAAGATAGTGATGATACTTGGTGGGAAGAATAAGCACAAGTCCTAGATACATGATTGAAATAACCAGCACGGATTGACTCTCTTTGAAAGTTGTGGGGGGGGGGTAATTAGAAAAAAATAGAAAAAATGAGGTATTTTTAACTTACAAAAGGGTGATTACTTAATTAATTTTGATATTCAGAAAGACCTCGTGTCCCAGAGTTCTTATTTTGAATCCTAACCCGGTATTAAGCCTCTAATTTTCCTTTAAATCCATCTATTGGTTCTTAGAATTTTGCTAGAGCTCATGCCATATGAGCTCATGGCTCTTGGCTCTTCTGATCTCATCACAAGTGCCTTATGAGCTCTTAGCTCTGTTTTTTTTTTTTAATAAAGTGGAAAATATCTTCTGGTGTTGAGAAGATATGGGAATTGTCCACTCTATTCCTTTTAATTTTTGTTCGTTTTGAGTTTGCCTATGTTATCTATTGTCAATTCTGTTCGTTTTGGGTTTCATTTATTTATTAATGGTGATTTGTGACAGTTTTACACTTGGAAAATAAGAAAAAAAAACTGGTAGAATTTGACCACACTTTCGTCCCTAAGAACTTAAACAACAAAAATGTGTTGGTTCCTAGACCCAACTATCCTTTCAAAGGAAAGCCAAGCCTTCTTAAACTTTTGGGTTCCATATGTTTTTAGTTTAATTTTGATAACTGTTTGCCTACGTTTTTAATATATGTATTTTTTTTTAATTTGGCTTCCGGGCCATACCAAATCATGTTTTGGTCATCTTTGGTCGTTATGTTTAGAAAACCTACAAGGGCCAGGAAAAAACCTTCAGTGGGACTTTCAAGTGGGACTAGTGAAAACCTTTAAGACGCCGGACCCTAGAGAGTAATCCAACGGGTCCCTAGCAACCAATTCCAATTCCAAGGGGGGAGAGGTCTAAGCAGCCAATTCCAAGAGGAGCCCTAGCATCCGATTTCATCGCTACCCTAGCAACCTTATCCACCCGGTGGGGGCTACCCCGTCATAACTTAGCAACCTTTTCCATTGGGGACCCTAGCAGTCAATTCCAGCTGGGACCGAGCATCAAGACATTTCAAGACATTTTTGAAGATATTTTCCCTCAAGACGTTTTTCAAGATTTCTTTGGCTGTTCAAACAGTTCGTGGTAACGAACTGTAGTAAGGAGCGACCCAGCTCAATAGTAACCAAAAGTCTAAAAAATGGAATGTTGGTACCAATAGCTACATCAAAAGAATTGCATTTTAATGCTGATTTTAAATATATAAGTTTCATCAAGATTAGTCTTACCCATCAAAAGAGCCTGAGAAAATTTGCAATATTTTAGAAAATAGGGAAAACGCCCCCCAAAAGTCATAAAATCTTAACGAAAACCACCCCATCAGATTGAGCGTATCAGAGAACCCTACTGTAGAAGTTTCAAGCTCCTATCTACAAAAATGTGGAATTTTACATTTTTTGCCAGAAGGCAGATCACGGATGCGTGTTTATTTGTTTGTTTGTTTTTTTTCCCCAGGGGTGATCGTATCGACCCAGTTGCCCTATAATGTTGCAAGAGGGCTCATTCTAACGGAAATGGAAAATTCTAGTGCCCTTTTTAAGTGACCAAAAAAATTGGAGGGCACCTAGGCCCCCTCCCACGCTAATTATTTTCCCAAAGTCAACGGATCAAAATTCTGAGATAGCCATTTTATTCAGCGTAGTCGAAAAACCTTATAACTATGTCTTTGGGGACGACTTACTTCCCCACAGTCCCCGTGGGAGGGGTTACAAGTTCAAAACTTTGACCAGTGCTTACATATAGTAATGGTTATTGGGAAGTGTACAGGCGTTTTCAGGAGGATCTTTTGGTTGGAGGCAGGGGTTGAGAAGAGGGGGATATGCTGGGGGAACTTTACATCGAGGAATTTGTCATGGGGGAAGAAATTTTCCATGAAGGGAGCGCAGGATTTACTAGCATTACTTAAAAAAAAACAATGAAAAAGTTTTTTTTCATCTGGAAGTAAGCAGCAGCATTAAAACTTAAAACGAACAGAAATTATTACCCATATGAGGGGCTCACCTCCTCCTAATACCTCGCTCTTTACGCTAAAGTATTTTTAGTAATGTCAACTATTTATTCTGCGGCTTTTGTGATTCAGGGGTCATTCTTAATGAATTGGGACAAAATTTAAGCTTTAGTGTAAAGAGCGAGGTACTGACGAGGGGGCGAACCCCCTCATAAATGTAATAAAAACATAAGAATACAAAAATTCTTTACGTAAGCTAATTTATAAGTTACGTATATCTTTTAATTATGAAAAGATTCGTAAAAAATTAAAAGTTCTAGTTGCCTTTTTAATTAACCGAAAATCGGAGGGCAACTAGGCTTCCTCCCCCGCTCTTTTTTTCTCAAAATCATTCGATCAAAATTATGAGAAAGCCATTTAGCCAAAAAAAAAAAAAAAATACAAATTTCGTTTTAATTATTCCTCTGCGGAGAGCCAAAATCAAAACATGCATTGATTCAAAAACGTTCAGAAATTAAATAAAAAAAACAAGTTTTTTAAATGAAATTAAGGAGCGACATTAAAACTTAAAACGAACAGAAATTACTCCGTATATGAAAGGGGATTTTCCTTCTCAACGCCCCGCTCTTTACGCTAAAGTTTTTTTACTGTTTTAAAATGTAGAGTTAAGAGAAAGAGTCAAACTTTAGCGTAAAGAGCGGGGCGTTGAGAAGGAAAAGCCCCTTTCATATACGGAGTAATTTCTGTTCGTTTTAAGTTTTAATGTCGCTCCTCACTTTCATTTAAAAAACTTGTTGTTTTTATTTAATATCTAATAGGGGAATGTTTACTTATGTTAAGGATGATGCATTCTCTTATAACTATTTTCTTCAGGACCCAGTGAGAATCCCCACTTGTAACTGAGGACACACACGAGGATTTTTACGTAGTGACGATACACTTGGGGGTGTTGCGCACATATGACTGTTACGTAAATGACAGCGCACAGGTAGAACATTACGTAATGACGGCGCAAACATAGGATATTACGTATTTATAATCCAACCTTTATAATCCAAAGATTTTTGTCCGAATTAGGATTAGAAAGAGATTTTCCCTCATCGGAATTGAGCGCTAGACAGTTGGACCAAGAAACCCTTTCTAATATTATTATTTGGGGAATATTTTCTAACGGAAACGTTTCGATGAAGCTACGGACAACATGTCCCCTATGTGTGCAATAAGTGACATGTAGAGGAGGAAATCGATTACTTGAAATCGGTTACATTTGATGTGCACCTGCTTGTCACAGTGTGATTAATTTTCTAACGTGACCTAGACATGTGAAATTAGCTATTGAATCAGAGAGATGTTACATAGCATTGGCTTTAGATATTTCATTGCGTAGATGATTACGTATTGAAGATTCATACTGGAACAAGAAATTTAAAGAATGAAAGCAATTTTTGTACATACAAGTTTAATTAATAAAAACAAATTTACAAGCATTATTAAAACACTTTATCCGTATGATACTGAAATCAATATTATAAAGGTAGGAGGGAGATATTTTCAACTAGAAATTCATTCAATCGAGGATTATCAACATAAATGCTGAAAAATTCACCATAAGTATATCCACAACATTAAAAAATATAATAGCGCCTGAGAACCATTACTTTTAATCAGTAAACCTAGATCCATTGAGAAGAGGGAGTGACTTATTAGAGGTAAATTCAAGGGGAGTGCAAGACATTTCGCTTAATTCTATGTTTTGTTCATTTTTCCTTGCTATTATTGTCTGGTTATTCCCAGCCTGTGACATTCATGGCTGACATACGGCACCCTCTGCCAACCCTTATCACACCTATGGCATTTTTGGATACTTTTCTCCAAAAATATCCGTTTACACTGGAGTCAATCGTTTAAAATTAATGAAAACCCCCCAATAACGTTTCTTCTGGTTACTCCTGGGAATTAAGGCCAGCGTTGAACAATATACCATTCCGATAACACCCTTTGATGCACATTGTCACACCTAAGGGTTTTTAACCTTTTTTCCCACAAAAAATAACTTTATAAAGTAAAAATGACCACTGCCTTTTATTTGAACAGCGCAAGCTTGCCATTTCATTGTTTGATTGCGAGGTTCAATGGCGATTTCCAGCCTATGACATTCAATGGCTGACACATAGCACCCTATGGCAACCATTATCAGACATATTGCATTTTTGGTCATTTTCCTCCGAAAATATTGGTTTTGCACTTGAATCGACTTTAAACTTAACAAAAAATACCCAATAATGTTTCTTCTGAGACTCCTGGCAATTGAGGCCAGGTGGCACAATCTAACAGCCCAATGACGCCCTCTGGCGCACATTAAAACACCTAAGGGTTTTTCATCCTTTTTTCCCACAAAAATAATTTTATAAGCTAAACATGACCATTGTTTCTATTTGAACTGCGGGGACTTTGTCAACACTAACCTAACTAAACCTAATATAACCAAACCTAATATGTTTAGGCTAGGTCTAGGTTCCGCCACGCTAGGTACTGTCTGAAAATCTAACCCAACCTACTAGCACGTAAGAAAAAGGTTGAATCCTTAAAAATGGTGCAAGTTTGCATGAAATACCCATCTGAAGCACATTGTTTTTCTAGTTGTTAAAAAAGGACGGTTTCAAGTACCTGGGGAGGGTGGCAACACGTTGGTTGTTGGTATGAGGTGGTCTGTATTTCTATAAGGTAGTCATACTTTATATGGAGTTACTCTTTATTTCTTCGGATTGGTCTTAATTTTTAGAGATTGGCCTTGATTTCTTCAGTTTGGTCTTGATTTTTATGAATTCGTCTGGATTTCTAGGGTCTAGTCATGACCTGTATGTTTTGATTTTTAGATAATGCCCTTGATTTCGTTTGATTGGTCTTGATTTTTAGAGGTTGACGATGATTTCTAGAGTTTGGTCTTGGTTATTACTGTCTGGCCTGGATTACCATGCACTGGTCATGATTTGTAAGGACTGTTCTGGATTTCTACATGTTGATCTCTTGATTTCTACGGCTTGGTTTTGATGTCTATTGTTTGGTCTGGAAATCTACGATAGATCCTGATTCTTATGAATTCGTGTGGATTCCTATGTATTGCTTATGATTTCCAAGAACTCGTCCGGATTTCTATGTGTTTGTTGTGATTTTAGGAGATTGGTTTGGATTTCTACATATAGAACTTCTGATTTCTGGGGTTGGTTTCAATTTCTATGGTTTGGTCTGGATTTCTATACAATGATCTCTTGATTTCTTCAGACTGGTCATAACTTTAGAGGTTGACCTTGATTTCTACAGTTTAATCTTGATTTTTAAGGTTTGGAGTGCATTTCTATGCACTTGTCATGAGTTCTAAGGATTGTCCTGGATTTTTAGATATTTATCTCTTGATTTATTTGTGTCGGTCTTGATATATATGGTTTGGTCTGGATTTCTATATATGGATTTCTGGATTTCTATGGACCAGTCTTGATTTCTATTCTATTGGTCTTGATTTTTATGGATTGTTCTGGATTTATACATATTGATCTGTCGATTTCTTTTGATTCGGTCTGGATTTCTATGAAATGATCATAATTTCTATGGGGTTGCTCTAGGTTTCCACATATTAACCACTTGATTTCTTCGGCCTAGTCTTGATTTTTAAGAATTCGTTTGGATATCTAGGATCTGGTCATAATTTCAATGTATTGATCTAAATTTTTAGATGTCGCCCTTGATTTCTTCGGATTTGTCTTGATTTAAAGGTTGACCGTGAATTCTAGAGTTTAGTCTTCGTTATTACTGTTTGATCTGGATTTCTATGCAATGGTTATAATTTCTACAGTTTACCTCTAAAAAGTGACCCCCTCTCAAAAAATCTAGTTTTGTTTGTTAAAAGTGATGGTGTTCATGCAGTTTTATATTTTTGATGTTGTGGATATACTTATGGGGATCTTCCCAGTAGTTATGTTGATATTCCTCGATTGAACAATTTTCTAGTCGAAAATATCTCCCTCTTACCTGTCTAATATTCATTTTAGTGTCCTATGAACAAAGTGTTTTAATAACGCTTGTAAATTTGTTTTTATTAACAAAATTTGTATGTAAAAAAAGCCATCTTTTTTAACATTTCTTGTTCCAGGACTAATCTTTAAAGCGTAGTAATTTACGAAATGAAATATCTAAAGCCAATGCTACGTACCGTCTCACTGATTCAATAGCAAACTTAACCTGTCTACGTCACGTTAGAAAATTAATAGGACTGTAACAAGCAGGTACACATCACATATAACCAATTTCTAGTAATCGATTCGGCTAAATCTCAATTATTGCCGAAATAGGGAACATGTTGTACGGAGCTTCATCGAAACGTTTCCGTTAGAAAGTATTCCCCGAATAGTGGTAATAGATAGTTTCTTGTTCCATCTGTCTAGTGCTCCAATCCGTTGAGGGGAAATTTCTTTCAAATCCTAATGCAGACAAAAATCTTTAAATTATAAAGGTTCCCTAAGAAAAAAAAGAAAAACGCATTGAAAGAAAATGAAGTCTCTTGAGGTATTATGTAACATTCCACGTGTGTATCGTCATTAGTAACACGTGTACCCTGTCAATACGTTACATCCCACGTGTGTGCCGTCATTAGGTAACAGCCACCTACGTCTGCACTGACATTAAGTAACACCCCAAATGTGTATCCTCCTCAGTTACGAGCCGATATTCTCCCCGGGCCCTGAAGAAACAAGTCATGCGAGATTGTGTCATATTTAATATAAGTAAACATTCCCCTCTTATACAACAACCAAAGAAATCTTGAATAACGTCTTGAAGGAAAATGTCTTAAGGAACGTCTTGAAATGTCTTGAAAGAAGCCTTGACGGTTAAATTGGATGTTACGGCCCCGGTAGAATTGGATTATGGGGCCCCCGTTGGAACTGGTTACTAGGGCCAGTGGAGTTGGATGCTAGGGCCCCGTTGGAATTGCTTGATAGGGGCCCCAGTTGGAATTGAGTGCCAGGGTCCCCGTTGGAATTGAGTGCTAGGATCTCCGTTGGAATTGAATGGTAGGGCCCCCAGTTTGAATTGGTATTGGTTGCTTGGGGCCCGGTGGAATTTCTAACCGCTTGGAATTGGGCCCCGTTGGAAGTGGTAGCTATGGACCCAGTGGAGTTGGATGCTAGGGCTCAACTGGAATGGACTGCTAGGGCTTCGATGGAAAAGGTTGCTAGGGCCCGATGGAGTTGGATGCTAGTGCCCCGTTGAAATTGGTTGCTAGGGGCCCTGGTTGGATTGAGTGCTAGGGTCTCCGTTGGAATTGACTGCTAGGGCTCCCCGTTGGAATTTGAATTGGTTGCTTGGCTCCCGGTGGAATTTCTCGCTTTTGGGCTGCCGTCCTGAAGGTCCCCCACTAGCGGACCCTGAAGGTTTTTCCTGGCCCTCGTAGGTTTTTAAACATAACGACCAAAGAAAACTTTATCTGGTGGGCCCTAAATGTTTTTTCCTGGTCCTCTTGTTTTTTTTAAACAATCAAAGAAAAATCGGTCAATGTTATTTAACAGACGCCTACATCTCATAGAAAACATTTGCTATTACGTAACAAGCACCTGCGTCTTGAAGAAAATTAATCCTAGTTCCGTCTTGGGGGAACCGCCGCTTAACTTCTTCGTCATCTTAAATCACTAAAGGAACAAAACAGTAGCGGCTATGGGTGATGTCAAAACTGGAACCCCTAACTACTGTATGCTAGAGCATATTTAGGGACTACCCTTTTGTGAATTTTAAAAACAACACTGCTCCGTTTAATCAAAAGAACAAAATTCACACTTTCTGATGATGTAGGTTTCATCAAAATTGAATATTTCCATTTCCGGAACAAAATGAGAGAAATTAAATTTTTTTTCTAAGATTTCCCAAAATTAGGTGTCGGCTTTAATTTTCTATCATTTATCCGGATATACTGCCCGAGCTCTAGAAGTTATGGCAAGACCATCCAAGCAATGTTAAATAGTTTGGCCAAAAAAAAAAAAAAAATTTCGAACGATAGTTTAGCTTCGAAACTTTAACTTCAAACTTTAAACTTTAACGAGATAGGGAAATCCTTGAAGGTACTGCAGGACCGTAAAAGCGATGCAATACAACATTATTATTATTATTATTATTAGTAAATAAGTAAAATTACGATGAGAGCCCCCTTGTGCAAGGGTTCACACGTGTGAAACATACTCGAATGAAGAACAATTAAATTAATCCTATCAAACAACTTACCAGTATGCGTTCGCTGATGAACTTTGAGCTGCTTCGAACAAGTAAATCCTTTATGACAAATTTGACATATAAATGGTTTTTCTCCTGAAAAATTTTATACCAAAATGAATAAGTGGACTATGATGAACTATACCAGAAATAGAGCATAACTGTGGTTTGAAATAGATGGTGGCTAAGTAGAGCCAAAGAAATTCTACTTGAGTGTGGTGATGTTGATCGGTCAAGCAATTCAATTTATGTAGATATTACCAGCGGCTTTGTTAAGAAAAAATCAATAAAAACACAAATATACTTCTTATTTTACCATTTTTCCATAAAAACTAAAATAAATTACCCCTATAATAATTTTTCGAAAACGAGTAAGGAAGCTATTTTTCAAAGTCTTAAAAAATAATTTAAAAAAGAAACAATGTTGCTCTGAAAATCACTTGAACTGGATGTGTTTTTATCCATGACAAACTGGACTGTTTTCTTTTTCGGAGTGCCAAAACCCTTTTCAAAACTCAATCTTCCCAGCCATGTTCAAAAGCTAAAATTAAGTAAGCCTTTTCAAATACTTCGTGGTAACGAACTTTAAGCAAGGAACGACTCGGCTCAGTAGTGTCTAAAAAATAGCATTTTGAAAACAATTCAAAAGAAAACACATCAAAAGAATTGGCCTTTTATGTTGATTCAAATTATGTAAACTTCATTAAGTTTAATCTCACGTATCAAAAACTATGAGCCTTCGAAAATATAACTGATTTTCAAAAAGGGAGGGAGATAAATCCCCCCCGAAAAAGCTATTCTGATGAAAAATACCCCATCATATTAGAAAACCCTGTTGTAGAAATTTCGAGCTACTATAAGCAAAAATGTGGAATTTTACATTTTTTTTTACCAGAAGAAAGACCACAGATGCATGTTTATTTACTTTTTGTTTGTTTGGTTGTTTGTTTTCCCACGTGTGATTGTATTAAAAGGGTGATCGAAGAAGACCGAGAGAGGGCTCATTTGATCTGATATTATGTTCAAGTGCCCTTTTTAAGTGATCAAAACAATGGAGGCCCACTAGCCCCCCTTACCCGCCCCTTTTTTCCCTGAAGTCATCCGATCAAAACTTTGAGATAGCCATTTGATTCGCATAATTGAGAGATCCAATACATATGCCTATGTAAAAGTTGTGCCCACAAATGATGCAAATACTTTTCTGGCTATTAGAAGGTTTAGGGGGCGGCAGCTCTATTTGTGATTGTGGTAACTCATGTTCGTTTTAGAATTCATCTATTGCAGTATCTGATATCTTTATATTTGTTTTCATTATCGATTTTAATTTCTCCTCGTTTTGGGTTCTGTTTATCCATTGGCAGTAATTCCTGTTAGTTTTAAAACTAAATTATTATATGACTTTATTTCAGTTCGTCTTAGATTTTGCTTTGGATCTCTATTTTTATTTGAAAAGCTTCGTTTTGGAAAATCTTTTTTTTTAATTATTTCATGAAAAAAACCCACAAAAACTAGTATAGCACTCGTCCATTTAAGCCTAAGCTATACGTCTGAAAATCGATGCTGCTCCTTTATGTTGAAGAGTGCCATCTTACTATATAAAAATATCGAAGTAATTGTAAAAGTGATCCCGAATCATCAAGAATTAAAAACTTAAAACTGAAGCCTCTTATCTCTAATAGTAAGTCACAAATAATTGGTAAAATTTGACGGCCTTCTTTTCACTGAAGACTCCGGTCCTTCGCTTAAAGGAAAAGATTTTTTTCTAGCCTAGCGAATTACAATCTTTCTACCCTGATTCTTCAAGTAGAAATATTCTCTTAACAGTTTTGATTAGGCCACTCAAGCTTTTGGCCCCTCTATGCAGCCATAGGACCACGGATATAAGATAAAAGTCCAGGCAGAGAACGAATTTCCATCCGTATTAACCGAATATTCACAAACAATTTTTGAAAAAAATGTCAAGTGACAAAAATTTGCCATTTTAAGAAGATTCAGGACTGGTAACTACGATTTCAATTAATCTTAACGGTAGAACTTTATTGTGAAAACAAACTTTATGGAGTTTTGAAAGATAGCCTGAAAACCCTAGAAAATGTTGTCGGACTGAAATGAAAACTCCACCATTGCAATTGTCATTGTTGATAACCCCATATAGGAAAGCTACAACTCTCACCTTCAACAACAAGGAAAATTACTTTTTTTTGTATGGGTAATGATGATGTGTCCTATTTTTCTCCACTAGCGGGGCACTGAAACATTATTGAAAACTGTATAAGGGCTCATTTGAAAGGAAATTCCTATGCCTAGTGCCTTTTGTAATTATTAGAAACAAGCAACAAGATGCAATCTTTGACAAAAACTGTGACAAAAACAAAAAGTGTTTTTGACACTTTTTGACACTTTTGTCAAAAGTCACTTTTTGACAAAAACAAAAAGTGGTGGCAATCCGTGTTAACAGAGAATCAGAACCAGTTTTGCTTGCTTCAAACGACTTTTCTGGTAGATGGAAGAAATTACGTAAGGAGTACGCTAAAACCATACTGTTTGTATCAAACAGTGGTAACGTGGTGCTCGTGGTAACGAACTGTAATAAGGAACGACCCGGCTCAATAGTAACCAAAACCCTAAAAAACAGAATTTTTATAACAGTAATTACATCAAAAGAATTGCATTTTAATGTTGATTTTAAATATATAAGTTTCATCAAGTTTAGTCTTACCCATCAAAAGTTATGAGCCTGAGAAAATTTGAATTATTTTAGAAAATAGGGGGAAACACGCCCTGAAAGTCATAGAATGTTAAAAAAAAATCACACCATCAGATTCAGCGTATCAGAGAACCCCACTATTAAAGTTTCAAGCTTCTATCTACAAAAATGTGGAATTTTGTGTTTTTTGTCACAAGACAGATCACGGATGCGTGTATATTTGTTTTTTTTTTGTTCGCTTTTTTCAGGGGTGATCGTATCGACCTAGTGGTCCTAGAATGTCACGAGAGAGCTCATCTAGCGGGAATTAAAAGTTCTAGTGCCATTTTTAAGTGACCAAAAATTGGAGGGCACCTAGGCCCCCTTCTATGCTCGTTTTTCCCCAAAGTCACCAGATCAAAATTTTGAGATAGCCATTCTGTTCAGCATAGTCGAAAAACATTTTCATTATGTCTTCCGGAACGACTTAATCCCCCATACTCCCCGGGGGAGGGGTTACAAGTTACAAACTTTGACCATTGTTTACATATAGTAAAGGTTATTGGGAAGTGTGCAGACGTTTTCAGGGCACTTTTTCGCGTTGAGGGGCGGGAGTGGGTCGAGGGGAGGGGGTTACGTGGGAAGATATTTCCATGGAGGTATTTATCTTGAGAGAAGAGAATTTCCATGAAGAGGCCGCAGGATTTTCTAGCATTATTTAAAAAAAACAATGAGAAAATAAATAAAAAAAAGTTTTTTTCAGCTGGAAGTAAGGAGCAACACTAAAACCTAAAACGAACAGACATTATTAAGTGTTTAAAGGGGTTCATCTCCTCTATAACAACTCCTCCGCAATATTCCAATACCGAGGGAAACCAGGCCTCCTCCCCACCCCTTTTTTTATCGAAATCTTCCAATCAACACTATGAGCATTTAGCAAAAAAAAAAACAAAAAAAACAACTAATATCCAAATTTCGTTTTGATTATTAATGTGCGGTAGGCCAAAATCAAAACATTCATTAATTCAAAAACGTTCAGAAATTAAACAAAATAACAAGTTTTTTTTAACTTCAAGTAAGGAGCGACATCAAAACTGAAAACAAACGGAAATTACTCCGTATATGAAAGGGACTTTTCCTCTTCAACACCCCGCTCTTTACGCTAAAGTTGTTTACTGTTTTAAAAAGTAGAGTTAACAGAAAGAGTCAAACTTTAGTATAAAGAGCGGGGCGTTGAGGAGGGGACAATCCCTTGCATATACGGAATAATTTCTGTTCGTTTTAAGTTTTAATGTCGCTTCTTACTTGCAGTTGAAAAAAAACTTGTTTTTTTTTTATTCAATCCTATTATAAATTGATCTGTCAGTAAATGCAGCCTCAAAAATCCTATTGGGAAATACGACCTGGATTACAGTATTACTAATTATTCCGTGATGACCTATCGAGAAGGAAAGAAAAATGGTACTCAATTTCTTATTGGTTGAATAGTATGTTTTTCTTGGTAACTCTTTAGCTTAGGAAACTCATTCGAGTAAAAGCATTGAATCACTTTCTAAGATCTACGATGGAAAGATTATACATGTACAAATGAGGGGGGACGATAACATATTGGCTAGATCAAAGACTACATGAATTATAAACAAGCCACTCCAAATCTGTTAATAGGATCTGGTATTCTCCACGTGTGCATCTGAAGTGACCCTTTTCTATGTTGGTATGGCAACAGAGATCCCCTTGTTAAAATGAACAAGTCCATTTTTGGGAGGCAATAGCCTATTGGAGGTAAGGATAATGTCGTTCCTAACATGTAGTAACTAAGGATGGGATAAGACTAGAATATAATTTCAACACCTCACTGATAAGTTGAATATAAGAAATATTTATAAGTTTTGATGAATGTGAATGCTTTTCTTTCTTGATTTTAGCGTCTCACATGTAATACTGAAGTGGAAAACTGAAAAGTGGTGTTGAAAAGCTGGTATCAATACTCACTTATCCCAGCTGTTGCCTAGGAATTTCTTTGTATCTTTAGCCATATTCATCTTACACATAGAAATACTTCAATCTCTGTCTTCTAATTTTGTAATTTAAAATTATAATGTTTTCAATCTTTAATCGGATCGGTCTGGTGAATCAGAACTCTCGAAAGTTGAGCATCAAACTCGAAAAACTACGAACGGTAAACATAACTACGCTGTAGTCGCGCATAATTTTGACTTATCGACAATAGTGACAATAAGCGTTTTCGATTGATAATCCCGGTTCTTACTTTAGAAGTTTCGTAATCCAGAGTGTAAAAAATCGGATCAACTAATTCAATCCAATCTAAAGAAACTGTATTTTGGCACAATATTTGAATAAATCGAAAAGGTGGGAACTTACTACCCATTTTTATTTGGAAATCCAGCAAATTTATTTGAAACCTTGCCCATTTTTTAACTTTATTTAAACTTTTCCTTTCCCCCTAGAAACAAAAGGTCAGATTTAAGATATTTTTGGAGCCTATCAAGAGAAACATCAACACATATTAAGATCAAAATTAGAAAAAAGCTGTAGGCTACGATTCCTTTGATGAGAAAAACTTTCCATCTTCTATAGCAGCACAAAATGTATTCAGATTGTAAGCTTTTGAATTTTTATCACAATCTGAATATCCAAAATCGATAACCATCGAATGCAAAAGTACGGATTTACAATCCAAACATCAGATTGTGAATCAAAATCCACGATCGGATTGTGAATAGAAACGGAACTTGACAGTCAGGCTATCAATTTGAGAATCCAAATTGTAAATAGAAAAGGCTTTATAATGTGCCCACTGGCACACCTTGGAGATCCCGGTCCCACCCAAGATTTTTCTGGTGCCCTCTCCCCGTGTTTTTTCCTTTTTCACTCTTTTTTTAAGAATAAATTTGTAAATTTGGTCAATTATTGGCACCTTTGTCAGCTTCCCCCCCCCCAAGATTTTGCTCATTAATGCCCTTGTCACATTAGTCCTACCTCCAGATTTTGCTCCAGATCTGCCTCTGAATGTGCTCAAGGTATAATTGTAAAACGTATGCTTTGAGGAATTGTAGTTATTGAGAAAATTATGTTAGCCAAAGTAAAGTTGAAAAATAGTCTTGATTTCCCAAAACTACACCACTTTTAAAGCAATCGTTTCTAAGACGAATTGTTTAAAAAATGGTTAGAATTTAATGTAGCGAAATTAAGAACTTGTAGCTTTGAATACTAAAATAGTGTAATATAATGCTAATTTGTTAACGATGGAAAGAAAATTACAAATAACAATACTGAAGGTTAAAGAAATTGATTCAAAAACAGGATTTAAAACAAATTACTTTTTACTAATTAAAATTAATAATATTATAATATTAATATCAATAATTTATACAATATTATAATTATTAATATATAAATATTAATAATTAATATAAAATAAAATAATTTGTTATATTAATATAATAATTAATAAAAATAATAAAATAAAATAATATAAATATTATAAATATTAATAATTTATATAATATTAATATTAATAAACTAATATTAATAATATTATAAAACATATAAAATTAATTTTTGCTACATGACCAGTAAGCACAATGACTAAATCTATAAACTTATCCTACAATAATTAGAAATAATACGAAACAAGAAATATAATTATCATTTAAAAGTAAATTCATATCCTTAAATTCATTTCGTATATTGATTAGTTAATTTATTTTTGACCTACTAACATTACAATAAAGTGGAGAAACAAAAGAAAAATAAAAATAAAATACATACGAAGAAACATACAAAACAATATTAAGTATAAAAAACAACAATGTAAGCCAAAATAATCACAGATAAGCCTCTTCTTTTACCATGGTATTCAACTTATTTTAAGATGTCAGTGGCACTGACATCTTATAATGTCAGTGGCACTGGTATTATAATATATCAGTGGCACTATCTTTTGGTTCCTATTCCAACGAGTCAGATATAAAAGGAATTTACAGTAACAGAAATACAATGCCCTAATGTCCTTCATATTATTAAATGAAAAAAAATTAGTTTTTTTAACTGAAAGTAAGGAGAGACATTAAAACTTAAAACGAACAGAAGTTACTCCGTATATGAAATGGGTTGTCTCCTCCGCAATCCCTCGCTCTTTACGCTAAATTTTTTAATTGTTTTAAAAAGTAGAACTGTGACAAAGAGTCGAACTTTAGCGTAAAGAGCGAAGGATTGCGGAGGGTACAACCCATTTCATATACGGAGTAATTTCTGTTCGTTTTAAGTCTTAATGTCGCTCCTTATGTTAGGTTAAAAAAACTAGTTTTTTTTATTAAATTTTGGAACGTTTTTGAATTAATGCATGTTTGATCTTGGCTCTCCGCAGATAAATTATTAAAATGAAATTTGGATATTAATTCTTTTTTTTGGCTAATTGGCTTTCTCTTAGTTTTGATCAGACGATGTTGAGAAATAAGGGGTGGGGAAGGAGCCCTGTTGCCCTCCAATTTTTCGGTTACTTAAAAAGGCAACTAGAACTTTTAATTTTTAACGAACGTTTTTATTAGTAAAAAATATACGTAACTTAAGAATTAACTTACGTAACAAACTTTTATGTTCTTATATTTTCATTATGTATATGAGGGGGTTTGTCCCCTCGTTAATACCTCACTCTTTACACTAAATCTTAAGTTTTGTCCCAATTCTTCAAGAATAACCCTTGAATCAGAAAGGCCGTAGAATAAACAGTTTAAATTACTAAAAATACTTTAGGATAAAGAGCGAGGTATTTATCTTCTCCTAAATACCTCGCTCTTTATGCTAAAGTATTTTTAGAGCCCCTCATATGCGTAATAATCTATGTTCGTTTTAAGTTTTAATGCTACTCCTTACTTTCAATTGAAAAAAAACTTTTTCATGTTTATTTTTTCATTGTTTTTTTTTTATAGTAATGCTAGAGAATCCCACGCCCTTTTCATTGAATTTCTCTTCCCCCATGACATATTCCTCCAAGGAAAGATCCTCCCACATAGCCCCCTCCCCTCAACCCCAGCCCCAAACCAAACAAGAGCTAAGAGCTCATATGGCACTTGTGACGAGGCGAGAAGAGCTAAGAGCCAAGAGATCATGGTATGAGCTCTAACAAAATTCTCTGAATCAATAGATTGATTTAAAAAAGAAAATAAGAGGCTTAATGCCGGTCAGGATTTAAAATAAGAGCTCTGAGTCACGATGTCCTTCTAAATATCAAAATTCATTAAGATCCGATCACCCACTCGTAAGTTATAAATACTCAATTTTTTCTCATTTTTCCTCTCCCTTTAGCACCAGATGGTCGAATCTGGGAAAACGACTTTATCAAGTCAAATTGTTCAGCTCCCTGACACGCCTACCAATTTTAATCGTCCTAGCACGTCCAGAAGCACCAAACTCACCAAATCACTGAACCCCTCTCCGAACTCCCTCAAAGAGAGCGAATCCAGTACGATTCTGTCAATCACGTATCAGGGACATTTGTTTATTCTATCCACCAAGCTTCATCCCGATTCCTCCACTCCAAGTGTTTTTCCAAGATTTCCCCCTCCAACTCCCCCCAATGTCAAAAAATCTGGTTGGGATTTGAAATAAGAGCTCTGAGACATGAATTCCTTCTAAAAATCAAATTTCATTAAGATCCGATCATCTATTCGTAAGATAAAAATACCCCAATTTTCACGTTTTCCAAGAATTCTGGTTTCCCCCTCCAACTCCCCCAATGTCACAGGATCTGGTAGGAATTTAAATTAAAACTTTAAAGCACAAGATCCTTCTAAATATCAAATTACATTAAGATCTGGTCACCCTTTCGTAAGTTACAAATACCTCAATTTTCAAAATCACCCCCCCCCCCCAATTCCACCAAAGAGAGCAGATCTGGTCCGGTTATGTCAGTCACGTATCTTAGACAGGTTTCTATTTTTCCCATCCAGTTTTATCCTGATCTCACCGCTTTAAGTATTTTCTAAGATTTCCGGTCCCCCCAACTGCCCCCCACCCAATTACGCTTGATCCGGTTGAGATTTAAAATAAGAGATCTGAGTTACGAGGTCCTTCTAAATATGAAGTTTCATGAAGATCCGATCACTCCTTCGTAAGTTAAAAATACGTAATTTTTTCTTATTTTTCAGAATTAGCCCCCAGAATTAGCGGATCCATTCCAATTATGTAAATCACGTATGTAAGACTTCTACTCTTATTTTTCCCACCAAGTTTCATCCCGATCCCTCCAATCTAAGCGTTTTCCATGATTTTAGGTTCCCCACCCCAAAACTTCCCCCAATGTCACCAGATCCGGTCAGGATTTAAAATAAGAGCTTTGAGACACGATATCCTTCTAAATATCGAATTTTATTGAGATCCGATCACCCCTTTATAAGTTAAAAATACCTCTTTTTTCTAATTTTTCAGAATTAATCCCTCCCCCAACTACCCCAAAGAGAGCGGATCCGTTCCGGTTATGTCAGTCATGTATCTAGGACTTGTGCTTATTTTTCCCACCAAGTTTCATCCCGATCCCTCCACTCTAAGTGTTTTCAAAGTTTTAGGTTTCCCCCTCCCAACTCCCCCCCCGCCCAATGTCACCAGAGCCGGTCGGGTTTAAAATAAGAGCTCTGAGACACGATATCTTTCTAAATATCAAATTTCATTGAGATCCGATCACCCGTTCGTAAGTAAAAATACCTCATTTTTTCTAATTTTTCAGAATCACTCCCCCCCCCAACTACCACAAAGAGAGCGGATCCGTTCCGGTTATGTCAATCATGTATCTAGGACTTGTGCTTAATATTCCCACCAAGTTTCATCCCGATCCCTCCACTCTAAGTTTTTTCCAAGTTTTAGGTTTCCCCCTCCCAACTCCCCCCCCAATGTCACCAGGTCTGGTCGGGATTTAAAATAAGAGCTCTAAGAAACTATATCCTTCTAAATATCAAATTTCATTGAGATCTGATCACCCGTTCGTAAGTTAAAAATACCTCATTTTTTAATTTTTCAGAATTACCCCCCCCCCAACCACCCCAAAGAGAGAGGATCCGTTCCGGTTATGCCAATCATGTATCTAGGACTTGTGCTTATTTTTCCCACCAAGTTTCATCCCGATCCCTCCACTCTAAGTGTTTTCCAAGATTTTAGGTTTCCCCCTCCCATATCCCCCCCAATGTCACCAGATCCGGTCGGGATTTAAAATAAAGCTCTGAGACACGATATCCTTCCAAACATCAAATTTCATTAAGATCTGATCAACAGTTCGTAAGTTAAAAATACTTCAATTTTTCTATTGTTTCAGAATTAACCGGCCCCCCACTCCCCCCAGATGGTCAAATTGGGAAAACGACTATTTCTAATTTAAGCTGGGCCCGTCCCTGATACGCCTGCCAAATTTCATCGTCCTAGCTTACCTGGAACTGCCTAAAGTAGCAAAACCGGGACCGACAGACCGACAGAATTGGCGATTGCTATATGTCACTTGGTTAATACCAAGTGCCATAAAAATCCCACAGAAAACGTCTGTACGCTTCCCAATAACCATTACTGTATGTAAACACTGGTCAAAGTTTGTAACTTGCAGCCCCCCGCCAGGGACTGTGGGAAAGTAAGTTACCCCAAAGACATAATTATTATGGTTTTCGACTATGCGGAACAAAATGGCTATCTCAAAATTTTGATCCGTTGACTTTGGGGAAAAATGAGCGTGGGAGGGGGCCTAGGTGCCCTCCAATTTTTTGGTCACTTAAAAAGGGCACTAGAACTTTTCATTTCCGCTAGAATGAGCCCTCATGCGACATTCTAGGACCACTTGTTCGATACGACGACCCCTGGAAAAAAAGAAAACAAATAAACACGCACCCGTGACCTGTCTTCTGGCAAAAAATACGAAATTCCACATTTTTGTAGATAGGAGCTTAAAATTTTTGCTGTAGGGTTCTCTGAAACGCTGAATGCGATGGCGTGATTTTCGTTAAGATTCTATGACTTTTAGGGGGTGTTTCTCCCTATTTTCCAAAATGAGGCAAATTTTCTCAGGCTCATAACTTTTGATGACAAAGACTAAATTTGATGAAACTTATATATTTAAAATCAGCATGAAAATCCAATTCTTTTGATGTATCTTTTAGCATCAAATTCCGTTTTTTGGAGTTTCGTTTACTATTGAGCCGGGTCGCTCTTTACTACAGTTCGTTACCACGATCTGTTTGACTGTTATTGAAAAAAATGGACCCAACCCGGCAGACTAAGATTGGAATGGTCATAATAAGTTGATTAAAGTCTACCCAAGGTCTTAAGAATGTCACCACGATTTGGGATAGTTTTAGCATAACCTGCTTTAACTTCATTCTTAATGTCTAAAAGTGCACTAAAAAGAATGACAGGATAATACATAAGCCAGTATTTCTTAGAAGAAACAAAATCCTAAACTAATCCTCATAATTTCTTACCAGTATGTGAACGCTGATGTATCACAAGCTGGCCACTTTGTATAAAATCTTTGCCACAAATTTTACAATGGTGTGGTCTCTCGCCTGTGTGAATTCTTCTATGTCTATGGAGTTTTCCAGAATGTTCAAAGGCTCTACCACAGATATCACATCTGTACGGTCGTTCCTGAAATAATTTAGAATCCATATTTGTTACTTTTTTCTGAACTACTTATCACAATAGCACACGGTTGACTAAATTTCGTATAGACTGTGGCCTTTGAAGCACCTTTCACAACCTCTGTTGCAATACTGGCCTATCGCAGAAAAGAAACATGTATACACAAGGGTTGAGGTAAATACAGTGATGACAAAAATTTCTTGTCTAGATAAGGTATGAGATGAAGATTAAGAAAAAACCGTTAGGCCTTCCTGACCCTTTCAAAAAGTAAGAAAAACACCTTAAAATAAAGTGTCTTCCTAAATACATCGTGCGTAATGTGACCAATAATCTATATATGCCATCCAGGACAAGTCAGGGGCGGATCTAGAGTAAAATCTTGGGGAGGGGGGCAATGTGAAAAGGGCGCCAATGAAAAAAAAGTCTTCCGGGGGGGGGTCCATATGACAAAGGTACCAGTAATTGACCAAATTAACAAATTTAGGTACTTGTGAATCATTCAAAACACACTCAGTAAGTGAAGTTAGGGTCTTCCGTAAAACAAACCACGATGCTGGTACATTTTATGAGAAAATCGGTTTCATAACCACAAGACAAAAGTCAATTTAGTTTGCTACGCATAGTGATAGAAGTTTGTGTCTGAACAGGGATTTTGAAATGAAGATTTGGGACTTGCCAAAGACTGAAAAAGAGGCAATTATATTTTTCCAGGATAAGGGGCTGTTGCCCACAACAAAACAGTGCGTCCATGGACACTTTATACTCTTACGAGAAGGAAAATTACGAGAAGGAACGCACAGCGATAGAAGATACCTAACCTAACTTCACTTATTGAGTGTGTTCTGCAAAATGTGAAGTAATATAATCCGGATTCTTTTTAAAATACCATTATTAAGAAGGGGGAAAAGACCTGAAGCATAAAAGACAGAATGGTCACAGGAAGAAAAATAAAGTTTGGCCAGCGCACGTCTATTATACTTCCCTCTGTTTGCAACAATCTTTGCATAGCCAATCTGGGTCTTTTTACTTATTAAATAAAACAAAACTAGTTGTTTTAACTGAAAGTAAGGAGCGACGTTAAAGCTTAAAACGAACAGAAATACTCCGTATATGAAATGGGTTGTCCCCTCCGCAATCCCTCGCTCTATGTGCTAAAGTTTTTAATTGTTTTAAAAAGTAGAATTGTGGTAAAGAGTCAAATTTTAGCGTAAAGAGCGAGGGATTGCAGAGGGGACAACCAATTTCATATACGGAGTAATTTCTGTTCGTTTTAAGTTTTAATGTCGCTCCTTACTTTCAGTAAAAAAAACTAGTTTTTTATTATTTAATTTCAGAAAGTTTTTGAATTAATACATGTTTGATTTTGGCTCTCCGCACATAAATTATTAAAATGAAATCTGCATATTAATTCTTTTTTTTTGCTAAATGGCTTTCTCTTAGTTTTGATCAGACGATTTTGAGAAATAAGGGGTGGGGAAGGTGGCCTTTTTGCCCTAAAATTTTTCGGTTGCAAGAGAAGAAACATCCGTATGACCAGAAAAGTATTTACCTGAAATCTTAGCCAGCACACTAGAAATACAAATCTTGAAAAGTGTAGGGGACAGAACACCGCCCTGCCTAACCCCTCTTCGTACCCTTATAATAGTGTCTGGTGCAGACCTTAATTGAAGAAAAGAATCTGAATACCAAAACCTAAGAAGCATCATAACAGAGAAATTGACCCCAGAATTATATAGAGAAAAAAGGAGCTGACTATGGACCACATTATCAAACCCTCTGAAAGATCCGAAGAACAAATATACAGATCATTTCCCTTTTGAAGAATTATCAGCCAGTAGAGAAGACAGAATCTTATGCGCATGCTATGTTTACTTCAAAATAAAATTCAAAAGATCAGATTCAAAAGAAAGAATAACAGATAAGACGAATAAGTTTGGGTGTTTAATAAGTTTCATCTCTACCTTTTATAGCAAGTAGTTACTATTTATTTATGGTTAAAATGTATAATTTGTAGTTTATTTCTCTCACTTGATAGCTAATACTATGATTTCTAAAAGGATTTTTAAATTACACTAGTATGTGTTACCAAGTTGTGGGGTGGGCTTGAAATCTGTAGAGTGAGTTAAATTGCAATAGCCTCTACCTGCTATTTCTCAAAACTTTCGTCATAAAGAGTGTTTCAAACAGTTCGTGGTAACGAACTGTAGTAAGGAGCGACCCGGCTCAATAGTAAACTCTAAAAAACGGAATTTTGATATCAATAGCTACATCAACAGAATCGCATTTTAACGCCGATTTTAAATATATAAGTTTCATCAAGATCAATTATACCAATCAAAAGTTACGAGCCTGAGAAAATTTGCCTCATTTTAGAAAATAGGGGGAAACCCCCTAAAAGTCATACAATCTTAAAGAAAATCACACCATCAGATTCGGCGTATCACAACCTTATTGTAGAAGTTTCAAGCTCCTATCTCCAAAAATGTGGAATTTCGCATTTTTGCCAGAAGACAGATCACGGATGCGTATTTATTTGTTTGTTTTTTGTTTTTCCAGGGGTGATCGTATCGACTGAGTGGTCCTAGAATGTTGCAAGAAGGCTCATTTTATCGGAAATTAAAAGTTCTAGTGCCCTTTTTAAGTGGCCAAAGAATTGGAGGGCACCTAGGCCCCCTCTTACGCTCATTTTTTCCCAAAAGTCACCGGACGAAATTCTGAGATAGCTATTTTGTTCAACATAGTCTAAAAACCTAATAACTATGTCTTTAGGGACGACTTAATCCCCCGCAGTTCCCAGGGGAGGGGCTGCAAGTTACAAACTTTGACCTGTGTTTACATTAAACAAAAAAAACAAGTTTTTAAAATGAAAGTAAGGAGCGACATTAAAACTTAAAACGAACAGAAATTGCTCCGTATATGAAAGGGGCTTTTCCTCCTCAATGCCCCGCTGTTTACGCTAAAGTTTGACTCTTTCTCTTAACTCTACTTTTTAAAACAGTAAAAAACTTTAGCGTAAAGAGCGGGGCATTGAGGAGGAAAAGCTCCTTTCATATACGGAGTAATTTCTGTTCGTTTTAAGTATTGATGTCGCTCCTTACTTTCATTTGAAAAACTAGTTTTTTTTTGTTTAATTTCTGGACGTTTTCGAATTAATGTATGTTTTGATCTTGGTTCTACACACATAAATAATTAAAACGAAATTTGCATATTAATTTTTTTTGGCTAAATGGTTTTTCATAGTTTTAATCGGAAGATTTTGAGAAAAAAGGAGCGAGGGAGGAGGCCTAGTTGCCTTACAATTTTTTGATTACTTAAAAAGGCATTAACTTTAATTTTTTTACGAACGTTTTCATAAGTAAAAATATACGTAACTTACGAATTAACTTACATAGCGAACTTCTGTATTCGTATGTTTTTATTGCGTATATGAGGGGGCTCGCCCCTCGTCGATACCTCACTTTTTACACTAAAGCTTAAATTTTGTCCCATTTACTTAAGAATGGCCCCTGAATCACAAAGGCCGTAGAATAAGTAGTTGTAATTACTAAAAATATTTTAGCGTGAAGAGCGAGGTACTACGAGGAGGTAAACCCCTCATATGCGTTATAATGTCTGTTCGTTTTCAATTTTAATGCTGCTCGTCACTTTCAGTAAAAAAACTTTTCATATTTATTTTTTCATTGTTTTTTTTTAAATAATGCTAGAAAATCCTGCGCCCCCTCCATTGAAAGTCTCTTCCCCCATGAGAATTTCGTCCATGGAAAGATCCTCCCACGTAACTCCTCCCCTCAACTCTCCCCCCCCCAACCAAAAAATCCCCCTGAAAAGGTCTTTACACTTCCCAATAACCATTGCTATATGTAAACACAGGTCAAAGTTTGTAACTTGCAGCCCCTCCCAAGGGGACTGCGGGGAGTAAGTCGTCCCAAAAGACATAGTTATTAGATTTTTTGACTATGGTGAATAAAATGGCTATCTCAAAATTTTGATCCGGTGACTTTGGGGAAAAAATGAGCGTGGGAGGGGGCCTAGGTGCCCTCCAATTTTTTTCGGTCACTTAAAAAGGGTACTAGAACTTTTAATTTCCGTTAGAATCAGCCCTTTCGCGACATAATAGGACCACTGAGTCGATACGATCACCCCTGGGAAAATATAAAACAAATAAACACACATCCGTGATTTGTCTTCTGGCAAAAAATGCGCAATTCCACATTTTTGTAGAAAAGGGCTTGAAACTTCTATAATAGTGTTCTCTGATACGCTGAACCTAATGGTGTGATTTTCGTTAAGATCGTATGACTTTTAAGGGGTGTTTTCCCCTATTTTCTAAAATAAGGCAAATTTTCTCAGGCTCGTAACTTTTGATGGGTATAACTGATCTTGATGAAATATATTTAAAATCATATATAAAATCATTTGAAATATATCTTTATATGTTTAAAATTGGCATTAAAATGCGATTCTTTTGATGTAACTATTGGTATCAAAATTCCATTTTTTTAGAGTTTCGGTTACTATTGAGCCGGGTCGCTCCTTACTACAGTTCGCTACCACGAACTGTTTGGTATATTAATGGTTACTGGGAAGTGTACAGACGTTTTCAGGGGGATTTTTTTGGTTTAGGGGGGTAGTTGAGGGGGTGGGGTTACGTGGGAGGATATTTCCATGGAGAAACTTCTCATGGGGAAGATAATTTCAGTGAAGGGGGCGCAGGATTGTCTAGCATTACTTGAAAAAACAATGAAAAAATAAATATGAAAAGTTTTTTCTACTGAAAGTTAGGAGCAGCATTAAAACTTAAAACGAACAAAAATTATTACGCATATGAAGGGTTTACCTCCTCGTTATACCTCACTCTTTACGCTAAAGTATTTTTAGTAATTTCAACTATTTATTCTACGGCCTTTGTGATTCAGAGGTCATTACAAGTGGCCAAAACTGGCCAAACTTACTCTGACCTTACAAGGTTTCTTACGCTTCGGGTCATTCTTCTGACCTATAAATCTTTTGTTGTGAATTTGAGGGATAAACTGAAAAAAAAAATATTTTCAGGCTAGCCAACGGGAGGATCTAGATAATAATTAAATAAAAAGAAAAACAAGTTTTTTTTTAACTAAAAGTAAGGAGCAACATTAAAACTTAAAATGAACAGAAATTACTCGTGTATGAATCGTATATGATATCCCCTTGCGTTACGTTACGTTGATAGTAAACCGGCCTTAACACACCTATTTTGAAAGAAATTCTAGATGGAGGGGTGATGTCCCACTTTCCCCTCTTAACACAGCCGCCCTTTCAAATCAGGCTCTGGATCCGTGCTTGATTTTATTGCTATTAAAGTAAAATTTAATTAAAATCAAATAAAAACTATATCTTCAACAACAACGAAAAAAAAAGAAAAGGAAAAAAAAACCAGACACTGATGCAACATTTTGACTTTAAATGCCTATTCAGAACTAAATTCCAGCTACAACTTCAAGTCCGATTTCTATATAACATTTTCAAACGTCATTTAACGCGCAATTTCAATTTCATTAATATTATATTTAAAAAAACACTACGTAAAACACAACAACTTGTGCAACTAGCGCAATTAACTATGCTGTACCCTAATAAATCTACATAATTTTTGTAAAAACTACGTTTTCATAAAACGATTTTTTTAATTATGAGCAAAAAACAAGAAAAAAGAAATCTGAGAATTTGTGCCACTCAGGATAATAATAGTAAAATTAATATGACATATTTGAATTAGTAATAGATAGTTTTGCTATCAAAATTTTATATGTTCATTATATTTGTAATGTTACTTGTCATATTGACCATATTGAACAGAGCAATTGGACATTTTCTCATATTATTGTAGTTCTCTGAAACTGTGATTGAAACAGTGTGATTATAACAGTAAAACAGCTGTGGTTTAAACTGTGAGCTAAATCACGGCATTACACTGTGAGCTATGTACTATTACAGTTTGTATTGCATAATCCGAAGGTTATACACAAAAGTCGTGATTACATACATCGAAGTACAAAACCAATTAAAATCAAAACTAAACACAGTCACAAAGTGCTTCTATTCACGACATTTGCGCCTCACTTCCATCGCCTTCAGCGCATCTTCCACCCTAGTAATCTTTGCGTAGTAGTTGATGTATCCCCCCATTGCAATTCTTGGCTGAATAGCCTTGAATCAAAATTAAAACCAAACACAATCAAAACAAAACAAAAAGTCACAAAGTACTTCTATTTGCAATATTTGCGCCTCTCTTCCACCGCCTTCAGAACAAAATCTCCGTCCCTAATAATCATTTGTGGAGTGGCTCATGTACCCCACCCCCATTACACTTCTTGGCTGAAGGGCATTAAATCAAAATCAAAACCAAACACAATCAAAAGAAAACAAAAATTAAATTTCATCACCTGCAGCACAAAATCTCCCACCCTAATAATCGTTTGTGGAGTAGTTAGTATACCCCCCTTCCCCATTAAATATCCTGGCTGAAGAGCCTTAAGCGCAGATCAGCACCGTCGGTTAGGACTCTAAGGGCCTTGTGCCGCATCCTTTACCCTTTCCTTAGTTGATATGAGAAGTGAGAATGCCAACAAGTATCACTTCAGAATTTCCCTCCGGCCAGTTTACCCTAATTTGAGACAGCTCGACACCTCAAGAGAAAATGGTCCAATCCATATTCATTAACGTCACATTCATTATATAACATTATATTCATCAACATTGTGAAAGCAATGATTCATAGCCATATTAATAATTTTCAATTGAAAGTTATAAAAAAGGCTAATCAAACTAACTGGCTGTATAAACGCTATAAAAAAAAAAACAAAAAAAAAACAAACAGAAATTAAGATGAATGAAGAAATTACTCTTAAAACAAAAACAGATATTACACTGAAAAATAAATCCGAACAAGAATTATAGTTAAAAGGTATTCCATTGCCCCCCCTCAAATCCTCTAAAAGGCTAGAGTATCAAAAGCTATTTAAGGATGCATAATTAATAGTATTGTCATGGCAGGGGCTTAGCTAGTGGATGGTGCAGGAGGGGACGGCTGTCCCTAAGCGCAGCCTCAGAAAGGTCCCCAAACTGAGTTATTTGTTTACTTGCATTGTCGTAGTGATATCGGGGAGAGAGGGAGGGGGGGTAGCATTATCACCGAGTGCTGAAACCCTTTCTACGCCTCTGTGTTTAGGTGTCCCCTTATCTATTAATATGAAAGGAATGGATTTAACAGACGAAAACAGTGAGAAAAATAATGTAATTTTGAAGCACGAATAAGTGTATTGGTGTCAACACAAATAAGTATATTTGAGTAGATCAAACAAACACAAATAATAGTATGACTGATAAGTGTGGTGGTGTAGTTGCTCAGACCCCTAGAAGGCTACACCTAAATTAATGAACTAAATAAATGAAATTGAAATCCTAATTTAGCCCATGGATTTTCTATATATAGTGCAGGACTGGAAATGGAAGAAATCATTGATGAAAGCGTGGTACAAGTGTGGTGGTGTAGTTGCTCAGACCCCTAGAAGGCTACACCTAAATCAATGAACTAAATAAATGAAATTGAAATCCCAATTTAGCCCATGGATTTTCTATATATAGTGCAGGACTGGAAATGGAAGAAATCATTGATGAAAGCGTGGTACATGTTGAATAAGAAAATTCTTGGAATTCCGAGCAGTATTTAGCTTTTAATATTATAATGGAAAATTGCACAAACTTATATTAGGAATATTCCTTAAATAATCTTTTATTTATTACAAATCACGAATGATGAATCATGTTTATATGCGCAAGAACTAAGAGGGGGGCGTGAAGGGAAATAGACTCAGGGCCCAGATTATGGTCCCTTATGGTAAATTTGCTGGTTATTTTTTTATTTAATTCGCTAGCTAAAAGATCAGTATACCATTTGACGAGCCTTTTAATGTTCATTACAACATACTAATCGCAAAACTTGCAAATCCACCCAAGCCCCTTCACTTCGTAATGGGGTCAGATATAGCCCTAATCTACAGTCAACATCGTTCAGATTTCGTTGGTTTGCATTATATTTCTGTGCTTATCCCTCACCAACAGTTTTTTTTTTTTTTTTTTTTAATATCAAATAAAGACAATTTGATAGAAAACACTGTATTTAGAATGAACGTCAAAAGTCAGATCGAGTTGTATGTTCATCTTATTTCACCAGTTGTTTGTTGTACGTTCACCGTGAATTAATCGAGAAAGTCACAAATTTACCCCACTTTTTACTCAAAGGATACGCCAAAAACAATTAAGGTTTGAACATAATAGTTAAATAGTAGATTACTGAGTAATATTTGAGCTAAGAAAGTCAAGGAGTTGAATGACAAAAGACAAAAAAAAAACCACTGCTTCCTATTCCAACTTCATCACTTAATCGAAAGTATTTTTAGTAAGCCTATTCGAAAGATGCAAGTTAAATAACTACCCACAAAACCAAACACAAACCGAAAAATACCTTTTTATGACCTGTTTGTAGACTTTCCTGTTTCGAAAAGCCTTGTAGGACAAAAACAATTTAAGCAATAGGATATATTTTATCTTCATCGAAACTTCTATCTTCTTATCTTCTTCGAAAGCATTTTTTCGGATGCAGTAGTTTATTTTTGTACTTTTGTTAAACAGATTTTCTTAAGCTCAGCTTTGTCTATCGATTCGTTAAACTCGTATTCCCATTTCAAGTTTTTGGATTTTTTTTTTTTTAATTGTGCTACATCATCTTTTCTGACTTTTAAAAACAGTCGGAAATCGATGTTTCGGCATCAAAATTGTTTTCACCAGACTTTGTATAGGTTATAACAAAAAAAAAAAAAAAAAAAAAAAAAAAAAAAAATCTTAAATGTTATTGACGACTGCTTGTCAACCAGCATACTGTTTTGTCGCGTAGCATTGCAAATTTAGTAGCCTCCTTTGTCCCTATGTTATGTTGCCTTAAGTTTGCATATTTCTGGGGTTTTCGGACAACCCAAATCCATTGTTTGAACCATCCAATTATGATACCTAACTTACCCCGGAGGGATCACACTTTTGAAAGTTCGAGGTTTAGAGTCGTGTGTGACTGTGCGAGATAAGTTTCAAAATCCTACTAATACATGTACTTTTCTGTTTTGGATTTCTGTTTTTCTAAATATTAAAAACCTTGGTAATTATAAGTTATAGCACCTATGCTAAGCTCTTAATCGCTTGACCCACTGTAGAACCAGTTTCTTTGTTATTTTCTTTCAGCTTAGCGTAAAACCTAAGACAAGTGATATAATAGATGGGAAATATATAATTTGGGTGTATATTTGCATATTAGGGACGGGGAGGGAGTGGGGGAAAAGTAGTTGAATATTGCGAAGTTACATAGCAATTCTTGATTCATATTATTTAGAATAATTGTAGCTAGCACATTTTGCATGTAGACCTGCTAAACTTTACCCCCCCCCCCCAATGTGCAAATATAAAGCCCAAATTTGTTTCTAAAGTATCATATTTTCATCATATTTTGAGATATTTCCTTAGGATTATTCAGAGAAATAGGTTCTGCCACTCGTAAGATAAAGATACCTCAATTTTCACGTTTTCCAAGAATTCCGGTTTCCCACTCCAACTCCCCCAATGTCACCGGATCTGGTCGGGATTTAAAATAAGAGCTCTAAAGCACAAGATCCTTCTAAATATCAAATTTCAATAAGATCTGATCGCCCGTTCGTAAGTTACAAATACCTCATTTTTTCTAATTTTCCGAATTACTCCCTGCCCCCCGACTCCACCAAAGAGGGCGGATCCAGTCCGGTTATGTCAGTCACGTATGTTGGACATGTTTTATTCCTCCCACCAAGTTTCATCCTAATCTCCCCGCTTTAAGCGTTTTCCAATATTTCCAGCCCCCCCCCCCAATGACGGAGGATCCGGTCGGGATTTTTAATAAGAGATTTGAGTTACGAGTTCCTTCTAAATATGAAATTTCATTAAGATAAGATCGCTCACTCGTAAGTTAAAAATACGTCATTTTTTTCTAATTTTTCAGAATTACCCCCCCCCCCAAAAAAAAGAGCGGATCCGTCCCGGCTTCATCCCCATCCCTCCACTCTAAGCGTTTTCCAAGATTTTAGGTCCCCCCACTCCCCAAAGGTCACCGGATCCAGAGCGGATCAGTTCCGGTTATGTCAGTCACATATATTGGACTTGTTTTTATTCTTCCCACCAAGTTTCATCCTGATCTCTTCGCTTTAAGTGTTTTCCAAGACTTCCGGTCCCCCCCCTGACTCCTTCCCCTTAATGACTCTGGATCCGGTCGGGATTTAAAGTAAGAATTCTGAGTTACGAGATCCTTCTAAATATGAAATTTCATTAAGATCTGATCAATCCTTCGTAAGTTAAAAATAACTCACTTTTTCTAATTTTTCAGAATTAAAACTCCACCCCCCCCCCCAAATAGAGCAGATCCGTTCCGGTTATGTCAATCACGCATCTAGGACTTCAGCTTATTTTCCTCACCAAGTTTCATCCCGATTCCTCAACTCCAAGCGGTTTCCAAGATTTTAGGCTCCCCCTCCAAATCCCCCCAATGTCACCAGATCTGCTCGGGATTTAAGACAAGAGCTCTGAGACACGATATCCTTCCAAACATCAAATTTCATTAAGATCTATGGCCCGTTCGTAAGTTAAAAATACTTCATTTTTCTATTTTTTCCGAATTAACCGGCCCCCCACTCCCCCCTCTAGGTGGTCAAATCGGAAAAACGACTATTTCTAATTTAATCTGATCCGGTCCCTGGTACGCCTGCCAAATTTCATCATCCTAGCTTACCTGGAAGTGCTTAAAGTAGCAAAACCGGGACCGACAGACCGACAGACAGACCGACAGAATTTGCGATCGCTATATGTCACTTGGTTAATATCAAGTGCCATAAAAACACATAAAAATGAAGAAATAACAAGGAAATATGATTCATCGATGCTAGGCGTATATTATAAAGTAAGAATTCTATTTTTTTTAGGTTATTTTCTTTTTACAGCCTAGGGCTATATGAGACCATTACAGGGGGGGGGGGGTGGAGATGAATTTTCAAAGAACGCAAACCAAGTCATCGGAGTAAGCAAAAAATTAGCAATATAAAAATAATTAGCAATATAAAAATATGTCTACTTTTGTTCTAGCATGTTTGCTTCTGAAGATCCCAGATTCTGAACCTTTATTTACGCCATGCGCGGAAGAAATCAAGTGGAATGGAGAGAAGCTCAGTTTTAGATCAGTCAAGTAAGAAACGAATGGAAGAAAAGGAACCTTTACCGCCCCAGGAAAACCCAAAAGCATAACAAAGGTATTAGAAAAGAAGTTACAGTATACTAGAAAGGGATCAAGAAGAGCAAAATAATAAAAGATCAAGAAAACTAGAGAAAAATCATATATATCATTACTGATGGCTGTTACAAGAATGTTTTTGCTTTATATTGGTAATAAATCTTTTTTACCTATTAATTTTGTCTTAAATTTTCATTAGAACTGGATTAAGGAGTAAAAAAATTGAAGCAAACAACTACCGGGCTCACAAGGCATGTACTAGAGTCTGAGTAAAACTTTGTGTCTGAATTTTTCCGAAGAAGAGAAAAAAATTACCCTTCGGTTCCGAATTCTTCTAAATGAGAGCAAAGAAAGTTAAAATTTATTTCGGAATTTTCTCAACGTCTTAAGAGCTATTTTCTTAACTGTTCATAGAGACAGCACTTTTAAACCATAACTAAGCCCCCCTCCCTGGATTGCGTGGAACATGCTTAAATCATAGAAACGTGTTATCATTGTGTTTCCTATAGTTGTTTCAAAAAATTGGAATTCAGTGTGAAAAGTCCTGTTACGAGGTACATTTTTTAAAAATCTTTTATGTCTTAAAACGACATTTAATTTTGATGAGCATGGTTTTTGGATTTTTTTTTTATGCGCCCATTTTTTTTTATGTGCAGCGAAAAGATGAACACTTACATATTATTTTTAAACGGCGAGGATGAAATATTTCCAGAAAGTGTATCTACATGATTGAGTTGCCGTAGCATTGAATCCTAACAAGAAAAAATATTTGAACTATGGAACAGGTGTTAGTGGTAACACTATTGGAAACGTATGAGGGCCTTGTCATGACAGTGAGAGATTAGATGCCTTTGGAGCATCAAAAAATCAAACTTCTATGACGGCAGATATGCGAGGGTAATCTTTCTAGAGAAGTTAGTGCTCAAAGTTAATGCGATCCTGAAACTAATAGTTGATGATGAGGGGCAACTTCCCGCTTATGATTCTGGTAACGCATTACCCGTGGATAGATCCCATCACCATCTTTCTGATATAAGCATTCAAATCTAAACAAAGAGAAAAAGAAATGCCTGCTACTGCATCAATGATATCAGGCAAATCTTGTATAAGTGCAGAAACTGCCATCTATGTAAAAATAACGTGGTAATAGACAGTAAAACCTCAAGTAAAATAAAAAGGGCATTAGCAGCCAATATTAACAAAGAATATAAAGATGAATAGATGATAAAAAAACACCCGAAATTGTTAATAGTATCATTAGTAGTTTATCAAACGATACGCTTATATAGCCAATAATAAAAGTGTGTTTTCGAGAACATACATACATACACAATTATTGCTCACTTATAAAGATACTAATATGCTATCTTTATAAATGGGCAATAATTATGTATGTATGTACGTTCTCGAAAACGGTCCCATATTTTTTCGGGAAAATTTGTATCTTGGGATATTCTCGTATAAAAAATGCTTTCTGCAAATTAAGTCATGTACTACGTTATTAGATCATGTAAGTGATCATGTACTAGATCAAGTAATTTCTTATTACATCACATACGTATTTTCTTGTAGGATACCATGCGTAGCATAAATAAGATTGTTGAGTCTCCAACGCATAGATTATTTAAGGGGCTCTGGGTACTATATACATATGTAAATATGAATTAACATAAAAGAATAATTTTTTGGCAATCTTTTTTTAGAACGAATAAGTTAAACTTTAATACGAAAAGTTTAATACGATTATTTTTTTAGCTACTCCTACCAAATACTAGTCAGATAAACTGCATTATCACACTAACAAGACCATGTGCTCCAATTAATTTATGTCAACAGCTTGTTTCCTCTGCCATCAGGCGTTTCTCCGCAGAAGTACAGCGAATAAATGACATCCGAAATAGATATAAAAAACATTCATTCTTAATATTTGATATAACAGATTGGCATCTAATGAGGAAGGGCATAGTATATAGAAAAATTTACGAGTAGAAACCGGCAATAAAGTAGAAAAAATCATTAACGCCATCTATCATACTGCTATTTTGTTCCCTCTACTTGACTTTTCACGTATTTTAACCTTTTCGGTCACTTTGCCCTCACCTTAAGACATACTCTAAATGCCTCATTTTCAAAAACCCGTTAGAGGATAAGACTTCGTAAATTTGCGGTTTATACTCACCGATGTTGGGAACATAAGTGGCACAGTTTTTATCAAATTACATCAAATTTCAATTTGTTGTGTTTTTTTGAAGTTGAATTCCAAACGTTGCCAGGAAATGGACGTACCAGTTACGATTATTCCAGTTCTACTGCAGTTCTATGAGAATAATTATGTGAACAACTAATCATTTTTTTTTTCTTTATGTCCAGAGCCATCTGTTGGCACTAATTTTTGGAAGTAATCCGTAGGAAGTTTGTGGAAGCGCTCCACATTTCATCCGCAATTTCAGCAGTTCTTGATCATGTTATTTTTGGCGGATTCTTTTTTGTTTGGTTGTTTTTATTTTTCGTTTATTAATGTTATTTTCTTGTCTTTGTGCAGGTTTTTTAGACTTTCCGAGTTCATCTGGTAGGCGGCCATCAAGGAGGGTCCGGTATGCGGATATTGTGAACTTGCTGGACGAGATAGATTCCGATTTGTTTGAGCTTTCCGATTTTCCAAACTCGAATGATGAAAAGAAGAATTGGACACCGCCAAACGTGAAAAACCAGAGTCATGACGCTGAAACATTATCAGAAAGCGTTAACGAAGATGATTCATCCAATTCCACAACAGCATCAAATCTGAAGGTGTGTCGAACGGGTTAGAAAACCGCTACATTTTAAAAAGATGTCATAGATTGCGGAGTAAGTCCAAAGCTAGTTGGACGAGAAGAGTCAGTGGAATGCTGCAATAAGTATTTTCATTCAAACTTGTATGAGCTTGTAGTAGAACAAACTAACTTATAATGTGTCTAAGAAACAGGAACGAGCATTGGCGCTACTGCAACGGAAATAAAGAAATTCATTGGAACTCACATTGCTATGAGTGCTTTCAAGTATTCCAGACATCGCAGTGTATTGGAGCAGCCTAACTCACTTGCCGCTTATAGCTGACGTCTTAAATTTCAACGGATTTTGCCTATTTCATAACTTCCCTCACTTTGTTGAAAAAAATACCAAGGATCTTTTGAACCCAGATCGGTTCTGGAAGGTGCAACCTGCCATTGCTCAAGTCCACATCCTGCTCAACACATCACATTGCTCAAGTCCTGAGAGTATCACACCTTCTGAATACATTTCAGTTGATAAGACAATAATTCATTACACTAGTCTCAGACATAAAGCAGTATATCCGTGGCAAACCGATCCCATGAAGCATAAAGATCTTCATTCTCTGTGAAAGCAACGGCGTAATCTTCACTATCGATGTCTATCAGGGGAAGAAGAGTGGGGAAGAAGAGTATCCTCGCTGACGAACAGAAGGAGTATTGATTAGGCCCACGTATGGTTCTAGCCTTAAGTCGTGTGCACCCCTTTCCTTATACAATTTTTTTTTTGTAACTTCTTCAAAAACTTACCTCTGCAACAATAATTGGAAAAGAAAAAGCGTTACGGTACAGGTACCATAAGAGCAAAAACGGTATATGCTGCAAAGCTCGACTCTGATACAGCCCTCAAGAGAAGAGGCAGAGAATCTTACCACGAATTATAAAGTGGCACTTTGTGTCTGGTGAAGTGGATGGACAGTAGATCGGTCATTATCACCTCAAATATTATAGGAAGTGGAGAAGTCTAAGAAGTGAAGAAATAGCGAAGAAAAACCTGAATTGAAATGAAATGGAAATGGAATGAAAAGCAATGGCGAAGAAATGGCCTGAAGTACCAGTGATGCAACTGGAAGCTATATGGGTGGAATCGATAAACTCGACCATATGGTTTCGCATTATATAGTCTTCATTTCAAAACAGGTACAAAAATACCCAATACATTATGAAAACCCGCTTCAGCTGCGCCAAATGCAAGGTCACGTTATGGTTGGAGGAAGCCAGAAACTGTTTGGTTAAATTTCACATTTAAATAAGAATGTAAAACGATATAACAATGTATTTAAGCAATAAGAACGTATTTGGTAATCTTGGTTTCTCACTGGTTTTTGTAGATATAGTATTTGAAACCATAAACAGTGTCATTTTGTCCTCAGACGAGTACATTCAAAATCAAGCACAACAGCAGTTGTAAAAATTATGAAAAAATACTGCAACATCTAGGTGTGTCAGAAGCCATAAAAACAGTAGTTTCATAATTTTCTTCCCTCTCTAATAAAATCCGTGACTTAAAGGGTTAAAATCAAAGGAAGGGTAAATAAAAAAGAGTTTCGTCATCAGTAGACCTACCAGCTTAAAACTAGCTATCCTACTTAACCACAAAGGATTTTTTTTTCAAGCTCTCTTAGACCTAACTTGTGTAGACTGGATTTTGACTAAAATACTTCTTGGAAACCAAGAAATCCAGATTAATTATCGACTGTAGAAAAATTTCAGCTTTAATTCTATAGAATTACAAATCGATTATCAGTTTTTTTTTTTAATTTCCTACTTTTTTAATGAAGTCACCAGACGCTATACTGGGTATTACTGTAGTTTAATTAATTTCCATCTTCCAATGCTAAACCACTGAAGACCCATCTTAAACAAAATTGTTCGATGGCAACACACTTTCCCACGTTAATAGGACAGATGAAAGTCATAATCTCACTAGTTTAAGTCATCTCTAGTGATTTATCCCTATTTCTAGTGATTTTTTATATTGCCTAAGCTTAACAAATCACTAAATTTATACATAAATTACTAGATTATTGAAGAAAATCAGTAAAACATCCAGCATATAACTAGAATCTAGTAATTTTTTTTCAGAATGTGACAAAAGAAAAAAGGAAATTAAAAAAGTTCTCTTTTATAACAGTAATGAATCAAAAATTGCTTAAACTTACAGCAATGAATATCATCGTATATCAAACGATCAGTTTACTTTCAGTAGTTCATTTCGGCAATTTTGGCTACTAAGATAATTGTATCTCTTTTTTGTTGTTTATGTTAATGTTTTGACAGGAAAAACACATTTTTAAAATATAGATCGTTTTCTTTTTACATATAAATGCCATTTAAGAAATTTAGAAGTTTAGAGAGGGAAGGAAGGGGATAGGTAAAACCACTATTATTTGTAAACCTTAATTTGTTTCGAGATTTTTTTTTTTATTTTGTTGGTGATGTTATGACCAATGAAAACATACTACTCGAACTAAAAATTGTATTTAGTAAAGTGCAGATGACGCTCTGGCCTTTAATTAAGTGACATTATTATTCATTGTAACTTCTGCTCGTTTGGGTCTCATTTTTTCTTTGATAGTGATTTCGGTTGGTTTGAAGTTTGAACCGTTACATGGCTTTATTTATACTCGTCTTTGGTTTAATATAGCTCTTAACTTTTCATTGAAAAACTCCTTTGGTTGGAGAAAGTTTTTGGCATAGAGCTAAACCTTTCAAATCATTTGTTTTTCTTATCTAAAAATACAAAATTAATCATTTACCTTGGTATGAACTCTCAAGTGCACAGAAAGATTTTCTTTAACAGCAAATGCTTTTCCACATACGTCACAGGACCAAGGTCTTTCCCCTGAGTGAGTCCGGTAGTGTCGTGTCAATCTGGCAGGAATAGCAAATATTTTACCGCAAATCTGAAAAAGAGAAAAATAAATAATAGATTATATTAGCAACCAGTTCTCACAGGCTGGTATTTAAAATACCATCATTCAGTTCACGCCCTTACAACCCTTGCCCTAAGGGCTGTGGGAGGGAGGGTTGTCATCCTCAAAGAGATAATTTCTGGTCCTTTCAACTACGTTGAACAAAATGGCTATCTCAAAATTTTGATTGGAAGGGTTTGGGGAGATGGTGGGAGGGGGATTTATGCTCTGATCACTTTCAGCTATTATAAAGGGCACTAGCCCCCTCAATTTCCAATCGAATGAGCCCTTTTTGAAGTTTCTATAACAACGCTTACCATAAAAGACCTGTATGCCTCCAGGGCATAAATTACAAACCTCGCCCTGAGGGCTTTGGGGATGGTGTCATCCTCAAAGTCATAATATCTGGACCTGTCACCTACGTTGAACAAAATGGCTATCTCAAAATTTTGATTGAAAGTTTGAGGAAATGGTGGGCATGGAAGGGGTTAGTTGCCCTCCAATCACTTTCGACTATTAGAAAGGACATTAGCCCTTTCAATTACCGATCGAATGAGCTCTTTTTGAAGTTTCTACGACAACTCCTTCGATAAGAAGTGCCCTGGTCTAAACAAACCAAAAATAAATAATAATAATAAATAAATAATACATTGTGCCAACACTGTTCTTCACATAGGCAGCGCTGTTGCGCTGCCTATGATACGAAGGTTGATTAAAATCAGAGCCGCTTTATCACGGACTAATCTAACTGAGCGTGCCCTGTCATTTTGTCGAGCTTTGAAAAATGAAAGTGAAGTTTTATCTCATAGGAACAGGTTGGTTATGGCAAAAGAAGACAAATTGTTGAAAGTGTGTCATAGTTTCCTAAAAGGAGTAAGGCAATAAAAGCAATTCTAAATTGTCCCATCTGGATAATTTTTTTTCTGAATAAATTGCTGTGTTAGAAAGAGCTACGATATCCTCCATTTTAAGATGTGCAAAAACACATTCGGCTCTGATAAGCCACACGTAAGAGTAGAAAAAATTTACTTCCCGGCCTAAGTATAAAGAAACGATTTTCATGTCAAAATTCGCTTTTTTTTTATCAGTGCCAGGTTATAGCAATCCCTGAAACAGGAAAATCCCCTCTTTTTTAATCACCCCTCCTTTTCGCTATGAAAAGAGCTATTCCTTCGTTCTTACAGTATACCCAGCCTCTTGAAAGCTTCAGTTCCCATTTCATTTCTTTAACTCTGACAACCAAATACCCATCTTATTGCCTGTCCCTCCAAAAAAATCCCACCCCATAGCCTCTATATTCATCTGCAGACCATGAATCTTTGGAGAGATCTAAATTGTCTTCTGCAACCTGACTAGTTACCGGCTGTTTAACAGACTATCATCATGCTGACTATTATCACAGACTATCATCAGACTATACTGACCGCTATTTTAGAGACAGAGTGTTTAAAAGACTATATCATAGCCCTGCTGACTCCTTTCAATCTAATTTAATCCTGGAAAATGTCCTACGTTCTTCTTTTTTTCAGCCATAGTTCTGCTTTCTCCTATTATTCTACTACCCAAATGCACCACGAACGTTATCCCAAAGATGACTGTCCTCCAAGGCTCTATCCTGGGGTTGGTTAGGGGCTTGAAATTTGCCCGACTCGTAATAGCGTAACAACAAGAGCTAAGAGCTCATGTGGCATTTGTGACGAGGTCGGAAAAGCAAAGAGCCAGGAGTTCGTATGGCATGAGCTCTAGCAAAATTCTAAGAATCAATAGATTGATTTAAAAGGAATATCAGAGGCCTAATGCCGGTCGGGATTTAAAATAAGAGCTCTGACACACGAGATCCTTCTAAATATCAAAATTCATTAAGATCCGATCACCTACTCGTAATTTAAAATACCCCATTTTTTCTAATTTTTCCTCTCCCTTCAGCCCCCCAGATGGTCGAATCGGGGAAAACAACTTTATCAAGTCAATTTGCGTAGGTCCCTGACATGCCTACCAATTTTCATCGTCCTAGCACGCCCAGTAGCACCAAACTCGCCAAAGCACTGGACCCCCCTTAACTCCCCCAAAGCGAGCGGATCCAGTACGGTTACGTCAATCACGTATCTACAAAATCTGCTTATTCTACCTACCAAGTTTCATCCCGATCTCTCCACTCTAAGCGTTTTCCAAGATTTCCGGTTTGCCCCTCCAACTTCCCCCAATAACACCAAATCTGGTCGGAATTTAAAAAAAGAGCTCTGTGACACAAGGTCCTTCTAAATATCAAATTTCATTAAGATCCGGTTACCCGTTCTTAAGTTAAAAATACCTCAATTTTTCTGGTTTTTCCGAATTATCCCCCCAACTCCCCCAAAGAGAGCGGATCCGTTCCAATTATGTCAATCACGTATCTAGAATTTGCGCTTATTCTTCCCATCAATTTTCATCCCGGTCTCTCCACTCTAAGCGTGCTCCAAGATTTCCAATTTCCAAGATTTCTGTTTCCCCCTCCAACCCCCTATGTCGCCAGATCTGATTCGAATTGTAAGCGGGGAATTTGAGACATAAGATCTTTCTATATATCAAGATTCATTAAGATCCGATCACCCATTCGTAAGATAAAGTTACCTCAATTTTAACGTTTTCCAAGATTTTAGGTTTCCCCCTTCAACTCCCCCAAAGTACCCGGATCTGGTCGGGATTGAAAATGAGAGCTCATAAGCACAAGATCCTTCTAAATCTTCTAAATTTAAAATCTAAAGCACAAGATCTAAAAAATCTAAATCTAAGCACAAGATCCTTTCTAAAATTTAATTAAGATCTGATAATCCGTTCGTAAGTTACAAATATCTCATTGTTTCTAATTTTTCAGAATTACCCCCTCCCCCCAACTCCCCCAAAGAGAGCGGATCCGGTCTGATTATGTCAGTCACGGATCTTGGACTTGTGCTTATTCTTCCCACCAAGTTTCATCCTGGTCTCTCTACTCTAAGCCTTTTCCAAGATGTCCAGTCCCCCCAGCTCCCCCCAATGACACTGGATCCGGTCAGGATGTAAAATAAGAGATCTGAGTTACGAGGTCCTTCTAAATATGAAATTTCATTAAGATCCGATCACTCCTTCATAAGTTAAAAATACTCCATTTTTTCTAATTTTTCAGAACTACCCCCCCCCCACTCCCCCAAAGAGAGCGGTTCCGTTCCGGTTATGTCAATCACGCATCTAGGAGTTGTGCTTATTTTTCCCACCAAGTTTCATCCCGATTCCTCCACTCTAATCATTTTCCAAGATTTTAGGTTTCACCCTCCAACTCCCCCCAATGTCACCGGATCCGGTCGGAATTTAAAATAATAGCTCTGAGACACGATTTGCGATCGCTATACGTCACTTGGTAAATACCAAGTGCCATAAAAATGCATATAAACAAATGCTGATGAGATTCTTCATTTTTTTGCCCCCCCCCCCAAAAAAAAAGAAAAAAATTATGGATACAGTCTTGCTGTGCTCCCTCAGTTTTCCATTTACATTTCTCGCATCTGGCTTCTACGATTGACCACCTAAAATTGTTTATTTTATTAATTGTTTTACTTTTCCAAAGTTCCTAGTTCCGAACGCCTGGATTTTGCTAACACTGAGATTTACTTAGCACTAATTTGATTCAATCAGATTTTTCATAGAACATTCTGATTGGCTGACAAATTCTATGATAAATTCTTTTGCGTCAAAGTAGCACTAACTGAATTTTGGAATTGTCAAAATCTCACTGTGAATGGGCCTTTGACTAGAGGCTCATCAAAGAGAAAAGGAGAGATCACTGTAGCTCCTATACTTGGTGCTCAACAGTCCGCATTAATTCCCATTGGTTTATTTTTGTGACGCATATTCGCCAATCAATAACACTATTTCGTATTTCTTGAGAAGAAAAATAGCCATTTCTGATAGAACAAATAACTCCACCTTTTTAAAACCTGATGGATCTTTTGTGAACCATATTAAACCAGAAAAAAAGAGAAATTTTTTTCTTGAGTCACAGCATTTTTACAAATAAACTATCTCGTGTCCCACTCTCAACAGCATAAGCGATATACTAGCAATAACGAGGTCCAAACACTGAGTCCTAATTTCTTGAAAAACCGTAGCCACCCTTAACTCACAAAACTTCTTTTTTGTTTCACCCCATAGGTAAAAAGAGATGTGGAATTTTTATCTGCTGTTTTTTCTCCAAACCAAAGGGCTGCATGGAGATAGTGATTCTATGCACAATTGAATCGACGCGATTGAATCGACTGTTTTCTGAAGGTTCCCAAACATCTATATTATCCAGATGCGTGCTACTAATGATTCAAAACTAAATTCGCTTCGTATTCCCTTTGACTGAAGACATATGCAAAAATTACCGACAATAAAGGAAATTCTGCTCTTAATTTGATATACAAGAATACGTTTGCTTTATATATTTTATATACTTACTACTTCTATAACTAACAACTCATCGCAGCACTAAGTCACCTGGGCCGACAGAGCTACGGACACTGTGCCTTCATCCCAATCTATTTAAAACTTTCTTCTTTGCACCCTCCCAAGAAATCTCAATTTCCCTTAAATTATTCCTTACGATCTCCTTGCGGGGAAGACCTACTTTTCGTTGGGCCCTAAATGGTTGTCCGAAAAGGACTACCTCTGGCAATCTGTTATCCTACCAGGATGTACCCCACCAATGCCTTTGCCCTCCTTAAAGAGGGAGGAAGCTAGAACTTTTGCTTACGGATAAAAACTCATAAGCTTTCCGTGCGAGTCACACAATCGCGACACCTGTAGATAAAAAAAAAATAAACGCCAATTTACAGAAGTGGAATAATAGAGATCGAAACAAATTGGCTTGAAAAGCCTACTAAAACAATAATTTGTCATCAAATATTGTTTAACAATGCTATATCTTTTTTACCCCTTGCTAGGTTAATCACACATATAGGAAAGCTGGGTTTCCAATTCCCTTCTATTCTAACTTCAAAAAATTATGCTTTAAATATTAACTCTGATTGGTCCATAATAAAGTTTACGCTTGACTTGAAAAAATAAGAGGGGGTTATATTGCTAGTCAGCTGCGGTTCGAGACCATGGTCGGGAGGCGGCTGCCCCCCTCCCCCTATTTTTTTGACATCTGGCCTGGCACGTACGCATGGCCCCCCGAAATTTTGTGAAACGTTTAATTTCCCAATGGTATCTTGGGATTTTTGGCAAAAGTATGACATTTATTAAGAATCCAGATACATGTGTGAAGCCTTTTTGTGGGGATTTTACAGCATACGATTACCCGGTCAAGTCACTGCCCAATTATTAACCCATTTTCTGTCTAAATTTTTACCTTCTTTGAAGTAATTAGCAATTGTACTGTTATTTTTTTGTAAAGAGAGTTTGCTTTCCACAGCAAAACAGAATTATCCTTGATATTAGGGCGTTTATCCCCCCTTTTCAGGATAAAGTAAAGCTATTAATGGATCAATTTTGGAAACTATCATTTTTCATTAAAATCTACGTTTTTACAATAGAAGAACTACCACCCACAGCACCTATACTAAACTGTTAACCCTAAAATTTCCCTTTCAGTGGGATATAATAGATTAATCACTGGTTCTAAACCGCTATAAACATAACCTGAGCCTAATACGTACTTTTGAGGCTTCTGACTTCTTCTCCCCCATCCGCTACAATACTACAGATTAAAGTTAATCTGTATTTTCCGATATACGTGCTTTTTGCATTACTGAATAAAAAAAAATACTATTTTATATCTGCTGTTTCGAAGGTTTTGCCCCCACCCCAAAAAAAATTCCTGCGTATGTGCCTGCATCTGGCATTAAATTCCTTCTATTTCATATTTTTATAATTCTATTATATACCTTGCCGCCCCCCAGATTATGAGGGCTAAAACCAGTATCATTGTTAGTAGTCTGAGCCACTGGGAATAAAGATCTATGACAAAGCTTCCAACTTCTAATTTAAAATCACATACACAGATTCCTTCCATGAAGAAACAGTAAAAACAATTTCTAGCGACAAACCGTACATACTCATTCAATCGCAAAATTTATTCACATTAAGAGGAATCTACTAAAGACTGTACAGTAAGACCTTTGAGGCTAAGAAAAGAATCTTAACTCGAACCTGAAAACATAAGTAAGTCGAAAAAACTTTTGGGCACCAAATAAAAGTCTGAATCATGATCCAGAAAATCACACAGGGGTTGGCTGGGGGGAATTGGGGGAATTGGACCCACTCCTTCCAGATAACTTAAGATTTGTACAATCTCCCGGTATTTCCTTTTCCATTTAATTTATACGTTTATTTACTTCTTTTTTTTTCGCAAATTTGCCAAGAGCCAAAGACCTCCAAACCTAGGTGACAAAATTTAGATCTGTGTCGCAAATAGTTTTTTTTTAACATTTAGCGAAGTGTTTTTCTTCTATTGGTGGCATCTGTCTAATCCTTTTATGGTTCCATGTGTCTTCAAAATGATTGTTGTTTTATCTTATTTTGGATTAAAGTCAAAATTGGATCGTCATTTTGAAAAAAAAACTGGTTTCGTTATTTTCTGTACAAGCTGGATGGAGCTTAAGTAAAATCAAGATAGCCTACAGACTGTCCTCATTAAGGAAGAAGTTTCAGAAACGACTCTTGTTATAAGCTTGTTTTTAATTGATCTTTATTACTATCATGACAGCCATAAATTTACACAAATTATTTGAATGAAAATAAATGAAAAAAACGCTTATTTAAAAAAATGCAAGTAATAAACAATAAGATCCAATACATGAATTTTATAGAATATGTGAGTTATCATATAGTAACAAATTTGTATAGAAACCAAATTAAAACACCCGTAAGCCTAGCTTGGGGTTTTTCCTATCGGAGCAACGGGCCATCTAGGAGGGGTAAGTGTCAGCCAGTCTTAAGCACGTTTTCAGCCAGAACTTAGCTTTACATTGGCCGTTAAGAAAGTTTTTTTATAGTGGCACCAAGTTGTTTAGAGGAGGCACTGCATTCCTAGCCACGCCCAAGGGCGTCGTTGGGGCGACGTATATAATGTACCAATAATGTAGAGGAAATAATTACTATATATCCCATGCCCCTTGAATTTCCAGATATGGAGCCCTCTTGCCCCCTAATAAAATGCTGGAGATTCGCCTCTGGCCACGCCCATACCAGCGCCATTTGATTTTTTTTTTCAATTCTTATATTTCTTACAGCTTCTCGGTGTTTGATGATGCGACGTTATTTTTCGATGTTATATTTGACAGTATTTCGCTATTGTTCGTATTGGCCGTGGCTCATTCTTTACTAAGTTGCAGCTACTGCTGCAACCATGATTCGATATTTGTTAACATTTTTTTCGACCTTATATTTAACAATGCTATATTATATTTTACAGCTGGGTATATTTACAAAAAGCAATAAGTACAGCCAATCTTGTTAGCGATTAAATAAAAAAAACAAGTTTTTTCAACTGAAAGTAAGGAGTGACATCAAAACTTAAAACGCACAGAAATTACTTCGTATGTGAAAGAGGCTGCTTCCTCATCAACGCCCCGCTCTTTACGCTAAAGTTTGACTCTTTCTCTCAATTCTTCTTTCTAAAACAGTAAAAAACTTTAGCGTAAAGAGCGGGGCGTTGATGAGGAAGCAGCCTCTTTCATATACGAAGTAATTTCTGTGCGTTTTAAGTTTTGATGTCACTCCTTACTTTCAGCTGAAAAAACTTGTTTTTTTTATTTAATTTCTGAACGTTTTTGAATCAATGCATGTTTTGATTTTGGCTCTCCGCAGAGGAATAATCAAAACGAAATTTGCATATTTTTTTTTTTTTGGCTCAATGGCTTTCTCATAACTTTGATCGAATGATTTTGAGAAAAAAAGAGCGGGGGACGAAGCCTAGTTGCCCCCCGATTTTTTGGTTAATTATAAAGGCAACTAGAACTTTTAATTTTTTACGAATCTTTTTATTGGTAAAAGATTTACGTAACTTATAAATTAGCTTACGTAAAGAACTTTTGTATTCTCATGTTTTCATTACATATATGAGGGGATTCGCCCCATCGTCAGTACCTCGCTCTGTACACTAAAGCTTAAATTTTATCCCAATTCATTAAGAATGACCCCCTGAATCACAAAAGCCGTAGAATAAGTAGTTGAAATTACCGAAAATACTTTAGCGTAAAGAGCGAGATATTAGAAGGAGGTGAGCCCCTCATATGGGTAATAATTTCTGTTTGTTTTAAGTTTTATTGCTGTTCCTTACTTCCAGCTGAAAAAACTTTTTCACTTTTATTTTTTAATTGTTTTTTTTTTTTAAATAATGCTAGTAAATCCTGCTCTCCCTTCATGGAAATTTTCTTCTCCCATTACAAATTCTCGAAGGAAAGTTCCCCCAGCATATCCCCCTCATCTCAACCCCTCCCCCAAACCAAAAAAATCCTCCTGAAAACGCCTGTATACTTCCCAATAACCATTACTATATATAAGCACAGGTCAAAGTTTGTAACTTGTTGCCCCTCCCACGGGGACTGTGGGGGAGTAAGTCGTCCCCAAAGACATAGTTATAAGGTTTTTTGACTACGCTGAATAAAATGGCTCTCTCAGAATTTTGATCCGTTGACTTTGGGAAAATAATTAGCGTGGGAGGGGGCCTAGGTGCCCTCCAATTTTTTTGGTCACTTAAAAAGGGCACTAGAACTTTTCATTTCCGTTAGAATGAGCCCTCTTGCAGCATTCTAGGACAACTGGGTCGATACGATCACCCCTGGGGAAAAAAAAAAAAAAAACAAAAAAACAAAAAAACAAATAAACACGCATCCGTGATCTGCCTTCTGGCAAAAAATGCAAAATTCCACATTTTTGTAGATAGGAGCTCGAAACATCTACAGTAGGGTTCTCTGATACGCTGAATCTGATGGTGTGATTTTCGTTAAGATTCTATGACTTTTAGGGGGCGTTTCCCCCTATTTTCTAAAATAACGCAAATTTTCTCAGGCTCGTAACTTTTGATGGGTAAGACTAAACTTGATGAAACTTATATATTTAAAACCAGCATTAAAATGCGATTCTTTTGATGTAGCTATTGGTATCAAAATTCCATTTTTTAGAGTTTTGGTTACTATTGAGCCGGGTCGCTCCTTACTACAGTTCGTTACCACGAACTGTTTGAACAAGACTTCGTGATGGTAAGATTTCTCCAGTGACTTTATTGCTTCACAGGATAAGAACAGTGAGTACAGTTATTTATTACGATAATTTTCACTGATAACAGATACGTGTCAAGGCCTGAAGAAAAGGAGTTTTTCGCACTAAGCCTTAGTTTGAAGGGATGCTAATCTTTATGATGGTGCACTTTAGACGTAAAACAGTTAATTAAATTCAATTATGCAGGATGATTCAGCAAGTGTAGCGAGCCAATAACACTTAAGGACAGTGGCATCAATTCCATGAAATGTAGGAGTGAGGCTAAATGTATAAACACAATTTAGGAGGACATTTTTACTGTTTTATAATTCTTTTTTAATGGAAACACAAAAGAAACGTATTTTCCAACGAAAATACCATTAAAAAAATAATTTTTTTGAAATCTAGGGGAAATCTAGGGGGGAGCAATTGTCCCCGCTGGGGTTAAAGGAATTGTTATCCTTCTTTGTATAGATCAGAAACTGCTAATTACTGATGTGAGACATGGATCCAGGTGAATTGCCTCAGCTTAAAGTACCAAGGACAATGAAAATTAAATCTAATTTTTAGAATTATTTAAGTGAGAATTTTCAGTCATATAGCCTATATTTAAAAAGATCAGCAACTTGACTTTTGATTAAAAAGACTTCATCTTCGTAGTTTTTAGTATTAGCCAGCGCCAAATTTGACACCAAATATATGACACCAAACTACTTAAGAAGGTCTAGCTTTTCTTTAAAGGTGTCGTTCTTGTTGTGAATGAACCGAATTTTCATGTTTGAATTTTTACGAACCGAAAGTGTTCCCAAATTTATCGAATCATTTTTATTTATCTATTTTCTTCATCCCATGGATGATCCAGAACTTTGTGGGAAGGGGTAAAGAGAGAGGCTCTGAATAGATTGGGATGGAGGAGGAGCATGCATAGCTGTGTAGACCTCGTTTGACTTGCTGTTGTTACTTATTTTCAGGGTCTAACGGGGCAGCACTGGCGATGATGTAATACTGCCCTAAAAATTTCGTAATTTCAAAGAACCAAAAGTAAAAACTTGGGAAACTGTGACTTTCTAGAATGAATTGAATGAGGTGTGTCCAGTGGACTCTAGTAATTAGTAATTAGTTAATTATTAATTTAGTAATTAAGTAATTATTAATTAGTAATAATATTTTCAACTTAATGTCCTAGGTACTTCTAACAATACAAAAACGACTACACACTCAGTACAAGTAATTGCAGATCAACAAACTTCAGCCAACTTAGCCAGGGTGCTAGCAAACTATCCGGTTCGGCAAACTATCCGGTTCGGCAAACTATCCGGTTTGGCAAACATATTTTTTCGATAATGTTCGGAGTGCTCGGCCATTTCTAATGCTCAAAATGGCTTTAAAGGGACGGTAAATGTTTACTTTCGTTCCAAGTGCTCAGTGCGTATTACTGCATATAGCAAGATTCTGACGATCACACATTGTTTCCTTGTCATTATTAGAGAAGCGCATCCCTTTCTGGTTGACGCTCTTCCTCCATAGGGCAGTAGTACATAAATACATAAAGTAGGCTTGTTTACCGATAACATTACCCATAGAGCGAAGCGTATTAGTCCATGAGCTCCACGGGCAGCGGGGTGAGGTTTGTATTCTATATTTATTCAAAAAAGAGCGATAAACTAAAGAAAAAACAAGAGCTAACAGCTCATATGGCACTTGTGCCGAGGCAAGAAGAGCTAAGAGCCAAGAGCTCATATGGTATGAGCTCTAACAAAATTCTAAGAATCAATAGATTGATTTAAAAGGAAAATATGAGGCTTAATGTCGGTCAGGATTTAAAATAAGAGCTCTGAGTCACAATGTCCTTCTAAATATAAAAATTCATTAAGATCCGATCACCCACTCGTAAGTTATAAATACCTCATTTTTTCCAATTTTTGTTCTCCCTTTAGCCCCCCAGATGGTCGAATCTGGGAAAACGACTTTATCAAGTCAATTTGTGCAGCTCCCTGACACACCTACCAATTTGCATCGTCCTAGCACGTCCAGAAGCACCAAACTTGCCAAATCACAGAACCCCTCCCCCCAACTCCCCCAAAGAGAGCGAATCCAGTACGGTTACGTCAATCACGTATCAAGGACATTTGCTTATTCTATCCACCAAGCTTCATCCCGATTCCACCACTCCAAGTGTTTTCCAAGATTTCACCCTCCAACTCCCCCCAATATCAAAAGATCTGGTCGGGGTTTGAAATAAGAGCTCTGAGACATAAATTTCTTCTAAATATCGAATTTCATTAAGATCCGATCACCTATTCGTATAAAATACCCCAAATAAGATAAAAATATCCCCGATTTTCACGTTTTCCAAGAATTCCAGTTTCCCCCTCCAACTCCCCCCAATGTCAAAAGATCTAAAATTAGAGCTTTAAAGCACAAGATCCTTCTTAATATCAAATTTCATTAAGATCTGGTCACCCTTTCGTAAGTTACAAATACCTTACTTTTCCAAATTACCCCCCCCCCAACTCCACCAAAGAGAGCAGATCCGGTCCGGTTATGTCATTAAGGTATCTTAGACAGGTTTTTATTCTTCCCATCCCGCTTCATCCTGATCTCTCCGCTTTAAGTATTTTCTAAGATTTCCGGTCCCTCCAACTGCCCCCCGCCCCAATGAGGCTGGACCCGGTTGAGCTTTAAAATAAGAGATCTGAGTTACGAGGTCCTTCTAAATATGAAGTTTCATGAAGATCCGATCACCCCTTCGTAAGTTAAAAATACGTCATTTTTTCTAATTTTTCAGAATTACCCCCCCCCCCCCCCGAATAGAGCGGATCCGTCCCAATTATGTAAATCACGTATCCAAGACTTCTGCTTATATTTCCCACCAAGTTTCATCCCGATCCCTCTAATCTAAGGGTTTTCCATGATTTTAGGTTCCCCCCAAACTCCCCCCAATGTCACCAGATCTGGTCGGGATTTAAAATAAGAGCTTCGAGACACGATATCCTTCTAAATATAAAATTTCATTGAGATCCGATTACCCGTTCGTAAGTTAAAAATACCTCATTTTTTCTAATTTTTCAGAATTACCCCCCCCCCCCAACTACCCCAAAGAGAGCAGATCCGTTCCGGTTATGTCAATCATGTATTTAGGACTTGTGCTTATTTTTCCCACCAAGTTTCCTCCCGATCCCTCCACTCTAAGTGTTTTCCAAGATTTCAGGTTTCCCCCTCCCAAGTCCCCCCCAATGTCACCAGATCTGGTCGAGATTTATAATAACAGCTCTGAGACACGATATCGTTCCAAAATTCAAACTTCATTAAGATCTGATCAACCGTTCGTAAGTTAAAAATACTTCATTTTTTCTATTTTTTCCGAATTAACGAGCCCCCCCACTCCCCCCAGATGGTCAAATCGGGAAAACGACTATTTTGAATTTGATCTGGTCCGGTCCCTGATAAGCCTGCCAAATTTTATCGTCCTAGCTTACCTGGAGTGCCTAAAGTAGCAAAACCGGGACCGACAGACCGACAGAATTTGCGATTTCTATATGTTAATACCAAGCGTTTGCGATTGCTTGGTTAATACCAAGTGCCATAAAAAACCATAAACGAGGTTTATTAAATAAATGTAGAATACGGACCTCGCCCCGCTGCCCACGGGGCTCATGGACTAATACGCTTCGCTTTATAGGTACTGTTACCTATAAGCAATCCCACAATACGCATTTTTAATTTGCCCCATGGAGGAGGAGGGTCAACCAGAAATTGATGGGCTTCTAGAATTAGCATTTCTAAGTGCTCTAAACTGGAAACTATGCTGTTTCGCAGCATAGTTTTCAGTTTTGAGCATTTGGAACGAAAGTAAACATTTACCGGACGATATGCTGATTCTTCTCATAACAGAAAAACGGGAGAAAAGTGGATGTTATGATATTCTACTAATACTACTTAATCTTTAAGGATAGACATATACGGAAGAAAATAGGGGTCAAAAGCGAGGTTTACAAAATAGCATTATCCTTCTCTGTTTCGTTCCCTACAAAAACTGTTGTGAATTACGAAGGAAAGAAAAGTATAACCGAAATATAGAGCTCAAAATTAAAATAAAGAAGTCAAAAAGATCATGATCATTCTCTGTTAGCAACTTCTGAGAATTTCAAAGAAATGAGAAAAATGCACGAAATTGTGAGTTTTTTTCTTTTTCCTTGCTTGTATTCCTCTAGTGCATTTCTGTAATGTATCGAAAGAGGGCAAAAATGAATTATTATAAGTATTATTAATAGAGGAACCTGAATCAAAATAGAGAGGTGTAAGAAATTGTGATTCGTCGTTAAAAAGATCAATACAAGAGACACAAAAGCCAGAACTAAATGAAGAGGTCAACGCGTATTTTGAGTACTCCCTATCGAAAGGCAGTGTGGTCTTCGTTGCTACAAAGAGCCATACAAGAGATACAAAGCCAAAGCCAGAACCAAATAAAGAGGTCTACGCGTATTTTGAGTATTTCCTATCGAAAGGCAGCGCGGTCTTCGTTGCTACAAAGAGCCATACAAGAGTTACAAAAGCCTAAACCAAATAAAGAGGTCTACATGTATTTTGAGTACTCTCTATCGAAAGGCAGTGGGTCTTCGTCGCTAAAAAGAACAATACAAGAGATAAAAAGCCAAAACCAAATAAAGAGGACTACACGTATTTTGAAAACTACCTATCCAAAGGCAGTGTGGTCTTCGTTGCTAAAAATAGCCATATAAGAGATACAAAAGCCAATACCAAAAAAGAGGACTACGCGAATTTTAAGGACTTCCTATCGAAAGGCAGTGTGGTCTTCGTTGCTAGAAATAGCCATATAAGAGATACAAAAGCCAAAATAAAAAAAAGAGGTCTACGGGTATTTTGAGTACTCCCTATCGAAAAGCAGTGTGGGTCTTCGTCGCTAAAAAGATCAATACAAGAGATAAAAAGCCAAAACAGAATAAAGAGGACTACATGTATTTTGAGTACTCTCTATCAAAAGGCAGTGCTGTCTTCGTCGCTAAAACGAGCCATACAAGAGATGCAAAATCCAAAACTAAATGAAGAGGTCTACAGGTATTATGAATACTCCCTATTTATAGGCAGTGTGGTCTTTGTCGCTAAAAAGACCCATAAAAGAAATACAAAAGCCAAAACCAAATAAAGAGATCTACGCGTAGTTTGAGTACTCCCTGTCGAAAGGCAGTGTGGTCGTCATTGCTAAAGAGCCATACAAGAGATACAAAAGCTAGAACCAAATAAATAGGACTAAGCGTGTTTGCGTGCTCCCTATCGAAAGGCAGTGTGGTCTTCGTTGCTACAAAGAGCCATACAAGAGATACACCATACAAAGAGGTCTTTGCACATTTTCAGTACTCCCTATCGAAAGGCAATGTGGTCTTCGTCGCTAAAAAGAGCCATAAAAGAGATAAAAAAATAAAATAAAGAGATTTACGCGTATTTTGAGTACTCTACTCCCTATCGAAAGAGAGTGTGGTTTTCGTCGCTAATAAGAGCCATACAAGAGATACAAAAGCCAAAACCAAATAAAGAGGTCTACGCGTATTTTGAGTACTCCCTGTTGAAAACTCCAGATAATTCAAAAAGAAAGAAAGGCATGCACCAAAGAGAGGCCAAAATAGAGAGACAGTGCGCAAGGAAACTGATCCAAAATAGCGATACTGGGGGGGGGGTACGTTTCTACATGACCGTGACACGGGCGGACCAAGTTCACTACCATTCTTTATAAAGGCAGTTTTGGTCTTTTAGCGCTTCTAACACTGCTGTTAAAACATAATAAAATCTTACTTCACATTGATACTTCGGCGTAGGTACTGGTATGGAACCAGTCTCATTCCCATCATCTGCACACTCTTTAATTTCTTCATCTGTATCCCCACCACACACTGTATTACTGTCATTTTGCATTTTCGGTTGTGGATAAGTGAGTTTATTATTGAAGCCTGAAAGAAAGTTGAGTACGTCAGTAAATTTGACTACTATGGCCATAATCAGAACAGTTTGTCGGCTCATCACACAGATATCAGCATGCCCAGAATGAAAGAGTGTAGTCCTTTTTTTCAAAATAACTTAAAACATGTACATTTCCCTACTAGTTTTACATGCAAAAGCATATTTATGATATGCTTGTTTATGATATTCACATTATTAACATAAATGAATACACTGTAAAAAGCCACAATATTCATCTACAAGATCCAGGGTCTCTTTGTTTAGACATATTACATTTTTACCCTCCTCACAATAGATTTAAAGGTCTGTAGCACAATAGAACACAACAATATTTATAAAAGAAAACAGCAACAATTTGCATGCAGTTGAATGAAAAGGTGGAAATTTTTTTGCCATTTAATCTAAAAGACATATCTGCCAAAACAGGAAACAAAGTCAAACAAATTTATCTAAATAGACTTTCAAGGATTTTTTGAAGACCTTGAGTGAGAGTCTTTCGCACACCACAGAGAATCAAACAGTTCGTGGTAACGAACTGTAGTAAGGAGTGATCCGGCTCAATAGTAAACGAAACTTAAAAAAAATGGGATTTTGATACTAATAGATGCATCAAAAGAATCTGATTTTAAATATATAAGTTTCATCAAATTTAGTCTTACTTATCAAAAGTTACAAGCCTGAGAAAATTTGCTTTATTTTGGAAAATAGGGGGAAAACACCCCCTAAAAGTCACAGAATCTTAGCGAAAATAGAATCAAGTCATAGAATCTTTACGCTAAATTTTTTCACTATTTTAAAGAGTGGATTCGAGAGAAAGAGTAAAACTTTAGTGCAAAGAGCGGGGCGTTGAGGAGGGAACAGCCCCTTTCATACAGGGTAATTTCTGTTCGTTTTGAGTTTTAATGTCGCTCGTTACTTTCAGTAAAAAAACATGTTTTTTTATTTAGTTTGAGTAAAGCCCTTTAATTTGTCCACTAACACATTTTGTTTGTAACAGATACTTTTGAACTTTAGTTACAGTATTGTCTATGTGCTGTTTTTCGGGTAATCAAATAGTTCGTGGTAACGAACTGTAGTAAGGAGCGACCCGGCTCAATAGAAACCAAAACTCTAAAAAATGGAATTTTGATATCAATAGCTACATCAAAAGAATCGCATTTTAATGCTGATTTTAAATATATAAGTTTCATCAAGTTTAGTCTTACGCACCAAAAGTTACGAGCCGGAGAAAATTTGTCTGATTTTAGAAAATAGGGGGAAACACCCCCTAAAAGTCATAGAATCTGAACGAAAATTACACCATCAGATTCAGCGTATCAGAGAACCCTACTGTAGAAGTTTCAGGCTCCTATCTACAAAAATGTGGAATTTTGTATTTTTTGCCAGAAGGCAGATCACAGATGCGTGTTTATTTGTTTGTTTTTTTTTTTTTTTTTTTTTTCCCAGGGGTGATCGTATCGACCCAGTTGTCCTAGAATGTTGCGAGAGGGCTCATTCTAACGGAAATGAAAGGTTCTAGTGCCCTTTTTAAGTGACCAAAAAAATTGGAGGGCACCTAGGCCCCCTCCCACGCTAATTATTTTCCCAAAGTCAACAGATCAAAATTCTGAGATAGCCATTTTATTCAGCATAGTCGAAAAACCTTATAACTATGTCTTTGGGGACGACTTACTCCTCCACAGTCCCCGTGGGAGGGGCTACAAGTTACAAACTTTGACCAGTGCTTACATATAGTAATGGTTATTGGGAAGTGTACAGGTGTTTTCAGAAGGATTTTTTGGTTGGGGGAGGGGTTGAAAAGAGGGGGATATACTGGGGGAACTTTCCATCGAGAAATTTGTCATGGGGGAAGAAAATTTCCATGAAGGGAGCGCAGGATTTACTAGCATTAGTTTAAAAAAAAAAACAATGAAAAAATAAATATGAAAAAGGTTTTTTTTCAGCTGGAAGTAAGGAGTAGCATTAAAACTTAAAACGAACAGAAATTATTACCCATATGAGGGGCTCACCTCCTCCTAATACCTCGCTCTTTACGTTAAAGTATTTTTAGTAATGTCAACTATTTGTTCTACGGCTTTTGTGATTCAGGGGTCATTCTTAATGAATTGGGCCAAAATTTAAGATTTAGTGTAAAGAGAGAGGTGCTGACGAGGGGGCTAACCCTCTCATATGTGTAATAAAAACATGAGAATAAAAAATTCTTTACGTAAGCTAGTTTATAAGTTACGTATATCTTTTACTAATAAAAAGATTCGTAAAAAATTAAAAGTTCTAGTTGCCTTTTTTATTAACCAAAAAATTGGAGGGCAACTAGGCTTCCTCCCCCGCTCTTTTTTTCTCAAAATCATTCGATCAAAATTATGAGAAAGCCATTTAGCCCCCCCACCCCCCCAAAAAAATATGCAAATTTCGTTATAATTATTTCTCTGCGGAGAGCCAAAATCAAAACATGCATTGATTCAAAAACGTTCAGAAATTAAATAAAAAAACAAGTTTTTTCAACTGAAAATAAGGAGCGACATTAAAACTTAAAACGAACAGAAATTACTTCGTATATGAAAGGGGCTGCTTCTTCATCAACGCTGCGCTCTTTACGCTAAAGTTTTTTACTGTTTTAAAAAGACGAGTTGAGAGAAGGAGTTAAACTTTAGCGTAAAGAGCGGGGCGTTGATGAGGAAGCAGCCCCTTTCATATACGAGGTAATTTCTGTTCGTTTTAAGTTTTAATGTCGCTCCTTACTTTCAGTTGAAAAACTTGTTTTTTTTATTTAATCTAGAACAGAAGACCCAAAAGGTCCCTATGATTAATTTTAAGACGAAACAAAATGTTATATGAAATAAATTGTTGTATGGGCTATCTACTGTGATTTTAAATATATGTAGGACTAATTCTTGATTTTTCTCATTTTTTGGTTTTGGAATTTGTAATTTTTGTTTTCTTACACCAAGGAATTTAGGAAATTTAAGAAATTTAGAAATTTAATAATCACTTTTTTGGACGACACGTCCTTTGATATGTAATGAAACTCATAGCAAATCAATTACCACTCAAGATTTAATTAGCCCTCAGTCACGGGCGTGTCCGTGATTCTTGTTCGAGGGGGAGGGGGTACAAAAAATTGAAAACGCATAAAAGACTTGTTCACTTGTATTTTATTACGTTTACCCCTCCCCCCGAAAAATTCATCTGTGGACCCCCCCCCCCGAAAAATACCCCCGTGGAAAATAAGGTTTTCCAAATTTAATCATTTTATTAGACTTTTTTTTTTAATTACCGTAGGGGAAAAGAATTTTGGTACTTGTGTATTATGCGCCATTCACTGAAGTTTACGCTGTGTAAAACTCGAGAACAAACCAGTTTGTGGGGGGTAAAGTATTTGGACAGTTTGAAGTCAGAAAACAATCATTACTTCATAATATGAGAATAATTGTGCCTGGCACATTTTGCATGCAGACCCGCTATATTTTACCCACCCCTCCCCCTAATCCACAAAACTATAGCACAAATTTGCTTTTAAAGTAACAAAGAAACTAATAAAAAAACCGGTTTTTTCTCGAGTTTTACTCAGCGTAAACTTGAGCGAGTGGCGCATAACACACAAGTACCAAAATTCATTCCCCCTACTGAAATTAAAAAAATAAAACTCAAATAAAATTCCCAAATTTGGAAAGCCTTACTTTCCACGGGAGTAATTTTCCTCAGGGGTGTATTTTCCGCGGGGGTATTAACCGGGGCGGGAGTATTTTACTGGGAGTAATCGCAGGGGGGATGTAAACGCCGGCCACAAGTATTGCCATCAAAGCGACCTTTAAGATCCACTAAAATTGCGCAGTTTTAATTAAGAGAGTTTTGATTTTACCACTCTTAACAAATATTTTAGGGTCTATTCCTGACAAGTTTACTGGGAGTCGCATTGTTTCCAAAAGTGGCGATGTTCTTTTACTGAACTTTCTTTCTTATTGTTCAACCGTTAAATCGTTCTTTTTACCATCATAAGGCCGATCTTAGCCGCAGATTTAATCGCATTTGTGTCTGGAATGCGGTCACGTTCGATACACAATTACATGACCAATCGCAAAACTAGAGTAGTACTAAACTACATAACTCATTTGGTGTCATGAATGACATGATCAAACCCTATGCATCCATATAAATTTGGTTCTCTACAACGTGTATCACTTAAAGCCGGTGTCTGAATGATCCCTGAGCTATCACGAGTTGAAGAGGAGCAAAATGTCTTCGTTTTCAACTTCTTTGATGTCGTCAATCATGATGACAAGATCAAGTCCTATGCATAAATACAAATTTGGTTCTCTGTATGTATGTATGTATAACTTTATTGCCCAACATAAATGTAAAAATACAAAGTTGATGGAGCATTAAAGAAATAAAAATAAACAAATAACTTCTAATAAATTCAAACCAAAACAAAGAACTGACAAGAAAACTACAAATAAGGACAATGTTACACTGTGTTAAACACATATATGTTACAGACAACTTATATTCACAGCCTGAAATATCCTTCAACTATCACGAGTCTATAGAGAATCAAAATGTCCACATTTATGGGCTTTCGGGAAGAAAACTTGCTAAGTGGGAGAGGGGGCTTGAGCCCTATGCCCCCATTATCACGAATATTTATCTATCAAGCCCATATTAAAAGTGGAATATTTGCAAAATTTGGTTCCATGATTTATGAATTTTGGGGTCAGGGGAGGCTCTGGGCCAAGGGCCCTGCAGTTTACAAACAAAAATCGTAAAACTATCCTGATTTCAATAAGGCTTAGAATATTTACCTTCATATGAAACATGGCTTTTGAAAAATCCGCGGCGTGTGCCCACGGGGATGCAAGGTTCATGTTATCCAAGAAGCCCTTTTGTTTATCTTTGATCGTTCTGGTTAGGAGGGCTATATTTAGCTCTTGACCAAAAACCGTTTGGGGCACTGAGGATACAAAGAGCGTTGAAATAACAATTGGGTACTTTTGAATATATTTGGATCATAAAAAAGGCTCCGCCAACTTTCTAACTTCTATATGATGGGGTCTGAAAAAAGATATGGGAGTCCCATTGCTCCTTACTAAGTCAACGGTATTTTGCAGACCATGGTGCGCCCTAGAAGTTTTTTCTTTCTCCCTAGAAGTCCATCTTAGTTTATCTGTGTTGTATACTGTGTAGTACACCTTCATAGTACATCTTTGTTTTGTCGCATTTGCATTGCATAACTTGTCTAATCTAAATCACAGCTATGTGGATAGTCCCGTAAATGCGTCAACGGTTCTAGCCTGATTGCTCATTAATATGTCATGTTTGTGCGTATGGTCCGAGAGGATGAAATCATACATCTATTGATAATTTTTGATATATGTTTCATTCAGAACGGAAAACCGTTATATTCTTTGAAAATTGATATAACAGTTCTAGTCACCGATTTGGCACCTGATTTACCATAGTAAGTTTTCAGTAAAGTGCAAGCGACCCTTACAATATTATGAGGGGTAGTCCAGGGAAGGGGTAGCAGCCCCCTTGACGTTTAAGATAATTTTCTCTTGTTTTGTTGTAACTTCGCTTCTTACTTGTATTTCTAAAATTACTTGCTTTCCAGATTAATTTCTGTTCGTTTTTGAGATAAGATATATATTTCCCACAACAACAACAACAACAACAAAACTCATCAAACAAATATAAAATACTGATCCTCAAAAAAGCTCTGTGCCCAGTAAAATAGGGGGCTTCTTTGAGAAATCAACACTTTAGTTACCACCCAGAATTGTAATTTTTTGCTTTAAGTAAAACAGGCGCTGGTCCCAAAAAGTTATTTTTATTTTGGGCTTTAATAATGGCACATACGATAGGAAATACTACACAATGAAAAACGTACTAGATATACGTTGCTATAGTAACATAGAGCATTGTGGCAACTTTTGGTTAGCTTCGCCGCAGTGGCGGTTCTGGCTTTTCTTGCACCAGGGGCAAAATCTTGATTAGCACCTCCCCCCATGTCTCCCAAAAATTTTCAGGCCAAATTTCTACAAAATTTTAATTCATAAGCATAATTACTTTCAATATTTAATTAATGCATAATTTATTTTTTAATCATTTTTAATTTGATATTGAAATTATTTATTATTTAATTATTATTGATTATCTTAATCTAATGATTTTAACTATTATTATTAAATTATTTGAATTTAATATTTTTGTATAGATTTTGATTTTATTAAATAATTATTAATCAATTAATTAATTTTATTTATTTATTTATTAATTTCATTTATTAACTGCGCCGCCTACTTTATTCTAATAAAAAAAAAAAAAAAAAAAAACTTCAAAAATTAACAAGTGAATAATAACCGTAAGTTTGTTTCTTTTTAATTTTGGACCCCTAAAATTTCTGTACCCGGGACAAGTGGCTCTACCCCCCCCCCCCCACCCTAAAACCGCCTCAGCTTTGCCGACTAAGAAATTTCAGGAGCAAATCTTTGGTTAGGTCTTTACATCATTAATTAAACACCGCTACTGTGTTTTTTCTTGCAAATTATTCTTGCAAATAATTTGGAGTTTCTGGTATTTGAAAAAAAAAGCAATTCATTCAATTAAATAAAAGACATTTTGGGTGGTAAGTTTTATCGGGCCAGGTACCGGTAAAAATGTGATTAGGTTAGGGAGAAGTCTCCTCCGTCCTACCGGGCCAAGTCCACCCATCACTGAAACCTGTTAGCCTATTTTTATATTTATAACCATATGTTTTAATGAAGGCACAAATAGGGGGAAATCTCTTTCCGGAAATATAGGACATAATAAACGCGCTCTGGTAACTTAGTAGTTCCTTATTCTAATTTATGATAAAATAAGGTTTATTCATAATTAATTAATCATACCATGAATACATTGTGCTAATCTCCCAAAGTATCATAGACTTGTAAAAGAGGGGAATAAATGCATTTCAATTAAGCAGTGCATCAACAGAAGAAAAAACAAATTAAATAAAATTAAATAGATTAAATAAACTCCAATTAATGCTACAGAAAAAGGAGAAAAAGAACAAAGAAATGTAAAGCAAAAAGGAAAAAACACATGGAAACAAAAAAATATTTATAAGTCTTTTGAATGTGCCAAACGAGGGGCATTCTCGAGCAGAATTGGAAAGAGTATTCCGTTCCCGTCATATAAAATAACGGTTACGAGAGCAGGTCTTATTTTTTGGAGTATGCGAAATTTTAACGTTCTGAGACTACGAAGCTGATAATTCACAGATTAGATGCAAAGGAGGAAGTAAATCCAAGGGACTGGGGAATATCACCGTCAAGCTGAAGAAAAATGAAAGATACACAGGAAAGAATATAAAGTTTTTCAACGCCAAGTAGCGATTTAGTTGCTGAACAATTTACATCCTGAATAAGATGATTAAATAAAAAAAACAAGTTTTTTTTAACTGAAAGTAAGGAGCGACATTAAAACTTAAAACGAATAGAAATTACTTCGTATAAGAAAGGGGCTGCTTCCTCATCAACGTCCCGCTCTTTACGCTAAAGTTTGACTCTTTCTCTCAACTCTACTTTTTAAAACAGTAAAAAACTTTAGCGTAAAGAGCGGGATGTTGATGAGGAAGCAGCCCCTTTCATATACGAAGTAATTTCTGTTCGTTTTAAGTTTTAAAGTAGCTCCTTACTTTCAGTTAAAAAACTTGTTTTTTTTTTTATTTAATTTCTTAACGTTTTTGAATCAATGCATGTTTTGATTTTAGCTCTCAGGAGAGGAAAAAAATAAAACGAAATTTGCATATTATTTTTTTTTTTTTTTGGCTAAATGGCTTTCTCATAGTTTTGATCGAATGATTTTGAGAAAAAAGAAGTGGGGGAGGAAGCCTAGTTGCCCTCCAATTTTTTGGTTACTTAAAAAGGCAACTAGAACTTTTAATTTTTTACGAATGTTTTTATTAGTAAAAGATATACGTAACTTATAAAATAGCTTACGTAACAAACTTTTTTATTCTCATGTTTTATTACATATATGAGGGGGTTCACCCCCTCGTCAGTACCTCGCTCTTTACACTAAAGCTTAAATTTTGTCCCAATTCATTCAGAATGACCCCTGGATCACAAAAGCCGTAGAATAAAATTACTAAAAATACTTTAGCGTAAAGAGCGAAGTATTAGGAGGAGGCGAGCCCCTCATATGCGTAACAATTTCTGTTCGTTTTCAGTTTTAATGCTGCTCCTTACTTCCAATTGAAAAAACTTTTTCATATTTATTTTTTCATTGTTTTTTTTTAATAATGCTAGAAAATCCTGCGCTCCCTTCATGGAAATTTTCTTCCTCCATGACAAATTCCTCGGTGGAAAGTTCCCCAATGAAGACTGTCTTTGCATAGCAACATACATTTTGGATTTCCGGAGGCCATTAGAATGACTACCTTAGAAATTTTGATTCGTGACATGTGAGGCGATGGGGCACCCGGAGCCAGTGGCGTGCAACATAATAAGGTCTAGAAGGAGCAATAAAACTTCACAAGCGACGCATCTCTCTAATAAATCAAATAGTTCACGTTAACAACAAAAATTAATATAGTTCTTTCATTATAGTTCGTATCGCCCATTTTGTGTCTTTTTTGGAATCTGCTCCTCCCCCTCTCAAAATTCTGTCCACGTGCTAGATTTCAGCTTCCCACTAAAAAACAGAATTTAGTTTAGATCACGTGCTTTCACCCTTTTTAGCTGTCAATTAAAGAAAAAGAATATCAATAATAGCAAATTCATATTTGGTATTGCTCACCTCCACTACATGATGTACATCTCGCAGCACCGCTTATTTTGGGACAAGTGGAATACTTCACGACACGTGTATACATTACTTCCGCCAAGCCACACCACTTGCCACGCATGGCACACTGCAACCCTGCGTGGTAGACGCCACGCACTGTACAAGACGGTTAAATGTGAAAATCCATTAGTTTTGTTATGACTTATTTTTCAAACTAGCTAGAAGACTAGTTTTTATATGAAAGCCTTATTGCGTAGCAGTCAACTTGATTATTATAAACACGAGGCTCCAATTATTACCAGAACAAGCTTACTAAGGAAACGCAACAAAACTGGTTTTCAACCCAACAGAACCAGCAACATTAAGTATGTTAAGCTTCTATGAATTTATCTAACAAAACAGGTCATTGTCATCCTTGTCGTCCAAGAATTATGGATGCCCGATGAAGGGTTCGGGAGAATAGGGTGATCTTTACCCAGGAGAATTCCCACGGATATTCCTACTAGAAAGTATGTTAGTAATTACCCAGAGGTACCCAGACGGGACCTGTTTTATTTTTAGTACTGTGTAATAAAATTGCGACTTGGCATGAAAACAGAGCCAAGTTTGCAGATGATTTATCATTGCTGAAATTTCAGAAGCTAGGATCCATGATTAGTACGGATGGAATAATTCGCCGTTTGGAGGCTGACTGCGAAGAAAAACGGCTTTCAATTAATAGGAAAAACTCAGCACTTATGAGTCTCGCCTTTGAAAAAAAAGTTCCTAGTAAAAGTAATATAAATGTCCCAATTGTAAATAATATGACGATTTTAGGTGTTATTTTTAACTAAAAAATGTCACGGATGGATCATGTAAATACAAGTACTAAGAAGGCGAATATAGCGTTGCGTAATCTAGTTACAAATCGGCGATTTGGTTTTAGTCACTTTTCACTGTTGAATTTTTATAAACAGTATATTCTGAGTATTTTAGAGTATGCTCGTCCTGTGTGGCATCCAGAGCTAAGTAAAGAGCAAAGAAACGACCTCGATAATTTGCAGAAAAGAGCAGCCCGTGTGATATTAGGTTCAGAATTCACGAATTACGATGATAGCCTTAAAATCCTAGGCCTAGAAAGACTTGATGCCAGGCGACACAAGCTTACAATGGCCTTTGGTCAGAAGCTTTTGGAGTCAAACAAGAATCGAGGCTTGCTCCCCAAGCCGGCAGAAACAGGGTATAATACAAGGCACCAGAACAAACTGAAGCCTCGCAAGCCCTTGGTTACCGACCGCTACAGATTGTCTTTCCGACATAATTTTGTATCTCATTTTAATAAGTAAGTGACAAGGAAGTGTGAATAATTAAGTTATATTTTGTGTTTCATTTAATTCATTGTTATTTGACACAGCCTAATCAATTCGTATCGTATCGTAATACAAAGTGGACCCCTAGAATTGATGGGAGTGGACCCCTAGAAACCTTTCTAGAAAAAAAGACAAAGCAGATAGTTGCCCTAATTTTACAACTCCCCCTCTTAGTTCTTAATGTCAATAGTAATACAATGAAAAAGTAACGGTGCATTTAAATGGGCAAATCCTTTTAGCTCTTTAAGAGACATGAATTCTCTCAGAGGCTCCTAATTCAAATCCCATGGTTTAGCTCGTTCTTAACTCTCACTCCTCTCGAGCAACTTCACCACAGTCGAATTGAGTTTTGAATATTCTACCTTAATTTTACACTCTACCAATAGTGTAAATTACTGATTAAAATTACTGAATTAAAATTACTGATTAAATTGATTATTGATTAAAATAATTAAAATAATAATTTTTAATAATAATTTTTATTAAAAATAATGAATTTTAATAATTTCTGATTAAAATAATGATTAAAATTAATTACTGATTAAATCTAATTACTGATTAAATTACTGAATGAGTTAAGCTCATTCTTAACTCTCACTCCTATCGAGCAACTTCACCACAGTCGAATTGAGTTTTGAATATTCTACCTTAATTTTACTCTCTATCAATACCAACACTCTACCACGTGTTGGCTGCAATTTTTTAAACTTAATTGTCGAGCTATTGGCAGTGAAGATAATTAAAGCAAAGAATAATTATGTTCAAATAATTAGTTTTCCTTTCCTTTTTGCTATCGTAAGAAGCGCCCTCAACACATTTGGACTGCTTAAAACATCCTTATTATGTTGATAGGTAACTTATAACGCAGTGATTTCATATTACTGCATGTATTAAACAGCTTAGGTTATAGATTAATGTATATTGCGAATCTTACGCCATCCGGTATGATTGACCTACTTAGCCAATGTGCAACCCCTGTCACTCTGAAGAGCTATCTATAATAGATTCAACTGAGCAACTTCAATTGTTCAAAAAGCCAGACACATCTACAGAATTTTTGGAGGAGGGAGAGACAATAATAAAAAATTGACAATTTAAACAATTGCCCATCAATTCTAGAACATATAGGAGTTCGGGGGGAGGGCAAGCCCTCTTTCTGTGTTGTCCCTGCTAGTTTCGACTCATAACTGCTGATTTTAGGGGTCTGGAACGACCAGGAGTTCAAGTATATCCCACATAACGTTATTAGTATATGACAACCTCTATTAGTTTTAGTTTAAAACTACAAATTGAAGCTCTATCAATTTGTTTAAATGGTTAGTGATATGACTAATCTAACTGTCAAGTTTATTTATTTCTTTATTTTAACCTCTTTCCATCATTGTTTTTTTCTTTTCATATACTCAATTGCTGTCGCAAAGACATGAAACAAAAGAGTCAAGAAAAAAGCAAAAATAACAATAGATAACATAAAGTATACACAATTGACAAAAGATTCCTAAATCTAGTCAGGAGCTATTCAAAGTAAGATTTGTTAGGCGGGTCGTCTCTGCTCTTACTTTTCTGTCACGATTTATGAGATCCTGCTCTCTTTTTTCCCTTCTAGATCATTTTTCTTTAGTTAGCAAAATTTACTATATTCTGTTGTATATCTTTACAATAAATACCTTTTTTACTTTCCTTTCGCCATTTATGATATCTTGCTCTCTTTTTTTCTCTTCTAGATCATTTTTCTTTAGTTAGCGAATTTTACTACATTTTATTGTATTTATTTACAATAAATATCTGTTTTACTTTCCTTTCACTCTTTTTTTCTCTTCTAGATCATTTTTCTTTAGTTAGTGAATTTTACTACATTTTATTGTATTTATTTACAATAAATATCTGTTTTACTTTCCTTTCACTCTTTTTTTCTCTTCTAGATCATTTTTCTTTAGTTAGCGAATTTACCATATTTTATTGTATATCGTTACAATATATACCTTTTTTACTTTCCTTTCACAAATTATGATATCTCGTTCTCTTTTTTTCTCTTCTAGATCATCTTTCTTTAGTTTGCGAATTTTACTATATTCTATTGTATATCTTTACAATAAATACCTTTTTTACTTTCCTTTCTCAATTTATGATATCTTGCCCTCTTTTTTTCTCTTCTAGATCATTTTTCTTTAGTTGCCGAACTTTACTATTCTATTTTATATCTTTATAATAAATACCTTTTTTTGCTTTCCTTTCACAATTTATGATATCTCGTTCTCTTTTTTTCTCTTCTAGATCATCTTTCTTTAGTTTGCAAATTTTACTATATTCTATTGTATATCTTTACAATAAATACCTTTTTTACTTTCCTTTCACAATTTATGATATCTTGCTCTTTTTTTTCTCTTCTAGATCATTTTTCTTTAGTTAGCGAATTTTACTATATTTTATTGTATATCTTTAGAATAAATACCTTTTTTACTGTCCTTTCACAATTTATGATATCTTGCTCTCTTTTTTTTCTCTTCTAGATCATTTTTGTTTAGTTGCCGAACTTTACTATTCTATTTTATATCTTTATAATAAATACTTTTTTGCTTTCCTTTCACAATTTATCTTATCTTGCTCTCTTTTTTTCTCTTCTAGATCATTTTTCTTTAGTTGCCGAACTTTACTGTTCTATTTTATATCTTTATAATAAATACCTGTTTTGCTTTCCTTTCACAATTTATGATATCTTGCTCTCTTTTTTTCTCTTCTAGATCATTTTTCTTTAGTTGCCGAACTTTACTATTCTATTTTATATCTTGATAATAAATACCTTTTTTTGCTCTCCTTTCACAATTTATGATATCTTGCTCTCTTTTTTTCTCTTCTAGATCATTTTTCTTTAGTTAGCGAATTTTACTATATTCTATTGTGCATTCTCTGTTTTCTCTGGATTTTATTTTTGGGGAGGGTATTAGGTAACTTTGCATACTGTTTATTATATCATGTCATTACATTGTGAGGCCCCAAGCAGGCTAACCTTCTTGGGCCAAAGGACCATTAGCAGTGCTTATAAAACAACCTATGTTACAACGAATTAACTGATTATCTTTTGCTGCTTTTCAGAACGATACCGTTGGTAAATATAACACAGATCCCACTTCTTACGCATGAATCCTACAGAATTTCTATCTATAATGGCCATGTGGTATGCATTCATGGGAAAATTTGAAAAAGATCAAAAGCAAAACTGATATTTAACGCTCTATTTTAAGAAAATCTCTTGCTGGGTTAACACGTACTTTATCATAACACAAAAAATAGCAAAAAGTTATAATGACAATAAAAACAAGGCTGTTTTGAGCAAAATTGATACTCAAACAAACAGAAATTATCGCTTTTAAATCTATTCAAAATACATCTAGAAATAAGTTTCAACAAGCTGACTACCAATATGTTATAAAACAGTAAAAATGTTACTATTAGAAAATCACTTAAGAAAATAACTCGGCATTTCTCCCCTTTTTTTGCTTTAGTGCAAAATCAGGGAAAGCAATACAGGGACAATAGGTTAACACATTTATTCGCGAGACTGGGCCATTTTTTTGGGCAAAATTAACGACAGTTACTGGTTGGTTTTATTTCTCAGATATTATCTAAGGCCATGAGTAAAATGAGCTATAAATAGCTTGATGCAAACTCTAATTTGTTAGTCTGAAATTTCAAAACAACAAACTGCCAGACTATTTTATAGCGGATTCTTCTGTTTGTGTTCACTATTGACAGGTCGCACAGATGTCACATCACTGCGTTTTTATTTGTTTGTTGGTTTCTTTTTGTTTTTCTCCAGGGATGGTCGTATTGAAGTAGTGCCCACCACAAAATTTCATGGATTAGGATATTAAAAATTCCTAGTGCCCTTTTGACGCACCAAAAGAGATCAAGCTGCAGCAAAGTGCCGATCTCTGCCATTTCGTGCCGCAAATAATTTTTTTCCCCGAACCGGACCAAAATTCTATCGCGTTAAAATTCTGAGATGTCCAATCAGTTTTAGAATTATTGATACGATATACATTATATTATTTTTACAGATAAAACCCTCTGGGTTTTAAAGTTCATACCACCGTGTGGCGCCATATTCGTCCCTAGGCATATAGAGTCGATACAAAAGGAAGGGCCATTATTTCAAACATATACAGTATTACAAATGGTTATTCAAGTATTGCAATCCAGCACATCAGCTATTGAGGGAGTGTAGAAGGTCAGTCGATGCTTTCAGGGAAGGGGGCACCTGAAGCACAGCCCTCAAAAGATGGATTTTTGAGGCCGATTTTCAAAATTTATGTAGGAGTTCTGCCGGTCAATTTGTGGAAGACATTTAATCTGTAGAGCCAACTCATTTGGAGTAATACAGTAGGACTAAATCAGTAATATGAATGCTAGGAGGAGAATGACTCCCCTTTTACTGCTGAAAAATATTGAAGTTAAAGATTTAAATAATAGTATTAGGTGGCTGTAGAGACTCTTCGGCCAGGACCCCCTGGATCCTTTTGAGTCTAATTCTGTACATGATATGCAATTGTTGACCGTTTTAGCATCAAATTCACTATTCTTCAATTGGAAAAAAACACGCTTTTCAAAACTATAATTCAGATATTTTAATTTTTTTTCATATAAATAAAAAAATTTCTGTCTCCTATAAATAAGAGAGGCTAATATCAACCCCACCCTTTCACTTTCAGTCTTAGAAAATGTAGCAGAAAATTCTTAGTAATGCAAATTCGTGAGTGATTACCACTTTCACCAACTGTTGTACGTCTTGGAGTGCCACTTGAGCCGCACACTTCCACCACGCCTGTAACTGTCCCAAAAAGCGCTTTCCACGGCCCTTCTACAGGTGGACGCGCCACCTGGTGTAGCCTACGTGATTTCTGAAAGTCAACAACCCCTCGCAAATATGTATAGAAAGGATTTTCTATCTTACAAATGGCCAATATTTAGTTTGTTCTGTCCTAGAGATATTCTAAAGCGATCTTAAAGATGCAAATAAGTAAATGAAAAGAAAACAACTTAAAACACTCGAAAATTTTGTCAAAAGGAAGACTTCGTTGCTGTAACCCAAAAACGTCGTGTCCATGCCTGGCATTTTCACACTTCTGAGATAGTTTCCAAAAACTGTTTGCTAAGCTATTCCCAAGTGGAGTATCTAGACTATCACATGAACAATGTGACATTCTTTTTTGTAATCATACATTTATCTTCTAAATCAACATAGCCCTGTTGATCCTTCTTTTGATTAACTGTTAAAATACTAAGTTGTTCAGCTAAAAGTAAGGAACAATATTAGAACTTAAAACAAACAGAAATTATTCCGTATATAGGAGGGGCTTCACCTTCATCGCTCTTTACGTTAATCTTAAGAGTTCTTTAAAAATACGTCTTATTCAAATTAAACGGCCCTAGTGTTTGAGCAGTGTTTCTTAAAGAATTGTGACGAAAAGGCAAACTTTAGCATTTTCTGTTTCTTTTAAGTTTTAATGTTGCTCCTTACTTTCAACTGAAAAAACTTGTTTTTTTTACGGTTTTATATAGACAGGGTGCCAAAGAGAAAATGTAAAAACCTTACGAACCATCGAATACGATGGTTCTTATTTACTTAAATAGTAACTCTTGAGCAGGGAAGCCAGCTTCCCTTGAATTGTGTTCACGTCAAAGAATATGCCTATATTATTTGTTACGGCATCATTGGACTCTATACAACGGATATCTCAAGCCTGAAGCAAAAAACAATGTATATTGAATATCGAGTTAGTAGATTCCATTAAAATGATGACGATTTTGATTTATCAGGCCTGTTTCATTTAGAGCTATATTTCAATTCATCGCTCTACGTTTTCTACGTTTTGTCAACGAAAGATGTTAATCTATGTGGAACCAAGTTAAGCAATTATATAACGTGTGGCAGCAGCAATTTCCCATCGTTCCTTGGTTAGGCAGGGAGGGAACCATTCCTGAACAAAAGAGAAAAGACGTTCAAAAAGTCAAAATGCATCTATTAAAAATAGTTTCATGACCCCAAAAAAATTGTTCCGGTAATACCAACACTGACCCTCTATGTACAAAATATTTAATTAAAATGTACCTGCGTCGTAGTTAGTTTCACGAAAGAACCTAACTTCACTTATTGAGTTTGTCCTGGATAATACACCCGTACCCAAAATAGTATTTTTTTAGTGAGTGATAAGGGGACTTCTAGTTTTTAAATGGAGTAGGGAGGCAAAATGTCTTTAAACGAATATACGCTTTGTTTTTTTCTTTTTTATACCTGTCACCCAATCGGCTTTGCCGTGGGTTTTCACAATAAAATGGAGCTTAACAGTAAAACGGTAATTCTAGTCCTATCCATCCAAAAGGAGACACCCCAAAGATCCGTTTAATTGCACAATATATGGCACCTAGACAAGTGGCTGACTATAGCGGCACTGATAACCCTTCGAATAGCTTCTAAGAATCTTTTTTAAGCCCCTTAGTGGGATTAGCCAAAACTTGATTCAAGACGATTACTATGTAAAAGAGTGTCCACTTACAGAACCAGTCGAAAACTTTGAGGAATGGAGCTGCAACCAAAAGTAACTCGAAATTAGTCAGACTACCAAGTTAAAATCTTCACTAGTAGCTTATAATAGCCGGATCCTAAAAAAACAACAAGTAACTATTACTCGAGTAACTATCCCTCCTCCTAAATCAAAATACATTAAGGAGCATTTACTAGCCCTCTATATATTTACTAGCCCTAGGTGCTAGCCTCCCTAGATACTAGCCTCCCTTCCTATATTGGTACCTACAATAGAAACTCTTAATGCTCCTTAACGTATTTTGATCTGGGAGGAACTTTTTTTTTCTAATCATCGTTTTTGTCTTAATCGTTACAAGTTCCATGTTAACTTGAGCTATTCAAGCTAGATAGCTCACCCAGCTGCTTATCCAAATCGCTTATCCTTATGCAGATAGCTTATCCAAATCGACCATTATCCAGTGCGATATCCAAGTCGTTCCAAATTAGCTTGAGCTCAGCATAAAATTTTATATTACCTAAGTGTATGTTACTTTATAAGTAATTCTGGCAAATTCCCTTCGTGTAAAATTTCCCCTGTAAAGCTTGTCCCCAGAAACTTCCCTGCTGACGGAAAATTCTTCCCGTGGAAAGCCATAAACACAAAATTTTATGTTAGCAAGTTTATGGTATGTTATGAGAAAGCCAATACTTGTGAAGATTTTGTTGATTTTAAACGGTAATTATGAAGGTTGTATGGATTTTTCAGTTAACCTAGACAGATTTTAGTTATCCCCGCGTAAAACTTCGGTTGCCGTTAAAAAAATAGCAGACGAGGTGTCAAAAATGGACGCAAAAATTTGAAGATTCTGAACGACAACATCAAAATTCAATTCTTTTTTTGTAAACGACTTTAAATTCGGGTTGAATTCTGAGAGCCTCCTGTCGAACCTCAACAGTCTTGAGAAGCAGGTCCTTTAAAGCCTTGCAAGGGAAGGGGGGGGCAGGAGCTTGACAATGTTGTCCAGGCAGTGGCGTAATTTCGTAAAAATCCTGGGGGGGGCAAAGTTGGGTCTGGAGTGGGCAGCTGTCCCCCCTGCTCCATAGAAAATTACACCCCTGCTTCCAGGGCTCCGATTTAGACAACCTTTCAGTTTCACTTCTTTTCTTAAAAAAAGATACAACAGCCAATTCTTGCAATACTTTTCTTGAGTTTTATTCACCTAGCTCAACTATTCTCCAAGATAGGCTAGCGAAACCCTCCTACACTAGAATTTGACCTTCCGTGCATGATTTGAAGTAAGAATTCTTTTCTCAGCACATTCCCGTCTCAATAGACCCAATTGTAGGCTATAACATGTACTTTCGGCCCTGGGTGCATTGCTGAAGGTTTCATTCCTCTAACTCAGCAATATTTCAAGAAACCTCATAGCAGAAACACCCTAAACTAGAATTCTACCCTAATTTCATTTCATTGGCCTGTTCCTTCTAAAGTGGTAAACAAAAAATAAAGTATCCCAACAAAATCAGAAAGTGTTCGATATAGCCCAGTGCTACATTAGGGAACTAGGTAGGGGATACTACCGCAGGGGCTATTACATTTTAAATTATCCCTGAACCGAGCAATCGAATGTTTATGGTTTTTTTTGTCATCTTATTAATTTATCTATTTTTTTTGGACCAATAGCATCTTTTTCACTATACAAAAACTCTGGGGACTCACCAGTTATTAAAGCAACGAGATATCCTTTTATTTCATTTATTTTTGTTTTTTGCGGAATATTTCTTATGAGAAATCAATAAAATTGAAGCATTCTCATCTCTCCGGTTCCTTTCCTTCGACTGAGAAGAGATAACTGGTTTTCAAGTTTCCCACTGTTGTTAGTATTGTGAAGGTCAGTAAGTTCGGCACGTGTAAGTGACGTCACAAACGAAAGGGAAGTCCCCGACACAAGTACTAAGGTACTCAAACGCAGTTTCAGTTCACAGTTGTCGTGAGCACAATCACCTTCGATTAACAATGAATTGATTTTGTTCATTCATGTCAGGAATTCAAAGAAGCAAAAAAGCTTCTAAATTTAGACGCTAGCAAAGTAAAAAAGATTGTGCAAGTTAAAGGTGGAAGGAACGCACCATTGAGTTAGACGAGGGAGTAACCACTTCTTTCCCCTGGTGTGCATATCAGAACGCCAGGTGTGTCATACAATTCTGTCACGTACAACAACAAGGCCATAACCAGGGTGGGGGGGCTACTGGGATTGAACCACCTCTTGAAATCTTTGTCCAGTAACAAAATACTACCCCCCCCAAAAAAAAAAAAAATCATGGACGTGGCTCTGCATAGCAAACTTCAATTACGCTTGACATTTGCCACTTGGTCTGTATGATTTCTGAAAGCGGGTTCCCCTTCGGAGTTAGACTTGGACGGTGTAGATAATTTCAAAACTGGAGGCAGCCTGATTCTGATTAATATTACATGATCCTAGTGTGGTGAAATAATTTTTCTCCAATGGCTAAAGTCTATCTTATTGAGAGCATACCATGAATTTTAAGAAAGAGTATGACAAAAGTTTATAACAGTGTACCACAAAAAAACAACTGAATACACAAAAATAATGAAAACACAAAACTGAATACACAATACACAAAAAACAACTGAGGCAGTCGTTGAGATGCATTTCTTGGTTTCTGAATCATACGGTTTATTCATTTACAAATTTAACACAAAACCCGACTTCTAAATTCGTCAAAACATAACTTTAAAGAAATAAACTCCTCCCCCGCCCACCTATTAGTCATGTGGGAGCAATACTAACTATTACTACAATCGCTTTTTATCGCTTTTTGGCTGTTAAAGATGGAAATCAGAAAAAAAATTATTGCGGTATGGGGATCTTAAAGCGGATAAGCAAAATTATGAAAACTACAAGAAAGAATTATACAAGGGGGTGGCCCAGAGCGCATTATGTTAAATACGTAACCTAAACAAGCCAAAGCAAAATACTAACTAAATATTTAATGAAAATACAGCTACTATGTATTTTACCAGCGAGCCGAAGCTAATTGTCTGGTATTATCACCGTGAAAAGCGGGTAATGTCTCATATTCACAATCCAAATTCTCGTGTGTTTCTCGGATAATTTGTTAAGTACCAGATTTTTTCTGAAGTTTGATGATTTCTAGTAACTTCCCCATCAATTTTTTTTTCAACCTTCTCGATAAAAAGGATAGAAGAAAAAGAAAGACCGAAAAAATGAGATCGAAATTATCTCTTCGATCCTTGAAATCGCAAAGTCTTAATCGCTTCAAGATTTATAGGAAATTGTCTGGAAAAATTGACCTGGTATCCCAAATCTGAAATGGCTACTGAGAATTGTATTTTTTGTGTATTTCTTATAAAAATGTCGATTTGGATTGAACTCTCTAAACTTTTGTATGCGTGTAAGGCTCTAGCCTAGGAGTAGACATAGCCAGAGGCGGTTTTAGGAGGGAGACGGAAAAACATCGAAATTTTAGGGGCACCAAAATTTAAATAAATAATCAGATAATTGTAATCATTTTCAAACTTTTAATTATTATTTTTTTTAATAAAGTAAAGGGCAAAATTGCCAGTAAGTAAATCAAGCAAATCGAATCCAAGCAAATGAATCGATCAAATCATTAAGTAAATAAGCAAATCGAATCCAAAATTTTCGTTTACCTTAAAATCTTCTCTCATACAAAGTAAGAAAAGTCAAATTTAAATAAATGACATTTTTTAATAAATGGAAATCTCATTAATAAATAAATTTTTGTTCTTAAATTTGGCTTAATTTCTTGGCGGGTTAGAAGGGGCGTTAACCAAGATTTTGCCCCGGGCTCAAGAGAGATCAGAGCCGCCACTGGATTTTACACGTCTACCAGGAAAGGTTGTTACACCTCAACTAAATAGTAAGTAAAAGCAAGTCTCCTAGGTGTGCATTCGGGCTGTCGGGACAAAATCTAAGTATATGGGTCAACAGGATAAGGTCAACCAGCTCTTAGCATCTGAACATGTACTAGAAAAACAAACCTGGTATTAGTCAAACACGTTGTAAAGTAAGCGATATTTTTCTACTGATGCATTTCATTATCAGAGCCCAGCCTTTTCTCTGTGGGTGAAAAGGGGAGGCTGAATTCTTTCAATCAGGACATCTCTCCGGATGTGGACGCCTTTTTTATCCAATAAAAATGCTGAAGCTACCTCTCTGTCTGCAGGGGAGGTGTGTTACTCAATTCCTATCATTAGGACTTCTACTAGAAAAACTTGTAGGATTCTAAACTAAAAGCTGGGGAGTTAAAATCCTATATTCGGGCTTCTTCTTTCATATGGTCTACATCTTATCAGATCTCTGTGGAAACTTTTTTTTACAAACTTTTTTTTTCCAGCTCAACTGCTAGATGCGCTAGTTGAATTCATTAAGGAACAACAACAACAAATAGATCAATAGCTACAATTATGTTATCGGATGCACACGGTCAATCAATTCTATATGAGGGAAAGACTCCATTCCTGTCTTCTGCATCACTAAGAATAGTCAATGAGATCTCGGTTAAATGTGATAGGTGCTATCAGCTATGAGTTTTGGGGCATATTTAAAGGGTTGTGTCAGTTCCAATATACGTTATTTGTATTGTTCAATAATTATAACAAGGGTTGTCGTAATGTCGAGCAAAAATATTAATATATCCCATGCCCCTTGACTATCTTGAAATGGACCCCTCTTCCACCCTCGAAATGAAAATGCTGGAGATTCACCACTGATTATACCCCCTTGGTTACGGTTGTTGCAACCCATCATGTAGCCTTGGTGTTGGAGGTCAAACTACATTCACTGGATACCTTCATCTACTGATCTACTTGTAGATCTACCTTCATGGACACCCCTTACATTGCCAAAAACATATGTTATTTAGATATGTTATTTAGGGGGAATTTTGGCTGACTTAATAGGCCAGGAAAATGTGATTTCTCCTAATTTTACATAGTTTAGCCCTTTTTATGTATTTCAGTAATCCAAGGAAGAGGAGTGGGTAAACGCACTTTACTCGGTTATCAACCATAAAATGTAATATCATTCTTATTCCTATTTACACACTCTTTTGTCTGAGCGAAGCTCACACAAAAATGAAAGGAATCTGTCTATTTTTGTCATCAAAATGTAAAAATTGACAATATATTAAATTTTTTTTGAGAGCTTCAGCAGAGCTAGGTTTTACCAGTAAGGCTTTGGCCTAAAACTGTAGTTTAGGGCTGTAGACTTTCACCAGGGCCGTGTCCGGTATTTTTCCGAGGGAAGGGGGCTGGGGTAAAAAATAACTTTAAACAACGCTTAAAAAATTTGTATATATGCATTTTTATTATGTTTTTACGACTGGGACAAACATGTCGGGGAGGATGGCTAGGGTTAATCCTCCCCTGGATACAGTCTTGGCTATACCAAACGCGTCAAGTTTTATTCACGACGAACAAGAGACGATAAGGTTTTATTTTTCAAATGATTATCACGAGCAAACAGTAACAAATTTGCATTTCCAGTTGAAACATTAAAAACATAACGTAAGCCACAATCAAGCACTAAGCACTGTATAGTGGGAAATTATGAGTTAATTACGAAAATAAGAATAAGAAAGGGGATTTTTATCATTACAACAGATCTATAGAAGGCCCTTGCACTGGAGATGGGTCTGGGCACGATCTATCTCCCGAAAATTTAAAGATTACCTCCTTCTTTCATATTATTCACCCCTATAATTCAACTGATTTTTGTATTTTGTTTTAATTGTTTCCATGAAACTACAAAACAAACGTTTTTCTTAAATCTAGGAGGAGATTGTAATTTTTCAGTGAGAATACAAAAAAAAAAGGACTGTATATTTTTTAAAATCTAAAATGGCAATTACCTCCTCCTCCCAATTAGCGCCCTGTTTCCCGTAATAAATGATTTGCCTCTACAAAAGGCCGTATCGAGGGAGGGGGGCTAGGGTGTTGTAACCCCTTCTCCCGAAATGTTGGTTAGTGTCATAAAAACGTAACAAAAATGGCTACGAACAAAATTTTATGCGTTTTTTAGTTTTTTGTGTACCCCCCCTTCCTCAAAAAAATCCTGGTGTAAAACTGACCCCTCCCCAAAAAACTTTCCTACACGGCCCTGCCTCCACCCAAAGCAAAAGGGCTTGTAAAGACGAAGTTCTACGAAATTTCATGAATGAAATATTGAAATTGCGTTTCGATTAAATCTTTACTCGTTTTAGCACCTACTTTCAGCAAGAGATAGAAAAGAGGCCATGTTCTGTTTAATTTCACGGTTGAATTTCACCGTTAACCCAAAACTACTCCCAAGTCCCTGTCCTGAGGGATTGCCGGGTTTGACCCCTCCCCCAAAATTTCTGTCCAACTCGTAAAAATTAAAATATATAAAAGCAAGTTTTCGATACGTTTTGTAAAGTTTTTTTTTTATTCCCCCCTCCTAAACAAAAATCCTGCTTACCGTCTCGTCAACGTCATGTACTTAGAGTAAAATTTCTGTTACGGAAGAATTGAAGGAAAGGCATAAAATAGCGGGAATCGGACCTATACCCGTTTTTTCTCTCTATGGTTTCCACACTCCATATGTTGGCAGTGTTTCCACTATGGGGATTTCCCCCCTAAAATGGGGATTTTTTAAGTCTTTTAGGGGCGAATTTTTTTTTTAGGGATTTGGGGATTTTTCCTCTCCCATGGACTTTTAGGGAAATTTTTGGGGATTTTCCTTTAATTTGTTCATCATCATCATCTTCTTGATCAGAAAAACAGGATAATTCGATTTGGGATCTGTTTTCTTGCGAATTAAACTTAGAATCACAGAGAAGAACTTCTTCAGCTGTTTAAAAAATTTTTAACGCCACACTTTTTGAGATGTAAAGGAGTCCTAAGTAACAAACTAGCAACAAAGAACTGTTTGAAACAGTTCCATGCGTATTTGGGCTTCAAACAATAATTTCAGCTTGGACTGTTCTCGATTAATGAAGTCATATGGTTTGTCATTTTTGGGTTTTTTTTTCATAAGATTATTTGGTACACAGCATCTCATTTTTTTTTTTACAGGTCAGATGAATAAAGTTATAATATATTTTGATAGTTTTATAGGGTACGTAGTTGTTCTTAGTGTAGTAAATTTTTTTGACAAGCATTGCATCTATGATTCTTTTCTCCACAGTACTTGTATGATGTTTACGATTTTTTTATTTTTGTGTAAAATCAAAAAAAAAACTTGAACTCAAACTTGTAGCCAGCTTTATAAGTACTGACGTGAATAATAGAGGTAGGCTCTAACTATTCGAACACCTCTCTTACCGTTTCATTACCCTAGTTTTTAACAGATAAACAAACTGACAGCCATTTTTTTTTAAAAACAATGGAACATGTAGGAATCAATGGATTGTGTGTTTTTAGCAAGCCTACGTACCCAGGGGAAAATCATGAACCTTCATACTATAATTGGTAAATTTTTTATTGTTCATTTTTGTGCTTACAAATTCAGTGAACATACCACTCGATGTCTTTTTTTATGTTCTTTACTAATTTAACAATAACTTCTGTCGCAAATTCAAATTTAAGCATAATTTGAGCTCTTGAAACCAAAATATTTCTAGTTTTGGGGTATAAACAAAGCTTAAAACAATGGTCTCAGCATTAAACTTCCCCCAGAAGGACTATGTGGAATCAACTAGTGCTTTAGAAATCAATGTGAACAATCGGAAGTTTTAACTTCCCCTTGAAAGCGTTCACTTGGGTCCGAACGGATAAGATTCCCTCTGTACGTCAAGATCAGATACCACCGTTCCCCCTGATTCAATCAGTAATTCTCAAAGCTGCACAGGCGTTCCATATCAAAGCAGTAGGCCAGATACAAAAAAGGCTCCGTTTCGAAGACGACATTTACAAATATGCTGAAATGGTTGACCCAGTGTCAGCCCAATCACTTCAGCCTGCCTCTCTGCTACCTTTTGTTTGGACATATCCCATTGGACGGAACCAAAACAGAGCAGTAGTGGAGGATGCAGAGCCTCATCGACATTGAATACGTCAAAACAATGGATGCTGTGACCTGCTGGTATTTGGTATTGGTGAAAGAAAATGCTGCCGGAATAGGATTTGAATCCTAACCTGAAACCGGCAGTACTATTTATTTCCACTGTTCCATTTTCAAATGTCAATATCAAGAGGTTTTTCAGTGCTATAAAGAAGTAAAAACTGACCGTCAGAATAAATTGAAAACATAAACTTTGCAGGGGATTCTAAAAACAAAATATGGAATGAAAAGGGCTCAAGAAAGTGTGGAATGTGAAGATGATTAGTTACTTCACCACATAAGAATGGTGAAAGCTTCAGCCACCATACAAAAATGTCGAAAATACATCAGGGGAAGGTAAGGTCTGATTACGTTTTACAAGTTACGATTGAACAGTATTAAACATCTTGTACTGTAATCTAAATTACAGTATTACATTTTCTTTTCTATTTGATTAATACTATTTGTAGTATATTTAGCTAAAGCAATATTATTCGAAGCTATTTGCGTTTAGCTGATGATTAAAAAGCACTTTAAACAGCATGACAAGACATTCTAATATGGTAGTGATAGCTAGACTTCAATCTAAGAAGCCAAAATATGTTATCTTTCAATAGTACGGGTAAAATGAGATAGAAAGAAGTGGTTTAGGGAGTAATTAGAAAACGGGGGATTCTTAAGGATTTTGGAACTGAAGATGGGGATTTCTAGGGATTTTTCAGCTCTTAATTAGGGATTTAAAAAATGAGAAAGTGGAAACACTGCATGTTGGGTATGTTGAGTGTAGTCAGACAGCGCCGAAACAGGATCAAAATTGATATTATTATCTACTAGCTTCCAGTCCATTTTAGCATTGGTACAGTAAATTTAAGGTTTAGCCTCAAACAAATTGCAAAATATAGTATTATGGCACCATTCAAACCAAACAAAAGTTTTCTACAACATATACCAAATGGGTCAAAATCGGACGAGGAGACAAAAGACTGTTTTTGGTCTTTTCTTCTCAAATGACGACTTTTTTAAAAAAAACTTAATTTGTACGTATAGAAAGTCGGTAATAGGTAAATCTGGTGCGTAGATCACGATTATTCACTTTGTTTTTTGTTTTGAGCACTCATATTCAGTTCCACCTCCCAACCCCCTTCCCGGCCATAAATCAAGCGTCGACATAGGTCTGAGAATAAGATTACGCGAAGTTGAATCCATACAGAAGAAAATTGGACTGCTAATGCAGAGACGAAGTCAAGTCCACATTAATAAACTACACCCCCTACCCTAAACGTGACCACCCCAAGTACTTAGAGTCCAATAAGCATCTCACAACTAGGTAAATCATTGATTTTAATTATCAAAAAAGAATCACGATAATTTGAAATTGCACAAGGATTAGAGATTTATCACACTTATTTTAATTAATCACATGTCTTCTTCTTCTTCGATTTAGACCTGAGCATTAGAGCATCTAGCTCCTTTTCAAGATTTGCATTTAATTAATTTAATTTATTTTATTTTTCACCCACACGATACATAAAGTAAATATGGTGGAGTAAGAATAAATATAAAAAAAGCACTAAAAGAAAAACAATAAACACAAATAGTCAACGAAAAAAACGGTTAAGACGGTGGTGAGGGGATAGTCGCGCAGAAGCTGTACTAGCGAGTTTTCAGTGAAGAATCTCCAACTTTAAAGTTATATCAGGAACTGAGAATTTTTTAACAAGAGTCCGGTTTTTTGTCCAAGGTGGAAGATAAAGAAGAAATTTGCAAAATTTGAAATAATTTATCCGAATTTTTTTTAAATTAAAAAAAAAACAGGGAAAAGACCTGAAGCATAAAGGACAGAATGATCACAGAAAGTAGAATAAAGTTTATCCAGCGCACGTCCATTATACTTCCCTCTATTTGCAACAATTTTTGCATAACCAATCTGAATCTTTTTACTTATATCACAAACAGTACTCTGACGTAAGCTCGAAAGATTGTTAGTAATAGAGATACCAAGCCAACAAATACAAACAACAAGAGGGATAGTGAAGTTATTACAGTGAAGGGGAGTAGCATTAATACAGTTATAGGGAAGAAACTCACATTTATCTATATTAATTGAAAGGCCAATATCAGAGAAAGCACGAGAAACTATAGAGACCATATTGGAATATGCAGCATTCAAGGCTGCATTCGATAACAACTCGGCTGTCCTCCGACAAAACCTAGTATCTACACAAAAAATCAAATTTGAGTTAGGAGTGGAACCCGCCTAATCAGACCACGAGGAATCCAATGGTGAACTCGGAATATTTATATAAGGCTTAGTTTCATCGCCAAAACCTAGTATCTGACAAACTGCAACCCACCAGCAATAAAAGCATCAGCATTATCACTTTTATTGTTAACAAAACTACAATACATGCGTATTTTTGCTAATTTCTCTGTCATTCAGATATCCCAGTTAACTGACCTATTTGCACTAGATCTGATTGGAGAGAGAAAATTACTGGTAGCTCTTGCTTGAAAGAGAGCAAAAGAACAGATTAAGCTGGAATATAAAAGTTTCGACTTTTTTTTATGGTCATGGCTACTATCATATGAGTCAGCAGCTACAGCTTTGGCACTGGCTGGGTATACTGGGTTGTTTTTGCAAACAGTAGACACACAAATAGAAATAAACCAGTAGGCTGAAGATTGGCTGCCAAATCGGTTTTTAATTGTGCTATTTCCAAAAAAGAAACAAAAACTATGACAGTAGGAGTTCCAGTAACTTCTGCAATATTACCACCTTCCATTTTTTTCTTTGTTTGTACTAATTGATTTCAGCAGGATTAGTGCTTGAGTCATATCTAAACTTACTTCATAGGAATTGCGACCTTCAAGATACTATTTTCTTGCGTTCTGTTCTACCTGTACGATGACTGGTGTAAATCCAATAAATACCGAGAAAGCAAAGTTGAAAGAGGATTTAAAAAAGTAGAGTTAGATAATTTTTCATCTATTAAAATTTATTTGTATATTATAGAAAGAAAAAAAAGACCAAAAACTTCAAGCTCTGGAAGTTCACGAAAAGGGATTCTCTCAAGTACAGGTAGAAACTTGTGTTAGCGATAGCACAGAAAACTTCCATTTGATGCAGCCCCTTGTTCTGGACGAGATAGAGGTGAAGATATTTAACAAAATAACTGCAGCAATGGTAATAACAAACCAAGATACAGAACCAGCTGACTTGCCAACCGCACTTTCTGAAATGCCGTAATTGAAGCTACAGAACACGACAGGCTAGGAAGTCTCCCTAGTGTTTGTGACAACAGTGAGGCAGCAGCTGTTACACCGATGGTCCCTAGTCTTGCGTCCAATCCTGGACGAAAAGAGCCAAAAGAGGAGAAGAAAAGGTGGCACGAGACAAGTGGAAACATCCGTCTAATGTTCAACCCCGTGTGAACAGTTTTGTAGGAAGCACTGCAAAGAGCTTAGAAGAGAAAATCGTTTTACCATGTGGAACGGCTTTTTGGAAGAGCAGTATGAGTCAAGCGGCTTAAATGGATTGCAAGTTGTGTAAGGTTGGCCCCCGTCAACCGCCGAACTGTTGAATTCACCGACAGAAATTCAAGAAAAATGAATCGAGGCTGTATTTTCTTCCAAAGGTTGTGGAATATCTCACAACAAAAATCCCAGTGTGCAAAAAAACATTTATGACCACTCTTGGCTTGAAAACTGATGGATGTATTACTGAGTTGTGCAAAAAGATAAAAACTGGCATTGTTGGTCAGAATGCTTGTGAAAACCGTGGAAAAAGGGCGCCTCAGCACAAGATTTTCGGGGAAATCGGAGAAAAAGTCATTTCACATATCAACAGTTTCATGCCCTGTACCCCCCCCCCTACCGAAGAAAAAATGCTCCGAATGTGAAGTACTTGCCTTCTTCGCTGACAATCCAGTTTATGTTTGATGATTTTGTTTAAAAGAATCCAGACGTTACTATCTCAGTCGAATCGTACAGGCAAATTTTGAAAACCATTAACATATCCTTGAAAATGCTGGTGTCTGATGCCTATCCCATATATGAGAGATATTCAGAGAGAAATAACGATGATGACAAAAATTATGAAGAGCCTGGTCAGGAACTAGACAGATCATGGAGAGACGAATGGTTACTGCACGTAGACATGGCTAAGAAAGCTACTCACAAGCATCAGGAAGATGCAAGTGAAAAGGACAGTCTGCTTTCAGACTTTAAGTGCTGCTTTCAGACTTTCTGCAAAAGTCCATTCAACCGTACCAAAATTCCATACCCTGACTCGATGCCAAGGGGCATTTCTAAAGAAAAAAAAGAAGCCATTCTGAAAAAGTCATGTCCATGATACTATGTAACAGACGTCAATTTTGGGTAAACCTTCCGGTCAAAGCTTTTCCTGACTTGACCATCGATGAAGATGACCCATACGGAGAAAAATAGATTTCAGATTTATTGCTGTTCAATCGTTCTTGAGCCCAAAGTGATTTGATAATTTTACATAAGGCTAGAACTTTAAATACCGATTTTTTAGAACTCCAAATAGTGTAGATACTAGGTTTTGTCGGTAGAAATTCAAGTTGATCTCACTGGAAAAACATCGAAAAAACCTAGTATCTACCTTATCGCTTGTTTTAGAAAAGACTACGGCCTTGTGATTAGTATAGTTGAAATCAGTGAATTATTTGCTATTTTCCTATAACTATAAAGTTTTAAAAATCGTACAAATAAAGAAGCAGCTTTAAAAAACTACGTTTTTGTGTTTTTCTCGGAATTTACTCAGATGTAGATACTAGGTTTTGTCGGAGGACAGCCGAGCTACACCAGTCACTATTACATGATCCCTTACAAACACAATTCACGACGGTGAGAATCTTCTCTGGTACCTCTGAAAGTTACCTGAGGATAGGGTACAGCATGATGTTTTGGAATTTCTATCCCCAACTCTCAGAATCAAGGGCAGTGCTCTGAAGCCCGATCCAGTCTTGTACTTGAAGGTGGGCTCGGAAAATCTGATATTTTACTGTTGTGATGGTAGACGTTGCTACTTTCGGCTGAAAGACTAGGTGTCAGAAACTGTCAAGATTCTCAGTAGATTTTCCACCGTCCAATACAGAAAGTGCAACCTCTCCCAATTCTTTAATTTATTTTTCGAAACATCAATTCGAGGAAACATTGAAATATTTTCCCTTCGTTATCTATCAGCTGTTTAAGCACAATCCCTTCGCCAAGTCCATCTAGACAGTTGTGTCGCAGCCAAGAATTGTGCGAGCAAAAGGAACCAGTGTGCAGGTTTCAGTCCAAATCTTCTTAACAATGGCCTCGGTGTCCCAAGTTGCACCTTGTGCACCTCAAGGTGCAGGTGGACTTAGTGGTTGTCAGAACTACAATGATAAAATAAAAACACCATCAAGTCGGTATCGCCATCGGTAACTACAGTATCCCAAATCTTCGAACACTCAACCGCTGTAAGAACAATAAGCAAACTAACTTTAGCATGAATGGTTCTCAGCACTTTCCCTCGTAAATAATCAGCAAGTACATTGACAAAACGGGCTTTATTATTTTTGCATGAAAAATTCCTCTTTTTTGGTGTTCAGAATCATTCCTAGGCTGAACAATTCTCTTCGTCGAGTAACATAGTTTCACTTAAAGAGTTAAAGAGTTTGTCGAAGAAGCGATGCCAGAGCCACCAAAGACAAAGATGACCTCTGGATATTTGGCACAGTGATAGTATCAGTTTAAGATGTCAAAATATGCCTCTTTATTTGTTAAGGGATCGCAGTGTTGTAGTTGCAGCAGTGCTGCAACAGTACACAGCAGCGCCGTGTAGTAGTTGCAGCATAGTAGTGCTGCATCACCGAAAATCCTTTCTGCTACCTTATTTGTTTCTGGAAGCAACATATTTTTTTTGTCAAAGCTGCAATCCATGGCACAGAGGCAGTTCTAGGGTGGAGGGTATGACAGAGGTGGCGTTTGCCCAGGATACAGAAATTTTAGGTCCTCGAAGTTTCAAAAAAATAATTAACGGTTATAGTCATTATTAATAAATTATTAATTACTTAATAAAATAAAAACAAATTAAAATATTAAATTATGATAATAAATAATAATAATCAAAATAAAATAATCAAAATTAGTATTTAAATAACTTCAAATTAAAATTAAAAATAGTCAAAAAACAAACTTATAGGTAATTACATATGCATTGGGATTACACAAGCTATTTTAAGTTGCAAAGAAGTCACCTGTTTGTGTAAGAATAAGTTATTTAAGCAATAGAGGCACATATGGGAATTCTTTGACCGTTCAGCTTGAATGTGTGGAAAATGGCTTGCAATGACATACAAGCCCTTTTTTACAGTTAAAAGAGTCTAATGTCACTCACTAGCAGTTTTGCCATCCCTTGTGATTTATCACTATTTCTAGTGATTTTTTATATTGCCTAAAAGGAATTCATAAATCAGCATATAATTCACCGGATTATTGTAGGAAATCACTAAATCAACCCAAAAGTCACTAGAATCTTGTGATTTCTTCATCGGGTGGTAACCCCGCTCAATAGTAGACGACAGACGGTGAGGATTAATTCTTGACCCGCAATAATGCTTAGAAATTCACTTTTAAGTCTTTATGGTGAAAATCGTGCTGTTGTGACATTGGGAGGAGGAGATTAGTGTTCATAACCATGTGGGTAAGTCATAGCTATGTACTTATCGAGCAAAATATAGTGACGGCACAGTTTTAAATAAGTTTGCTTTTAAAATGTGGTGACTTGAAGAATGTACCACGCAATCACAAAAAAAAACAACTAGTGGCAAAAGTTCACCCCTCAAAGCACCACCATTTACTACTTTAAGTTTCTTAAAGACATTAGAATTCCAGCACAGAGACTTAAAGAACGTACTAGTAAAAAAAAAAGAAAAAAAAAAGTTTGTCAAAGACATTTTCATTCTTCTTACTTTTTGAACATTTTACAAAAAAAAACAACAAACAACAAAACAACCAGCTTCTGCAATTCTTTTCAAGCTAAAACTTTTATTTAGTAACAACAGGTGAACTCAAAATGGACAAAAAGGCGTAATTAGTTGTCTTTCATTTCTGGCTTGGATTGAAGGAATAATTTGATTGGCTAAAAATTTTATTTGGTAACAAATTGCAAATTCTAAAATCCGCAAAAGACGGGGTTAGTCGGCTTTCCTTTCTTACATAGGCTTAAGGCCTTAATAGCCTTTCTTACATACATAGCCTATGTATTTCTTACATAGGCTCAAAATTTGACATACCAGCAAAAGGTAAATGCAACGATGGGTAAAAAATGTAATTATTTGGTCTTTCTTTCTGACATACCCTTATGGAATAATCTGACTGAATAACAAATGTGTTGAGTAACGTCATCAAAAAAAGCCAATGCGATCAAAGTACATTTGTTGACATTTGATAGTATTTTAGGACAGAAAACTCTCTTTTTCTCTTTGATTCAAAGTTTACAGACATTTAACAATTGAAACTTGGGCTATTTGTCACTTTTCCTGCTCTTTTAAACAGACTGTTGTATTTTGTAGGTGCCTATCTGCGCGTTTGTAAACTCGCCAGCAATATTGAGGCTATAGTTCAAACACGTGTAAAATCCTGTTTTTGTTGAGAGTTTCTAGGAATAAGCAGGTAGTCAACTTGTCAATTGAAAACTAGTTTTTTTTCTTTTTTGTTTGTATTTCTACGAAAAACAGGCTGTAACTTCGCCAATGGACAACTAGTTTTTGCCGTCTGTTCTACCTACCATTATTGCTATACTGAAGTTTATGCGTCGAAAATGTGTTGTGTGGCCTGGGTGACTATTTTGTTTCGTGAGATTCCAAAATAAAATATTCTATTTGAGCTCTAGTTAAATATTTTTATATTTGACAAATGTTTCATTCCTGACAGTATGACGTTGGTACTTTTGTATTTTACCGCCAACACTCACGTTCTTCATCTAAGTAGAACCTAAGTAGAACCGGTTTCTTAGTTAGTTTCTTTCAGCTTAGCGTGAGACAAAACAAGTGACAGAGTAGACGGGAAATATAGAATTTGGGCTACATATTTGCACATTACGCCTGGGGGGTGGGGTGGGGTTGCATGGGTAGGAGTAAAGTATTTGGACAATGTGAAGAGAGAAAACAATTCTTACTTCATAATGTACAGAATAATTGTACTTAATACGTTTTGATGCAGAACCGTTGTACTTTGACATCACTTGCTCTCTGAAGAGTTTTCATATTCGAAGTTTGAGAGTTTCGTATTCGAAACTTGAACTCGTGGACCCAATGAAGCTGTTGAGGACCGCCTTGGAGATCCTAAATTATGGGCTCCCTCATAATCTAATGAATCCCTTGGAAGAAATATTACGAGACACAAACGACTATGCAAAAGGTTGCTTCACTGGGACAACAGCCTCAGAACGCGCAGCTTATTTTTACTGTGCCACATGATGTCGGTTATATACGGTTCAACCCTCCTCTATGTAATAAAGAATGTGCTGTGCTTACGCTTAATGTTGACCATAGTTTTCCACCAAAGGGAATTTTCAACGTGGGACAAATCTTGTCATTATAATAATACCGACCATCGTGTGGAGCCGTTTACCAGCCCAATTAAAACTACGTAGTTGTTACACGACTTTTCAACGACTTAGTCTCGAAACGGATCGCATTCGTTGGCGAAAAAGTAATATTATCGTGATCATTCGTCGGATCAACACGCTACTTTGCTGAACATTATGAAGACGGCCTTGGCTATTGTTCGTCGCCTTGGACCCCCAGATTTCCTTGTAACTGTGACTTGCAATTCGGACTTGCCTAAATTTATAGAAGCAGTAAGTATTAAATTTGATGATAACCTTATTATAGAACAGTCTTCTCAAAATAGTCCTGATCTTTATCGAATTCCAAAATTTAAATTTGAAAATATAATCAATGATATTGGTAAAGAATACATATTTGGAAAAGTGGCAGCATATTTGTATACGATTGAATTTCGAAAAACGTACACTGCCACATATGCATCTGCTATTGATAATGAGCCCTTAGGATCGAATCCATAATCCAGTCGAAATTAATGATCTTGTTTAAACCAAAATTCCAAATTCCAACGATTCATTATTAAGAGAACTAGTCTTAAAGTGGATGATGCACAATCCGTGTGGAACTTTAAATTCACATGCGAGTTGCATGATCAATAAAAATGGAAAACTCCAGTACCGCTTGGTCAAAGCAATACAACTAAGTCACATCTTTAGCCGATGCTGAAAAACAAAGTATCGGCGTCGTTATAAGGCTTAAGAATTTCTTTTTTAATCTTCATTTTTGCTTTAGATCGCTTACTGACAGAGGTGTCAAGAAACGTCTTTGTATATGTCTTTTGATCAAACTACAGAGCTCTATAAGTCTTTGTGACCTTGAAATTGTTGGCCAGCTTCTACTGCAAAATCGCTCTATGGACAAACGTACGTACCATCTCTATGGACACGAAGAGGAATGTTATGTCGACCCGAAAAAACTATTGATTCTACAATGGGCTTCGATCTTGCTCTGCTTTCCTCCACTTGTTGGCTACGTTGTTCGTTTACAAGGCTTAAAATGTTGATTTAGGCGTTATCATATTTTAGAAGGAAATGTTTACCTGTGTCAGCTGAATCATGGGGATACTGATTATTTTCATGAATCACCAAGTCACCATCTTTTCCAGTTAACTTAGCATAAGTCACGAGGGAGAGGGGCTTCTTTACCAGCTTTTGCAATTGATTGGAGCCCCCAACCCCGCAAAGATTAAACAAAACACAATATTTACAGGATAACAACCTCATCATATTTGATAGTACTAGCCAATGAATTTCTTCCAAGGGAGTACGAGTGAAAAATCTCTTTTCGTCCTTGTCCTGCTTCTTGTAAACTGGATAGGGGAAGCTGTAGGCAGACGGCAGAATCCACGGGTTCTGAAGCAATTGATATCGCGTACGATCATCCAGTTTTTCAATTCGATCGATATAGCTGCCCATACCATTTTCGCAAAAAGTGCTTATATTTTCGGTGTTTGTGTTAGGCTTGGGGCTATACTCGTAAATTGATACTAACATGCACAATCTCACTATTAATCAAAGCGCTGGAATCACTACTAACACTGAAACTCTCCTTATTTTTATCTTCAGTTACGTCGTCCACTCGCCTAGCTTTAGCTTTCGAACTCAAAAACGTTGTTGAGAGTTATCTGCTTTCGCTTCGACATCACAAGTTCATAACTGGTTAATATTATCCAGAAACTGCATACTTTTCAAACCTTTCAATAATCCCCCCCTAACCCTAAAGCATGACCAACCCTGAGGCGTTAATGGAGTCTATTCAAGATTTTTGCTTAGTTATTGAATAAGATAACTAAGTTTTAAGATAACTTGGTTTGACACGAGTACTTTTTGAAGCTTCTAGGATTTAAGAGATGACAAGCTAGAAAATGTCTTGTAAGTTCGGGTGACACGAACCACTAGACAATTCCCTAAAGACTTCAGGCAGGCAGACCAATTGTCGTCAAATCCTTTTCAAAGATGCATTGATCCAACCCTTTATATCGGAATGAAGTCACTGAAGCTCTGATGATAGAACTTTTTGCCCAAGCCAAGGGGGTGGGGAGATCCTGGATCTGCTACTGCCTTAGAGGTGAAAATTAGGTAAATAATAAAAAAACTACTTTTTGACCTCATATTTGACAATACAGTGCTTTATTTGACACAAAATGATCCTTTAGCCACAGTAATCCGTCAAATCGTACTTCCCCACCTTCGTACTCCTCCTTCGTTCCATGAAAGTGAAAATTGATATTATGGTACAGAAAACTGGATTTCCGAGGTTGGAATCGGATTCGTCAAGTTTGATTCGATAAAAATTACAGCTTAAACCCAAAAACTTGTCCATATAGAAATTCTAATTTCCCCCCTTCAAAGAGTAGGGTAGATGTGCAAGGGGGATTCAAGGGGGGGGGTGATTATGATGATTTTTCTGAGCATTTGATGCAAAAAAATCCTGTCACAACCCCCTCGATGTCCAAAAGTATTTCTTTTCCACTAGTTATATATTAGTCGTTTCCAACTTTCTTAGAGTCAACTTGCCAACAGATAACTAGTTTTTTGCTTTCTTTTTACAAGTGTTTCTAGGAATAAACAGGCAGTAGCTTCATCAATGGATGACTAGTTTTTTTGTCGGGTTTAACCAACATTAATGCTATACTGAGGTCTCTATACCAGAATATTTGGGAGTAACATGCGGCCTGGATTACTATTTTGATTCGTGAAATTCCAAATTAAAATATTTCTTTTAAGCTCTAATAAAATTATATCGTTTTTTCATTCTTGAAAATTGTATATTTTTTTGACTTGAGTTATTTCTCAGATTTATTTTACAACGTCAGTTTATGTATTGTTTACAAAAAAAAAAATCCTTCAAATCTTTCTGAAGACATGCTTTGGCTAAATTACAGGAAATAGCCTTACTTTTGAACTATTTTTATGTTTTTGAGTTTGTATTTTTAAAAGTAATTGTTTTTGCTGGTTATGCACAATCAACATTTTTGCATATTGGTTTAACTTTACCTGATTCTAATTTATATTGATTCAACGCCTATGTCATTTGTACATGTTTTATGCGACTGTAGGAGTAGCACTTGTAGATCAAACAGTTCGTGGTAACGAACTGTAGTAAGGAGCGACCCGGCTCAATAGTAAACGAAACTCTAAAAAACAAGATTTTGATGCGTAAATATACATCGAAAGAATTAGATTTTCATGCTGATTTTAAATATATAAGTTTCATCAAATTTAGTCTTTGTCATCAAAAGTTAAGAGCCTGAAAAAATTTGCCTTATTTTAGAAAATAGGAGAAAACACCCCCTAAAAGTCACAGAATCTTAACAAAAATCACACCACCGCATTCGGCGTATCAGAGAACTCTGTAGCAAAATTTTCAAGCTCCTATCTACAAAAATGTGAAATTTCTTATTTTTTGCCAGAAGACAAATCACGGGTGCGTGTTTATTTGTTGTTTTTTTTCCCAGGGGTCATCGTATCGACCAAGTATGAAAAGTACGGAAATGAAAAGTTCTAGTGCCCTTTTTAAGTGACCAAAAAAATTTGAAGGCACTTAGGCCCCCTCCCACATTCATTTTTTCCAAAGTCAACAGATCAAAATTTTGAGATATCTATTTTGTTCCGCATAGTCAAAAACCATAATAACTATGTCTTTGGGAATGACTTACTCCCCCACAGTCCCTGGGGGAGGGGCTGCAAGTTACAAACTTCGACCAGTGTTTACATATAATAATAGTTTTTGGGAAGTGTACAGTCGTTTTCAGGGGATTTTTTTTTTGGTTTCGGGGGTGGGGTTGAGGGGAGGGGGCTATGTCGGAGGATCTTTCCTTAGAGAAATACGTCATGGGGGAACAGAAATTCAATTAAAAGGGCGCAGGATTTTCTAAAATTACTATAAAAAAAATGAAAAAATAAACATGGAAAAGTTTGTTTTTCAATTGAAAGTAAAGAGTAGCATTGAAACTTAAAATGAACAGATTATTATGCATATGAGGGGTTCTAAAAATACTTTAGCATAAAGGGCGAGGTATTTAGGAGGAGATAAATACCTCGCTCTTCATGCTATAGTATTTATAGTAATTTCAACTATTTATTCCACGGCTTTTCTGATTCAGGGGTCATTCTTAAAGAATTGGAACAAAACTCACGATTTAGTGTAAAGAACGAGGCATTAAAGAGGGTAAAAACCCCCTCATATACATAATAAAAATTTAAGAATATAAAAGTTTGTTACGTAAGTTATTTCTTAAGTTACGTATATTTTTTACTAATAAAAAAATTCGTTAAAAATTAAAATTTATAGTTGCCTTTTTGTGTAACCGCAAAATTGCATGGCAACTAGGCCTCCTTCTCCATCCCTTATTTCTCAAAATCGTCTGATCAAAACTAAGAGAAAGCCATTTAGCCAAAAAAGGAGTTAATATGCAAATTTCATTTTAATAATTTATGTGTGGAGAGCCAAAATTAAACATGCATTAATTCAAAAACGTCCAAAAATTACATAAAAAACTAGTTTTTTTAACTGAAAGTAAGGAGTGACATTAAAACTCATAACGAACAGAAATTACTCCGTATATGAAATGAGTTGTCCCCTCCACAATCCCTCGCTCTTTACGCTAACGTTTGACTCTTTGCCACAATTCTGCTTTTTAAAACAATTAAAAGCTTTTTTAACGGAAAGTAAGGAGTGACAATAAAACATAAAACGAACAGAAATTACTTTTTATGTGAAAGGGGCTGCTTCCTCATCAACGCCCCGCTCTTTACGCTAAAGATTTTTACTGTTTTAAAAAGTAGAGTTAAGAGAAAGTCAAACTTTGACGTAAAGATCAGGGCGTGGATGAGGAAGCAGCACCTTTCACATACGAAGTAATTTCTGTTCGAAGCTTTATTGTCACTCCTTACTTTCCGTTAAAAAAAAACTTGTTTTTTATTTAATTGCTATTAGAATCCAGGAATTATGTGTGAACTAATTTAGACTCTAAGCCTTTTTCAGATGAAAATAAAAAGCATCATTCGAACTAAAGGTGAGCAGAAATAAGCCTGTACATGAAAAAGATTGCAGTTCCCTCGATCCCATTCCCTTTGCGCTAAAGCAAAAAAAGAAGGGTACGCTTAAATGATAGTATTTTAGAGCATAAAAATATAGCCAGTAGTTTCAAATATTTTATGCACCATTTGTGTTGAAGGGTCACTCACTTCTTGTCACGTCTTTAGCTTCCTAGTGCGCCATACTTTTGAGTTTCAAGAGTTCCATGTATACATATTCGGAGCCCTTGCTTCAATCGGTCCCCGGCACGATCGTATATATTAAATTCTATATTTACACATTAGCATAATTATTGTCTTATTCTTTAGTTTTAAGCCATGAGGTGGCAAATAAGAAATTTCAGTAGAATTACGAAACTCTGGCGTTAATTCAATTTCTTCTTCCTGTTGATCCTAGGCAGAATTATATATTTTGTAGGATTTGTTTGCTCATGGAGCCTATTGTGATTCTCGTTGTTGCTTTTCTTATAACCACAAATTTCGTTTAAAATTCGATATGAGCACCGCTTGTCTACTAACCATAGATTTCATTGTTGATTATCGTTTATCATTACGTCAGATATTTTTTGATGCCTTTTGCTCTTAGCTGTTTGGATTCCTTTATCATCTTATTGAATTTCGCATGACGCCAGAGATATCATTTTTTTTCCAAGTTCTAATCGCAGATTTCGCTATAAAAATTTTCCGTTAGAAATCCAATGTGAAAGTATCGCTTGTTCTATGCCATTTCCTTTAGATGTTCGGAATCAGGATTAACAATTTCAATTGAAATAAGGAATTTTAGAGCGGATTCAATTCATCCTTCCTGATTGGCTTTCATACACGCTACTTCATTCCATTGTTATTTGTCTTCTAACTACAGATTCCGTTGTGCAACATTTTCGTTGCAATTCAATGCGATTCTCACTGTCCCTTGTTCAACGCCTTGTCTCCTATTCACAGATTTTGTTGTGCTTCATTTTTGTCCATGATTACTTCAGATGTTTTTTTTCATGCCTTTTGGTTTAGTTGTTGTGATTTATTCATCTTACAACTTCGCATGAAATCATAGATACAAAAAAAAAAAATCCTTTTCAGCGTTTTCCCAGTAATTATATTTTTGCTTAATGACGTTGTGAGGCTATATAATTCAGTAGCACTTAGGGATGTCCCATTACATGTACCCTCTCAAATATCTAACCCTAAACAAAGGATTAGCCCAATTATCTGCTAGTTTTAAGTCATAGGGTTAGGGCCGGATAAAGGACGACTGGGCCCAGTCGGACCCCGCATTTGAAAGGGCCTTGCGCTGCCACCAAAACGAACAATTGACTTTCAAAATTCGGAAATGTCCTTATCATTTTCCAGGCTAAAACCAATAAAAGCAACTATCCGATATCAACGATAAATAGGATAAACTGAATAGTTTAGCAATTGTGTTGATTGAAAGTGAAGACGAAAGGAAAATAGATCTTAAACTGTTTTACAAGAATTAGCAGAACAAAAAAAAATTGAGATATGTAAATTAATGTAAGCAGAAAATGAATACAAAAAGAAGAAAAGAGGACAAAATGTATGCTTAAACTCAATAAACTGGAACATGAAATGAGACAAGATCAAGAGAACGACCTGAGAAATGTAAATGGAAGGGTGATAATGAACATTAATCTGAAGCAATGATAAACGACAATTAAGATAAAATAAAAATGTAGTTAAAAGTTAGCGAAACCGAAAATTAGAACAAGTCTAAAACAAAATTGAATAACATTGAAATATGTGGTGAAAAGATAAGCGGCAGCGAGAATCCCGACCATTCAAAACGAAAGTGAAGAACAAGAGAAACAAGACATGTGGTCATGAGGACCAGAACGAATCAAAATGAAAGTGAAAAACAGAGAAATGTGTCGTTAGAAGATATACGACAATGAGAACGAAGAAATATGCAGTTGGAAGATAATCAGCAGCAACAATTACAAGCAATAGTGGTAATCAGAACGTTTCGAAAATGAAGAACAAAGGTAGGTTAAGCAGACACGCAAAAGCGAGCATCAGTAAGTGTAAAAAATGACAGTTAAGATCAAAGAACTGTACTGTTAGAAGACAGCGAGAATGAGAACGAGTAAAACATAAAAGTGCAAAAGAAAATAAATATTAGGTTAGAAAAACAACACCATCGCAATCTGCGATGCCAACAAACTGTGGCGTAAAACTTAGTAAAAACCTACAAAGATGACGTAAAAAGCGGAAGTGTTATTTAAAAGTAAATAAAACTCCTCAATTCTGTATGTATTCACAATGGAATCCTCCATTATCCCACAGGCAAAGTAGCCAACAAAGATGATTTACTTGGGGCTGCTGCCTGCTTGGCTGAATTGCATTCTTGCATATCAACAATTTCCAAATGAATTTGTTTGGTCTATTATAGGACATCATTTACGCTCTATAGAGTTCCACAAGAAAGTACGAAACCAGAATTTATTCAAGGTTAGCGGTGATTAAACCATAAACAATCGTAATATATTCAGCTTCGTAATAGCTTGACAAATGTATCACAAAATCAATTTAGTGGTACACCCACCACAGACCCCTGAAGGTGATTTTGAACCATATTCATATGGTCAAATGTACTTTTTAGACCCCAATGGAAATGTTAAAGAACGCCTTTTAAATTATTAGATCAGTCGTAGCACAACAGATCTCTCAGAACAAATATTCCAAGACACAAACAGCTATGGTAAAGGTTACATGAAAATGCGATATATATATATATATATATATATATATATATATATATATATATATATATATATATATATATATATATATATATATATATATAGTGCTGGATTTGAATTTTACTTAAAAATTTCTTTTTTAGCCCAAGAAAAGATATTCTCAATCGGACCCGTACCGATTGGTACGGAGGTCGTTCCGGCCCTGCATAGGGTGGCAAATCAAGTAATTTCAATTGAATTAAAAAAATCAGCTATGAATCCAATTCCTTCTTCCTGTTTATCCTTCATAGAAGCTATAATGACACATTTCTTCATTCCCTTGTAATCGCGATTTGTCTTCTAAATGCAGATTTCGCTTTCTCGCTAGAGTGCAAGGAAACTTTTTCGATTTTCGAGTTAAGGGCTCAGAAAGTAGAAAAAGAGTTCGAGTTCCTTTATATTCGTATGGATCGAACCATTCCTTTGGTTTCTCCAACTACAATAGAAGAAAACACATTGAATCAATTAAATTGAACTAACTGCTGAACTAATTTAGTTACAAACTGTAACAGAATAAACTTCATTTACAAACAACACAAGAGAAGCCAACAAAGTGCCTGATAAAAGACGGCTGAAACCCTTTGAGTCTCAACGGATTAAAAAATCAAAATACCCTCATACCTTAATCATCAAAAAAGAAAACAAAAACAACAATCAGTCATTAAAAAAAATACTTTTTAAAGTTATTTTCAAATGCCACTCGGAATATTATTTCAAACTTACAGAGCTGAGTAACTGATAGTAGACCATGCAGGTGGTGAGCTTGCTTGATATGAGGGATTGGGCTGTTATTCTAAGTTTAAAAACAGATGCCACGTAACACCTTTTGAATCACGCAGCAGCTGCGTACGTGGATCGACAATTTATTGGCCTTTGTGTTTTTCTTTTTTTTACTGCAAAATTCGTAAGATTAGAAAACTTCAATGGGACGACATATACTACTTCTTCAAAAATGTTCACGGCAATCCTTATAATTTGGCTCACTAAACACATGTTGAAGCACCTTCTGATCAGTTTTTCACTCTTTGCATCACCCAGATGTTCTTTATTAGCTTAGCTGTAATATCAAAGGTAATATAAAGTATCACCGCCCCTGAGCTATATTCAAAAATAGTTATTTCTTCAAAGCTATTGTTTCATTTTGTTTAAGAGGCATTGAAAAAGAAAACGCGCAGAGTATATCCCATTCTAGTTATATATGAACTGAACATACAACATATGCAAGGGAAAACCTACCCCTCAGCAATATTCGTATATAGCTATTTTCAAATTTATTCATTAATTTCATTTCATAAGTATTGACAAGGTTTGAGTAAAACCGAACATCTCAGAACATAACCCACTTTTATTATACATGGACTGTATATACATCACTGCATACAATATGTGGAAAGGAAACCCAACCCCACCACCCTTCAACTACATTTAAAAACAGTCATTTTAAAGATGTTCTTTTTTTAAGAAGCATTAATAGTAATGCCTCTTAAGATACTACGGTCCTGATAGCCACTGCTATTTTCTTCTTTAGTAGTTTAACGGTGGGGGCATTTCCAGCAAGTGCTACTAAGCACTAGAACAGGTTTGAGGAAATTTACAGTCCTTTGTTATGTATCCATGGATGCAAGTGTCTATGCAAATACTACCTATCAATATATACTACCAACGACACTCGTAATAACTACCACCGATATTCGCAAATAGCTATTTTAAAAGTTATTGTTTCATTTCGTTTAAGAAGTATTGACAAAAACTAAGTAACATAGAAAAAAGCACAGAATATAACCCATTTTTATTATATATGAACTGTATATACATCACTGCATACAACATACATACAAAAACATGAAATAAACTAATAACTGAAGGGCAATAGCTAGATAGATACGATTTATATAACTAGATACAAAGTGCAAAGTTCTAGGAACGGTGCTTTGTTTGCAGCATCTTCAAATTAACAGTATGTAAAACAGAACCTTCCTCAAAGTAAAACAGTAAACAGAACCTTAAGAAAAAAGGAACAGAATAGTCAGAATTTCCTTCACCGAGATTTTAGATTCACAACTTAGGGTTTAGTCGTTTAGGGCAATAACGTGTTCCACGCCTCCCCACTTCTTGTTTCTTCTTATAGTCCATCTGAGAAACGATCCGTATTTTTACAGTTATTGTCGGAAGAAAGGCATAAAAAACGTGGTAAACTCTTTTGTAAAATTACCGAAAGTTTAAGCTCGATCTCAAAGGCGTAAAACAAAACAAGGTAAATTCTGGCAATACTTATTTACGATGAGACAAGCCCTCCCCCTCTTATTAGATCAAATTCTTGACCTATCTACACACACAAAATATCCAATATCAAATTTTAATCCAGGAACACAATTTTTACTAAAAAATTTTTTTTTTAATTTAAAAAAAAAGTTTTTCGATTTTTCACGATTTGACCATCGGAAAAAGGCTCCGCAGCTCACGACCGAAAAATTTACGTAGGATGCCTTACCTACTGAGCTTGCTGAGCCTGTAATAGCGTAGAAATTCAGATGACAAAAGATTACTCAAACAGTTCTGAGCTCCAATAAAAAAAAACCTGGGAACTACTATTATGGAAAGTTCTGAGCATGTTCAAATTAAGACAATAGTTCTACACTTTGTAAATTTCCCAGCTTCTTTTTAAATTACACCTTTGAAACCAATTTCATTTCTTAGAGAGTATTATTCCCTCTTTTCCTTTCCAAAATTAATTTATATTTGCCACGTCTCATGTGGAAAATGAAACGTGGCATATGGGGCCCAGGGTTCGATCCCCGCCGTAGCAAGGTTGGACGACAAGCTTGCTACTTGTCCCTGTAAAAACACCCAGCAACTGAAATGTCGATTCGAAATCCTATGCGCCAGCAATGGCTCTGGAGGATCTTTATCCTTATCCTCATGTGGAAAATGTCTCAGATTAGCAATTTACAATATTATCTATTTTGACAAGATTTCTTAAAAAGGAACAAGAAAATAAGCTTCAAAGATGTAACATCTATTATTTTCTGTCCTCAGTCTGAAAATAAATTAGCATTTGTCATGCAAATTTAAGCCGCGCTTCAAATTAGCAGTTTACAGTACCATCTATTTTGACAAGATTTCCTACATATAAAAAAAGTTATTAAATATTTAACATCCATTATCTTCTTTCCTCTGTCTCAAATTAATTTAGCATAAAATTTTAGGCCATTGTTTAAATTTTAGGCCATAATTTACCATAAAAATTTAGGCCATGCCTCAAATTAGCAGGTTAAGACACCACTTATTTTGACAGAATTTTTTTCCCTCCATTTATTGACTGTTTGTCTTGCAACATTACTGTTTCAGGGGCATAAGAAAAAAAAAGAAACTTATATCTTTCATCCTTCTCAGAATAAATTTATATTTTTCATTCATATTTAAGGCATGTCTCGCAGTAGCAGTGTATAATCCCATCTATTTGACGAACTGCTGTATTTAGAATCTTCGATGAAATTAATTGATTGGCAAGAACCATAATTTACTGTAAGTTTCTACTATTCGTAAAATACAGTACTGGGATTCCTTAATTTCCCCTCCTTAGCAGGGTCCTTAGGTAGGCTGAAATTTAAAATTCAGCATATTCCACGAGGATTACTACCTCTTTACTCCCTTCTCATAATAAATTAACACTTTCCATTAAAATTTAAGATATCTTCAATAATAATTAAACAGCACCATCAATTTTGAATTCTTAACGGCTTTCATAATGGCGTTCGTTCTTTTCTATTTACAATTTTGATTAGAATCGACAAACAGGCATACCTGATTTACGAAACTGCAAAATAAAGATGCATAACAAAAAATAATTACTATAAGAATAAGGCCTAAGGGAAACAAAAAGTTGCCAAACTACTTCTATTAAAACGACTCTAAGGACTAATCGATGAAATGGAAACCAACCGGAATATTTAAAAAAGAACATATCCTAGGCAAGTAAGATGAATGTCTAGCTGAATAAAAAGAAATATGTAGACTTTCCTTAGCTTTCCAGGGTTCATTTGTAGCCCTTTCCAAATAAATTATTTGTCATTACAACTTAAGAAATTTCAAATTAGGACTTAAAATTTTTAGATATTCTTCTGCACAGGCTTTAATATGATGAATACACTTAATTCTTTTCTTCTTCTAATTGACTTCTTTTTCTAACTCGATTCTCTCCTTTTTCTATTATATTTGAAAAAAAAGTCCCCTAGAAATCTACCTAAAGCCTCCCCTCCCCAACGCTCTAAAACACCCGAAAGAAGTATTCCCCAGCGTTACCCAATTAACTTACTCACAAATAAATCGCAACACCTTCTTGCCTAGAACGAAAAACATAGCGTCGAATAATCTCTAAGTGTCAGTCATTTAACAAGAGCAGGAATCTTGCCTAGCTGAACCTCCAGGTTCTTGACTCCCAACTCTGAGTGTGTCTGGGAACTCATTATATGGATCTTCTTGGGCTTCTTGAGCTAACGCATTTCGAGCAATGGTCTATAAAGAAAGAAATGTAAGCTTATTGGGAAGCAGTAAAGGTTAACGGACGACAGGCACAAAATAAAGAACGTAGCGTATAATATCTTGAGAGGACTTGAAACACGCACGCAAGTGAAGTTATCTTGGAGGGGGGGGGGGTCTAATGAAAAAAAAAACCAATTTTGCCAAACATTTGAATAAAAATGCCCAGCAATCCAAGAAAACTTGGATTTTGGTATTTGGAGGGCAAAAGATTATGAATTTTCTTCTTTTTTTTTTTTTTTGGGGGGGGGGGGTAAAGCCCGTCCTTGCGTACCTACCTCACCCTAACCTCGTCAGACTCGAGTTTTATAATGAGAAATACTTACTTCTGGTATCCGTTCGACTGTCGTCTGCTAAAATTCATTTTTCAGCTAAGAATGGTCATTCCCTAATCTGGACATGGTGAGTCCAATGGCGGGATCAAAAGTTTTCTATCCTATATTTACAAGGGTTTTCCATGTGTGGAAAACTGTTATTTACGATCGTTTTCAATAGATTTCACCAGTTTTCCGTACAGAGAAACCCCTGAATTTACATGAGTTTTCAATAGATGTCATCGGTTTTCCTAGGCCAAAACCCAGTTTATAATCAAAACGTAACACCTATGTCCAGCAGAAAACGAAATGGCAAAGACGGGAAGGAAATGGACTTCCGGAAGCCCTTCAAAGAAATTCTGTATTTTTTCTACTTCACCTGTTCCAAAAGCAAACCAAACGGCATTATTTTGCAATTTTCTCAAAAACTTTAAATAAGCAGATACAGAGGACAGCTGTGTTGCATAAACATTTAACGATTGTTTTCAGAGCTGAAAATTAATGGTTGGCTTGGATTTTCTAGCACAACTATGAAATAGGCTTGCGTGTAATTAAACCTCGTTCGACACAACCCTCCTTCAACTTAATCCCCGTTAAAGTCAACACATGATTATTCTAATCCTCATTTAATCCAGCCCCAATTCAACACAAACCCTGTTTGACTCAGCACTCACTCGAATTGGCCTATGAATAAGTTCGTACTAACACTGATTAGAAGCTCAAAATGTGCTTCTTGCTTCATTCGCAATTCCCAACTTATATTGCAATGCCGTAAACTTGAGATTAAAATAAAAAAAATTAAAATAAAAAAAAACTAAAAAGAAAAAAAGGGGAAAAACACAAAAATTTATTTCATCATATACCAATTCAAAAACGAATGTTTATACAGACCGGGACACAAATGACGACCGGGACACAGGGAATATAAATGACGACCGGGACACAGGGACACAACTACAACGGGGACGCCGGGGGGCACGGGGGGATATATAAATGACGACGGGGACACAGGGAATGTTCGATTAGCAATCACCATCAACAAAACTCAAGGGCAATCATGAGGTATAACTAAAAAAAAAAACTAAAAAAGGCAAAAAACAAAAAACTAAAAAAAAGACCAATTCAAAAACGAATGTATATACAGACCGGGACACCGGGACACAAATGACGACCGGGACACCGGGACACAGGGAATATAAATGACGTCCAGGATACAGGGACACAAATACAACGGGGACGCCGGGGGGCACAGGGAATGTTCGATTAGCAATCACCATCAACAAAGCTCATATATATATATATATATATATATATATATATATATATATATATATATATATATATATATATGGCGCTGGTCATGACGCTGGTCATGAAGATCATTTCTTAGATTTAAATATTAATATTTGTGATAAATGTATAATAAATATTTAAAAATATTTAAAATGTATAATAAAACGGATGATTTTGATTTTGAAGTGATTAGTTTCCCATTCCCTGAAAGTAATATACACTCAAATATCACATATTCAGCGTTTTTCTCACAGTTACTTCGTTATGCAAGGATTTGTAGTAATTATATTGATTTAAAAAATAGATGTAAAATCTTAAGCCAAAAATTGATATCAAGAGGTATTTCTGCAAATAAATTAACTTGGCAATTTAAAAAATTTAGTTTTCATTATAACGAACTTTTAAATAAATATCAAAAGAATTATGTAGAAATACGTAAAGAAATTTTCAACTAATTTCGGAGGTTCGAGAAATGTTGTCGCAGCGCCATTTATTTTGAATTGTGTTTCTAATTGAGCGGATTTTCTTAAAAATTAGCCACATGGTAAAAATGAATTCTATAATTGTTTAGTTCATTCAGGTTTTTTGCAATGTGTTAATATTTGTGATTTGGCAAAATTTATAATATTTAGTTTATCTATTGTTGCTAAAGGGAGGGATATATTAACAGGATAAGCTTGTTTTGGTTTTACTTGGTTGTTTTACATTTGCTGTTTTTTTCTTTCATAGGCATATATTTTGGGGGTGATACCTGACGCGGGGATGCCATGGATATTCTGTGGTAGCCACAACACTGTGCTGGGTAGAGAATTTAGAGTGGCGAAACCCTATATAGGCCAGTGTATTCTCCTGATGAGCCCTTATGTTGGGTGTTGCCTCTGAATTATTTGTCTATATTATTTTTTCTATTGTTTGGTAAATGACGACTTATACTTATTGACGACATGACTGCCTGTCCATGGATTATTCTTTATGGTTGATTGTGTGTGGCTATGCTGTTTGACCTATGTGATTGTATGGATGAGTAGGGTTAAGGCCTCATTCAAGTGCTGGTCTATATTAGTCACTAATTTAGGAAAACAGTCTTCCTTTTCTCCTTTTGTCTTTTTTTTTTGTGTTTGTGCTGTGGCATTGGTATTTCTCTTTTCATGATATATATATATATATATATATATATATATATATATATATATATATTCACAGGGGGGACACAGGGACACAACTACAATGGCGTGTAACTAATATGGCGCGTATCGACTTACGCGCGCGGGGGGGCTTGGGGGGGGGGGGGCCAACACCAACTAGGTGTTGGGGTGACGCGAAGCGCCACCCCAACAGCTAGTATATATATATATATATATATATATATATATATATATATATATATATATATATATATATATATATATATATATATATATATATATATGATTTTTTCTTGAATTAATCATTTGGTTCATTAAATCGCATTATTAATATCATATAATTAACATGATTTGAATTATGACTATGATTTATTCAAACAAGAATGATTCAAAGTTACACACTAGTGTAGACTGATAAAGAGCGACATACCTCCCACGCCATATCAAGTACAATCGATGACTATAGGAAGTAATAAAAGTAGGCGTTCGATCACAAATTCCGAGTTCTGCACCTTCGAGTTTTGCAAATTCCGAGTTATGTACCTCTTTAAGAGACGAGACGGAATATTGACATGCAATCACATGTTTTACGATCAGTAGTCTGACATGATTTCCGACAAAAATTTCAAAAAGAAAGTCTTAACCGGAAAAGTTGATAATCCAAAACTATGCCTCTAGGGGTAATATAGTGACTGTAAATAAGTTTTGCCAGTAAAATATATTTCACTAGTTCCAACAATTTTGCTAGAAAAATTATGCAGCAATAAGGTTTCAGTATTGATCAGAAATATTTTACAAGAAAATGGAGAAAATGAAAACTAGATTCATTTCCCTAAATTTATTTTTATTTATACATCCTAAAAACCAATGCCTAATTGGTAATGTTGATGTTTGGCAGCAACAACATCAAACCACGCATTAGGGTTATAAAATTTAGCCACAAATACCCGAAAAGATTATTTGTTAAAAAAAAAGATAACGAAACACCACTATTTACAAACATTTTTACTTTAATTTATTAATATTTCTCTACTACATCAAGCATACAATTATAACGATTTTGTTTTGAGATGTACACTCAGAAGTACAGCAAGATGTATGGCCCGATGTGCAGTGTTTAATATGTGCACAGAAAAGGTTGTTACAACTTTTTTTTTCTATTTCAGTTAACCTTCATATTGCATACAACACAGCCCTTGGACAGTGTATTCACACTTATACCATTTTCAACCTCGCTACTACGCAGATTGTTAGACGAGTTTGACTGTCTTTCTGGCACTAATAAGGGTTGGTTTACCCTAAACTAAATCAGAGGTTTTCCCCTCTGAGACTGATCCGAAAGAACTTTTAAGCAGGATTGTTCTGATATACCCCCTCCCCAAGGGTCAGAACTTTGGGTCCCTACGCGTCAGTTCCAAAGTGTATTCTTGTTACTTTAATTTCAACTATTTATACTTCCAAAACACTTACTGATAAGTAATGTGAATGTAATTCAGCCTACATCTATGTAATTAAATTACACATCTAAATTACATCTATGAAGCCAATGTTTAAGTCAGACTATGGGCAAAAATTAATGCCCATACGAAAAGGCCTGGATGGAACATGTTACCCCAACAAGCAAATTTTCGGAACTTAAACCGTCTGATTCTTATAGCTATTGACGACACTGAAAAAATGATAGGTTATAGTTGCTATTTTTTTAAACTTACTCGTAACTAGTATAATTAGTATAGCTAGAATAGTACAATTAGCACATGCAGATACTAAGATTAGACAAAAGTGTTAGAAACAATTACTACCTGAAAAGCTTGTTCAACGTTAATAGCTTCCTTTGCACTAGTTTCAAAGAAAGGGATATTGTTCTTTTCCTGACACCATTGCTGAGCTCGTTTCGTGGAAACGGCTCGATTTTCTACGTCAACCTAAAATGAAACAACACATAAGAAATGTTAGGAAGGAACTCATTTTCCTACTTTTACACAAAGAAAGAGAAAGAGAGAGAGATTTATTGACAAAACGTATATATGAAAAAAAATATTGCTACTTCCCCTAAAAAGCAACGCTTGTCCATGGGGGAGGTTTAATAGATAGAATGTTGTATACCAAAATTAATTGACGTTAGGATATATAAGCCGGACAAAGAAACTAGTATTGCCAAGCTATCCATAAAGTCCTCCCCCCCTACAAAAAAAAAACAAGAACCGTGTCATCAAAAAGTATATACCCTGACAACTTCTTCCAGGAAAGGGAGGGGAAGAAGATATAAGGAATTTAAAACGATTGATTTAAAAGGTCGCTACTTGGCTAAGGGCAGATAAATACCCTTTAAAGTAAAGAACACACGTCCAAGGTTATTATTTTGTTAGAAGGATACGACATAATATTTGATTTTACCAAAAATTTGGGCACACCTCCCCCCCTATAATCTTGATCATTTGACCATTCCACCAACAATTAGTCATCTTTCCATAAAGTTTACTTTTACAAGATTTTTTTTTTTGAGTCGTAGCCACTCCTTTTCCCCTCACAAAAAAGAAGATCCTGAGTAGGTGCTGCTCCATAAATAGTACAAATTTTAAACAATGTTCAATCTTTATAATTCATTACTTAATGATAAGCCCCAAAACAATGGAAAAATGGTCTTTTAGGTAGTAAAGGCTTTCCCCAATTATTCCCAATTAGGAAAGAAGTTTAGTGGACTGTATTCCAGCCTTCTTTTTACAGTCACGCTAACTTGACGAGAATGATTAAAAACGGGAAAGATATGATGGTTGAATTTTTCTACGAATAATCTATCACTTTCTGCTTTCTACCTTTTGATTTATCGTTTCATTCGGTTATATCCGTCACTCGGATTTCCAATGCTCCTCCAGCACTAAATTTTTCCACGATAAGAGAAAGAAAGCTGTTTATGTTTTAACATTTTCAAACACGACAATAATAACTCATTTTGCTGTGCAATTTCCATTAGTCAATACCAGTACTTCCAAAGTCAAACACACGATCTAATATGAGTTGAATTCTCTTACATATTTTATATCGAGTTCTGATAACTTCTTACGGAAAAAATCCCTATAATTTTTATTTAAATAACCAGATGCCCCTTAAAATGACATCAGATTGAAGTGAAAAGTTTACCACTGAAATCGTCATTTTCAAAAAATTTTTATAGAGGTTTAGAGTTCCCCACCTTGTACAATAAGAAAATCATATTTTTGCAAGGGTGGTTCCAGGACCCAACAAGCTTGTTGCAGTAGTATTTATTAATTATGATCGATGAATATTTATCTAATATATAATTTTTCAAAAGCATATTTTCCCCTTGGAATTAATGACCAAATAAGTATATTTCAGCCAAACTTTAAAATTACCTTACCTTGTTCCCAAGAACCACAAACGGGAAATTGTCAGGATCTCTCGGAGAGGCTTGAATGAGAAACTCGTCTCTCCACGAGTCTAGAGATTTGAAACTATTCGCAGACGTAACATCAAATACTAAAACACAACAATCAGCTCCTCTGTAAAACGCAACACCAAGGGACTGAAATCTCTCTTGTCCAGCCGTGTCCCATATCTGAAAAAAAGAAAAGAAAATTGACACTAAAAACACAGCTTAATAGAGATTATTAGAGGAAGGTTTACAAGCTCACCTGTAGCTATGGACGGTCAGGCATCAATCTTCAATTAAGCAGTCCATTGTCGTGTCATCATCAGATTTGTTTTATTATTTTTATTGAAATTTTATTTCATCAATACAAATATCAAAAAGCCCAGTGATGACACGGCAAAGGATAGGTAGAAATATTGCTTAATTGAAGATTTGATTTTTAATTTTTTTTTTTATTTTACATACTAGTGTTTTATTATTTTTTTTTCAATAATGCTGGTTAAAATGAAAACTTGCGTAAAAGGCTAATACAATGTTAAGTGAATGTATAGACATCAGGTGAGCTTAATAGAGATTATTAGAAGAAGGTTTACAAGCTCACTTGCAGCTATGGACGGTCAGGCATCAATATTTAATTAAGCAGTCCATTGTCAGCAGTGTCATCGCCATATATTTTTTTTGTTTCACAATTTTTGTTGACATTTTATTTTCTCGATACAAATATCAAAAAGCCCAGTGATGAGACGACAAAGGACAGGTAGAAATATTGCTTAATTGAAGAATTGATTTCAATTTTTTTTATTTTAAATACTAGCGTTTTATAATTTTTCCCCCCCAAAAATGATAGCTAAAATGAAAACTTGCGGAAAAAGCTAATACAATGTTAGGTGACTGTATTAGTCTACCCAAGTGGTTCTCAACCTTTTTTTTATCAATGGACCCCTTTTCCCTTTTTTTTTTTATCTTGGTGGACCCCTTCATAGCTATTGGACATAAGAACAGTTTTCTATTCTTCACTAGTATAAATTTTAGGGTTTTAATTATCAAAGGAATAGTATACGATTATGCTTTATTTTTAAATGAAAACTAATTTAATTTAAATAAAATATTTTATTATAATAATAACAATAATAAGTATTATTAATATTTTTATTATTACTATTATTGTGACAATAACTACAATATTACAATGTTTCTTCAATGGGCAAGCAACACAAGCTCACGGAGAGTAGAGCTCCTCAGGCAGTTTAATACACTCCAACATTAAGTGTGACATTAAGTGGACTTGAAATTAAGTGTGATTAAAAAAAGGAAAAGGCATGTTTATTCAATGAGATCCCTATGGTTGATTCTTCTCAGTGAGTCTATTTATATTTGGTTCTATTGATGTTAATGATAGTCGAAGATCACCCCTTTTCATAATGTCAAGTCTATGCGATCTTTTGACAACATTTAAGAAAGACGACTCCCGCTTCAACACGATAAGATGTAGGAGAAGCAATAACGTAGTTTAGGCCAGAGCAAAGGGTACTTTGTAGCAACATCATTTGTTTTCCATATATTGCACTTGGTGATCTTTGAATTTTGCATGCATTATTTCATCACTTTGTATTTCGTTGAGGGGCTCTTGCAAAGATATGTCTATTTCGACAACATTAACTTCGAAAAGAATTGAAACCCAAATCGGTATATTCATCCCGAGTAGGTTGCCGACCCGAGTTTGCATATTTTCACATATATTTTCCAAATATTCACCATATAATGCAAGATCTTCATCTTACAAATCACTGTTAATACAGGCCAAACAAGGTAACTAGTTCAAATGCACGACGCCTGATATTATTCTTATACAGCTGTAGTTTCCTTAGAAAAGCAGCAATAGCACTTTTACTGGATATCAGATCAGAATCGTTTCCTTGGAGCTGTTTATTAAGTGTATTAAGTTTTTCAAATATATCTGATAAGTAAAACACATCACATTTATTTGAAAGCAGTTTTGCTCCAAGTTGTGTGTCAGCGAAAAAGGAAACAATAGAATCCCAAAGTGCAATGAAACGCTTAAGACAATTCCCCTTTGATAGCCATCTCACCTCTGTATGTAATTAAATTTAAAAAAAAAAAACAAGTTTTTTTAACTGAAAGTAAGGAGCAACATTAAAACTTAAGACGAACAGAAATTACTTAGTATATGAAAGCGGCTGCTTCCTCATCCATACCCCGCTCTTTATGCTAAAGTTTGACTCTTTCTCTCAACTCTTCTTTCTAAAACACTAAAAAACTACTTTTATAACTACTTTTATTACAACAGAAAGGGCATCATGCAGACTTGAACTCATTTTCTTTCCAACTAAGCGCTGACAGTGTATCAGACAGTGAACACAATATAAATTGAACTGTAAATTACAGTAGAAATTAGATTTTCAAAAATAAAGAGTGTTCTGAGTAGGTTTTCTTCATGGACCACCAAAATATCATTGTGGACCTTGTACATTCAAAACTTGTCAATTTTTCTTATTTTTTACCCCTTCTCCTTCCTCCTCACATTATTTTATTCTTTATCTTAGAGTGAATCTGATGGCTTATCGATTTTTCATTTCAACCTGTTTTTGTGCTTTTAGCCTTCCAAACACATAATGAAATTTATCATTTTAGCAATTTCAATTTGTTCGCATTATAGTAACTAAAATTATGAAACTAATTGCTTGGGATGCTCCGCATAACCCAATACAAGATATTTTACCTGATGGGTTAGCATGTTATCATCAACGATCACTCCCATTCAAGGCCAAATCTAGGGGGAGGGGGTTACCGGGCTTGCCCTTCCCTCGAAATTTTTGTCCAGTTCGTAAACAAGAGCTAAGAACTCATTTATGAACTCTAGCAAAATTATAAGAATCAATATACTGATTTAAAAAGAAAATCAGAGGCTTGTCAGGATTTGAAATAAGAGCTCAGAGACACGGGGTCCTTCTAAATATCAAATTTCATTAAGATCCAATCACCTATTCGTAAGTTAAAAATACCTGATTTTTTTCAATTTTTCCTCTCCCTCCAGCCCCCCAAATGGTCCAATTGGGAAAACGACTGTTATCAAGTCAATTTGTGCAGGTCTCTGACACGCATACCAGTTTTCACCGTCCTAGCACGTCCAGAAGCACCAAACTCATCAGAGCAGTAGAACCCCCCCCCTCCCCCAAAGAGAGCGGATCCTTTCCAATTATGTCAATTACGTATCTAGAGCTTGTGCTTATTCTTTTCATCAAGTTTCATGCCGATCTCTCCACTCTAAGCGTTTTCCAAGATTTCTGCTTTCCCCCTCTAACCTCCTATGTCCCCGGATCCGATTAAAATTGAAAATGGACTATCTGCAACATAAGATTTTATATATCAAGTTTTATTATGATCCGATCACCCATTCGTAAGATAAAAATACCTCAATTTTCACGTTCCAAGATTTCCGATTGACCCTTCCAACTCCCCCTCACGTCAAAAGATCTAGTCGGGATTTAAATGAGAGCTCTGAAGTACAAGATCCTTCTAAATATCAAATTTCATTAAGATTTGATAACCCGTTCGTAAGTGAAAAATACCAAATTTTTCTACGTTTTCCAAATTAACCCCCACTCAAATCCTCCAGGGAGATCGGATTGAGTCCGGTTATGTCACTCATGTATCTTGGACTTGTGCTTATTTTCCCCACCAAGTTTCCTCCTAATTTCTCCACTCTAAGCGTTTGCCAAGATTTCTAGTCCCCCCAACTCCCTCAAATGACACTGGATCCAGTTGGGATTTAAAATAAGAGATCTGGGTTCCAAGGTCCTTCTAAATAAGACATCTCATTAAGATCCGACCACTCCTTCGTAAGTTAAAAATACCTCATTTTTTTCAATTTTTCCCTCTCCCTCCAACCCCCCCCCCAATGGTCAAATCAGGGAAATGACTGTTATCAAGTCAATTTCTGCAGGTCTTTGACACGCCTACCAATTTTCACCGTCCTAGCACACCCAGAAGCACCAAACTCGCGAAAGCACTAGAAATCCCCCCAACTCCCTCAAAGAGAGCGGACCCTTTGCAATTACGTCAATTACGTATCTAGAACTTTTGTTTATTCTTTTCACCAAGTTTCATCCCGATCTCTCCACTCTAAGCGTTTTCCAAGATTTCCGGTTTCCAAAATTTCTGTTTCCGTCCTCCGACCCCCTATGTCCCCGGAGCCAATTCAAATTAAAAATAGAGCATCTGCGACATAAGGTCTTTCTATATATCAAGTTTCATTAAGATCTGATCTCCTATTCGTAAGATAAAGACACCTCAATTTTCACGTTCCAAGATTTCCGGTTTCCCCTTCCAACTCCCCCCATGTCAAAGGATCTAGTCGGGACTTAAAATAAGAGCTCTGAAGCACAAGATCCTTCTAAATATGAAATTTCATTTAGATTCGATCACTCATTCGTAAGTTAAAAATACCTCATTTTTACAAATTTTTCAGAATTAAACCTCGCCCTCAACTCCCCCAAAGAGAGCGAATCCGTTTCGGTTATGTCAATCACGTATGTAGGACTGATGCTTATTTTTTCCACCAAGTTGCATCCCGATCCCTCCACTCTAAGCGTTTTCCAAGATTTTAGGTATCCACCTCCAACTCCTCCTAATGTCACGAGATCCGGTCGGGATTTAAAATAAGAGCTCTGAGATACGATATTCTTCTAAATATCAAATTTCATTAAGATCTGATCAACCGTTTGTAAGTTAAAAATACCTCTTTTTTCCAATTTTTTCGAATTAACCCCCCACTCCCCCCAGATGGTCAAATCGGGCAAATAACTGTTTCTAATTTAATCTGATCTGGTCCCTGAAACGCAAATTTCACCGTCCTAGCTTATCTGGACGTGCCTAAACTAGCAAAACCGGGACAGACAGACCGACATAACTGGCGATCTCTATATATCACTTGGTAAATACCAAGTACCAGAAAAAGCAACAAAATGCGTGGAAGGAAATTTTTAATGTGTTTTGTAACATTTTTTTTACCCCTCCCCCCAACAAAATCCTGAATATGGTCTTGCTTCTATGGATTATTTTTTTTAGTTGGGTTATTTAGCAACATCAACGCTTCAATGCTTTAAGCAGTCCCCCTCCTATATAGAATAAATTCTGCTCATTTTGGGGTTTAGTGTAACTCTTTATTTCCATGATAATAGTGCACACCAGAAATATTCCCGGAAATCATATGGGGGCAGATATGAGATCAATTTCACATTTTTTAAAGTTTCTTTATAACCCACCCCCTAAAAATTTCACCCTCCCTCAAAAAAATCCAGGCTACAGCCATGGGGAATCAATTTCTATCTCCAACTTCCCCTCGTCTCTCTCTTAGAACTAATTTTGTATTTATCTAGTGGCTCAATGAGAGCTTGGATGTCTTGGCATTAAAATGCACTCTTTGAGCTATCTCCCTCCCTACTTAACTACAAAACAATCAGGGGACCCGATTGTAGAAGTTTTAGTACCTTGTTGAGTTTTATAATTTGTCCATTGCTTACATATAGCATTTGTTATTGGGATACATACGGATTTTTTTTTTTTTTTTTGGGGGGGGGGGGTTGTTTCCTCCAAGTAGAAGGGGATTGTCTTGGGGAATTTTTAGTGGGAACAACTTTTCTGTAATTATTTCTTTTCCGCGGGGATGTATTTTATAGTCAGCATTTTCTGGGGGAAGTGGGGTATTCTCCGCACGGAATAAATGCCTAGAACCAACTGCACTAAGATCCATAAATAGGATATTATGAATAATATGATATGGGGTATGTTACCTGAACGGTTACCAGCTTATTATCTACCGTCACTTCTACTGATAATCGTTAGGACTGTAGATATCAACGTTTTAAGCAGCCAGGGTTACAACAAGGCAACTTACCTGAAGGGTTACCAGCTTATCATCAACCATCACCTCTTTTGAAACAAAGTCCGCACCAATTGTTGCTTTGTACTGATTGGAAAATTTTCTGTGGACGTACTGGTTCATAAGAGATGTTTTACCAACTCCGGAGTCACCCAAAATAATCACCTTGAGTAAAATTTTCTTGCGAGATGCCATGTTAATCTACAAGAAACAGAAAAGGCAATTTATTAGACACGCCTCTAGGAGAAGATAATTTTTAACTCCCAACCCCCCAGAAAAAATGATCTTAATCTTATTCTACGAAAAATCGGTGTGCAACTATGAGAGTTTCCAAGAATAGCTTTAAATATTTATTACGGCGGGGGGAATTCGAAGAAACGCAATAAGAAAAATAACGAATATTTTGAAACTTCAAGCGGCTGTCTTTTAACACCCCACCCTTTTCCCCGGGCATACGTAGCTAACTATGCACATGCCAATTGATTAGGACGGTCATCAAGATTGTCAAAGACAATGCAAATATACCCACTGCTTGCCAATACCAGCTAAAGCATCTTACATATCGTTTATGTTTAAGAAAAACTGTCGTAACTAACGCACTTCATTCTCTTTTTTTCATTCCCACAATTCTATTCCTGCTGTTATAAGGGAACTACGTATTTACCTACAGCAAAAGTAGACAGAACATATTCCCTTCTGACATACCGATTGGGGTAAATTCCTGTCAATAGCAGTAAGAATCGAAATGCACACCTTAAATAACAATTGCGACATTCAGTTAAAATGACGATAATTTGAGTTGCAAAATATTCCATATATTGGTCCCAGAAACAATTTCTGATAATAAGATTAATTACTTCTGATTGGAATTAAAAACCTTCGATAGAATAAATTGTAAACTAGGCACATATATTTTTTTTTATCATCCCACAGTCACTATTCACCAAGAACATATTCTAGCCTACTGGAGTGTTTTAATGATATATTTTATAGCCGATGGAATATACATAACCACAATACTAGGGGTAGGAATGATTATTGTACTCCACCTGTAGGGTCTGCCAGGTCAACGTTATCTTTTATTATGAAAGGTATGAAATTATGGAATAAGATAAGATTAAATAGATCCTTATAATGGCCTAGCAACTGCTAAGCTTAATGTGCAGATTGAAAAATATCAAGATATAAAATATCCAAATATAATTTAAAATATCAAGATATAACATATCAATATTAAAAGTCTACTTCAAAATATCAAAACATTTGCTAATCAAATATCCCCCTTAGGCCCCAAGTCATTGCCATAGTTAGGGCGAATATTCCCTAAATAAACAAAATATATAATAGAATTTAGCATACGGTAGAGTTCTTTAAAAGAACGACTGCTTGCTTTTAGCCCCAGAAAATAAAATCCTATCTACACACATGCTCAAATTTACCTGACTAAACTAGCGTTTTTTTTTTCTAGACTGGTCAAAGAAGCCTTCTCAATGCAACAATGTGTTCAAAACAGACTTGGAAATCTAATCCAATGCTGTTTCAGCTATAGTGAATAGAATCTAGGTCAGGGAGATTCTGCCTAAAAAGAGAACTTCTCAGACAGCACGCTATGATGTGTCATTTTTGAAAAAAGAAATTCACTACTGTTCATATATAATTATACTGTGCTGATCACTTGCTGAATTTGATGTCAAATGCTACAAAAATTACAATGATGTTGGAGCTGATATGTTTGAATAGAATCTAGGTCAGGAAGATCATCAGGTTAATTTCTGAAATTTGGCTTAATATTAAAATACAATCTGAAATAATGGGATGCAGATTTAATGTTGATTACTACCAATAGCCTGTTTTTTTTTTAGGTTAGACTATTCCGTTGGTTAGTTTTGTTTTGCTAATGCATAGGCAATCTGTTTGCTTTGATTAGTTTAAGTGCAGTTAATTAGCTACAGCAGCAGTTATCATCAACAATGTTTCAATCCAAAAAGCTGGCGAAGATTTTGAGGTTAAGAAATCTACCTTACAGGATTATCTTAAACATTCAAAGAATTTATCAAAAACTTTAGCTGAAACAGCATTCATTTCTAATGTTCTAATGCTCACAGGGAAAGAAGTATATTTTTGGACAGCTATGCTAGAAACAATACAATTGATTTATGAGAAAAAAACATCTTGGAAAAACTTTTTTAAGCTGGATGGGCATTCTTAGTTTACAAGGTTCAGTACGAATAAGACAAAGACAACGAGACAATAGTAAACTCTTAAGTACAGAGCCCTTCAATAAAAAATTAAAGCCACGTCTCTTAGCCCGTATGTAGTAACTGGAAATATTCTACTGAAGTTTTGTCAATTATTGACCTTTGGTGGTTCAGCCATATTAAATTCACCTTACAAGTTTTTAACAAGCCAGTTTTCCAAAAAAGTTGGAAAACTCAAACTATATAAATCTACTCGGAATGCAAAAAAAATAATTGTAATATGAATAATATTCGAGAAAGATACAATTCGAAAGGACACATCTAGCAATCTAGCCATGTCTAGATTGTGGTATGTTCATATTTAACTCAGAATCAGACTTTTTATTTAGATATTAGATTCTTTGTAAAGGACGAAATATTAAACCGGTTGTGTAAATTTCTATATAACAAATATTTTAATGGCCCCTATGAGGGTAAGACTCCAAGGATTTTGCCAAACTCCCAAAGACGGTCCTCCGCATTTCTGGAAAAAACAATTGACACATTAGAAGCATGCTTTTGACCTTCCAAAATTACAGTAGGATACTCTATCCCTAGCCACAAGAAGAAGGTTTGTGACCAGGGTTACCATCCGGTGAGAAAAATCACTAGATTTTACTGATTTTTTGGTTAATTTAGTGATTTTCTTCAATGATCTAGTGATCTTTTTTGCTAAAGCAATGTGAAAATCACTAGAAATAGTTATAAATCACTAGGGGTGGCAACCCCGTTTGCAACATACCTGTAAAGAGAGTGACAGAGAGAGAATTTTACTTCATAGGAGTGTTTAAAAATCCTTCAAAAGACAATTTCAGGGAAACTTATCACAAGGAAAACACTCACTCAACTGATTTATTAAAAAACTAAAAATACACACCAATTACGTATGTACAAATAGAACTCCTTAATTGCCCTTAAACTAATCAAAGCAAACACATTACCTATGCATTAGCAAAACAAAACTAACCAACGGAATGGCTTAACCTAAAAAAAACAGGCTATTGGTAGTAATCAACAATAAATCTGCATACCATTATTGCAGATTGTATTTGAATATTAAGCCAAATTTCAGAAATTAACCTGATTATCTTCCTGACCTAGATTCTATTCAAACATATCAGCTTTGCAGCATTTGACATCAAATTCAGCAAGTGATCAGCACAGTATAATTATAAATGAACAGTAGTGAATAAAAAAAAAAAAAAAATGAGACATCATACCTGAGATAGCGTGCTACCTGAGAAGTTCCAGTACTTTACAGCCATAGTTTCAGCCGCTTCTTGCCATTCAGTCAGATCACAGTAGATGTAATGGGCTACTTATTTGTCATTGCGCGTGCGTAAAGAGGCGGAGTAATGAAGAGAGGTCTAGTCTCATAAGTGTCAAAAATTCGTATTAGAGAGTATAGGACTTTTCGCTACTGTTCATATAATATACTAAGTCTGTGATGATAGGCAAGTACCCAAGAATTCATTTTGAATGGGTTAAGGATAAATTCAGAAATACACTACAAGAATGCACATTACAATAAACTAATAAAGAAAAAATTGAAAATTTTGTGGGTATGAAACCCCATTGCAGCACTAGCGAAAATTCAGAGAGAAAAAAAAAGAGAACACTATGCACATAACCCATGGAGTCTAGTCCAATTTCCCCGCCGAGATCACGGAGGTTAATCTATGATTTGTCATTGAATATGCTTGCTTTAATACCCGCCAAGATGCGTCCCCACCATATCCAGGGAAAACGGTTTTGGACACTCCCCTGAAATTTTTTCCGACTCACAAAAATGTAACAAATGCATATAAATTTTCTTGATGTATTTTTAAGTTCTTTTTAGCTCCATCCCCCCCTAAAAAAGAAGTTTCGGATATATCCTTGGGTGGAGGCATAGTTTTAGGGACCCCCAAACGCACTCCTCCCCCTTCAAACATAAAATTATTTTCAGAAATTTCAATATACTTCCTAAAATTGTCATGTCATTGGCCAGACTTTGGAAATCCCATCTCCGCAACAAAAACTTGCTTCATACATGCTTTCAACTGGATACAGACTTACCAGATCCTAGGAGGCAGACAATAAGCAAACCTTCAGAAGACCATTTAGTTTAAAAAAACTTCTTTCAATGGGATTTAATCATTATCATTGGAAATACACTCTCACGTTATTAAATTTGGTTATTACTATCAGTATTGGTTGTTACACACAACTTCAATCCCATAGATTCAATGTCAGATTAAAATAATATTTTTAGTTTACTTCAATAAGAGAAATATTACACTCAGATAAAGCAAGGGGCAACCATGCCTACTTGCAAAACGTAGCCGTATCTAAACTGGTCAAAGGGCATGCTTTCACCTAATTCTCAGTTATCACTAAACTTTGGATCTTGATAAGACTAAAATAACCATGTAAAAGTGAGATCTTTGCAAGTAGGGACCCCTACTTTGGCAACTAATGAACATAATATTCCATTTTGGAAACATGTGTATAAGTCTTGCCAGGTTCAGTGCAGCCGCGCCATTTCATAGAAATCTGAAGGGGGGGATTTTCAAAATCTAGGTGTGGGTATTTTAGTTGATTTCCTCGATGAAAATGCCAAACAACACCATTTTTCAATGAGAATAGCGCAAAAGAAATTCAACATTTGGGAAGGGGCAGGCAAGTGCCCCTTCCCCCATTGAGGCCACTGGGTTCTAAAGGATTGTTTCTGCTATCCTTCAGCCTGAGTCCAAAGTGAGATGAACTGGGGTTTTATAGTCTATATCAGAGAGGGACTACCTGACATTGTTCTGCTAAATGTTCATTTTGAATGTTTTCTTGTAATAACAAATAAAAGAACTTTAAGAGGCCACAAAAAGGAATATTTCCCACAAGCTCAGAAGCATTGTTACATGTTAGCTATTTTTTGTTTATGCTATTAGTCAAGGTCTTGAAGATATTTTTATTTTTGCTGAGAAAATTGAAAAAAGCGCCCCCCCCCCCTTGATTTTGAAAAAAAAGTTTGCCCATTCCCCTACATTTTCATGAATGGACGCCACTGTGTACTCTAACCTCACTATCAACTTTTAAGTGGAAAGTAAGTATTTTTATCTTTTTCAAGTTAAAATTGTGCCATAATTTTTAATCTGTGGTGCATGGTGGACACCTGACCCCCACTTGCACCAAGAAGAATTTGGCCTACATAACTGCACATCATTTGTATAATCAACTATACCAACATTATTAAAAATATAAGGCATAAAGTACATGGATTCACTGAGAAGCAAACTTTGAGCTCGAGGCTAGCAATACGGTCACAATAACACATTTATATAGGCTACTGTAGACTGCAAAACAGGATTCTTTTTTCTTTTTTTTTGCCATTATGATTCTCACAAATAGAGCAGACACAACTAAACTCAAACTTTTATTTAAAATTCATAATTTTATGGAGAAAACCATTCGTGATTCAATTTTTTTTAGGTATTTCAGTATTTGACCCTGCCCTACTTGTAAGGCTATAAAGATTTTGCAACAGCAAGATTATAAGAAAAAGACTATAGACTATAATATTATAAGTGTCGATTGCAAAAAAAAAAATTGATTTACAGCAGTGGCACCAGCTGAGGGTTAGGGCCATTGGCCTCCCTAATTTTTGCAACCCTTTAGATTTTCAAAAATATATCTTTTTTGGTATTTCTATTGAATTTGTTTCATACTTTCTTTCAAAAAAAAAAAAAAATCACCCCTCCCCTTATTTCTGTGAATTGACACACTGGCTTACAGTGTTTTTCTTGGACTATGTGTGTTGTTCCCAGATTATCCCAAGATTATCAGAAAAAGACTAAAAACTATAATATTATAAGCGTCGATTGCAAAAAAAAGTTTGATTTACAGCAGTGGCACCAGCTGAGGGTTAGGTGCATTGGCCTCCCTAATTTTTACAACCCTTTAGATTTTCAAAATCTTTTTTGGTATTCCCATTGAATTTGTTTCATACTTTCTTTCAAAAAATGAAAAAACCAACAAAATCGCCCCCTCCCCTTATTTCTGTGAATTGACACACTGGCTTACAGTGTGTTTTTCTTGGACTATGTGTGTTGTTCCCAGTATTTCAACCATGACTTTTTAGAACCTTTTAATTTAAGTTAGAAACCTTTACTAGAATCTTTCCAAGCTTGCAGACAAGGAAGGAGTGAGGATATGAGGTAACAATGCCAATGCCATTCTTTGAGCTGCAAAATGTTTAACAAAAACCTCTTTCACCTCGCCAAACCTCCATAAATTCGTGACAAGTCAGTGTCTTAAATGGAGGAGTGGAGCTGGGAGTTTGAAAACACATAATCAGACTTCATTTCTTTAATGCAGCAGCTTTTGGTGTAAGTAAAAATCTTCTAAACTAACTTGTCCCTGACTTCAGTTTGCCTGAACTACAACTGTTTAGGACCTAAACTATAGCATACCCTAGACTTGAGTGTAATTAAAAAAAAAAACTTTCCAAGTAAGAAATACTTCAGAGAACACTAAAGAACCATAATAAACTCAAGACAGTTAGAAATAAGTTCTATGGTAATTCAAACTTAATCAACCAGAAATTACTATCATAAGAATACGAAATCCAAAACAAACATAAATTAAAATCAATAGCCACGTCAAAGAGGAAGATAAAAGATAATGACAAATGAACAAATCGGAAAACAAATAGAAATTCAAGTGAATACTCAAGTCAAACTTTAAACAAATGGAAATTACTAAAAACAGGAGTTTGGCTACTGCCCCTCTCCCTTTAAGGATAAACCTTCTGAAGTATGTTGCATTTTACTGAAAACTATATCTATTTTGAACAGTGCACTTTAACTTTTCAAAACATTGAATAAAAACAAAATCACTATTAAAAACGAGACAACAGGAAAGAACTAATGAACGTAAACTCAACAAATACAACAAAATGATATCAATTAATTTATGGGAGTCTCGCCAAATTAAGATGCAATATTATATAATGTTTTTTCAATATTAAAATTATAACAAGATTTTTTAAATATATCTGGTTTTCAGTAAAGCCAAAATGACACAATAGACTTTAGAAGGATTAGAGGGTGGGGGCAGTACCCAAATACTTGTTTGCAGCAATTTCTATTTAAGATTGATTTGAGTACTCATTCAAATTCAATTTATGTTTGATGAGATTATTTATTTTAATTTATATTTGTTTTGTGTTTCATTCATTCTTTAGTAGTAACTTCTGATCTCTTAACTTTGAATTACTATATTTATCTGAAATTCTAATTGGCTCTTGCTTTTCTCTGAAAAACTTATTTTTGGGAAAGCTTTATTTAATTAATGTTTGTTTGTTTTGATTGCCAAAGTTTTACTATTTGTTAATACTTAGAATATTTCCCTAGCTTTTCAGCTTTTTGGCTTGAAAACTAAAATTTTGGGTTTTAATTTAAATTCTTAAGTTACATAAAAGTGTATTTGATTATTGTCTTTCATTCTAATCAGTATATATACTGAATATATTTTGCTCAATTTAAAAACAAGGTTTAGGATGGTTCTTGAGCTAAGCTTTTGATGCAACATCAATTTCTAGATAATATATTAAAAAAGCCTCCTGGGAGAATTTTCAAAAGTCTATATGTGAATAAAAATTGAATAAGAGAATTTATTTGTTTGTAATTTTTATTTTCTTTTATTTATGACTTTGCAAGCATTTTCTTGGTATAGTGTAGAAAGGATGCACATATTGTCTTTTGATTTAGGTCAACATTCACTGAAAGCTTAAAAGAATATCCTTAGCTCTTCCTCGTAGTTTCATCTCTATACTCATAGCCATCCCTGTGATATTTCACACACCATTCTGACAACCTGGATGTACATAGTATCTTTTGCTTTATGTTAAACTTCCCTCTGCACATTCCCTGAAGGTTTCAACTTAATAGCCTTGGCTATTCCTGACATATTGCAGATGCACCATTTTGACAAATTGGATGCTTACGGTTTCTTTTGAATAAGTGCAGCACCCCCCTCAACATTCACAAGAAGTTTCAGCTTCATACCCTTTTTTTTCCAAGATATTCCAGATATGCTGTATTGATGATATGGATGCACAGTGTCTTTTGATTTAGTCCAATATCTCCCTTAATATTCCCTAAAATTTTCAACTTAATTCCCATGGCTATTCCTGTGTCAATATAGATATGCTCAGATATGTCCTTTGAAAACCTGGATAAATCTAGTGTATTACCTTAAATTGCAGCTTGGAGTGATATAAGGATTTTCCATCCTTGTGATGCTCCAATGATGAAACAAAAAATCGTTTTGGTGTAGATTGTGGTTGTTGATCTAGACTCTTGGCTAGGACTCTGCAGCTTCCCAATTGTAAAGGAACTCCTGGCAGAGCCATTTCTTATCAAGGTGGAACTTGAAGTTGAAGTTGCAGAAACCGTTTCCTCAGACAGTTGATTCTAAAGATTGGTGACTTTTTGGCTGAAGAAATGACTTCTATGTCTACTCGTGGAATGCTGCATGGGGAGCTTCATTGAGTGTCCTCTGGTACGAGAATGCAAGAGCTGGGCAATGAGACTGGGAAGGGTGTTTCTAGAAAGAATTTTTTTTTGGTTTAAATATATATCACCCCTTTTCCTTCGATATGTCAGTGTTGGCAGCTTCAAACGAGGTAGTCTTTCTTTGTATGGATATTTATTCATACTGCTAACCATATTCATGGCACAACACTGGACATCCTCAAGCAACTTCTTATCTTCTTTGATAAAAGGGGCAGCCAATGACATTCTGACCTCCAGATATGGTCGTAGAGGTGCCTTATATAGCTTCATAAAAACTCTTGGGAGTCAGGCAAAGTTTAGCATGGTTGCTAAACTTTAATTGGTGATGAACAATAACCTCAAGATCTCTTTCATCAGAAACCAAAGAAAGGAAGTTGTTTTGAAGGAAATACTTACGATGCTTGTTGTGTTTGCCAAAATGGATCACACAGCATTTGTCAACATTAAAAGCAAGGAGCTACATGTTATCCCATCTTCCTAGACCAGTGGTTCTCAACCGGGGTCCACATGGACCCTAGGGGTCCATGTAATATTTCTGGGGGTCCACAGGCAAAACAGAACAAATTGGGGTTCCATGAAGAAAACCAACTCAGAATGCTCTTTATTTTTAAGAATTCAATTTCTACTGTAATTTACATTATTTTGAATTTGTTTAGTGACCTACTCGGAATGGATATACTGATTTGGGTTTCAATTCCTTTTGAAGTTAATGCTGCCAAAATAGAATTATCTTTACAAGAGCCCTTCATCGAATTACAAAGTGATGAAATAATGCGTGCAAAATTCAAAGATGGAAAGTACAATATATGGAAAACAAATGATGTTGCTATGAAGTACCCTTTGCTCTGGGATAAAGCAGAGTTCTATGTTATAGCTTTTCCTACATCTTATCTTGTTGAAGAAGGATTTAGTCATGTTTCTCAAATTTTATCAGAAGCTTGCAATAGACTTGACAATGTGAAAACGGGCGATAAACTATTATTAACATTGATAGAACCAAATATAAAGAAACTTGTCGAGAAGCATCAACCACAGGGATATCATTGAATAAACATGCCTTTTCCTTTTTTTAAATCATACACTTAATTTCAACTGCTTTTTTTTATCCAGTTTACATGAATAATGTTGGAGTGAATTAAACTTCCTGAGGAGCTCTACTCTCCATGAGCTTTAGTTGCTTGCCAATTGAAGAAACTTGTAATATTGTATTTATTATCACAATAATAGTAATAATAATAATAATAATTATTATATTAGAATATTTTATTTGTATTAAATTAGTTTTCATTTAAAAACAAAGCTTAATTGTATGCTATTTGTTTGATAATTGAAACCTTAAAATTTATATAAGTGAAGAATAAAAAATTGTTCTTGTGTCCAATAGCTATGAAGGGGTCCACTAAGATAAAAAGAGGGAAAAAGGGGTCCATGGGGAAAAAAGGTTGAGAACCACTGTCCTAGACTGTCAAGATCTGTTTGAATTAATTGCTGGTCAGAGGGAGTAGCCACTTTTCCAATTAGTTTTGAGTCATCAGCATAAAGGGTAATAATATCTGAAAGAAGGGTGGGTAAATCGTTGACATAGAAGTTGAAAAGTGTTGATCCAAGAATAGTGCCTTGGGGCACGCCACTTAAATGAGGAGTTCCTTGTGAATCAAAAACTCTGACACTCTGTGATCTTTCAGAGAGGAAGCCCAGAATCCACTGTACAACACCTTCACTGACACCTTCAGCCTTCAGTTTGTTAAATCCTTTTGACAGATCAAGAAGAAATCATCAACATGTCAACAGAAAGACCCTTATCAAGCAATGTAGTCACTAATTCATATGTTTGGATGAGGTTAGTGCCCACATATCTACCAGATCTGAATCCAAAAGGTGATGTGGAGAGGATCTTATTGACCTGAAGATGTTCAATTAGAACTTTGTTAACAAATCCCTCAAGCACCTTAACAACTGCAGAAGTGATGCTTATAGGATGGTAATTTTCTGCAGAGTCTTTTCATCCTTTTTTATGGATTGGGGTTATATAAGATGTTTTCCAATCATGTGGTAGTTCCCCATTTTGAAGAGGTAACCAGAGCAGCATGTACAGGGGGTAACTGGGAGCTTTTCAACACTCCTTAAGAAGGCGTGTATGAACACCATCTGGTCCCTTTGACTTATTTACATCAAACTTCCCAAGGCTATTGAAAATCATTACTTCACTTACTGATAGATCAGGCATGGGAAAAAGCACTTCATGCAATGGAGGATCTGGTGAGGAAGTACCTGAGTTTTGGGTAAAGGCAAAAGCAAATTGCGAATTTAGAAGGTCAGCCTTATCTATTGAAGGTGAGTGTAGTACACTATGGTCAATAAGGTCAGGAATAGCATTATAATTTGGATTTTTAGCAGAGACATGTCTCCAGAAAGATTTTGGGTTTAACTTGATGTCAGAAGCTAATTTTCCCTTATAAGCCTATTTCAGTTTTATGACAGAATCTATTACATGATTCCATACTGCCTTGTTAACTTCAGATATGGCACTTGAAAAACTTGAATCTGCTGAACTCTGACATGACACAAACAAATTATTAGATAGAACATTTGAATCATCATCAGCAGAAAAAAAAACACTTAGATGGACATGAGAATCATTTGGAAAAGGATCAGATGAAGCTTCACAAGAAGAATCAACTGACAGTTTATCAAAACAACAAACAAAACAAGGCAATGGAGATACAAAACTATTTACATGAAGAGGTGATGACATAACTAGGTTTCTATCACAGATTGGTTTGGAGGGGGCTGGGGTGGGGCTTCCCAAGCGCAAATGAGCAGTGTTGTTTTTTGGAACAATTTGGCTCTTGAAGATCATGAGGTTAATCTCACCTGAGCTTTTTCTTCTTGTCAGCTCTTCAACTAAGGCCTTTCTCCTGTTTCTCTCTGTCTTGGATACATCACCAGAAAATTGTATATCCTTGTGGAGCTTGTGGGAGCAGTTGATGATTGACCTTTTGATGTCCAGACTTGGGATAGTAAAAAGAACAGGAGGAGGGCATGTAGATGACAGAGAGTTAGTAGGGATTGGAAGTCTCCTCATATTATTGATGTGAATGTCTCTGAGCTTATTAAATAAAAAAAACACGTTTTTTCAACTGAAAGTAAGGAGCTACATTAAAACTTAAAACAAAAAGAAATTACTCAGTTTAAAACAGAAATTACGAACAGAAATTTAAAACAGTAAAAAACTTTAGCGTAAAGAGCGAGGCGTTGATGAGGAAGCAGCCCCTTTCATATATGAAGTAATTTATGTTCGTTTTAAGTTTTAATGTTGCTCCTTACTTTTAGTTGAAAAAACTTGTTTTTTTTTTTATTTAATTTCTGAACGTTTTTGAATCAATGCATGTTTTGATTTTGGCTCTCCACAGAGGAATAATTAAAATGAAATTTGCATATTTTTTTTTTTTTTTTGGCTAAATGGCTTTCTCATAATTATGATCAAATGATTTTGAGAAAAACAGAGAGGGGGAGGAAGCCTAGATGCCCTCCAATTTTTTGGTTAATTAAAAAGGCAACTAGAACTTTTAATTTTTTACAAATCTTTTTATTAATAAAAGATATACATAACTTATAAATTAGCTTACATAAAATTTTTTTATTCTCATGTTTTTATTACACATATGAGAGGATTCTCCCCTCATCAGTACCTCTCTCTTTACACTAAATCTCAGATTTTGTCCCAATTCATTAAGAATGACCCCTGAATCACAAAAGCCATAGAATAAATAGTTGACATTACATAAAAATACTTTAGCATAAAGAGCGAGGTATTAGGAGAAGGTGAGCCCCTCATATCGGTAATAATTTCTGTTCGTTTTAAGTTTTAATGCTGCTCTTTACTTCCAGCTGAAAAAACTTTTCATATTTATTTTTTCATTGTTTTTTTTTTAAATAATGCTAGTAAATCCTGTGCTCCCTTCATGAAAATTTTCTTCCCCCATGACAAATTCCTTGATGGAAAGTTTCCCCAGTATCTGGGTCTTGGTCAATACAATCACCCCTGGAGGAAAAAAAAAAAAAAAAAAAAACAAACAAACAAATAAACACGCATCTGTGATCTGCCTTCTGGCAAAAAATACAAAATTCCACATTTTTGTAGATAGGAGCTTGAAACTTCTATAGTAGGGTTCTCTGATACAATGAATCTGATGGTGTAATTTTCGTTAAGATTCTATGACTTTTAGGGCGTGTTTCCCCCTATTTTCTAAAATAACGCAAATTTTCTCAGGCTTGTAACTTTTGATGTGTAAGACTAAACTTGATGAAACTTATATATTTAAAATCAGCATTAAAACGCGATTCTTTTGATGTTGCTTTTGTTATCAAAATTCCATTTTTAGAGTTTTGGTTTCTATTTAGCTGGGTTGCTCCTTACTACAGTTTAGTACCACAAACTGTTTGATACTTTTGATCAAGATAAGACTTGATGAGCAGCTTGTCATTGGGTTGTGGAGGGACTCCATATGCAACTATGTTAAGGACTCTATGTTGCCTGTCCTTTTCTACAGAAAAGAGGCACTGGATCTTGCTATCAAGATGCTGGGTAAGATTGGCTTTGATGCTTATTGTCTCTTGAAGAACTACCATCTGGACTTCAGAATGCATTTCAGAGAGCAAGCATTTTTTCGACACCCAGGTTTTTAGGGCTGATACTTGTGATTTTATGTTGCCAATAGTTTGTGAGATCTCAGCTTTTAGTGATGTTTCTAAGTTTTTTAAAGATGAGTGAATAATTTCCTGAAAGGCTGCTTGAGATGGGATTATGTCAATGATCTCATTTTTCATGCTATTTATTGTAGCTTGAACAATATTCTCAACACTTGGATTTTGAGTGTTAACTGATGTTGATGGGTATTTACATGCTGGGCAATTGATACAAATATCTACATGTCAGGAAATTTTTGTGATAAGCAGATATTCGGGTTCAGGCATGTCTAGACACTCAGTACATATCCACTTGTCACACCCATCACAAAGAATGGCATGAGAATCATTTTCTAATGCAATATCATGGGCAAGATATTTATCAGATCCCTTATTTGGACTTATATGCATCCTTTTTGATCTCCTACTTAATGTGGCCTTAATTTTGCTAGGTGGCAGCATGGTATGGGAAAAATAGTGCTGTCTTTCTTTAAAATGCAGAAAAAAATAATGTTCAGCTGACAGATGTCAATTTGTCATGTGGTTTTCAGAACTTGGGGGGAGGTGAATTTGGACCTGTTGGAAGTGTAGATACTTGAATCACCTATCCCCAGCAGTTAAAGGATGGATATCCTGCTGGTACCAATACAGGCCTTTGTGTTTGTTATCGCTTGCTTCTGCACAGGTTTCTCCAAATGTAGAAAAAACAACTCAGTTTACTTAATCTGCGGCTTTTTGGAAAAACAAATACTTTGCAACTATAGACCAGCAACACTATAATTAAAACAGTAAAAACAAAGAATCCCAAGAGAATTGAAAATGGATTAAATGACTTAAAAGTCTAAATATATAAAACCCAACACTGTGGTAAGTCCCTTAAATTAACACTTAGGGTAACACAAGATTAGGGATAATGCAAATAATAAGGAAAAACAGTTTTATCTCACAGTTGTTATATATTTATCTAGGGTTCAAATTTATGCAGTCACATGGGTTAGTTGTTAAGATGGCTTATAATAGCTTACAAGATGTATTCTAATTTAGTTCAACATCCCTCTAAACACTCCCTACAAGTTTCAACTAAATGCGCTTAGCCATTCTTATGTTGCTGCATGTATGCTCTTTTGACAGCCTGGATGAACAGAGCACCTTTGATTTATTTCATCATCCCCTTCAACCTTAGCTTTAGCTAATACCCCCAATAGTTCCTGATATATTGCAGATATGCCCTTTTAAGCACTTCAATGGACATACCATCTTTTGATTTAGCTCACCATCCCCTCAGCATTTCCTAAATTGTTTAACTTAATAGCTTAAGCCATTCCTAAGACACTGCAGATAAGTCCATTTGAAAACTTCAATGTACTTTACCTCTCTTGATTTAGCTGAATTGCAGTAACAGTAGTAGCAAAAGTAGTCTAGTAACAATGGTGTGTGCAGTTGTAGGTGTAATCAAAGCAGTGGTAGAAGCCAGTAGTCACAATTGCAAGTTATTGAACTCAAAATTGTAAGTAGTAGCACTCACATGTAATTGTAGTCACAAGCAGTTATAGGCATTCATGGTCAGAGTCATAAGCAGTTGCAGTTGTAGCAGTCAGAAACAGCTACAGTCAGACAAAGTCACTTTTGCAAGTAGGCTAGTTGTAGTTGTAGTCACAAATTAGTTGCATCTCGAAGTATTTATAGTTACAGTTGAAGTTACAAGTAGTACCAATTATAGGTAGACACAATAGCAGTAGGAATCCAGAAAATTTCAGGTTAATACCCTTAGCTGTTCCTGAGATATTTTGAATATGACATTCTGATAACAAGGATGCACTGGTAAAACTTTTGCAGATAATACAATTAACTTACCAATAAAGTGAACATACCACTTGATGCCTTTTTTATGTTTTATATGAATATAATAATTGCTTCTACCAAAAATTCAAATTTTAGCACTTTTTGAGTTCTTAAAAATGATGAAATTTCAATTTAACTATGAGTTATTGGTCATTTTTGACAAAATAATACTATATTTTCTCAATTGTTTTTGACAAAATAATGCTAAATTTTTGTTAGTGTCAAAATTATTTAAAATACAGTTAGTTTAGGTCAAAAAGAGCTTAAGTTTGAAAATGCAGTAGAAGCAATTACTATATTTATAAAAACATAAAAAAAGGTATCAAGTGGTACAATCATTTTAATAGTAAGTCAATTATATGAACTGCAAAAACATTACCAGTGCACCTGATGTGTTTTGGATAGGCCTAGTTCAGCATGCACTAAAATTACAACTTACTATTCTTAGCCTTTTATGTTACACTAAACATCAATGTTACCTGTTTATCAATAATAAATCCTATACATAAACAGTCAACATATTCATAAATAGGCCTACAACCATATGGTTGTATTTCAATTAAATTGAAATATTTCTGAAAGTTTCATTAAGTTAAATCAACTACTTTTAAAGTAACAAAAATCACAGATATTTTGTTTTCCCAGTAACATATTGTATATCCTAAGCAGCCTGCAAACATAGGCTAGTTGATTTACCCTGTTTGGCTGAAAAACATCCCGGTCTTAAAAGACAAGCTAGCCTATGATGTGTTCTTTGTAAGAAAAAATAAATGTAATAATTAGACGTTCTGTCGTTGTCAAGAAAACTAGAATAGCCTAAAGAATCTTTTACCTGGTAGTATAATGCTATTCACAAATCACCTACTTCGTACTTCGGAACGTTTTCTACGGTACTATCAACATGGTTGCCGCTTCTATTATGTGGCAATTTTCAGCCGTTCAGCAGAATGTTGAACGGCTGTTTGTTTGTTGTGTTTCAGCTGGAAAAAACTTGCTTTTCTGCCTTCAAACCAAAAACTGTTAGCTAATATTGTTAAAGGATTTCTTTAACAACTTGAATTCTTGTTGAATGAAATTGTTGGCTAATTTAAAGCGAAATATCTTCACCATCGTCCAGTGTTTTTAGGAAAGGTTCTTATCGAATAGAAAAGGATGTCTGTAAGGTCGAAAAGTTCAACTGTATTCTTAGTAGTGGTTCTTATATTTCTGGGACAGAGTTCTACTAAAAATGAGTTGAAATTTACTATCTGGATTGTTTTACCTAGTCCAAATGGAGTATCTGTTCACCCTTTATTTTATATTTCTGAGATTTGAAAGCACTGAGAACGTTTGATGTAGGTAAAAGCCCAGATATTGACAGAATTACAAATATTAAGTTTAAAAAAAATTGCACCTTTTTTTATTTATTTATTTATTAATACAAAATACGGTAAGCTTTCAAGATTTTCGCACTAAATATAATAAAGAGAAGTTATGACAATGCTGACACCATAATATACAGATACAAATCTATAAAAAATAACTACAACAAACACAGACAAATAATATTATAAATGATTTTAAATGATTTAGTGTGAAAATGAGTTTGTGCTAGTTTTGTATTGAATTTATTTATATCTTCTGTTAGAAAATTTTTCAGGTGGACGGTCATTCCATGGCTTCCACACCCTGCTGTAAAATGAATGTTGGTCTATTTTCCTTTTTGAAAGTAAGGGGTACAATTTATGTGAGTGATAACGGGTCCTTTTAGTGTCATGAAATGTGAAGAACTATGATGTACTTATATTATCAATGCCTTTTATTATACGAAATGTATTAATAATGTCTGACCTATCCCTTCGGAATTATAAACTTAGCATTCCTAGCCTGTGCAGTTTATTTTTATACGCCAAATGTTTCAAATATGGTACAAGCTTAGTTGCTCTTATCTGCATTTTTTCAATCCTTGCTCTTTTTTTCATTCAATGGATACCATATTGACGAACTGTATTCAAGTATAGGTTGAACTGTTGATTTATAAATGGCAATGAATGATTAGAGATTAAACTTACGAAAATTGTGTCTGAAAGATATTAGCAGATAGTTTGCCTTACGAGTAATTTCAGAGATATGCCTGTCAAACCAAAGCTTAGAATCAAAATGAATCCCAAGGTCACGAACATTTTCAAAAGGTAAAATTGAATGTCCAGCAAGATGATAATGGTAACTTTGTTCTTCTTTGCAAAAACAATGGACGATCCTACACTTATTTTCGCTGACAAACTTGGAGTTCACAGTACACCAATTTTCCACTGCATTCCAGTCTTTTTGAAGCAATGAGGCTTCATCTGAATTTGTCAAGGAACGGTAAAGCTTTACATCATCTATAAACGTTTCAACTGTGGAATGGTGGACAACAAGAGGCAAGTCGTTGATTAAAAGGCGGTTATCTTTTAGTATTTGACCAGGCGAACAACTAATTGAATTTAAGCCGGATTAACTCTGTACCTGTTCGGAATAGATAACAAGTGAAATACTTTTAAACTTGCAATTTACGCTTCTTAGATAAATTTATATGTGATTATGGCTTAAGGATTATTTATGGATTGTGGCATTGAGTTAGTATTAAGCACTACTATCACCTGAGTCGTGCGCTGAAAAACTTGGATTACTTGCAAATACTTGCAAATTACTGGATTATTTGCTCCACTCAAAGATAAGTTATTATTTATTCTTACTGCATTAATTTAGCCAGTGCCGATCATTTCATAATTGTGCTTACCGAGAATTTTTCTCTGGATATATCTTTTTCGCTTAATTGTTTTTGGACTGATGCTGAGTAATGAGATTTTTTCCCGTATGGAGACGTTCTTTGCGCTAGGAAACTTTTATATAGCAATTGCTTCCCAAATGAACCTATACCTCGTTGTTCGGGACCCAGTGCTAAAAATAGTTCATTTACAGACATTTTCGCTACTCTTTCTCGCTGCTCTGCAGAAAATATTGATATTCCAGAGTTCGTGATCAAATCCCCCTCTGAAGTCCACAGTATACCGGCGTCAGCTTATTCCATCCTTACCGCCAAAGTCAGCTAGTGCCTTGATCAGCTAAAATCGCTTTCTCACCTCAATAGTCCAGTAACATCTATATATAGTACTTTGGTCTCAAATAGCAAGGCTACCAATCGCAAACCATCGTACGCTGTCGTTCTTAAATATCCGTCTTCGGAAAGAAGAGATCACGTTTCTCGCAAGGAAAAGCTTGATTCTTTCGCCAGACATGACGAAATTATGTCGGTAAAGTCCGATCCAATTCGGAAAAGATGGGTTGCTGTCACGCGGGATAAAGTTTCCACCAATTCTCGTGCCGTTTCTGCTGTTTCGAGCTATCCAATTATTCTTGCTAAAGTAATCCATCGCAAACCTCTTCGGATAATTAGGGGACTTTCCGATAGTGTTTCTAGCAGTATACTCATCACCGCTATTCCTGGTCTTGTTGAGGCCATTCAGATCGGCCCTTCTCATACATTCTGTTAGAGTTCGTTGATTCCGCAGCACTAAAATCTGCCATTTCCACAGGTCTGCGCTTGGATTACGAGTCTTTTGAAACATCAGAATACAAAGAACTACCCAGACGGTGTCTTAGATGCCAAAGTATCCATCATTCGTTAGCTCACTGCCCATGTGCCCCGAATGAGGTGAAGTGCTCTAAATTTTCTGGATGCCATTCCAATACTAAAGACAGTCCTTGCTTAGAGGCTCCGAAATGTGCCAACCACGGCGAATCTCATGTTTCCTTTAGTATGAATTGTCCAGTGATCAAACGCGCTCTGAACTCTGCTCCAAAATGAACCAAGCCACTATTTTAAGTTTTGTTTCTCTCAATATTAATGGCAAAAAAGACAAAGACTTGTTAATTAACGATTTACTAGTCCATGACACAGTATTCTTGCAAGGACATCATTCTTTTGACCCAATTAAACGTTTCTAGCCTAAAGCGATCTTCTGTCCATAATTTTTTTTTGCAAGAGGCCAAGAAAACTAGAGGCTGCCCTTCCGGTGGTCTAGCAGTTTTCTTCCGTTCCCCATCAAACTCCTCTGTGACTCATTGTGATGATAATATCTTAGTGATTCAATGTGACAGTACTGCCTTTATAAACGTTTATTTACCTTGCGGTCGACGTTCTATAGCATCGCTCACATTTTTGGCTAAATTTTTCTTCAGTTTCAAGTCTCTACTCGTAAGTCTACCAAAATGAGTTAAGCATATGGTTCGAAAGAACCCAACGACGTCTATTGATTGGTCAATTCGAAATGGGCTTATCCTTAATTCTTATTGAGTCATAAATTGTTTCAAAAAGGCATAAAAAAGAGTGAGTCCCTCATCTTCTAAGTAACGAACAATTTAAGAATTTGGATATTGCCAGTGAATTCCGATCGAAAAGTAATTTAAGAATCACTCTTTAAAGTTTCACGTTTCTTAAGTACTGACTTATGAGAAAGATTTTTCATTGTGCGTTTTTATTTTCATGTCGCTCTCTTGTAATATTCAGAAAAGTGGACTTAGAACCTTTTGCAAAACGTCGCGGAAATGCTTTAGATGCGCAACAAAGCTCTTGCGCCATTACCATACATTTCTTTAGAACAACACATAGAAAAATTCGCAGATCTGACAAAGAGTATTTTTTCACAGGTCCAAAAGTCCTCCCATCTACTTATACATCCCATTTCTATTTGTGAGTTCGAACTTGCCGATTTCATATTTTTGCGTTTTATATTGAGGTAGGAGAATGACACCACACGGCTCCTCTCTTAGTAGTGACATAGACAAGAGAATTAACTTTTCTACCAGGAGGTAAAATTTTTCTGTTTGATGCTAATCAGGACTCTTTGAAAAGCTGATGAATGTATACTACAACATACTTTTTGTAAGAAAAATTCGTTCTTGAGATTTACCATTTTCAAGAATTCATAGGGCTAGCAAGTTCTTTATAGTGGTACACATCAGAACAAAAAAGAATAAATGACTAATGAAAAAACAAGACAAATCCCATTTGTTGCAAAACGCTGAAGGAAAGAAGTCGGCCCCGGAGCAATTCATTACCTCCCCCCATTCCAATCCCAACTTAAAGAAAAGGTTACATACGTTGTACCATTTTGAACCAGTGTCGCTCAAGGATTTTCAAATTATATGACTGCAAACTCTTTAAAAAAAAAGAGATAAAATGTTATCCTTCTTTGAACAGAAATGGTGAAAGAACTTTCAATTGGATTATTAGGGGGCTCATAGTGGACTAATGGCCCTTCAAATATCACCCTTTCCCCATTTTCTTGTTAGTTTTGGTGAAAAGCAGCTATGCTCACCTTGTGTGAAGAGGAATCATGCAAGGATTTTAAATCTATATTAAATAAAAAAAAACAAACAAGTTTTTGTAACGGAAAGTAAAGAGTGACATTAACACTTAAAACAAACAGAAATTACTCCGTACATGAAAGTGGCTTTTCCTCCTCAACGCCTCGCTCTTTACGCTAAAGTTGGACCCTTTCTCTTAACTCTACTTTTTAAAACAGTAAGAAAATGTAAATGTATATTTAAAATCAGCATTAAAATGCGATTCTTTTGATGTAACTATTGGTATCAAAATTCTATTTTTTAGAGTTTCGGTTACTATTCAGCCGGGTCGCTCCTTACTACAGTTCGTTACCACGAACTGTTTGATTATCGGAGGCATAAGAGGGACTATTGCTCCTTCAACACCCGAACGCTCTCCTATCACCAACTTCTCAGCAGAATGATAAGCTAGCTGGAAGTATTCGAATGAAATTACGCAAGGATTTTCAATTGGTACGATGGGAACGAAAGTAGGGGAGGGATCCTAAATAACGTTACACCTATCCATCGCCAACCTTGGGCAGAAAGGTAGACAGGTTAACCATTTTATTAAACCCAAATCATGCAAGGATTTATAATATGCAATGTTGGAGAATCAAAGTACAGCAATTATTCGCGAAGAACACTCCACCGATCCTTCACCAGCTTTTTAGTGGAAATGAAACGCACGTTGGACCTTATTTAAATGGGAATTCTGCAAGGATTATCATTCTACATAGGTCAATACACAAACCGGACCTACTGGATATTAGATATCGCTCAAATTTTTCCCAGTAAAAACATTAGCAGAAGGGTGGTCATACTGTACCTTGATTGAACCGAAATAACATAAGGATGTTCAATCGGTTGTATCGAAACGGGCCGATGCCTTACAACATCCCGGATATGCAAAGGATACAAAGAGAAAAAATTTCTAACTTATAAAAAAGAGGGTGATTTACGAACTGAGCAAAAAAAAAACTTGCTACATCAAACTTAAAACTTTATCAACGAGGGTTGACGTGGGCTACGATCTCAAATATTACAATCCTAAAATTTATCGTTTCAATTTACAATGCTTTTTTCCATTTTTAATTTCTAGTACGCAAGTATTAATTTCAGAATTGGACAATCATATTCGAACCTGGCAACTATTGCCCGTTTTACGTTTGTTTCCTCTTTAATTTACCCCAACTCCTCAAAAAAATATCTTCACTTCATTTTTACAAAAAAAAAAACATTTATAGTTGTATCAAACAATAAACCAGTCTTATCAAACAACAAAAAACAAGTAAAATGATAAGTCAATTCTAGCATTGACAATAAAAACAACTTTAAATGCATGAAAATCAATAAAGCGGAATTTTCAAATAAAAAGTGAGTAAAAAGTGCCACAAAATGAAACGAAACTTTTTATTTCAGAAAAGCTCGTAAGAAAGGCATAAAAATACAATAATTTATTGTCTAAAATCTGCAACGGGTCATTTCTTTCCTGACTTCTTTATGCCGCTCCCACCTGAAAAAAATAATCACACAATTAACATTCATTCTAAGAATGAAGCCACGCAAAAGTACAAGTCAAGATAACAATCATCACAAAGGTGATGGCTAAAAGCGTGTTTTATTTTTTGGAATCATTCCAATGTAACATAATATAGTTCTCACATACCTTGTTTTATTAAGATAAACAAAAAATGCTAGTTTTTCAACTGAAAGAAAAGGAGCAACATTAAAACTTAAAACGAACGGAAATTATTACGTATATGAGATGGGTGACCTCTGCTCAATACCTTGCTCTTTAAGCAAAAGTTCCACAAACGTTCTTCAACAAAGATTCCTGAATCACAAAGGAGGTTTAATTGGAATTAAAAGGCCTTTCAAAAGTACTAAAAACACTTCTGCGTCAAGAGCGAGGTATTAAGGATGGGGCGACAACACCCATACACGAAATATTTTCTGCTCGTTTTAAGTTTTGATGTTGCTCCTTACTTTCATTTAAAAAAACTTGTTGGGTCAAGTCATCCTCAAAGACATAGCCATTTTATTTTTCGACTATGCTGAAAAAAGTGACTATCTCAAAATTTTGATCGGGTGACTCTAGGGAAAAAATTAGCGTGGGAAAGGGGCTAGCTCCCCTTCAATACTTTTTATCACTTAAAAAGGGAACTGGAACTTTCTATTTCAATTCAATGAGCCTTTCCCGATCTTTCCTGGTTCTATACGATCACCCCTGAAAAAAAAATACATATCCGTGTTCTTTCTTCTGGCAAAAAATGCAATTTCACATTTTTGCACATACAAGTTGAAACCTCTACAGCAGAGTTATCTGGTATACTGAACCTAATGGTGTGATTTTCATTAAGATCCATTGATGTTTTGGGGGTGTTTCCCTTTTTTCTAAAAATAGGGCAAATTTTCTCAGGCTCGTCACTTACGGTGAGTACCATTAAATTTGATTGATTTTACATATTCTGAACAAGCATCAAAATTTGATTCTTTTGATGTATCTATTGTCATTAAGTCTCTGTTTTTTAGAGCTTCAGTCACTAATGAGCTGCATCACTCCTTACTTACAGTTTGCAATCACGAACTGTTTCAAATTCAGTTGTTCTATTAGGGAAAATTCCTTAGCTGTCCAATATAATCAACATGACAATATCTATCCGGGGTGATCAGTTTTTGTTAATAGGGCAGGTTCAGATGCGGTTTTAGGGGGGGGGCAGAGGGAATTAAAATTTCAAATAAATAATCTAATGGTTATAACCATTTTGTATTTTTTTTTATATAAAGTAGAGGATGCAGTTGACAGTCTAGTATAATCGAAATGAATCCAAAATTTTCATTTTTCCCAAATTTTCATCACCATTCCTTGAATATAAAAGTAAGCAGACCAAATTTAATTAATATTCATGTTTTTTTTTCATGATATTTTGTATTGAAACCTGTTCGTATTTTACACGATGTCGAGGTAATTAATAATTTTACAGAGGCTAAAATATGAAAACGTCAGATTTAAATAAATGAAAAATCGGGCTATTAAATCCATTAAAACTTGACCTGAACATTTTCGAGAGACAAGGGGGGGGGCACTAATCAAGATTTTACCCCGAGTGCAAGAGAGGCCAGAACCATCACTCGTCAGGTTCTTCTTTTGCATAGTTAATAAGATGCGATGAGAAATTGGAATGATAGTTCCTCTAAGTGCCAAGGACGCGAAACTCCTGGCCTAATCTTAGGTCAATTCACACCTAAAAACCACAATTTTTGCTTTGCTTGTTTAAAAAACTATGCGACTTTTAGGCCAGTACCACATTTTCCCCAGTGCTGCCGCGTTGAACCGTGAAATAAATAGGCAAATAGGCTTTTAATCGTAATTAAAAAAAAAACAAAAAAAAAAACAAGTTCTTTTAAATGAAAGTAAAAAGCGACGTTAAAACTTAAAACGAACAGAAATTACTCCTTATATGAAAGGGGCTTTTCCTCCTCAACGCCCCGCTCTTTACGCTAAAGTTTGAATCTTTCTCTTATCTCTACTTCTTAAAACAGTAAAAAACTTAAGCGTAAAGAGCGAGGCGTTGAGGAGGAAAAGCCCCTTTCATATACGGAGTAATTTCTGTTCGTTTTAAGTTTTAATACCGCTTCTTAATTTCATTTAAAAAAAACTTATTTTCTTTATTTAATTTCTGGACGTTTTTTAATTAATGCATGTTTTGATCTTGGCTCTCCACACATGAATAATTAAAACGAAATTTGAATATTAATTTTTTTGGCTAAATGGCTTTCTCGTAGTTTTAATCGGAAGATTTTGAGAAAAAAGGAGAGAGGGAGGAGGCCTAGCTGCCCTCCAATTTTTTGATTACTTAAAAAGGGAACTAGAACTGTTAATTTTTTACGAACATTTTCATTAGTAATAAATATACGTAATTTACGAATTAACTAACATAACAAACTTCTATATTCGTATGTTTTATTGCGTATATGAGGGAGTTCACCCCTCGTCGATACCTCACTCCTTACACTAAAGCAAAATTCTGTCCCAATTCCTTAAGAATGACCCTTGAATAACCAAGACCGTAGAATAAATAGTTGAAATTACTAAAAATACTTTAGCGTAAGAGCGAGGTATTACGAGGAGGTAAACCTCCCATATGCGCAATAATTTCTGCTCGTTTTAAGTTTTAGTGCTGCTCCTCACTTTCAGTAGAAAACAAGAGCTAAGAGCTCATATGGCACTTGCGACGAGGCAAGAAGAGCTAAGAGCCAAGAGATCATATGGTATGAGCTCTAACAAAATTTTATGAATCAATAGATTGATTTAAAAGGAAAACAAGAGGCTTAATGCCGGTCAGGATTTAAAATAAGAGCTCTGAGTCACGATGTCCTTCTAAATATCAAAATTCATTAAGATCCAATCACCCACTCGTATGTTATAAATACCTAATTTTTCCTCTCCCTTTAGCCTCCCAGATGGTCAAATCTGGGAAAACGACTTTATCAAGTCAATTTGTGCAGCTCCCTGACACGCCTACCAATTTTCGTCCTGCTAGCACGTCCAGAAGCACCAAACTCGCCAAATCACTGAACCCCTCCCCCTAACGCCCCCAAAGAGAGCAAATACAGTACGGTTCCGTCAATCACGTATCAAGGACATTTGCTTATTCTATCCACCAAGCTTCATCCCGATTCCTCCACTCCAAGAGTTTTTTAAAATTTCCCCCTCCAACCCCCCAATGTCAAAAGATCTGGTCGGGATTTGAAATAATTGCTCTGAGACATGAATTCCTTCTAAATATCAAATTTCATTAAGATTCGATCACCTATTCGTGAAATAAAACAAGCGCAAACCAGAAAATCGCTAATTTCAAGTAGAAAGATATATTATTTTCAAAATACTTTTTTTCACAACCATTCCCTATGGAAAAACCATTCCTAGTAAGACTTGGGCTTTTGTTTTGTTGTAGTTCACAAGGAAATCGTCCAATAAATGTTCGTCTTTGTGATCTCATTGGAAAGTCGACCCAATAGCAACCCATTCACGAGAAAAAAAACACACAAATTAAAATATTTTTTTTTCAGTTTGCTGACATCCAATTACTGGCCGAAGAGGAACTGGCCATACTCAAAGAAGCCTCATATACAGCAGTCATCAGTCGACTGGTCATTCACGGGATTGACATAGACACAACTTTGGAAGATCTAGAAGCACCACCCCTAAGCGAAGAAGACGTGGAATCGGACACATAGACCAAAAATGAACCACTGTATATTAATCACAAAAAAATGAAATCATTTCTAAAATTTTAACTGGCATAAAAAAACTGATCTTTTTATAATTGTTTGAATAAATTGGAATTCGTTTTATATATGTTGTTCTATATTTATTTAAAAAACCTAGTCTGAGGTTTCTTTAACACTTTTTTGAAAAAATATAGAATATAAACCTGATCCCGCTGCCAGCGGGGCTCATGGAGCTTCGCTCTATAGATAATGTTACCTGTAAGCAAGCCCACTTCACGCATTTTTAGTTTCATTGAAGGGGGATTTTAGAAAGGTAAAAAATAAATGCGCTTCTCTAATAATAATAGAGAAACATTATGCGATCATCAGAATCTTGCTATATGCAGTAATACACACTTTAGAAAACTTGTGACGAAACTAAACATTTACCCTAAGCTGAAATAAACTAACGAAAGAGGGGAGGGGGTAGTGTCAGATAAACCACCCTGATGTTTGGAAAGATTAATAAAATAATTTGTTACTTAGGCCATGTAACATACCAAACAGTCGAGCTGTTAGCTGAATGTACGATCTGACCAAACCGGTTTCATAGCCACAAGGACAAATGACGGGAGACAGAATGCATTGGACTTGTATGATTTGCGCCAAATATGTGTACATCAGGGGGGTGGGGGTAAGGTTAGGTTTTTAACCCATTTCTGAGATATATTCTCTTCCCCCCCTAATTTGCAAATATATAGCCCAAATTATACTATTGTATAAACTAAAGTATTATATTTACATCATATTTTGGTGTATTTCATTATGATTAACGTAGCTACACTTCTTGAGTGTGTTAGGTATAATACATAAGTACCAGTAATTTTCTTTCAAAAGGCCACAGACTAATAGAACCAATTTTCGTTGTTTTTTAAGTTAATCCCCCCCCCCTAAAAAACGAACCAAGAGCCTGTGTATGTACCTGCAGTCCTTTGAGTCTGCAGGGCTATCGAAATATTCAACACCCGAATTTAGAATACTGTCAAAAATGATTACCTTGCCCTTTTGAATTATCGATACCGTTCTTTATAGGTAGGAATTTTTTCATACATTTCAGTTACAATTTTATCCTTATCTTTTGACATAGATTCTTTAAATGACCTGCTCATCAAATTCATGGAAACGTTTTGAATACGTATTTAAATTGCGCATTTGAAAAGGCGGCCTTTGAAACAGATGAGCAATAACTGGGCTCCACGTTGTCTGAGCCCAAAGGACATGGGACCTAATTAAAAGTCAATAGCTAAGTTCATGAATGTAAAATCATCATTGATGACTGTCACAGTATAAAAATATTTTCCCTTTACTGTGCTGACTGCATAGATGACTGGAACAGTTACATCCGCAGGACTTTGCTTCTTAGGGAATTCCAATTTCGTCAGCAATAGTTACAGCTTAGGGGTATAAGCCTAGAGAAGGAAACATGTTAAGAAAACATTTCATAATACGCACAATAGCTGTAGCTAACATCTTTTGCATGGATCCCCCCTATACTTTACCGCCAACCCACCTTCCCCTAAAAAGCAAATATATAGTCCAAATTATATAAAACCAATTCATTCTGTCAACTATCACTTGTTTTCCGGTTCTTCTTTTAAATAGTTAATTCAATTAATAAGTACAAGGTATGAAACAAGAGAGACGCATTGGGAGAATAGATGGGAAATATATAATTTCGACTTTATATTTACATATTAAGGAGGGAGGGGTAAAATATACCCCTCCCTGCAATGCAAAATCTGTTTGCTACAATTGTTATGCATATTGTATTCTTATCATGCTTCCTTCTCAAACATGTTTCCTTCTTAACTCGTAAGTTAAAAAATAATTCATTTTTCTAATCTTTCAGAATTAACCCTCGCCCCCACTCCCCCAAAGAGAGCGGATCCGTCCCGGTTATGTCAATCACGTATCCAGGACTTGTGCTTATTTTTCCCACCAAGTTTCTTCCCGATTCCTCCACTCTAAGCGTTTTCAAAATTTTAGATCCCCCCTCAATTCCCCCCAATGTCACCGGATCCAGTCAGGATTAAAAATAAGAGCTCTGAGACACGATATCCTTCCAAATTTCATTGAAATCCGATCCCTCCTTCGTAAGTTACAAGTACCTATACTTTTTTATTTTTCAGAATTAACCCTAGCCCCCCCCCCAACTCCCCAAAACAGAGAAGATCCGTTCCGGTTATGTCAATTATGTATCTAGGACTTGTGCTTATTTTTCCCACCAAGTTTCATCCCGATCCCTCCACTCTTAGTGTTTTCCAAGTTTTAGGTTTCACCCTCCCAACTCCCAGCCCCCGTCACCAGATCCGGTCGGGATTTAAAATAAGAGCTCTAAGACACGATATCCTTCTAAACATCAAATTTCATTGAGATCCGATCACCCGTTCGTAAGCTGAAAATACCTCATTTTTTCTAATTTTTAAGAATTACTCCCCCCCCCCAACTACCCCAAAGAGAGCGAATCAGTTCCGATTATGTCAATCATGTATCTGGGACTTGCGCTTATTTTCCCCATCAAGTTTCATCCCGATCCCTCCACTCTAAGTGTTTTCCAAGATTTTAGGTTCCCCCCTCCAACTCCCCCCAACGTCATCAGATCCGGTCGGGATTTAAAATAAGAGCTCTGAGACACAATATCATTCCAAACATCAAATTTCATTAAGATCCAATTACCCGCTCATAAGTTAAAATACTTCATTTTTTCTATTTTTTGCGAATTAACCGGCCCCCCACTCCCCCCATATGGCCAAATCGGGAAAACGACTATTTCTAATTTAATCTGGTCCGGTCCCTGATGCGCTTGCCAAATTTCATCGTCCTAGCTTATCTGGAAGTGCCTAAAGTAGCAAAACCGGGATCGACAGACCGACAGAATTGGCGATTGCTATATGTCACTTGGTTAATACCAAGTGCCATAAAAACTTTATGTATATTTTTTCATTGTTTTTTTTTTAAATAATTCTAAAAAATCCTGCGCCCCCTTCATTAAAAGTCTTTTCCCCCATGAGAATTTTTTTCATGGAAAGATTCTCCCATGTAACTCCCCCCCCACCTCAACTCTCCCTCCCAAACCAAAAAAAAAACTGAAAACGTCCGTACACTTCCCAGTAACCATTACTATATGTAAACACAGGTCAAATTTTGTAACTTGCAACCCCTCCCACGGGGATTGCATGGGGGTAAGTCGACCTCAAAGACATAGTTATGAGGTTTTTCGACTATGGTGAATAAAATGGCTATCTCACAATTTTGATCCGGTGACTTTGGGGAAAAAAATGAGCGTGGTAGGGGCCCTAGGTGCCCTCCATTTTTTTGGTCACTTAAAAAAGGCACTAGAGCGTTTAATTTCCGTTAGAATGAGACCTCTCGTGACATTCTAGGACCACTGGGTCGATACGATCACTCCTGGAAAAAAAGCAAAAAAACAAATTAACACGCATCTGTGACTTGTCCTCTGGCAAAAAAAAAAAAAATGCAAAAATTCCACATTTTAGAGATAGGAGCTTGAAACTTCTACAATAAGGTTCTCTGATACGCTGAATCTGATGGTGTGACTTTCGTTAAGATTGTATCGCTTTTAGGGGGTGTTTCTCCCAAATTTTCTAAAATGAGGTAAATTTTCTCAGGCTCGTAACTTTTGATAGGTAAGACTAATCTTGATGAAAGTTATATATTTAAAATCAGCATTACAATGCGATTTTTTTCATGTAGCTATTGGTATCAAAATTCCATTTTTCAGTTTCGGTTACTGTTGAGCCGAGTCACTCCTTATTACATTTCGTTACCACGAACTGTTTGAAAATTCAAACATAAACGGTCTGTTGTTCGCCAAATTTCCAGATGCTGATTTTTATGAAGACAAAGAAGGATTGATGATACTACTTTGAACTCAAAGGGATCAAAAGACTGCATTTTAGTCCACATACCCTCATACAAATTCTGGCACTGGAACAAAAGACTACTGAATCTTCAAATGAAAGGTCTACTTTCTTAATTTGTTTAGTGACATTTTTTAAAGCTGAATTTTCTTTACCACGTTTATTTTCTTCAATATGGTACCCGATACTGCCAAAACCACATAGCTGTATGTGGGGGTTTTCTCCCTTCAGAATCGAATTTCTGATAGTTCCCAATTTTTAACTTAATCAATTCAAATAAATCTAATAATCCCTGTCCTAGGTACTTTAATATAATTTTTAAGTTAGGACACAAGACTTTATTTTTCTCATGTTTGTGCATGAGAGAGGAAAATCATTCAGACTAATCTTAAAGAGACCCCTCTGACTGCTTGATATCAGGAGATTGAAAAAACAAAGCCAAATCAAATATCACATATTAAAATGTTCAAAGTAACTTGCACAGAGAACAAAAAGTGAACTTTCTTTTTGGGCAAAAGAATTAAAGCATAACATTCTTTATAATGAATTTCGAATCTAAGCTTTTTACGATGAATTTGAAAATACTGATGAATTTGAAAATAAGCGTTTTAGTCACCTACGGTTTTGCCAGCCATAACTGCAACAAATATTTTTAGTGAATTAATCTTGAACCTTGAATATTGCTAGACACCATTGTCTTGGAAAAACACAGAGGTTGCCATCCGAAAGAATTTTCACATTACAACTGACCGATTTAAGGTAAACGTTAATAAAACCAGAATCATGACCAACTTTTAAGATGTCCAGAAAAAGATCATTTTTTCCCAAAAAAGCCCATTAAAAACTCGTTGACATTAGGAGATTAGGTACATCGGAAGAATACTTATGGTCATGGCTCCACCGATAAAAAGCTTTAGGAGGCAAAGGAAATGTGATTTTAAAGACGAAATCCAGTTATGATGCAATTGTCTGCTCTGAACTTCAATATGGATGTGATATGCGACCTCCAAAAGCTATGGATGTCCATACCCTCAGTGTATTAAATCAATCCCATCTGACAAAACTCCTCAGCGTCAATCATAAAGAAGGTGTCAGAAATGTTGAGTGTTGACAATGCTCCTACCGAAGTTGGCACTCAACTTTCCGTCAAACCATAGCACTAGGGATAGTTGTTTGCGTCCTGAAAAAAGCACAGGTAAAACAGCCAATACAGCTAGTTGAAACGTCTTCGTACTCTTCTAAATCGAGAATAGAGCTCCCAGTTCTGCATCTATAGAAAAAGGTCTGCACATTATGATCTGAAGGAGGAGGCATTCAACTGGAAGACTTTGTGTTACTTCGTATCACCATTTACGGACAACTTTTCCATTGAAGGGCAAAAAAGTTGTGCACAAATAATTCTTTTTCTACTTTCATTGCAAAAAGTGTTAGCTAACATTGTTACTTCAGAATTGGACAGCAGAAAAACACCTAATACCCCTTAAAGGCAGCTGTAGAATCAGGGCACAGCGAACACGTGACTTCGACCCGAACATTAGTAAAACAGTATTCATTCTTAACTGAAAATACAGCACTATTCTTTCCTTTTCCTTTTCCTTCTCCACTTTTCCTCTTTAGTTGCATATATCATTAATTTACTACTAAACAATAGCTGTCACAAAGCTTTACAACATAAATTTGAAATCAAGATTTTTTTTTTTGGCTTCTGATTGAACAGAAATGCAGTTGCAAATGCAAAAATAGAAATACACTAAGAAATGCAGTGGAATAAAAAAAGACTGATGTAAGATCACGACACATAATAGACACTTTTCCGAGGGTGTGCATAATATAAACTGGTGGGTGAAATGTGGCACAATGACTTCACTTTGACGAACCCTGCATTAGACGATTTAGATATATTACCTTATGATATCAGAGCCTTTGATTTTTAGATATAATATAAAACTCTTAATTCTAGGAAGAAAACGGTAATCATAGAAGTTATAAGAAAAGAGAATCTTACCTAAGGCCCCTTTAGCTGCTTTTGCTGCAAGTTCTTTCATTGCCTTTTGTTCTTCTTGCTGCTTCTTCTTGAAAGCCAAGTCTTGCTGCAAGGAAAAACATATATAATAGCCTACAGTAAAGACTCCAGAATGCAGGAAACACTTCAAATAAATGAAAAGTTATGAATTCTTCAAATACTAGACTTCTTTAATACCGAACTTCTGAGAGGAAATGAAATTAGGTTTATTTTCTAAAAAAAAGGAGCTTTAAAGAAGGCCAAGGGAATTTCAACACATACAGGATAGAAAAAGAAACACAGGTTAAAACGAAAAAAAAAACAAAAACAAACAACACGCTACACAAAGGAATTACTGCATCTTTCATTTGTAAAAGTGAGATTTTCCTGAAGTAAAAGTTAATTGATGTCCTTTTAGTTAGTCTTGTATAATATCTAGTTTTTAACTTGTCTTTATCACAGTAGAAGAATGTTTACATTCTTACAGGGGAATAATATACAAACAAAACCATGTGCACTGACGAAAAATTCAGATTGGAAATTGCCTCAATTTGCGAGCCACAGACATTATTCCTATATTCCGTGATTTTTCCCATATTGCATAGACCTGGAGTGTACATTAAAATTATGATTTACCCGAATATATAAATCTTATTGCTGTGTTTAAACACTATTCTTTTCAATTCCCCAAGGAATTGAAATATTCCCCAATTATCATATAAGCGTTGCCATACCACAATTTCAGAAAATATTTTTGGATGGAACCGAGAAACATTTTTCGGGCAGTCCGAAAGTGAAAAAGAACAGGAATGCTTCTTAGATCCCCTTCCCAGTCATCAACTTCTGTGAAGCATACAGTAAAAACCAAACGGCTGAAAAAGAAAAAGAACAACCCAAGCAACTAAGAATAAAAAATTTAAGATCGTATCTCAGCCTACAACACCAAAACAAAGACCAAGATGTTCACCAAACTCACAGCCAAATGTTGAAGAAAACATAACAACAACAGATCCTATTTCAATCTTGATAAGGGAAACTAATGGAGAACCATTTAAACAAGAAGATATTCTAAATTTGAGGAGATTAATATTTTCAGCTGCAAATGCTAATTCCGATCTGTGTCTCCTTAGGTTAGGTATGGCTGAAATTTATTTTCACAATGAAAATCTTGCAAACATTTTGATTCAAAAATCTAACACGTTATCCTTTGCAGGTACTCCAGTCAAAAGTAAAATCATAATAAAAACGGCCGATGTATGGACTTGACCTCAATCTTTCTAATGAAGAAATGCGTCATGACAGCTAGTAGAACCAGCAAATGTAACTAGACTTAGACAAAAGAAGGACGGTGATCTAGTGGACAGTAAATCTGTTCTGATAAGCAGCCGAAATGAGATAAAATTTGTTTTTGCATCTGTACGGCCAAAAAGTTTGGTACAAAAGCTACAAACAAAAACTGTTCCAGTGCACTATTTGTCTGATGCATGACTATACCAAATATATCTGCAAGCAAACGATTCCTGAATGTCCACAATGTGGAGGAATGGGTCACAATCAAGATGCTTGCACAGCACGAGAACCATACCGCAAGAATTGTAAAATATACGGACACTCTTACCTGCAAAGCAAATTTGTCTTTCGTATCAGAAAAAGGCTGTTATAGTAAGCTTGTCAGACCAAATGAGACTCCCGTACTCTGTGGTAACAACAAGAATTCCCAATTCAGACTTCGCTCAAAGACTGACAACGACACCAGATCGCTCCACATCCCCCCCGAAAGATAGTGTGAGTCAACCTCACAATAGACATTTGGAAAGCAGCAGAGCCCCTCGCCAAACACAGCAAATATATGACATTACATCTCTACCATCAACACAAAAAAGAAACACAGTCTCCTCAGCACAGACTACAGGCAGCCTCAGAATCAAGAGAGTTGGAAAAAAATTGCAACATATTTAACAGTTAACCATTTAATTCAATCCAGTGAAGAAACCCAGCAAGTGAAGGCAATTATAACTAGGAAAGCTATCACAACACTTCTTGTCCCAACCATTTCGCTTTCTGCAACTGTTGAATTTCAGCTCCTGAAAAGTGCCATAGCCATTCCCATATCGTCCCAAAAAGGTATACGGAAGAGGCTGATGGAAAAGATTTAGCAGACCTAAAGAAAGTTAGCAAAGGGAAAAAAGCACCTCGCACCCAAACAAGTCAAAAATAGCAAGTAGATAAAGAAAGGGAAGACGATCTCCTCTCCTTTGCAAGCGACAGTGATACAATTGGTATGGCAAATCTAGAAGGAAATGATGGACCTTAAAACCTTGAGAATCCTCCAATGGAAGGTCGATTTCCTTAAATTCAACTAAGCTTCTAGATTTAACAAATTGGCTAATCAAATATAATGCCGATATTGTATGTCTAGAAGAAACAAATCTACAAGAGCTAAAAAAAATTATATTCCCTGGTTTTAAAATATATGAAAAAAATAGGTCTTCCGACCGCAAAGGTGGAGGTGTCACTTTACTTGTTAAAAAAAAATGAATCCCACATTGCAGAGCCAATCAAACCATATGATCACGATTTGTAGTGGTTGGGGTCATTCTTCACCTAAAAAAATAGTGACCAACCTAAAATATGTTTCATTTACAATCCCAATGCAAGAAATCCAATTTTTAATGTTTTATGCGAACAGCTAACTGGGCAAAAAACGATTAGGTTATATGTGGTGATTTGAATGTCCAGAGTCCCCGGTGGAACTATGTAAATCAGTCAAACACTGCAGGCAAGTGTATTGAAAAAGTAATTCCAGAGGTCTCAGATGCTTCAGTCCTTACACCATTTCATCTAAACACCTGTTATAATATAAGGAACAGAAGCTTTTCAATAGTTAACCTACAGATAGGATCAGCATATCTAAATCCACATAAAACACCTACAGACAGACCATTCTGCAATTCTGACCACAATAAATGACATGAGCTGTGAAACTGTGCAGCCTATCTTTAGATTTAATTATAAGAAAGTTGACTGGCAAACGTTCAAACATATGTTAATTAATATAAGTTAAGAAGCGGTTCTTAAAGCTCCAGAGGTAGAACAAAAAGCCGAAATCCTAACACGTGTCCTAAAAAAAGCTGCTTTAGACTCCATTCCAAGATCTTCAAACCAGTCTACACCACGCCAATCTAAAAAGACAAACGAAGTATGGTGGAATGGTGATTGCAAAAAGGCCGTCGATGAAAAACGCAAACTTAGGAACAGGTTCCAGAAATTTCCAAGCAGGAGATCAGAGAAAAGCTTGGTTCTCTATCTAAGATTGGCATATCAGTGGCATTCCAGCCTATTCTTGCCACAGAGACTGCAAAGTCTATCAACCCACAGCTTACTCAAAATTATTCAATCGCACCAAGAGATGCAACTAGAAACCGCTATCCTTATAGGAAGCTTCCTCCTGCTCTGGTTCCAATTTTCAAAGAGCCTGAAATAAATCGGGCCTACTTTAAAATAACAAACTTAGTAGTAATACTGAGACAAGAAGAATACAGATGGAAGCAACACAGTGGTCGAAATTGTAGGCTTTGCAACTTGACTGAAGAAACTTGGCAACACCTTCTCTTTGAATGCACTGCAAGTTCTATTAGATTTATAAACTGCATACTCTATCTCAAAATTTTGAACTTCCACTAGGTATTAACCTGATTGTGGATGTTTCTTTACCAGTTTCCGTTGAAGAGAAGTCTTACAGAGAGGCAATGTGTGTGTTGATAAATTTAGATGTGCTTTGTGAGTCTTCTCTTTGTATACTTGTGCAGAACAGAGCTTGCAGGAAGCAGGAAGGAAGAGTCGTATCGGTACCAGTCGGCCTTTAGGCCTTAAACTGCTGGGGACGGGCAGCTTGCTTTCCACCAGTCAATCAAAAATTGTATATGCATTTAACTGTAACTGAAGTTATATTATGTTGTTTGTTTTTTTAATTGCTTTATGGCTGTGATTTTGTGAATATAAAGAAATGTAGTTAGAACCCGAAAGGAGCCCGTTTAGGGTTTTAGATGCTTTTTTGAGAAGAAGAATGTAACAATAAGAGTTGGAATGTAGGAATTTCTGTCTGAGGTCAATGGCAATTTTATATCGTCTCATTTTCGATGAATTTAAATGAAACTGATTTAAACCATCCTCATAAACAGTGAAAGAAGAACCCAGCCTGATTTGCAAAAGTTTTTTTTATTCAAGAACATCTTAAATTGAGTATAATTAAGTTATACTAATTAATTTTGACAAAAAAATTTCTTGTGAAATTTATCACGATTTATCAGCAGCCATCCCAACTAATCGTGCACCAAACCATGTTGTGGACCACATTGTGGTGTTTTTTTGTGGATTGTGAAGTCCTCGCTTTGCAAGAGTGCAGACAGTCTGGTATTATAATATCATTTTTGCTAGTATTAAAGCTTATTCCAGTAGGCAATGCACAGGACATGACCCAAATAAGTCCCCCAGACCTTACCCCAAGTACTACCGAAAACATTCAACCTCTTAGCTGGTCAAGCTCAATTTCTCAAACGGGTCAATGACCAATACAATGGTGTAGGTGGGGGTATTTGTCACTATCCATGATAAAAATGAAATAGAACTTCAAGAGGTCCTACCAAGGAGCTCCAAGAAAAGAAAAAACCTCCCCAACCAGAAATAATTCTCCTCCCCATGATCCAACTCTTTTTTCACAAAACCTTGGAATATACTTAAAAATTTCTCCTGAAACCCCCTTTGAGATAATAAGATAGCTCTATTAAAGGTTGCCACCTTCTAATTGTTAAAATCAATGTTCTCTTTAAACATTAACATTGATGGATCTATATTACTATATTACTAATATAGATCTATATGGATCTATATTACTATATTCAAAATCTCTTCTTAACATCCCAATAAAATCTGTTCTCTGGATCCCAGCTCAACTAGTGGTGTACAACATCCCTCCAGAAATACCTATTCAGGACCTAAAGGAAGACCTCTCTGACAGAAGACAATCCCAGTTGATGATATCACCCAACTGGGTAAACCAGATGACAATGGCAAAAGTCAAGCAATTCTTTCTTATTCAAAATCAGAGAAGAAAAAAAATATCCCGGACCAGATATACTCTTTAGACGTACTCTTTGGACAAATGAAACCCCACAAGCCCTACAAGCCAAAACTCATCCAGTGCCAAAAATTTTTAAAACTAGGACACACAAAAAACAAATGGAGTTAAATATTACAAGCATGTAATAACTGTAAAAGCTCCCACCCCATTGGAATGACAAATTGTAAAAATGATCAGCCAAAACGTATAAACTGCAAAGACCCCATGATTCTACCAATAAAACTTTATGCCCTCCATATAAATAACTAGCACTATCACTCCAAATAACAACAGAAAAAGCCATACCTTACCCATTTGCATCAATGGAAGCAAATGCAGCTCAATCAAACCAGACCAAACAATCCATAAAACCACCCAACACTTTCACTGACAGAACACCCAATCTACCCAAAGCATCAAGCCCCCCCCCCAAAGAATCCTTCCTCAAAATACCCCAGCTCACATTCCTATCATAGAGAATCACCAAGGACGAGCCAACTAGCCTCTGCAACTAACGATAGAAGATTAGTCTGGCCACCCCTCCCAAGCAGAAACGAATCAGAAGCATTACCACGAATCAATCCCCTAATCAACAAAAAGATGAAAATCCAAACGAACTAACGCATAATATATGCCTCTTTATGCTAAACTCTATTGCAGTCCAGGCTATGAACCTACAACAGCCACAGAGAGCAAAAATCATAAATGAATTGGCAAACTTGTACCTACCTAATCACATGCTTATCCAAGCAAAAAAAAAAAAAAATCTTGCTCTACTCATAGCAAAGCTAAACATTGATACACAGCAATATGAAAACTAAAACAACAAAGCAGCATATCTCAATACTTCAGTGGGATGTAAGATCACTTTCAGAAAATAAGTTAAATGAACATGATATCTTTTATGAATAAGAATTCCATTGATATCGGCTGCCTTCATGAGACTCATTTGACTAAAAACCAACAAAGTCTCCAGGATACACTATCCTGGGAAAGGAAAATTTTTCAGAAAGAAAAGGAGGTGGTATGCTTTAATGATAGATAATAACATTAAATTTTGTGGTAATAATTTTCCAGATTTTCAAAATGATGTTGATGCAATTGGAATCAATGTTTGGCTAAATAATACCAAAACTTACATATTAAGTTCTTATAACCCCAGTGGCCAGACTACAGATGCCATGGACTTCTTCAGTTATATAATTAATTGTAATTTGTTAAAAAACCTGATTATACGAAGGGATTTTAATGCCCACAGCCTTCTGTGGGGAGATAAGCCAGCAAAAAAAGCTGGTAAGCTTATTGAAAGTTAGATATCAAATAATACTGAATTAGTAGTTGCTACCCCTCCAAATCTAAATACATATTTTAACCCCAGAAGTGGCAAATTCTCAACAATTGACCTACTAATTGTGTCAATAAATATTTTGGACAAAATGTATATAAAGAAAATTGATAACCTTTGCTCTGACGATTTCACCATAGTTTCCTCGTTAAAATGAACCAGCTAAAATTCTGCCACATAACCCTAAATATATCAAGAATAAAGCAAATTGTACTATGTTTAAAAATAAGTTTAATGACAAAATTTAAGACTCAACCAGGAATCACATACCTCACTTGTAACAGCTGACACACATACTGAAGTTATGATACTTATATATCATGCTATCCCCAAAACAACACCCAGGAAAACAATCCCTAAACGCATTCCTAAAGCATGGTGGACAAAAGAATGCCAAATTAACTGGAGAACAAAAAACGCAGCTAGGAGAACATACCTAAAAAAACATCTCCGGCTACATATTTAAGTAATTTACAAGCAGAAGCTAATCTCAAGAAAACAATAATAAATGCTAAATACAATTGCTGGAATAATTTTGCAAATAGTCTTTCCAGAGGAACATGTAAGCCAATTATACATAAACTTATAAGTAAATTCTGTGGAAAGAAAAACATCCCCCAAGCAACTCCAGTATGAACTATATGGTAATATCCATTATGGCAATTATATTGAAAAGGCAAAATTATTTGCAACCATTTTCTAAAAAAAGCGAAAATCAAATAATAAAAGTATACCACTCAAATCTTGATAAATCCAATTTACCGGCCACGCCTAGGATCAGAGTATATAAACCGTCCATTCTCAATACATGAACTGAACAATGCAATACAACATATTAGGGCCAATGCTACAAGTAACTATGATAATATACACCCTACATGGATAAAGAATCTTGCCCCTTTGTACAAACAGGAACCCCTTAAACTGCTATAACCAAGCATGGGCCACATCCACATTCCCCAATGTTTGGAAATGTTCATTTTTTCAACCAATTTTAAAGAAAAATAAACCTAAATATGACCTTGAGTCATACAGACCTATAATGATTACTCCTGTGCAGGAAAAAGTAATGGAGAAAATGATTTACCATATTACTATCGGCTGCTATGGTTTGTTGAGAAGAATAATATGATACCTGATACTCAAACTGGCTTAAGGAAACACCAATCCTCAACAGATGATTTTATATTACTGAAAAATGCAATAAATGAATCAATATCTAAAAATAATGTCCTAATTGCTGTATTCCTAGACTTTGAAGAGGCATATGACAATGTTAACCACCACACTCTAAGTTAAACTTGCAAATCTTGGATTACCTTCCAACATTGTATCCTTTATAAAAATCTTTCGTAGAAAATCGAAGTTTTTTTCCATTGTTTCTGTAGGTTCAGCATCCTCACCCAAACTACAATCATAAAGGTCTTTCACAGGGCGCAGTCCTGAGCTACCTCCTCTTCTCCCTATTTCTCTGAGGAATGAACCTCCCACACACCAATTGAAGATCTGGTACTATGGGCAGCTGGCAACACCTTTGAGATTGCACATTCAAAGCTGCGAAAATCACTTTTCCAATTTGAAAAAGTTTTCTCAAAATTCCGATTTACCTATTGCACCCATCAAGTCGAAAATCATCCAATTCCACCACAAGTGAAATAATCTTAATGCAAGGCTAACTCTAATTGGAATAATTATTCCAGAGGACAATCAAATCAAGTACCTAGGCCTCATGCTTGACCAAAAATTTAATTTCCACCTTCACATCACAAACACAATACAAAAAAGCTATAGAAAAATAAGAATATTAAAAAGACTACTAGCCACACCTTGGGACTGTAATGAGAACATATAACTCCAATTTTATAAATCTCATATAAGACCCCCTATTGATTATGGCATCATCGTTTATGGTGCTTGTGCAAAGACTAATATGCGAAAAATTGAAACAACACAAAATGATATAATCCATCTCATATTTGGTCTTAGGAAACCAACAAACACTAAGTTTCTATTTACAGAGAGTAGAATATCAACAATAAACGAAAGAAGAAGATTTCTTTTAATTAATTATCTTACAAAAATTGAAGCCAATAGGTCTCATACCCTGCATAACTGGTTAAGAAATCCATCCATGTTTAGAGGCAATGCAAATGAATATGCCAATACCCAGAAGAAATTCCCAGTGCCAGTAAAATCTATTGCACCCACATTCCCCCCCCCCAATGGAGTTGGTCAATCCCCATAATAATTACTGATTGTCAAAGTGGATTAAAGAACCTATTCCCCCCCATTGTTTTTATACAGAAAAAATTTGCCGAGCTCAATGCAATAACATATAAAAACCATTTCCAAATTTTTGCTGATGGGTCTAAAATGAACGAGAAAGTGGCAAGCGGAGCGTTTATTCCATCCCATAATATCGCTTTGGGCGAGAGATTACATGATAACGCGTCTGTAATGTCTGCTGAGGTAAAGGCCATAATAATGGCTTTAGAGTTCCTCATGGTTAATGAATTTATGATTGTTAATTTAAAAATGTTAAATTTTACTCTGACTCTATCAAGCCTAGAGCTGCTTTCTTCAGCTCCTCAGTATAAAATGGATATTGACACATTTCATTGTCTTAAGATTATTGATAATCTCGCTTCAAAAGGTATAAGAACTTATCTCCAGTATATTTCAAGCCAATCGGTTATAATTGGTAACAATAAGGCAGATGAAATTGCAAAAAATGCTTTAAATACTGACCAGCCAAGTGGGAGATCAATTAGAGACATTTATCGCTGGAGACTACCAGAGGTACTGTTAAATAAGTACAATCCAATACTATCACCCTTCTCCAATAAGCACCTTTCCAAGATTTGTCATAGAATTCGGTCTGGCACAAATGGGATAAATTTTTAGGCGTTTTCATATCAGTTTCCTAATTCAAGCGGCGAAGTTCACTCCCCCCCCCCTTTGCAGGTCTTGTAATCTTAAAAATGAAACAATTGACCATTGCCTATTTGAATGTAATATGCTGACATCTGCACAGTATAACCTGCAATGTAAATTGTTAGAATGCTTCAAACACCACAAAATCCCACTGTCAGCCATTAGTCTTGCTGACCATAACTGCACACAGAACGCAGAACTCAATATATATTCTCTTATAATCCAACTCCTAGCATCAAAAGATTTACTGCAAGAATTCTGAGCAGATTCAAGATAAATAAGAACAAACCAACTCCGTAGCTCTTTCCATCTCACAGAGTGAGTCAAAAGGAAAAGGCTTAAATAGTCTCGACTGAAAAGCCCACAACTGCTGAAAAAGAAGAAGTTGTTTTTACACATTTAATTTTTATAATGATATAATAATTTATATTGTTATATAATACAATATAGTATTTTATATTATTTTTCAATTATCAATTCAATGTAGAGGTATGGGCAGCATGCAGGATAAGCTTATTCAAGTTGGGTCAACCATATGAAAAACAAATAGTCTACATGCTAATATTGCGTATCTTAAATCTTTAAACTGAGAAAAAGATTTTAGAATTTTTCCTCCTTTGTATAATTTTTGAAGCTCTTTTTTATGTCAATAGTTCTAGATGCCCAATCCTTAATGAGACAAGAAGACCATAAAGGACAAACATATTGAAATAAGGGATTAACCATAACGTAAATAAATAGTTGATACACTACTGTATATAATTCTTCAATAGATACGGGCCCTCCCAGAGTTCAACTCGAAAGAAGAAATATAGCAGTTTTGTTTATTTACTATGTATTTTTTTTCTTGGTTCGTGGCTGTTCTGTCTTCTTTTCCTATGAATGTTATTCTTTTTATTAATCGTTCTTACTAAGCAGATTCAGGAAAGTTTCACATGACCTCAACCTCCCAAATGAATCACCTGTCACGAATATCCTTGGAGTAGATTGCATGCCAACAGGGAACAATCCAGCTCCACTTCGAGTTGTGTCCAATATATTTATACCAAATAGTTGTAGTTATACACACAAAAGAAATATTTTACCTTGCTCCAGCAGTCAAAAGGACCGTAATGACAGTGAAACCAATCTAGGTCGTTACCACAGGGTGCCACAATTTACGGGTCACCAAGTCTACAGAAAACTGTCAAAAATTTTTGTTTGGAAGCATAGACGCCTTTGGTTTTAAATCATCCATCGATGCAAAAAACTGACTATTTCTTTTTAAGTAAAAACTTTAAATAAGTATACAGCACTACACAAAAAACTCATTCAAAATTCCTTTTAGCAAACATTTCAACAAATGCATGCATCAAAATATTGAAATATTGAATAAATTGGCCCATAATAAATTGAATATTGAAATAAATAAATTTGTTAATCAAGTTTAATGTCAACAATGGTTTCAATTAACCATAGATTTTAGGGAATTATAAAGAGATTAATAAAAAGAGTAATTATTTAGGGATTATAAAGTATGGACAGCAAAAAAAATTTGCCCTAGGTTAAGTCAAATCCAGCTAATTCTCTCCGAAATCTACCAAATGCAGCTAGTCAAATTCTACTCTTAAATTACAGTCAAGTAAAACAAATACAGCTAAATCAGATTACTTCAATTCAATCCAAGAAATGGAAAAAATCCAAACTGCATCTGATTTCATAAAAAAAAGTCTGTATTGGCAAGTTTTTTGCCCTTTCAACTTAATCCCATAATATTAATGGATTTGAGATAATATTACCAGTCTATATAAGGATACGTCTATATAAGTTGTAAGCTTACAAGAGTAGTCATCTGCAAACTTAATATTACAAAGTGCCAAGTTATTCAAAGAGATATTGGATTCAAACACATGTTTAGTATTTCCAGCAGGGACAGCTATTCCATCATGCTCTCCAATCACACTTGTCAACCTTTTCTGATGTAACATCTTAAAAAAAAAAAAAAAAAAAACAAGAGCCAAGAGCTCATATGGCACTTGTGAAGAGGTCGGAAGAGCCAAGACTTCTTCCCACCAAGTTTCATTACGATTTCTTCACTCTAAGCGTTTTCCGAGATTTCCAGTTTCCATCTCCAGCCCCCCCCCCATATCACCGGACCCGGTCAGGATTTAAGATAAAAGCTATGAGACACGAGGCCCTTCTAAATAAAAAATTTCATGAAGATCTGATCAGGCGTCCATAAGTTAAAAATACCTCATTTTTTCTAATTTTCATTACCCCCCCCCAACCTCCCCAAAGAGAGTGGATCCGGTCCGGTTATGTCAATAACATATCTAAGACATTTTCTTATTCTTCCCACCAAGTTTCATCCTGATCTCTCCACTCTAAGCGTTTTCCAAGATTTTAGTTCCTCCCCACAACTCCCCCAATGTCACCGGATCCAGTCTGGATTTAAAACAAGAGGTCTGAATTACGAGTTCCTTCTAAATATCAAATTTCATTAAGATCTAATCACTCGTTTGTAAGTTGAAAATACCTCATTTTTTTATTTTTTCTGAATTAGCCATCCCCCCACTCCCGCCCATATGGTCGAATTGGGGAAGAGACTGTTTTTTATTTATTATCTTCTGGTCCCTGATACGCCTGCCAAATTTCATCTGGGGTGCCCAAATTCAGCTGGTCTCTAATATGCCTACCAAATTTCATCTGGAAGTGCCCGAACTAGCAAAACCAGTACAGACAGACCAACAGAAATTTGCGATTGCTATATGTCACTTGGTATCTAAGTGCCATAATTAGAGATGAACAGCTTTCAGATCTTACTTGGGAGCTTATGTTTGCTTTGGGATCTAAAGCCTGTACTTAATGACACATTTTTTTCGAGGGGGGGGGCTAGGGGATGGTTTAAAATAGAACTGTAGGAAGAAAAGTAGGCAAATATATATGTTTTACTACAACAAAAATATGTACTTTACGCATTTTCCTAGTCCTCCAGGGGAGGGAGAGATAGTTTTCCCGTTGTCCCACCTTCTAGGCCACCTTGCATGCACTGCCCAGCTAAAGAAGAATGCCACAAGGTAAAATTCCATCTTTTGAGGTAGTGAATACTTTTCTTACACATTGCATGACGCTAAAGCAAATGAGTACTTATCTGTTATAACCACCACGCTCAAGGTCTTGGTCTGACAAAACTGGTTTCTTTCAGATTAGGGAAAGAGTGTAAATGCACTAAAATGTATTCTAATTAAAAATTTTAGTTGGTATTTTGGTTAGGTAAGAAACCATTTAATATAGTGTGTTCTGGGGGGCCTGATTTCCATAATTCTCTGTTGTAGTTTCTATAATTTTTTGCTAAAGTATTTATTTTTATAATACTAAGGTAAATTTCAATAGAATCAACCAAACTTAACTTCTTAAGTGTTGTGGCTATAGCGGATAAGTGCCAGAAAATGTACTATATAAAGCAGTCACATCAGCAATCATTATTGAGACATTAAAGCTAAAAAAAAATCCTCTTTAAGCATAGTCAAATCAAAAACAAAGCTACGCAAAAACAAAGCTTAACTTCAAAACAAGGGCTGAGAAAGGATTCGTTTTCAATGCACCGCAGTGAAAACCCACGTTAAATAATGTAGAGGCAGTGAAAATTGTGTAAATATATTTGTTGTATCAAAACCACTAAAAATAATAATTACTACAAATTACCTCGTCCAATTCCTTAGACTCCTTTTTGGGTTGCTTTAAAGGTTTCTTTTTTCCACCTAGAAAAACAAAATGAATGAAATGCAATCACATAAAACTTCAATAAAAATTGTTGGCCCTTACATAGAATGGAAAGACACAGTAGAATAAAAAAGACAAAACAAAAGTTGAACACCTGAATAAAGCAATCAAAATTAGCACAAATGGCCACCTAAGATACAGGGACTCAACCAGTTAGGAAGTTCTGGCTGCCAATTTGAGAAAAGACGCAATAATATTATTATAATTGAAATAAAGCATTATTATAATTGAAATAAAGCATCATTTGATACTATTTCGGTTGTTGAGCTATTAGTGCTATTCAGGTATGTTGATTTTCTTTTTGGTTCTATCAAAACTATTAAATACATCTGCTAGGGTCTCTCAGAGGAGAATTCCCATTTACCCTCTATGTGTGTACAAAAGTTTGACAAGAACAACATCTTGAAGATCTCAAGATGGAGTTTGCCACCACTAGTCAGTTGACCCAAACACTTTCCCAATTGAGAACTGACATTAAATTTGACATTTCTGCTCAGGATTTGCCAGTAGGATATCAGACATTAAAAATTCACTACAATCAGCGAGCTCTGTTTCAATTGTTCAGGACCTAGTGGCTTCTCAATTGTCTCAACTTCCTGTAGCCCAATTAACTGAAACTGATGTTGTCAGATAGCATATTCAGAGCAACAGCATTTTGGAACACATTTGAATATTGTTGCATATGCAATCCCCACCCAGACTAGTGATGCAGTTTTCCTGCATAATTATTTATTGCACACTTATGGAGTTGACATTGGTACCCCCCCCCCAGCCAAAGGAAAAATACTTTTAAATAGCCACAAACCTTCTGGTAGCTGCCTCTCCTCTCCTTTTCTCTGTGCCATCAACTAAATTTAGAAAGCAAATAATAAAGAAATCCTTTGAAACAAAAGGATCAATCAGTTTCTATGATGATTATACAAAGAAAGATTGAATAAAGCACAGAGCCCTAGTTGAGGAGGATGCAGAAAAGCTAATGGAGAGGCGGATTTTATAATTTGTAAGGGTACTATAATTAAAAAAAACTTGCCAGTTAGAGCATCCCCCTGACCCCTCCAATGTCCCACTGATGTCTCTGCCTTGTTCTACCTCTGTTAATTGTTTAAATGTTTATGAACTTGCATCACCAAATTTTGTCTCAACTGACTAGTAGTGTTCATAATAATGTTTCTCTGTCTGATGCTGACATTTCTCTTGTTTCTTCTGTAAAAACTTGCTCAACAGCTGTTTCTTTGTTGTTTCATAGTGCTGTATCCAACAACTTTACCAGTCTTTTAGTTCCTCCTTACTCTGGTCCTGCACACTTTCAGATTCCTACCTCAAAAAGAATGAGGCTCCTTAGCTCCAATGTGGATAAGCTTTCTGAACTTTTCTTTCATATGATATCAGAAGAAGTGGAAATTGCAGCAATTACAGAAGTTTCACCAAAAACACCTTGTTTTATCTAATGACGAAATAAAAATCAATGGTTACAAAGTCTTTTCTAATCTGAATTCCCTACTTTACCACAGAGGAGTGTGCTTATATATAAGAGATGGACTGAAGGTTAGTCTCATTCATTTTAATTCTCTGACTACTGATGGAAATGAGTAATTGTGGATAAAAATAAACAGTAAAATAATCTCAATTGTAGTACATGTCATTTGTAGAAGCCCTAGTGTTCCCTGTGTTTTAAACTCTGAATCTAATTTGGCTGCCATGTTATCTCATGTGATGTCCAATTGTGCTAGCTATGACCCCTTTTGAGGGAGTTTAACCTTCCTGAAATCCAATGGATTGATGGACCTGGTTTTGAAAATAGAATCTCTATTACATTTTTTTTCTGCCCTGTCTGATAATTCCCTCTGTTAAACAATATCACAATCAACTCGTTTCAGGGAAGGTCAAGTCTCTAACACTCTTGATTGTGTTATTCTCAGTGACCCTGAGCTTTTTATAAAGAATGTACAAACCGCACCTGTTGGTAACATCAACCATGTAGTAATTATTTCAGAGGTATGTCTGCCCACCAAACAACTTTCTTCTAAGCAACAGAAATATGTAAACTACAAACTAGTCTCTGAAAAACTTGCCAACCTCAACTGGAAAAAGCTTATTAATGAGTTGGTCCAATATAAAAACAGAAATTCTACATGTTGAAAAGTCTTGCACCAAAATTCTTCTGGCAAAAAGTTTACTTTTTTTAAAATCCAATATAAACAAGCTAATCAACAAAAAACAGAAAGCTTGGAATTGGTATATAAAAATTAAAACCACAGAAAATTAACCAGTTTTCAGATCTTTTTGCAATCAAACACCCAACCAAATAAAGGAGTTGAAGAGAAGGTTTGAAGAAAAACTGACTGAGGAAGTTAAGAATAACCCCAAATCTTTCTGGCATTATGCCACTCAAAAATGTAGTAGCAGACACACAATCCTAGATATCCTGTACAATAGTCAATCAGTTGCTGATCCTGAGCTGAAAGGTGAAATTTTCAACCAATATTTCTCATCTCTTTTTTCCTGCAATTCCAGTATGTTCATCTTTAACCTCCTTTATAAAATATATCACATAAGATGGAATGAATTCTGATTACTGATAAATTGGTTTTAAAGGAAATTACATTCCTCAAACCAAATCCTACATGAATGTTGTACAGTTTTGTGACAACCTCTTTCCCTGCTGTTCAAGTTATCATTAAATCCTTCCAGACTACCTCTGGATTGGAAAAATGCACATGTTAAGCCAATATCTAAAAAAAGGTAGAAAGTACCTTGCTGAAAATTATAAACCCATTAGCATTACATCAGTAGTTGTTAAGGTTCTTGAAAAAATACTCAGTTCAGCAGTTGTTAAACACATTGAAGCAAATAATGTTTTACACAGTTCACAACATGGCTTTCATTCATGAAGATCTGCTGAAACAAATCTCTTTGAACTATATAATCACATCACCAAGTTGCTTGATATGGGGGTGTCTGCTGATGTGATTCTGCTTGACTTTTTTAAACCTTTTGACAAAGTGTGCCACAAGCAACTTGCGATTAAATTACATACAGTCAAGCTTGAAGAGAAATCCCTGCTCTGGATCCTTGATTTTTTTTTTATTTGCAATCTCAATATGTTCTGTTATTTGATGATTCTGGTATTCTTAATTGTATTCTTTCTTCCTCTATGCATGTTCTGAGTAGAGTTCCTCAAGGAAGTTCTTTGGGTCCTATACAATTTAATATCTTCATCAATGAATCTCCTTCTATTATCAGCAGTAAATCAACTCTTCATGCAGAGGACCTGAAGCTTCATGGACTAGCTTTGTCCTGTGAAGATATTGCCCTCCTACCAAATAATCTTCAACTGCTGGGTCAATGGACTGTGGCCTGGCTTCTTGAACTCAAAGTTGCCAAGTGCTATATCATTCACTTAGGCAAACTGAATTCTTGCTGCTCTTATTTTTTTTAGTCCACCCCCTCTCCTCTGCAAATAATGACCAGGATCTTAGTGTCACTACTGACAATGAACTAAAATTCAGCACTCATGCTAAGAGGTCTGCTTATGTGGCATGTTCATCCATGAAACTGATTAAGGATACTATTTCCACTTGTTATCCTAAAGTCTTCAGTCTTCTATGTTAGGGACTTGTGCACCCTAGGCTTGAAGTTGGAATGTCTCTTGCCTCACCATATTTTAAAAAAGATATAAATGTTCTTGAAGGTGTGCCACTAAAGCGATGATATACAAGCTAAATCTCAATACTCTTGTTTACAGGAAAAATAAAGGGGATGTCATTTTAGCCTAGAAGCTATTGAGGGCTAATACTCTCTCAGCATTATTCCCTACTGTTGGTACTAACTCAAGAACTAGAGGTCATCACCTGAAACTTGTCAAGCAGTCTACAATATCAAGAGTCTGCACTCAATCATTTTCATTATGCATTGTCAACAGGTAGAACAAACTACCTAATAAAACAGTTGCTGCTGAATTAATTGATTTTTTCAAATAAAGGTTAGATGCTGAGTGGCCCTCTAGAGATTATAAGCTCAATTGGGATGCTACTGAGGATAGAATAGTGTCTGCTCACTAATGAACTTTGTATGTAACTTAAGACATTGTTCTGGAGTTATAGAAGGAGAATTCCTTAGACTGCTCCTAGCTACAATTTGAGGTAATAAACACAGGGGTGTCAGTTCAGGATAGGGGTAGATTTTCCTAGTCAAACTTCTCCCACCTAGATTTCCCAAGACACCTTGATCCCCACACCTAGTTTTTGGAAAACATGTGTTTTTGGTACTTTCACTGAAAAATCCCATTTTATTGATATTCTTATAAAAAAGATTATCCCCTTACCTTAGGTTTAAAGAAGATTAGCCCCTTCTCTTATTTTTAACAAAACTAACTGTTTTCTCCTTCCTTTAACTTTTGTGAATTAATACCACTGAGTAAACTCATTCAGATTTCATATACATACAGTATTCCCTGTGTATGTAATGTAATATTGGTATAACTATTTATTAAACATAAAGAGGAGAGTTGTGTTTAAACTGGGTAAAATAGGGACAGTTAAGAAATGCTAGAACAAAAAGAAAGACACTTATGTTGCTAATTTTGTTGTTGTATTTAGTCTTATTCATGTTTATGACAATTCACTCCCCTCTCCCTTTTGAATCTCATACAACCTTAGAATATATGAAAAATGAGAAAACAGTGGTAAAGTTCTAATCTTATAATATGCAGTAAGTATCAGCTAATCATATCTCTTTTCAGCCATGTTCCTGATTCATTTTTAATAATATTAATAATCCATCTCTATTTTTCTGGAATGCCTAAGAAAAGTGGTCTTTACCCTATACAAAAACTAAAACCCTAACATCTTGATATCAAAGTGGAATTGTAGAGAATTGTAGCCTATATATCAATGAACAGCCTAACTAAAAAACCAAGCTATGCATCCATACAATTAGGCTATTATTAAATCATCCAAGATTAAACACTTAGGTAAAATTCTAGTTAATTGACTTCTTGCTATCTTGGAAAGGGTTAAGGTTAGGAAAATGAAACTTTCAGGGATGGGTCTACAGGATAAAGTATGTCCCAGAAAGGTATTTTAAAGTACCCATCTCCATTCCTTCTCCCTCTAGAGGGCCTTGAAATTTGCCTACATGACAGGTCTATACCTATTGAAATTTTGAAAAAACAACATTTTACCTTAATTTTCAGTTACCAGTTACCCTTTCTCTGCCTTTAGTTCTAAAAATGCAATTCCTGTTATTAGAGTAGAATTTTGAGCCATATCAATGTTTTTTTTTCAAAATTTAGGAAATGTATTTGCATATCTTTAAAACCTTACAAAGTAGAATTGAGCAAAGTTATGAAGCTGAAAACAATTTTGTTGAACTTTGATTAAGCAGAAGATCTATTTTGCAAGGTTTCACTTTTATAACACACATATTTTTAAAGGTCATCAAATTTCAGGGCCCTCTAGAGGGAGGAGTCGAGGTAGTTGCTTCAAAATACCTTCCTGGGACATACTTTAGTCTGAAGATTCATCCCTAAAAGTTTTTTTCCTAACCTAAACCCTTTCTGAGATAGCAAGAAGTCAATTAACTAGAATTTTACTAAAATGTCATTTTTATAGCCTAGCTAAGTTATTCTGTAAATTTTCAGATTTTAAATCAAATTCTTGCTTTTCAACTGTTCACCTAGACAAGGTGGATAAAAGACAGGGTTACTACATGTATTGTATCAAGCTGTAGTACAATAAGGGTGGTCCAAAAACTTATCTTTATATTTCTGGAATGGTTAAGGAAGTGGTTTTTTAACCTAGTTTTTTAACTTATACATCACAGTCCAAAACTAGGCCTATAGTTAAGGATATAGGTTACCTTTTGGGGTCTAATGGAACTTAGGCTATTGCAGAAGAACTTATTGAATTTCAAAATAGCATGAGAAACTACATTAGATTACCCTTCCTTTCTCTCTAAATTCTATGAATATGCAAACAATTTAGGCCTAACCTATTAGGCTATAGGCTAAATCTGTTAATGCACAGCTTAGATTTCAGTGTAAGCCTAGAATTGGCAATTTTGAGAATGACACATGTTTTAGAAATAATTCTTACTTTATAGGATAATATGTCTGACAAATCTAGTTAGCCTATCACAATTAGACTGCAATTCAACTAGGTAGTTAGGCTAGTTCATCACTAAAGATTATAATTTGAACAAGATAGCTTAGATAAACTAATTAATAATCAAACAAGCATGAAATATACCATCTCTTGAAGACATTTTGATTCTGACAATAAATTATACCACTTCAAGATTGTTCTCGAAAGTTGTTGCGTTTATGCCCAATCGTTCTTCTGTTTCTTCTCAAAATTTTTGCGTGATGTCGACGAATTGTCTAAGGATGGTTCTTTTTGTGTTTTACAGATGTAACAGAAATCAAGTAAACGAATGGAAAGGCTCAAAAACTGTTTTTTTTAATTCACCCAGAGGATGCTAGACTTTTAGTCCGCTCATGCATTTGATATTTCCTTTACAAAAAGCAGCGTAAAACAGCATTAATTGGTTTCTGAGGCCTGTTAGCTGACTTTAATGCAAAAGATCCCAATTTTTTTTTCCAATTTTGGTGGAACCCTACAGCAGCGCTCTATAATATTCAGGAAATCAAACGATTCGTGGTAATGAATTGTAGTAAGGAGCGATCCGGCTCAATAGTAAACGATAGCCTAAAATACAGAATTTTGATGCTAATATATAGTTTGATTTGAAACTAATATATAGTTGGATACAGTTGCAGGAAAAGATATAGATGAAAATGAAAAAGTTTGTGATACCTTAGATGTGAAGGAAGATTTGTTTAGTGAGGAAGAATTAGCGACAGTACTAAAAGGATTAAAAAATAATAAGGCTCCAGGTGCTGATAGTATGATTAATAGTTTCTTAAGCTACTGAAGATTATGAACATGATTTTTGAAAAGGGGGAAGTACCCAATGATTTTAGGAAAACCTTAATTAAACCACTGTATAAGAAAGGTGACAAGAGTGAGTGTCGTAATTATCGAGGCATTAGTCTGGTCTCTGTAGGTAGCAAATTACTGAGTAATATGATACTTTTTAGACTGAGACATGCTGTAGACAAAGTTTTAAGGGAAGAACAAAGCGGTTTTAGAAAAGCTAGAGGATGTGTTGACCATGTTTTCACTCTTAGGTTAATAATTGAGAAGTCCCTCCGATATCAAACACCTTTGGTCCTTAGTTTTATCGATTATCAGCAAGCTTTCAATTCTGTTGATAGAACAGCGTTAACAAAGGTCTTATCGTTATATGGTATACCAGAAAAATACATTAAAGTGATTTGCGCTGTGTACGAGAATAATACTGCTGCGATTAAAGTAGGAAATGAGGTTAGCAACTGGTTTTGCATTAAATCAGGAGTTAAGCAGGGTTGTGTTCTATCCCCCTTTGTATGGATCATTTTGATGGACTTCGTCTTAAATAGCATAGGAAAGGCAATTGGAGACCATGGAATCAAATGGGGAGGAAGAACGCTTCTAGACTTAGATTATGCTGATGATTTAAGCATATTAGATGAAAGTGTGAGCAAAATGAATGAATTTTTATAGGTTTTACGAGTTCAGGGTGCTAAAGTAGGCTTAAAAATTAATGTTAAGAAGACTAAGTCACTAAGGCTAGGAATAAGTGAAGATGAACAGGTGACATTAGGTAACGAAAAGATTGGTCAGGTTGGGAGCTTCACTTACCTTGGTAGTATTATTAGTAAGGATGGTGGGAGCAGTGAAGATGTTAAAAGTAGAATAGCTAAAGCTCAGGGTGTTTTTTCACAGTTAAAAAAAGTTTGGAAGAATAGAAAGATAAGTCTACAAACCAAGATTAGAATATTGGAAGCTACAGTGATGACAGTGGTCAAATATGGCTCTGAAGCATGGGCACTCCGAAAAGCAGATGACAATTTACTAGTTGTTTTCCAGAGAAATTGCCTACGGATTTTTCTGGGTAGCCGGCTGACTGACCGTATTTCAAACAGTAGGTTGTACGAAAAGAGTGGTTCAATCCCGCTTTCTGGGGCTATAATGAAAGAAAGGTTGAGATGGCTAGGCCACGTTCTACGGATGAAGGATGACAGATTACCGAAGATTGTCCTTTTTGGCCAACCGTCTGGGGCTACACGGAAAGCAGGTCGTCCTTGTCTGGGTTGGGAGAATGTCATAAATAAAGATTTAAAGGAAATGGGAACTTCCTGGGAGGGTGTAAAGAAGGAGGCTTTAAATATATAAGGTTGGAGGAGGAGCGTGCGTAGCTGTGTTGGCCTCAGGCGGCTTGGTGCTGCAGTGAGTTATTAGTAGTAGTAGTAGTAGTATACAGTTTGATTCCTGGGACGATATTAATTCATTTCTTCTTCTATTCACTATACTAACATCACTTCTACTCTCCTTCGAATTCACTGACTTACTGAAAATAGTTTATTCAATGTTCTTTCACTTTATCGTTTACCTTACCATACACAAATAAATGATTTCCAAGAAAAAGTTTCACACCCCTCAACTTAATGATAGACTGACCTTATTCTTTCACTTGTATCATAACTGGTAAAAGCTTCCCTCGAGCGAGCCATTCTCTAGGTGAATAATCAGGGGTTACAATAAGGTAACTCCTTTGAAAACTTTTAAATGATCTCAGGATCGCGAATTTGAGATCTACAGAAGGGAATCTGATCACAATAGGTCAGATAGTTTTTTTGTAATGATAAACGAAATGAGTCAAATATATTGTGTTCGATTATATTTAATGAAGCGCCACACGGTTAGAACGCGTGATAAGATCTTCTTTTAGATATTACCTTATATTACCTTAAATTGCGGCTTGGAACAATCTAGGGATTTTTCTTGTAGAAACTCCAGAGTTGATAATAAACGACGCATCAGTTGAATATGTGCACTGGACTAGTGGTTTGATGTTACTGATTCGAGTGCTTCCCAGTTACACTTCCATTTTTTTGTTGACCAACTGTTGTCGAGACGGTTCTTAAAGCTGTTTGTGGTTTGGGCAGCAACGACATCTGGCAGTAATTTGTTCAAGAGGTTGGTAACACGGTTGATTAGAAATTGGGCGCGTTTCCCTAACGCACCCGTTTGAGGAGAAATGCTTGGATAACTTTAAGTTATGTCCACTTGCATGAGGGTCATGAGACACCAGAGGAAGGAGTTCAGGAAGTGCCTTTGAATTAATAAGTTTATGAACCAGAATGGCATCACCCCGTCTTCTTCTATAGACCAGAATGGGGAGTTTGAGCTTATAGAGCCTTGTAGCATAAAGGAGTTCATGCAGTCCACTCACCATCTTAGTGGCTCTTTTCTGGACATCTTCAAGAATTTTAACATATTTTTTTTAAAAGGGATGCAAGGACCATACCTGTCTCAAGCCCTGGCCAAACAAGTCCTTTGTACATAAAGCTCAGAATTTTAGGAGAACTGGAGGAAATTGTTCTTTTTATGAGCCCTATTGATGAGCTAGCTGATGCTGTTGCCTTCTTTGCATGAATGTTAAATTGAAGATGCTCATCAACAATTACTCGTAGGTGTCGTTCTTCCAACACTGGAGAAAGGGACTAGCCGTAAAGAGAGTAAATTGTATTGATATTCTTGTAACCAAAGTGTAAAACATGGCATTTTGACATATTGAAAGTGAGTAGCCAATATTTGCCCACATGCTAAGGAGATTAAGATCTTTCTGAAGTTGGGAAGTATCCTCAAGATTGCTTGCTGGATCAATTACCTTGGAATCATCGGCATATAGCGTCATTTTTTTTAAAGTGCTAGATGAGCATCGCTTATGAGAATATTGAACATGACGGGGCCAAGTAAACTACCTTATGGAACCCCACTAATAACAAGCTGAGAGGAGAAGAGGATAGGATTGCCATTTGCATCAAATATTCTTTCATATTGAACACGATTCCTTAAGAAATCCAGAATCCATTTAAGAATTTTTTCCTCTAAACCAATAGATTATAGCTTAAGCTCAAGTCTCTTATGGCAGACTTTGTCAAATGCTTTTGAAAAATCAAGAAGGATCATCTCAACAGGGATTCCCAACTCCAGTAGTTTTGTAATATAGTCATATGAATCGAGCAAATTAATATCAACTGATCTGTTGCTTTGGAAACCATGTGGAGAGCTGTTGAGAAAATGATTCTGATTAAGATGCTCAATAGCTGCTTTGTTGACAATACGTTCAAGAAGCTTAACAACAACAGAGGCAATACTAATAGGCCGGTAGCTTTCTGCAGAATCTTTTCTTCCCTTTTTGTGAATGGGGGTAATATGTGTCGCTTTCCACTTAACAGGAAGCTTTGAGCTATCAAGAGATAGTTTGATGAGCTTTGAGAGTGGGTATGCTGTTTCTGTTCTGCACTCATGCAAAAGACGGGGGTGGAGGCTTTTTGTCCCTGCAGATTTATTTACATCCAACAAAGAAAGCTGTTTCAAAACAGACTCCTCAGTTAGCTTTAGAGGTGGCATTGGTTGAGTAACAGTATATGAGGGAGGAGCCGGGAGCTGACTAGCAGTTTCTGGTGTGAAAGCTGGTGCAAACTGGTTATTTAGGATCTCTGCTTTAACAGCCGGATCTGAAACTGTCTGATCATGATGGGTCAGATCAGGGACAGAGTGCCTATTTCGACATTTAACAGAAGCATACTGCCAAAACAGCTTGGGACTATTTTATATTTTCAGCTAACCTTTCTTCATGACTCTTCTTCAGTTGTTTGATGGAATTGGTGGCCTTATTCCGTGCCTTTTGATACTTCTGATAGTTTGCAGCTGTTTTCTTTTTTTAAAGTGTTTCCAGGTTCGATTCTTCCTGTTCAGTAGTCTGCTAGTTAGACAAGTCATGAAGGGTAATGTTTTTGCCTGTTTCCTCCAGAATGTTCTTGTTTGAGCGTTTTTGAAAACTAATAAAACAGCTTTGAGTTTCTGCCAAGATTCTTCGATGTCCGAAGTGACTATGGTATCCCAATCAAAGTCAGCAAGTCTCTCAGAGATACGTTAGTAATCAATAACATTGTGTTGTTTAGGAAGAGGTTGAGTAATAGCCATGCACAATTCTGTGAGGATAGTAGCATGATCACTTTTACCAATAGGGGCAAGAAATTCGTTTTTAGTCCACAAATCTGGATTATTAAGAATAACTAGGTCCAATATGCTAGATGTTTGACATTCTCTATGCCGTGTAGGTTGGTCAACAGTTTGGAATAGTAAATTTTCAGACAGGCAAGTAAGAAATGGAGCTTATTATTCTTTGGCTGAAAAACCAGAACCATCAACCCAATCACAATCGGGAAGATTGAAGTCACCAGGAATCACCACATGTTGGTTGCAAGAGTCCTTGATAATATCAGAAATATTATTAGCAAGATGCTGTTCAGATTCAAGGCGAGAGGGGGTATTAGGACTACGATTGACCACTCCGAGCGCTATTGTAAAGCTACCACACTGCAGTCTAACCCAAAGTTAGACCTTCTCTTGAGTATGCACGCCCTGCTTAGCATCCGGGATTGACAAAGATCAAACAGATAGACTTGAGACGACACAAAAAAGAGCTGTAAAAATTATGCTAGGACAAAACTACTCAACTTACGAGGATGCACTGAAACAACCCAATTTGGACTCACTTGATAGTCCTAGACAGGGCTTAACATATAGATTTGGACTAAATTGTTTGAATTCCCCAACTCATTGTCGTCTACTACCCAACCTTGAGAGCCCCCGAACTGAAGGACCAGTTACTAGACTCCGACAAATAAAAAAGAATTGTCCACAGTTACTGACTTGCTCAGCCTATAGTACTGAGAGATATCGTAAATTATTTGTTCCATATTTTACTCATCATTTTAATAATATTGACGCGACTAATATTTGTTTGATAATTTGATAATTGACGCGACTATTAATTTAATTAAGGCCGTGATTAAGTGAACTTGAAAACATCGAGCTTCAAAATTGAAGTTAGGTTAGCCTTCTGTCTTTTAATTCTCTAGAGACCGTTGGTTGTCAAAACTTCAAATAGCACCAATTATCAAGTCTTGTGAAAGGTTTTGATAGACAGCTTCCTTTGGTGAGATGCTTCAGCCGAGAAATAGCAATATATTTGGCTACGTCTTGCAAAGCTTGGTTACCGACCAAGGGAGAAGAGAAAATGAGCAAAAGAGCACAAACATTCTCAAGTACAAAATGTCCATGTATATGCAACTGTGACGGCATGCATAAAGTTTTCTTACAAATTAGATTTTAAAAAATTAACTGAAAGTAAGGAGTGACATTAAAACTTAAAACGAACAGAAATCACTTCGTATATGAAAGGGACTGCTTCCTCGTGAACACCCCGCTCTTTACGCTGAAGTTTTTTACTGTTTTAAAAAATAGAGTTAAGAGAAAGAGTCAGGCTTTAGCGTGAAGAGCGGGGCGTTGACGAGGAAGCAGCCCCTTTCATATATGAAGTAATTTCTGTTCGTTTCATGTTTTAATGTCACTCCTTACTTTAAGTTAAAAAACACTTGTTTTTATTTGATTTAATTTCTGAACGTTTTTCAATCAATGTATGTTTTGATTTATGCTCTCCGCAGATGAATAATTAAAACGAAATTTGCATTTTATTATTTTTTTTTTTGGCTAAATGGCTTTCTCATAGTTTTGATCGAACGATTTTGAGGAAAAAAAGGAGCGGGGAAGGAGGTCTAATTGCCCTATGATTATTTGGTTACCTAAAAAGGCAACTAGAACTTTTTATTTTTTACGAATTTTTTATTAGTAAAATTATTAGTAAAAATAAATTTTATTAGTTAAAGATATACGTAACTTACAAATTAGCTTAAGTAAGGAACTTCTGTATTCTCATATTTTTATTACATATATGAGGGAGTTCGCCCCCTCGTCAGTACCTCGCTCTTCACGCTAAAGCTTAAATTTCGTCCCGATTTCTTAAGAATGACCCCTGAATCACAAGAATAAATAATTGAAATTTCTAAAAATACTTTAGCGTAGAAAGCGAGGTATTAGGAGGAGGTGAGCTCCTCATATGCGTAATAATTTGTGTTCCTTTTAAGTTTTAATGCTGCTCCTTACTTTCAGTTGAAAAAACTTTGTCATATTTATTTTTTCATTGTTTTTTAAATTTTCATGGAAATTTTCTTCCCCCATGACAAGTTCCTCCATGAAAAGTTCCCCCAGCATATCCCTCTCTTCTCAACCCCCGCCTCCAATCAAATGAAAACGCCCCTGAAAATGTCTCTACACTTCCCAATAATCATTTCGACTACGCTGAATAAAATGGCTATCTCAGAATTTTGATCCGGTTACTTTGGGAGAATAATTAGCGTGGGACGGGGGCCTAGGTGCCCTCCGATTTTTTTAGTCACTTAAAAAGGGCACTAGAACTTTTCATTTCCGTTAAAATGAGCCCTTTTGCAACATTCTAGGACCACTGGGTCGATACGATCACCCCTGAAAAAAAAACAAATAAACACGCATCTGTGATCTGCCTTCTGACAAAAAATACAAAATTCCACATTTTTGCAGATAGGAGCTTGAAACTTCTACAGTAGGGTTCTATGACTTTTAGGGGTTGTTTCCCCCTATTTTCTAAAATGAAGAAAATTTTCTCAGGCTCGTAACTTTTGATGGGTAAGACTAAACTTGATGAAGCTTATATATTTACAATCAGCATTAAAATGCGATTCTTTTGATGTAGCTATTGGTATCAAAATTCCATTTTTTAGAGTTTTGGTTACTATTGAGCCGGGTCGCTCTTTACTACAGTTCGTTACCACGAACTGTTTGATAAAGTTGGAGGAAAAGCAATAAACAAAGGTATTTTATTTCAAATAACAATACAATTAAGTATGTAAATACAAAGAAGGATAGAATGTAAGGAAAATGAATTTTCCAGTTACCGATACTAGAAGATTAATCTTATAAGTACGGCTCTCGTATTGGAAGCCCCTGTGGAACTCTGGGATCAAAGCATCCATGAAGAATCCTTTCGGCTTGGGAAAAATCTTTTCGGTCCAAAAGCCTGGATCGCAGTCTATCTTTTCAATGTAGAAGTCTTTCTGGGTAAAAATCATGAAAAAGCAAGTATCTAGCTCAGCACATTCAAGCTGACATTGTACTTGGTAAAAGTAGTCGTGGCCTCGTTTGAGGTTGACCAGTCCATTCTTTCCAACTTCCATGCAACTGTCCGCCTTAGCCTCTTTTCGGTTCTTTATCCACTCGCCTATCCCCAAATTTTTCGCAGTTGCATACCTCGCTTTCTTTTAATTTTCCCCATGATTTCTGCTTTGTGTGCACAACTTTACTGAAGGCTCCTGACTATTTCTCATTTTTAGGTTTCTTCATTGCATTGAAATAATTTATGAAAATTTCACACCATTAACAAGCAGCTGACTATACCAGCTTGCCATTTTGGTCTCTAGGGGGTATTATCGGCGATCTGAAACGATTCTTTCTGGCAACCGACTTGTAAAAATTTCAGGTAGCTGAAAATATTCTATGGGACTGTTAGAAAACAGGAAAATACATCAAAAAATGGTTCCAATCATCTTACAGGTTATTGTCTTCTGCTCATGATAGTACCAATTTTGTTCCAAAAGCAATATCCTTTATAGAGTACACTTGTGAAAAAGACCTAGATATTTTCTAAGATTTCTAAGCAATTAGGGGAAATAGAGCAAAATCCTTTCAAACATTTTGTAGCATCTTCAAGAAGCTATGGCCTGATATTAAAAGCGGAATCTTCCGCCAATGAATACTTGAGTACTTTTTAAATATAAATTTTCAATTTAACATGGGATTTTCGAGTTCCATCAGTTCACTTAATCACGGCCTTAATGTTTGATTAATATAATGTTTGCTTTTTTCCTGTGAGTGTTTTTGAAGGCATAAATTATTTTTGTCATCACATGCTAATGCTAGCTCCGGCTATTGTAGTGAATAAATATATTCTATTCTAACGTTCTCAACCCAAACAGAGTAGTGGGAAGAAGGAATCAAAGTGCTCACCTGAAGACTGTTTTTGACATATATTCCAACACCTCTCCTGCAGGCACTGGACTCAACGTTAGATATGAGTTGGTATTCACTGATTTAAAGTGCTTGGGCTGTAAGGGGCAGTCTCACATTTTAGTGGCATATCTCAAATACGGCTGCAATATCGACTGTTTCTTTTGCCAGGCGGAGTCGGAGCTCCGGTACCTTGCTGCAGAGGCCATCGGCATTCGCACTAAGAATCCTAAATTTTACGGTATCATTTGTATAACGAGTTGGACTTTTGGTTGCGCTGTGCAGAGATGATTTAGTTGCAAAAATTACACCAGCAGAAAGAGGTTCAGTAGATGAAGCACCGGGAGAGACTTTTGAATTTGCACTGAAAAAATGGGAACATCAACTGAGACAAACGAACTATTTACAGTCTCATCTAGTGACAATAGTCTGTTCAGATGAAAAACATTATAGCTTAGTCCACACTCATCCCCAGCTGTGGAACTGCGGTCCGCAGCTGGTATGCGTCGTTTTTTACAACGATTTCCAAGTTCCTGATTACAAGACTTTTTCTCCTGACGCCGTCCTCTCTTTCAGTTGCTGAATAAGCTCTCTGTGTTTAAGGCGATCCTCCCTGGACTGGTAGGATCGAAACTGCATGTCCGCTCCGAGTTCAAACGATTTCTGAAGGATTTTTCTCTTGACCTCGAAATCGGACACAGTGAAAATTACCGGTGGAGGACGTTGGCTCGGAGTTGAATTTAGACGAGATGGCAAATGTCTAACATCCATTAGCTCGCCAGGATCGATGCGATACTTCTGCACTAAATGATCTCGAATAAAAATAGAAGGGTCACCAAACACTGGTATTCCGAGTGCAACAATATTTAGTTTTTGACTATCACGATTCTTTTCAACTCGCCCTATTCGTATAATATCGGATGCACTCAGGACTGAGACACTAGCAGATTTGATTTCTTCTCGAGCAATCGATCGAGTAGTCTTTTCATCACACTTTAAGGAGAGGTTTTATTCAATAGTAGCCATTTTAGTTTTTAAATGTTCGAGGTCTGCTTTCAAAGTGTTTATGGTACTATTGACCAGTTCAGTTAGCGACTGGGTGATAGTTGTCTGGAAGGGCAACATGACGGCTGAAACGGCTGACGTTATGTCTGTTACACTTTTGGCATGAGTTGGTGGGCTTGTAAGGCATTTAGAACAGTTCCATGCGCATTCAATCTTACTTGTGGCCCAGCTCAATGCAAAAAATTCCTCATTATTCAATTTTGAACAAGTAGCACATGTCCATTTGCTGCAAGATTCGCACTGCAAACATTTAGTACTCTCGTCAAGGCCTGTCTGGCATTTCATACAGCGGTCTGATTTAGAGGGGCTTTCTCGAACACGCTTTCTGGGTCTCTTTCTCGGTTCATCAGACGCGCTAGCACTTTTTACTGTCAATTTCGACATAATATAAGCAACACTTATCAAAACTTCGAAGAAAACGGTTGAAAAACTGAACATAAACAAAGTTCATTCCAGGTGGCGTGGCACTTATCACAAATAAAGTAATTGTCTAATGAAAAACATAGTGAGACGAAAAAGGTGTTGTTTTGTTAAGCGTTCTTTTCTGTATCCATTAGTGTATAACGCAATGGGAAAGAAACACTCTGTCTCTAGGAAATGTGGGTTAAATTTAAACTGAGTCACAGCACATCAATAAAGTTTGTATCAACAACTGTTCCTCTTACCGTCGGAGAAAAATATATAGGATTACATTGTACCTTTTCTGCTCTTTTTCTATACTTGCTATGCTAAAACTAGCTCCCTGCTAGTGCTCTCGATTCATTTTGCAATAACGTCTACTGCAGAACGCACCTCACTAATTTGACCAGAAAGACTACTAGCCAGACTTAGAAAATTATTCAATAAATTATCAACTTTAATGTATATAGGACTCAGAGATTTTAACTTTTTTCCACACTTTCCAACTTCGCCAATATTAATTGGGCTGTCTCTAATTGATCGCATATAAATTTTATTTCAGCTTGCCTATTAAAATTGCAAAGGCCTATCTTAGAATGTGCCAGCCATATGCTCCGGCACTGGAGCTATCAAGTGGGTCCTAATCTAGACAACTCATCGCTCAGGACCTGACGTGTTAACAAAAGTGGCGGTATAAAGTGAGCAATCCCTTACATTTAAATCTTTATAGTTCAGATTCTGAGTAACGAAATGTATTTAGTGAAGCTTTATTGAGCACGGCATAACAAAAAAAGATTTTCAATAAGCTAAAAGAAAAAAAAAACGGTTTGAATTTCAAAGAAAGTTCGAAAATTTTCAATGGTACATAAATATTATTTCTAATAATTTTACTTTCTAGTAACAAAAAGCGTATTTCTTAAGATTTTTAGACTATTTAAAATCAAAATAATTCTAGCAAATCAGTATATTCTTACTAAAAGCAAAGCTACAGTCCTATATTGTACGGCCATCTAAGTCTTAGTCTGAACTATTTCAAAATAACGAAAAGGAGGTCTTGACAAGTAGGCGCAAATTATTTTTAATTGCTTTAAGAATCTTCAAAAGCATGTCAAGTAAAGAAGACACCCTTATTGATAATAGACCTATTTCTGCTTTACGTGTCATTGACCTAAAAGCTGAGTTAGAGCAACGTGGGCTTTCTAAGTCAGGTGGCAAGAAAGAGCTTATGGACAGACTTGTAAAGGTAAAATACCTACCCTATCCTGTTTAAGGGAAAATAGTATCTCTCCTTATGAAAGAAATTAAAAAAAATGGGGTAGCAGTTTTATGCATTGTCTCTAAGTCTACCCTCTTTTGAACTGAGCACTAGCCTATATATTGTTTTCTGTTCAAAGATGTAAGGTCATAGCCTAGTAAAATGATGAGCAAAAAATGGCCTTATAAAAACAAAAGAAAATTTACAGTAGCATAGTTTCCAGAGTTTTATAGTGTTTAGTTCTGAAGAGGCAAACCACTAAATCTATATCCAAAACTTTGGTTAGGCCTAGGCTATAATGTTTGTTTAGTTTATATTACAATTGTACTTAGCCTTAGTTCAGCCAGAAAAAATCTGGATTAGGGGTTATTAAGAAGGCAACATGTTAAGAATAGCCTACAGTATACAGAATAATTAGCCTATAGCCTAGCTAACACACCTTGCATGCAGCCCTGCTATACTTCACCTTCAACCCCCTGATATTCAAATATAGGTCTATAGCCTGAATTATATATTTCTAATGCCTTCTGCCACCCATCAATCTTGTTTTTCTGATTCTTGCTTTACAACCATTGACTCAATTCATGCATAGTCTACAAAGCTTAAAACAAGAGAGGCAAATTAGGAAATAGGCCTATCTAATTTCATTTAGGCTATATATTTTCACATTAGAGAGGCTTAGGGTGATGTATAGTGGAGCTGCATGCTAAATGTGTTAGCTAGCCTACAGTTATTCTGCATAGGCCTATCATGATCTAAAAATTGCTTATCATGAAGTAAAAAAATGTTTCCTTTTCAATAGCCCCTAATCAAGGCCTTTACCAAAGGATGCTTAAAATAGATTAGGATAGAAGAGGACCATGTGTAGCTGTGCTGGCCTCATGCCTAGTGTTGTAGTGAGTTCTTAGTAGTAGTATCTATTGAATACAGGGTACAACTAGACTTACCCCTTTAACAAAGAAATATAATAGGCTACAATAAGAAATGAAAAACAAAGAAATTTATCATTTAAGGCTATGTCTAGAACCTAAGGGGGCAGGGGTATATTATTAGAGAAGTAAAATTTATAAAGAGCACCTAATCAGGAATGAAATGATAATTGGCTATTCTTTTGTTATTATACCAAAAAGCTAATTGTGTAGAATAGTTACTTAGCTGAAGGAAATGCTATAATGATAAAATAGGAGCCAATCCCATCTGCACATACAAGTATAATATTTGAGAGGGGAGAGGGAGGGGGTCATTAATTTGCACTTCATAGCAAAATAAGGTTCAATGTTAGATCTATTTGGCTCCATTTTTGAGATGGCAGTTAAAACATTTTACATGTTTTATAAAATATAAAAAAACAGGGTTCTGACTGTGTTTACAGCCCAGTGACACACCTTCCTACTAAGAGTGTGCTAGGATAGATTCAATTTAATGCCACTTGGCAACAGTGACCAGAGATAGGTATGAACAAGAAGACCACTCTTCTGTAGTTCAGAGTAGACAAGATTATAATTAGAAAAATTGGGGTTCTATGATATGGGTTTCTATATAATATTCAGCAGTGCTCTATAATATTCCCAAAATCAAACAGTTCATGGTAATGAACTGTAGTAAGGAGCAACCCAGCTAAATAGTAAACAAAAGCCTAAAAAACAGAATTTTGATGCTAATATGAAGTCTCATTCCTGGGATGATATTAATTCATTTCTTCCTCTGTCCACTATCCTAGCATCACTTCTACTCTTCTTTAAATTCACTGACTTACTGGAAATAGTTTATTCAATGCTCTTTCACTTTGTTGTTTATCTTACCTTACACAAATAAACAATTTCCAAGAAAAAGTTTCACTCCCCTCAACTTAATGATTTAGTTTTTATTTCAGCCCCTTTTTACTCAGTTTTTCTAGATAGCCTTTCAGGTGAATCTCAAAGGAGCAGGCTCTGTAACATCATTAGTTGTATATGATTATAGAATCACTTTCCTGGAAATTTTGGTTGTTTGTACAGTCAGTAGGGATTCTGTTTGAAATCAGCCCATGGGAAATTCAACACAAGCAAACATATCAAATTAAGATTATAATTCAGTAAAGCTTTTATTTGTTCTTTTTTCTATTGACCCCAAAGGTCCTCAGATGCAGGGAATAGAGCAAAGACTAATATCATTCAAAAGGGCAATATTCTTGATGACATTCAGGAAAGCCCTATGTTTTTTTTCTGCAAGTAAACCCCTCATCTCAAAAAATGTTTGAGGCTGCCCTATTGGAAAATATTATTTGAGTGTCCTTCCACAGGTTTACCACTTGGATTTTATTTGCTTTTTGTCACACCCATCCTTATTTTCTTTTTTGGGAAATTTGAATTCTAGTTTCTAGTATATTTTAGGTTTGATGCAATAGGCCTTTTCTCTGCTACTTATAACTCGCAAGTTTTTTTGTATATTTTTTTTAACACAATATGATTTCATTATTTTTTTGCTGATGATAAGTTCTTAAAGTAAAGAATATAATTTTATTGTAAAGACTAATGGAGATGTTCTAGGTGAGACTATTGAAAATTTATACTAATCTAGCAATTTATATGAAAGTTGATTAAAAAAAGATTTTAACCTACCCAGAACAGAGGAGGGTTGTCTTTCATAGTGATAAGCATGTAAATCAAGCTATGTTCAGATGATTAGATTGCCATGTTTTTGGTACTATATTGATTTTCATAGGAAAGTTCAGCTATAGTAATTAGGAAGGTGATGTGGTACAATGCATAATTTTTACAAGACAGTATAAGAGCTAAAAGGACCTTGAACAAGCTCTTGCTATTTCTTAAAAGATGGTATTAACAGAACTCAGTGCATGAAATTTCAAACATTGACATGATTGGGAGGAAGTATGGTATATGTCTGTTATAGCACCAACAACTCAGGTTTTTCACCCATTGATGCATTGTAGAACCAGTTTTTTGTTAATTCATTTCAGCTTAGCATGAGATAAGATAAAGGGAAGTAACATGACAGATAGGAAATGTATAATTTAGACTATATGTTTGCACATTAGGGGGGGGGGGAGGATAAAGTATTTGGACAGTGTGAAGTTAGCTAAAACAATTCTTACTTAATAGTGTAAGGAATAATTGTACTTAATGCACACTATACTTTACCCTACCCCACTAATGTGCAAATATACAGCTCAAATATGTCTCTAAAGTATTGTATTTTGATCATACTTTGGTATGTTTTGTTAGGATTAACCTAACTTCACTACTTGAGTGGTTGATGCTATAACAGACAAGTACTGTTTATACCTATGAATATGTGTCCATTTTTTCACTATAGCATAAAAGGGATCTAAAGTATTAAAGTGATGAATATTAAGGATAAAGAGGCACACAAACAAGTTTGAGGATGAAGAATCAGAGGAATTATGCTGGCAGAAGTTGAAAAAACATAACTCTCTGAGCAAATTTTTTTACCTTATGAATTTATTTTGTAATAAGACAAAAATGAAAACTTATTGAAAGATCTTAATTAAAAATGTGCTTTGGGTTTTAACAATTTTTGTTTGTGTAAAGTAGGGTTTTTGGTTGTTAGAGGTATGAAAAAGAATATTTGGAAATGACTCAATTTTCTATTTATTTTGTACAAATAAAAACGGTGGTGTAATGTGTTCCATAAACACAGACATTTTTAGTGTCTTGGGAACCAAAAGAGATAGCAAAGTTGACTGAATAAAGTCTCAAAATGTGAATTCCAGCTTAGTCTGATATAAATGTCATGCATTGCCTTGGCCAAACTATTGCATGTATAGCTACCATATTTATGTTTTCAGTCTTGTGTTGGTAATAAATCTTGTTACTGCTTGAATGACTATTGCAGCATCCTGAGATTGCTTATTTTGCAGCCTGTATGTTGATGTATTTTGTTATTTTTTTTTTTGTTACAGCATCTAGAGTCAGAAAAATCAAGAGAATCTTCTGCAAATAGTGAAGAAAATATTCCAGATGTAAATGTAAGTAAAACTAGAGTCATGGTGAATAATTATGCTAAGAAATAACCATTTTGTTGCCAGATAGATATTTATGTGAAGAAACTTAAACCTTAGAAGGTATTAGAGGAGTAGGAGTGCAAAAACCAAAGGAATGAACATTATGGCCTAGGTTCTCTTTGGTGTATCAGATACCCCCTCCCCCTATCTCCCCTATATGTTGGTGTATGGTTAGAGGTACAAGGGTAAACACTTGCCTTTTGGAAAAGTTTTTTTTTATATTTTAAAGAAAGTAGTTGTGATTGTAAATGAAGCTTCAAGAGATTTTCAAAATTTGTATCTGAGTCTAAGGTTTAATTCTTTGATTAACCTTGATTGTTTAACCTTGATTCCTAAGGTTTAATTCTGCTGTCTACTCTACTCTTTTACTCTAACTCTGATGTAAAAAAAATATATATATAGGCTAATTTTAGATAACAAGATAGAATACATTATTAACTATAGGAGCATTTTAGATTGTTTGTAATTTCAAACTTATTATGTCAATGAAAACCTAAAATGAAATAAAAATTGATTGCCCTAATTAAGGCAAATTGAAAGTGTAAAAATGGCTAATTTGTTTTAAAAAGAATTCAAAATTTTCATCATTCATTATCATAATCTAGTCATAAAAGGGGACTTGGGATTATTTTGGTAATCCAAAGTTCTAGTGCACTTTTTAAAATTCAGAATGATATGAGGGTTGATAATCCCCCTCCAACGTCCTAATTCCCAAAATGTATCTGATAAAGATGTTGAGATTGACATTTGTTGTCATAGAACTGTGAAAAACCCTCATTGGTTTGGAAATTGAAAGGACTAGCGCACTTTTTATTAGTCAAGAGTGATCAGAGGGCAACAATCTCCCCTTCCACACCTATAAATTCCCCCAAAAACTAATCAAAACTTTGAGATAGCAACTTTCTTCAGTGTATTTGAAAGGTATAAAAATTGTGTTTTTGACTACCCCTATACCTTCTCAAGACCAGAATATAATTTGTACTTTAAAAAATGGCTGTGGATTGTCAGTTTAGTATACATTTAGTTATATATATTCTTTAAAATTTTAATAATGTTTAATTTATAAAAGTTGAAATATTTAAACATTTTGTTTGTTTAAGTCATACAATAAATAACAAGTCAAACTCAGAACAAGCAAAAATAAACATTAGGGCTGACAACCTCCATGCCTTCTCAAGACCAGAACATAATTGGCACTTTACTGAAAACGAAATTTACTTAAAATGTTTTCACTTTGTTTTTACTTGTTTAAAATGTTTTTACTAGATATATGAAGCAGAACAAGAGATTGGAGGGCAAGCAGCCCTTCTTTCAAGCCCATGCATTTTCCAAATGCATCCCGTCAAAATTTTGACACAGCCATTTTGTTCAGCATAGTTGAACAGTGCAACAACTACGTCTTTAGGGATATTAGGCATGTCAACTACTGCTAAAAACTCACCACAGCACCAAGCTGCCTTGAGGCCAACACAGCTATGCACACTCCTTCTCCATCCAAATCTATTCAAAGCCTCCTGCTTTACACCTTCTCAGGAAGTTCCCACCTCCTTTAAATCTTTCTTTATGACACCCTATCACACCAGACGAGGCCAACCTGCTTTCCGTTTAGCCCTAGATGGTTGGCTGAAAAGGACAATCTTTAGTAATCTGTCATTCTTTGTCTACAGAATATGCCCTAGTATTCTCGACCTTTCTTTTGTTATAGCCCTAAAAAGCAGGATTGAAGCACATTTTCATATAGCCTACTGTTTGAAATATGTGTCAGTCAGCCAGGTACTCAGAACAATCTGTAGGCAATTTCTCTGGAAAACATCTAGTAAATTTTCATCCGCTTTTTGGAGTGCCCATGCTTCAGAGCCATATTTGACCATTTTCATCACTTTACCTTCCAATATTCTAATCTTGGTTTGCAGACTTATCTTCTTATTCTTCCAAACTTTTTTTAACCGTGAAAAAACACCCTGAGCATTGGCTATTCTACTTTTAACATCTTCACTGAAGTAATAGAACAATTTTACTGAAAATAATTATTTTTATATAATAGCACAATAAAAGTGAAGCTTGCAAGTATGTGTTGAAATAAATAAAAGAAAAGAAAAAGAATATGGAGCATGAGACCATTTACCAAAACCGACATAAAAATAAACAACAAAACACTACAATGTAAAACCTCAAAAAAACACAATGAAAAATACAGAAAAATAACCAACTGAAAATACAGTTAATCTGTTTCAAAAGCATACTTACCGAGCAACTCCACACGTAAATCAGATTTAAACTGGTAAAAAAGTATCAAGCCATATCGAGGAACAATACAAAATATAAGGGTGAATAAGGGAAAAATATAAAAAATCGTAAAATATTTGTGGGGAAAATATGTTTTAAATTACACATACCTAGGCTAGTGACAGTATTTTAGAAATCGACTTCACATGTTCCTTAAATAATAAGGTTTCATCAACATTAATACCAAGGTATTTGATGAATTCCGTGTTCTGATATTAATTCAGTGATCCAAGGATAAAAATTCGGAAATCTAGAAAAAACAACAAAATTTGACTTACCTAGTTTTAGGTCAAGGTAATTGATTTTTAGTCATATGCATATTTTGGTCATTGCTGCATTTAATGTTGGCATAAGGAGTTGTCCCATAGGGGCAACACACATCAGCGTTGTGTCATCTGCAAATAAGGGCACAGTGACCTGTGTTTTACTAGGACCATTATCAACTAAATCAGTAATTCTGGGTAGGGTATTGACAAAATCAGGCAGATTATTAATAAAAATTAAAAACAGAGTAGGGCCCAATACGGAACCTTGGGGAACCCCACAATTAACACAGTTTTTACTAGACGAAATTTCCTTGTAAATGAACATACTGCTGTCTACTCTGAAGATAATTACGAAGTAAACTTAACGTTACACCCCTTAGTCTGTAAAATTCACATTTTCTTAATAATATACAATGGTCAACAGTGTTAAACACCTTAGCAAAATCCAAGAACACACACCTACCCTGTCCCACTGTTTTTACTTATAATACTACCAAGGTAAATAAAGCTTCCCATATTATCAGGGACACTACTAAATAAATAAATTGTCAAAGAGCATAGATAGAATCTTTTGGGAATGATATTAAGTTTCATTTTTAATGTCAACTTCAGAAGCTATAAAATTAAATAAAAAAATACTGTTTGTGTCTGGATTAAAAATTGTTGAAAAATTTCTCCGAAGTACAAATAGGAATCCATACTATGGACTCTTATAGAAGAAAACTGAAAAGATATACGATATATTTTTTTTCCATAAAAGACTATGTCAATAAAAGATGAGAAGAAATTAATTAAAAAAAACTTTTTTCTCAAAAACAAGACAAGTCTTTCAGAGAAAAGTCAAGGGCTCCATTAAGCCAAGAATGAGCAAAAATAAAGTCAAATAATCTTCCAAGCTTAAATCTACAACAAATCACTATTAATAAACCGATGAAACTCAAAACAAATAGAAATTGCAATAAATAACCAAGTCAAACTCAAAACAAGCAAAAACTATCACGAGTAGGGCTGATAACCCGTATTTATTTATTTATTTATTTATTTATTTATTTTATTTCTAACCCGTCATACAATACAAAGTAAACAGAGACGGAGTATACAGACAAAACGACAAAAAAAAAGGAATATGAAAAAAAAAAAGAAAGAAACATCACAACAATGGAATAATTTATAAAGAACATTCGATGAAGCACTGAACCGCTTTTGCATACATACAACTTTAAATATCACTGTACAGGAATACATACATACATACATGCATATTTAATTCCCATCAAAAAAAAAAAAAAAAAAAAAAAAAAAAAAAAAAAAAAAAAAAAAAAAAAAAAAAAAAAAAAAAAAAAAAAAAAAAAAAAAAAAAAACTCACTACAGAAGAATACACAACACACAAGAAAAATAAAGAACACATGAGTATCTAACTACAAAAAATAAAAAACCTATTGCCTCAAAATAATTGCCCAAGGATGAGTAACAATTTTAGAGTTATATCTGGCGATTTGGGCTAATATTGCTTCATTAGGGTTGATGATCCCATACCGACTTGTCACAATACGGTTACTTGTCCATGGTGGAAGCCGTAAGAGGTACTTTGCATATTTATAATATGTAGACCGCAATTTTTTCTTATCTTCCTTTTGGAAAATCCTCCAAAAGGGACTTAGATACAGATAATGAGGAAGTGCCATTGCATTATATAGATGGGCCAAAATCCGCCGATCAAACTGACGCTTATAAACTACAACACGGCTATACGCTAAAGAGATCCGCTTCTGCAGATGACTCTGCAAAAGATGACGTGTTTCAAGCATAGACCGACCAATAGGGATCCCCAAATAAACTATGTGTTCGGCAAGCCGAACAGTAGCACCACCCAGCCTAACATCAACAGCAGACCCTTGCTTAGCATTAAATAATAACACATCAGATTTCTTTTCGTTAAACTGAAGGCCTATTTTTCCATATTCTACTTGAAGCTGGATAAAATTCTCCTCTAAACCGTGAAGGAGGCGGCTCAAATTAAGTACATCGTCTGCATAGCTTATTAACGATAGATCAATTCCTCTCAGAATGTATGTCAGATTTGACTTAGATTGTGGTTTAACGATGCTGTTATTAAATGCGGTAGGTGATGTCAATGCACCCTGCCTTACACCTTTTTCAACGGGGAGTACCGGGTTATTTGTCAGGTTTGGTGTTATTGGTAGCTTAAGCCTAGCTTTTAAATTTTTATACATATCATATAAAGGGTTTAACATACTTGGATCAACACCTACTAGGCCCATATCTAAAATAATCTGCTCATGAATTAGTGAATCAAAGGCCCTTCTGACATCATGTGCAGCGAGAGCTATGCTCTCACCGCTTTTCTCAGCATCTATCAAAGCCGAAACAAGAGCAGAAAGAGCGTGACCACTACCAAGACTAGGCTGAAAACCGAATTGATGGTCTGGGACTGTGCATTTCGACCGCAGTTCATCGACAATAAGTGCCTCAAATAACTTACAAAAAACTGTAGCCACAGTTATAGGTCGGAAAGACGAGCACTGGCTAAGTGGCTTTCCCTTTTTAGGCACAGGTGTTAATATTCCTATTGAAAAAGAATCAGGCACTATACCCAGGTTAAAAATTATTTGAAAAAGCAGGGCAAGGTGCTCAAGGAACAGCTCGCTGCAAAACAGCAGGTGCTGAATTGATATACCATCACAACCGCGCGATTTCTTTTTTTTTAGTTTTCTAATAGCAGAACGGATAGAACACCTCGTAATTTTAACACCCGGACTGTTTTCTTCTCGCTTTCGTGAGAAGAAATCATCCAGTTTCACACCAAAGCTTTTTTGTAGCTTGATATCAGGAGCTGAAAATTCATTTCTATAATGCTGAACCCAATTATCTCGAGATATTGAGGTCATTGTTACATGAGATCTTTCTTTAAACAATGAAGACCAAAGTTTATTTGGGTGGGTAAGGATAGCCTGAGATGAAGAACGAATAATTGCACTACGGTGTAGTGAAAGTTCTTTCGCGAATTTACGTTTACTATGAATTCGAAGCTTATTCACCCACCCGTCTCGAGGACATCCAGCCTCACGCCAAACCGAAAGCCAGAATTTTGCCGAACTACACGCGTTTTGAAGATTAACATTTGCAGACCAGCCTGGTACTTCGGTACCAGGCCACACCCGTCTAAATGGTACAGCTGATTGTTCAGCGAGACGTAATGCGTGCACAAGCTCACCACAATAAATATTCAACCGAATTCGTGATTCCGCCGGATGGTTCTTAGAACTAACCATCAGCAGATCAAAAGGAACGCGGATTTTTGAAACAAGTTCATCACAAGTCGACTGAAATGAACTCATAGACGCACGTTTCCAATCACAAACAAAATAAGGACGCTTCTGGAGCCTTCCAGGAGGAGGCGGAACACTACTATTTAAATCAATATTGAAAAACAATGGAAAATGGTCAGATGTAAAATTTGAATCAGAAACAAGAACCTCACTCGGTGTAAGTGATTGAGTGTGCATAACATGATCTAGGTTTGACATACTTCCCGAATTATGAATATATGAAAAATTCTTATTCTTAGACGCGAGTATAAATTCATCACCTAACATACCGAGTAACATATTAGCACGATTAGAACTTGAACTGTTGTTGCCGCTCGGGTTTTCAAGATCACAGTTAAAGTCACCTGTTATCAGACACGAAAGTCCATGCTTTTTTATTTTATCAATACATTTGGATAGCCTTGCAATACTTATGGCAAACTGTCTATCTGATCGATCATCACGATAGTCCGTAGGGAGGTAAACATTCACTATAACAATATCATGCATTTTGATAGCGAGAAAGTCTAATGCCGAGTCAAACATAGAAGTTGATAGAGAGGATCTAACGTAAGTCGCAAGGCCACCAGATGGCCGGCCATGAGAGCTAGAGCTTTTGGCTGCAACTGTAAAAACTTGATGGTTTGGTGACAGGTTCAATAACGGAAGGCTGAGAGAGGTTGCAAAATGTTCCTGCAAACACACAATATCATATCTTGAAAGAAGGTCCTCGATAAAAATAGACCGGTTAAGGATATTTCCATTTAAATTCCACGTTGCAACTGCATGCTTAGCACAAGTGGGTTCTAGATTCATTTTGGTAGGGAATTCATATTGATTATCGCTTTATTAGCCGGACATCTTATGTTATAGCATGTATGGCCTTTCTTTTTGCATATAATGCAGTACATATCTTTAGTGCACAAATTATCCTTCGTGGATGTGTGATCAGAAGCACCACAACGACCACATATAGGCGTCAATACGCAATTAGTCGCTAAGTGACCAACTCTATGGCACGAATAACATCTTTTTGGGAGAAATTTGAATTCTTCAGCAGGCAGCTTCTCATAACCGATTCGGACTGAGACTGCAAGAAAGTCTTCGCCTTCTTAAGACCAGAACACTATTTGTGCTTTACTGAAAACAAAATACGTTTGAAATTTTTTTTACCTTTCTTATTTTCATAAACGAAAAATTATAAAACCTTAAGGTAGAAATGTCAGTATATGCCAATTAAACTGACAATCCACAGTCATTTGTTTGTTGTTTTTTTTCATTAAAGCGTGAATTATGTTCTGGTCTTGAGAAGGCATAAGGGTTATCAGCCCTACTCATGATAGTTTTTGCTTGTTTTGAGTTTTACTTGGCCAATCTCAAAACAAGCTATTGATAGTGATTTTTGGTAGTTTTATGCTTGGAAGATTATTTGACTTTATTTTTGCTTATTTTTGGCTTAATGGAGTTCTTTACTTTTCTTTGAAAAAGAAAAGAAAAAAAACTTTTCTTTTTCTTTGAAAAAGAAAGATTTTTAAATTTATTGTAAGTAGAAATATACTCCTAGAATTTGAAAATTCCCTTCCCCTTTGTATCTTTGTAAAAAAACTATAAAAATCACACAAAAATTTTTCTTGTGTAAATCAGGGTATACATGTTTGGAGGGGGGCTACACTAAATATTGTTTTTGTATCTATAATTCTCTTCACAAGCACACCTTGGTCTCCTGGAGTTGCATGATAAAACATATAATAACAGAAAAAGAGAATGGGTTGGTACTGCTTTTACTTGTAGACAAAATTTCTAAATTTTGAGAAAATATACATATTTTGTTTCAATTCACCTTATTCTATTCTCATTAGACATTTCGTATATCATTCTGATGCAGAGATAAATGTCCCACAAGTAGCACTGGCATTGTGTTAAATGCGACCAATTTCAGTCATAATTCTTAGCACATTTATATGTATTTTTTTTGTTGCTGATGAAAAGAAATATCTAGAAAAGCAAAAATAGCAAGAAGTCAGTTTGGTATTATACATAGAGGCAGTTCTATATTTATGGGTTAGTATGTAAATCCGAAATCTAAGGAATAAGGGTGGTTATTAGCGCTTATTAGGCATTTCAATGATAAATAAGAGCATCAGTTTCAATTAAATACTGGGAATAAAAATTAATGCAGCTAAATGATTCCTGAAGCGGATTCTCCTCTAACCCAATTCAATGACCAAACTACAACCGTTTTGAGCTATTTGGTTATAGTTCGAAAATCAATATAAAAAGCACTAAGTCTTATTTTTCATTTTCATACATTTCCTTTTCATTCAGGAAATTATATTTAATGTATATCTACCTTCTTATTCTTTAGTGATTCTATTTCTGTTCTATTTGCAGAGGTAGAGTGTGTATTCAATTTCACTTTTGAAAGTTTCAAAACAAGGAAATCTAATCTTGGAATGATAGATTTTAGGAAGTAAAAGCACCTTAAATATCAGGGGAAAAATTGACCTGAGCAAATGTGGTGAAACGGGAAGGATTGACCATTTTTCCATTTTGCTATTAACTAGGCTCACATTTTTACTCGATGATAAGGTTTCAAAGGAAGCATATTTGAAAAGAAATATTAATATGGACCACATTATGAAGTGTAGTTGACCCCCTATTTTCTTGTTTTCCTTATGTTAAAAACGAGCATGGATTAATTAAAAAAAAAAAATACCTGCTGAAAGAAAAGAGGAAATTTGACACTTAAAACGAGCTTTTAAACAGTTTTAAAGCTGCTTAATAAATTACAGTTTTTCCAAGTTATCAGGGGGGGGCAACTGCCCTCCCCTTGCCTTCCCCCCTCCTCAACCACGCCTTTGATGATGTGACGAATCTAAGGGGAGGTTGTATAATGGTGGAAATAATGAGCTACTACTGGGTATCCTTAAATCAATATCTCCTAGATACATAGTGGCAATAGGTGAATATTATAATTCATTTGTGCCTTTTTTTTACGTCTATGTTTAATAGTGTATAATTTTTGTTTTTGATGTTTTTGCAACTGCAAATTAGCCAAGAGCTGCAAAAGTTGTTTAATAAACAGTTCTCTTCCCCTATCTCTCTAGCTCTCTCTCCTTCCTCTCTCTCTCTCTCTCTCTCTCTCTCTCTCTCTCTCTCTCTCTCTCTTTCTCTCTCTTTGTCTTTTTCCCTCTATCTCTCTCTGATTTTAAAGGGTTTAAAGCCTTGAACATAGGAGTTTTCTTTTATTTATTCGTATCTGCTTATTTATTATGCTTTTTTTGTATCAATTTTGAATAGGGCTCTGCCAGCTTTGAAATAGATGCATACGCATTCATTAATTGCCTTAAATTATTCTTAAATTACCTAGTAATAAATACTCTTAAATTACCTACTTTACTCTTAGAGTAAATAATTACTCTTAAATTACCTAGGTCATCAAAATCAATACCAAACTTTTTGCCACCTGGCCCAGCTTAGGCCTTTTCATCCATGGAAACTCTAATTTCTTAGATTCTAGGGTAGCGTCACATTTTCATGAATTTTGCCATGTAGAACCATTAAAATAAGTAAACAATACTAATTAATTAAATTTGACAATATTTTTGACCTATAAAAATTCAAATATTGACACTTGTCTGTTGACTCCCAAAGACAACTACGCCAAAAGCAATACCATACAGTACTTTCTTAAGCTGTTTGGTGCTACAAGGTTTTAGTGCTACATCTGCATATTTACCCTTTATAAATTAAAAAAATAATTTCACAAGACACGTTTTTCAAAGAAAAATAAAGAGCCCCATTAAGCCAAAAACGAGCAAAAATAAAGTCAAATAATCTTCCAATAATAAAACTACCACAAATAGCTATTAATAAATAAATGAAACTCAAAACAAACATAAATTACAATAAATAACCTAGTCAAACTCAAAACAAGCAAAAATTATTATGAGTAGGGCTGATAACCCTTAAGCCTTCTCAAGACCAGAACACAATTTGCGCTTTACTGAGAACAAAATACGTTTGAAATGTTTTCACCTTTCTTACTTTCATAAACGAAAAATTATAAGGTAGAAATGTCAGTATTTGTCAATCAAACTGACAATCCACGGTTATTTGTTTGTTTGTTCATTTGGTTGTTGAACCATTGAGATAGGTAAACAACACTAATTGGTTAAATTTGACAATATTTTTGACCTATTAAAATTCAAACAAGACAACTCTCCCAAAGACAACTACGCTTCAAAGCAATATGGTACAGTATTGTCTTAAGCTGTTTGGTGCTACATTATTTTGGCTAATTTTTCACCCATGTTTCTTTTTCTTAAAAATGGTGCCTGCTACTACAAAAAAGTGTATAACTGCACATGGAGGTCCTAGTCATTAGATAATTGGATTCATGATGTTCCCCAATTTTTAAAGGCATATACTTAAATGTAGATAACCTTGAAGACCACACTGCCTTTCCATGACGAAAGTATAACAGTTCAAAATAGGGATGAAACCTTTTTAATGTTTTTAATGTTTTAAAGTAATGTTTTACTGCTGATGATGAACACTGTATATGTGTTTGAAATATCCAGTTAAAAAGTTTTATGTCTGTTCACTGTCGATTAAAAGGTTTCGTCCCTATTTTGAACTGCTATACTTTATACTTAAACAATTTTAAGATAATTGTTTAAGATAACTTAAACAGTTGAAATAATCAGATTTCACTTTTACTGTCCTTGGTTCTTTAATTTATAAAACCTGAACTGAATTAAACGAAATGATTACAAAATAGAGTTGACTAAATAAGGTGATTTTAGCTGCTATTGTATGTAGTTTACTGTGTTTTCCAGAGAGTGTTTAGTGCATTCCGATACAACCGGTGAGTTAGTATCAATAAAAGAATGAAATAAAAGAGTGCATACAACTCCATTAACACTGATTTTAGAAAATAGTTAATCAAAGATAATTATTTTCTTTTAGTTGAGTTTTGATGAGAAACTGTCCCAGAATGATGCAGTGAGAGATTCTTTGGATAAGCAACAGAAAGTACATGAAACAGAACAGGAAACAAATAATATACTTGAAGAAGGTTGGAATTTCTTTTTCCCATATATTTAAATTCGGAAATTTTGTTGAATTTTAAATTAATCTAGTTTAAAAACTACTATGGAATTTCGCTTTAATAGCAGAGGGGGTTCTAGGGGGTGTAGGAGGGGGCACTCGCCCTCAGCACAGAAATTTCAGGGGGGCAAATTTCAGATAAAAAATCTAATAGTTATAATCATTTTATAATTTTCAGAATTTTATTTTTGCTAAAATAAAGTAGAGGGCACAGTTGGCAGTAAGGATAAGCAAATTGATTCCGAAATTCGAATTTTCTTCGTCACCATTCTTAACAAGATAATTAATAATTTTGCAGATGCTATAGCAAGAAAGTTACATTTAAATTAATGGAAAATTTTGTTAATGAATGATAATTTCACCTGAAAATTTTTGGGAGACAGGGGAGGGTGGGGTGAGTATTTTCATCAGGCCCAAGGCACCACAGAGGCCAGAACCATAACAGTTTGTTGGTGACTTAGCTGGGTTAGAGATTACCCAAGAATAAGTGAAGGAGTTCTATATTTGAAGCCTCTTAAAATTGTGAAAAATACTTTTGAATAAATGCTTTTGATTGTATCAGTGTTTTTCAACTCTTGGTAAATGCATCTTTGGCAGTAAACTATGAGCTAGTTGTGGGTATGCAAAAAAGTTCAAGTAGAGTATAGCAAGTATATATATATATATATATATATATATATATATATATATATATATATATATATATATATATATATATATATATTATGAGAGCTATGGTGGTAAAAGTTAAAGTTAGGTTATATGAGGTTAGGTTAGTTTAAATTTGGTTCTAAAAATCAGAAATAGGTTAAAACCTCAGCTAACCCAACTTAATCTCACGTAACCTAAACCTACTCTATTCTAGCCTAACTTGTCATCATGAAACCTTGCATTATATTGAAAAAGTTGACATGAAACGCTGACTATATCCAAGGAGAAAAAAGGTGTTTCAGACATTCACCAGTGAATATCGACATCCACCAATTTGCATATATTCACGGTAACATTGGCATTTTAAGTCCAAGTGCCATTTACGGTATCTTAGCAAACTAGCCCCAGATAAAAACAAGAAATCTTGATTCAGTTTAGTGTTTGCTGTTTAATATCGTACTCAGTAGTCGCTATGTACAATATAATGTTTTTTAGTATTTCTGGTTATTGTTATGTCATATTGAAATAAAACACATTATTCCTGTCATGGCCTAGCTCTGTCAGCCTGGTGTCTTGGCACTGGCCTACTTTGCAGAAAGTTGTTACTTGAACCCCACAGTGAAATAGGAATCAAAGCTCAAAGTGAGCTAGGGGGATTTTTTAGTGCTCTATAGAGGGAACTGCATCTACCCTCCATAATGTAAGAATAGCTTAAAATTCTGTTTGTACAATTTTTTTTTGTAAAGAAACAGATTTTCAGTTCGACTCAGATCATTCCTTGTTAATATTGAAGATGATATATGGTCCTTCTTTTGTTTGAATTTCAAAAATCCGCTCTGTTGGTCCATGATTTTATTTGTTTTATGATTTTTTAGGAAAACCCCAGGAATCTGAAAGCAGTGAAGGTACAACACAAGACACAGAAGAAATGGAAAAGAGTCACAAAAGCCCAAGTAAGATATTTTCACAATTTTATAGTAATACCGCATTACTGATTTAATAGAAAGGGTGTCTCAAAAAGAACATTGAATTTTAATCTACTATAAATCTAATTTATGATTGTCAATCATAACTTGTCCAAGTTAAAGATAAGAACGAGGCCACAATTAATGATAAGGGAAGAGTTAAAGAAAGATGGGCAGAATATTTCGAGAATGTTCTAAACTGAGGTAGAGTTGTAGGAAAAGATATAGAGGAATGTGACAAGTTTTGTTATGCCTTGCATGTGAAGGTAGATTTGTTTTGTGAGGTAGAATTAGTGACAGTACTAAAAGGACTAAAGAACAGTAAGGCTCCAGGTGCTGATAGTATGGTAAATGAGTTTTTTAAATATGGTGGTTCTGAGGTTAGAAATAAGTTACAGAAGATTATGAATATGATTTTTGAAAAGGGAGAAGTATCTAGCGATTTTAGAAAAAACTTTAATTAAACCTCTGTATAAGAAAGGTGATAAGAGTGAGTCTGGTAATTACCGATGCATTAGTCTGGTATCTGTATGTAGCAAATTACTCAGTATTATGATACTTTTTCGACTGAGAAATGCTGTAGACAAAGTTATAGGAAAAGAACAGTACGGTTTCGGAAAAGGTAGAGGATGTGTTGACCAAATTTTTCATTCTTAGATTTATAATTGAGAAGTGCCTGATTTATCGAACACCTTTCGTTCTCAGTTTTATAGACTGTGAGCAAGCGTCCGGTTATGCTACTACACGAGCTTTGGCGAAGGTCTTATCCTTGTATGGTATACCAGATAAATACATTAAAGTAATTAGTGCTCTGTATGAGAATAAAACTGCTGCGTTAAGGTAGGAAGTGAGGTTAGCAGCTGGTTTCGTATTCAATCAGGATTTTAGCGAGGTTGTGTTTTATCCCCCTTTATATGGATCATTTCGATGGACTTTGTCTTAAGGAGCCCAGAATAGGCAATAGAAGACCATGGAATCAAGTGGGGAGGAAAAACTCTCTTGGGCTTTGATTTTGCTGATGATTTAAGCATCCTAGATGAAAGTGTGAGCAAAATGAATGAACTTTTTAGAGGTTTTGCGAGTTCAGGGTGCTAGACTAGGTTTGAAAATTGGATTTGGACTAGGGTGAAAAAGATTTGGACTTAAAAAGTAAATAGTATCGCACATGAAGAGATTCGTCTCAAATAATTCAGGAAATATAATCGAACCTGCCTCAAAACTACGCAATTTTAGTATATTAGGTGATATATATATATATATATATATATATATATATATATATATATATATATATATATATATATATATATATATATATATATATATATATATATATATATATATATATATATATATATAAATATATATATATAATTATGGTTATATATATATATATATATATAATGTAGGAAAAGAAAGTAAACAAAAACTCGGGTATTATAAAGGTCCATGGTTATACATTATGCAGGTTAAATACTGATGGTAAGGGAGACATGCAGTATTTTAAAGGAAACTTAAGTCAGGAGGAGTTACAATGTATTATTCAGTTTTACTCTAGTTAACCAATTGGGAAAGAAGAAGATCTAAAGAGGAGGTTAGGGCTGGATGGTCCTTACTTTCGCCCAATGTGTAAAGATATGGATGGGAGTATGGGTCGTATGCTATGAGAGTTTGGAGAATTGAGTGAATTAGGAAAGGAAGTGTATGAAGAATGTAGGTTTGATGAAAGATGGCTGGTGAGTATAGCTAGTGTTGAGTGCTTTATAAATGGAAATTAGAACTACTTTGGAGTGTGTAAAGAGGGAGGCTTTGAATAGATTGGGATGGGAGTGGAGTGTGCGTGGCTGTGTTGGCCTCAGGTGGCTTAGTGCTACAGCAAGTTGTCAGTAGTAGGAACAGTAGTAGTGCTAGTAGCTTTGTAAATGTTGAAAGGCTAGGAAGATTTCTCAGGCTAGCAATGGAGTACAGAAATAGATTTTGTAATTTATGTCAGGTTTTCGTTTCAATTTAGTTTGAATTACTTAAATCTTTTATTTTTAATGAAATCAAAAATATTAAATTAATATAAATAAATAAATTGAATTAATTAAGATTTAATTAATTAAATTTTTAATTTTGTATAGCCATGACCCTAGGGCTTCGAGAGCAATACATTTTATTATTATTATTGTTTTATTGTATTTATCCAAGCATTTTTACCCAGTTTTTATTAATTTACTTTTAGCTATATTTCCAAGAAACGGTGTATATATATATATATATATATATATATATATATATATATATATATATATATATATATATATATATATACATATATATATATGAAAATACAGCGTTATACTATATACCATACAAGTTTGTATCTAGGATTTTTGTTCGAGGGAGGTACAAGAAAAGTAGAAAACGCATCAAAAATTGTTTTTATGTATTTTTGTTACATTTCTATGTGTCAGGACATCTTTTTTTTTGTGGGGCGGGGAGAAGGGGGCTCAAACCTGCTATCTCCCTGTATATGGCTTTGATACCAAACCATATACACTGGTATTTAATTAAATGTCAGCTACATATTATGGAGGAGAGATTGTGGATATTCTATACAGGTGGGAGTGGTCTGCCTGAAATGTTAAAAAGTTTATTTTTATACCCTAATTCTCTGAATAATCTAGCCCCAACTACGTTATAAGTAATGCAAATAGTTTAAAAACAAAACATTATACCTACTTAAAAAAATATTGGTTTCAATACACTAGAAGTTGATTCTTAACTGAAATCCACATTTTGGACTCCTCAAAAATTTGATTTATTCTTTATTTTTGCTAATGCTGGTATGTGACAATGCACTATTGCAGTACCACTAATTTTGGTAAAATTCTAGATTAACTGACAATTGAGTTAGCTAGGATATAGACATACTTTTAGAATCAGAATTTTATTCTAAATCCATTACTTGCTTTATTGTGAAATTTTTAAGGTTGTACCACATATTCTTGTGCGTTGCAGCGCAGAAAATTGAAAATTAATAAACAAAAATAATTAGTTAAATTTAGCAACGCTGTTTGTAGGTTAAATTTCAAACAATTCACTGACATGTAATTTTTCTATTTTATTTTGTATGCATTGTTGAATTATTGTCTTGAGTTGTATGTGTTGCCATGGTTTTTTGCAGTAAATATGTATCTATATTGATTCCCAAAGACATCTAAACATTCTAAGGAAAACTACACTTCTTCAGTTGTTCGGTGCTCTGTGTTTGTAGCGTATTCTTTGCCGATTTTCAACCACGTTTCTTTTCTGGGTACCCGCTATTACCTTAAAATTCAGAACTATATATCTTTTCTATTTTTTAAAATATACGTGGTTGTTTGTGTCTCCATCTAACCAACTGAAACAATCCTTACCGTAGACCTTAGGTCCTCCCGTGTCTCTAGAGGCGCTTAGGATATTCAAGAAGAGTTGCCAGTCTTATCTCTTCGCTGCTGCCGCCAATAATCTTTCCATTCGGGTTGGATTGAGGCACTAAGATTTGTGGTTCATTTTTACTATCTTGGTACCAGAGAGTATGGGTAACTAAAAAGAGGGGTGGTGCTAGTGTCATCGGAAAAACCGTCAACGCCATCTTGTGTTTGGCGACACTTGTAATAATAAGAATAACTAGTTTAAATGGTGTAATTGGTAAAATTAAGGTAATAATAAGTGTCTGATCTCAGTTTTGACAGAAAATGAATACAGAGCTTTAAAAAATAGTCGCAAAATGTTTGATTGTGTTGATGAATTGTTTTTACGGACACTAGTGCCAGTTTTGCTTTTATAGATTACCCATACTCTTTGCTTGGCAGGTTAAGGACAATTTTCTCAGGATTGAAATTTTGATTTTTCTCGTTTTGTTCAGTATCAGATACTACTTTTGTAATCTTCAGTTTTTCTTTTTATGTAATATTTAGTTTGCGCTAAGTATATTACTAACAATTGTTTATTTTAAAACTTTAGTGAAAATGGCACCAAAATCATCACCAAAGAACACGCCTATACACCCAAAGAAGCGCGAGTTATCTCGCCTTGCGTCTGAGGAAGCTTTAGCTTCCCACAACAAAGAGGAAAGGAAGAAAGAAAGAAAAAGCAGCGAAGATAAATATGTAAGTCTCCATTTGTTGGATTATGGTTGTTTACTTATTAACGTTTATTACTGGATCGACCGCATCCAAATTATTCCGCTTTAGGGTCGCTTTTATCAACTTCTATAGGTTTCCCCCGGTGTAGTTTATTGGTCAAGAGTAGAATATAGGGCGAGTCCAATCCAACCAATGAAATTCATTCTTGTTTAGTATCTAGATGTGACAGGTATGATGTAAGGAGTGTATGTAAGTCTCCATTTATTGGATTATTGTTTCTTCTTATTATTGAAGTATATTCTTATGAGAAGAATATAACTTCGTTTCTTGGTCATTTTTGACCTAAGATCCTTGGGAGAGAGCGGTCAAGTAAGGTTATGAAATTAGAGATCTTCGAAAGGACGTGGAAGATTTTTTAAGTGTTTTCAAGATGATTTGCCTAAGAATAGTCTTAGGTATTGATCGACCATATATTAAATAACAAGCTGTACATAAAGTGTGATTCGATTTCACTTTCTAGGACTATAATGAAAGAAAGGTTAAGATGGCTAGGTTGCTCTCGAATTGATCTGCGAGGGGCCATAATATAGAACTTAAAGGAAATTCTACTTCATGGGAGCGTGTAGAGTGAAGCTTTTAAATTCATGGTGTGGAAGAGGAGTGTGCACAGCTGTGTTGGCTCCAGGCGCCTTCTTGCTGCAATGAGTCTTTGCTAGCAGTAGTAGTATCCCTCGGAGCTTGTGGCTTAGCATTGTGACCATTTTGTAAGAAATGGTCATAAGTGGATGTAGTCACAATAGTGTAAGAAAAGCATGAAGATTATATGGAAATTTGCAGTACTTAAAAAATGACATTTTCTAAAACGGGGATTTTTTGTTACTTAACTAACATACTTACATATTAATTCTCACTTAGTTGCAGCTATTCAACTTCTGATGCTTGCGCGTATTTGGAACATTGTCAACAAAACAATTAACATCTATTCCTATATGGCTTTCTATGTCGATAACTCGCTACCAATCACTATCTTCAGTTCTGTAAACAATCGGGTGAAGTTGTACAGCCCGTACTCCAGACCAAAACCCAAACCCAAACCTAAACCCAAACGAGTATGTCTCAGTTGTTTTCCATGTTCTTACAAGAGAGAATGTGCTACATTTTTTCTTGTTGTCCGACTGGCTCTAAATCTTAGTGTTTATTTGACATATGTCACATGTTTACCGCAAGAAAACTTTTGTTTTTATTGAAAATTAAGTTTTGCCGTAAATTTGTAGGTAATTAACCGTAAATTTATAGGTAAGTAGTTAACCGTTCATTTATTGGCAAGTAGCTAACCTTACCGTATAATCTGCTTATGTATAGCCACATCTTCGTTTAGCGTTTGATGTTAACTCACGAAAAGCTAAGCGTGCGAGGACATGCTGCGGAAACAATGAGAGCAAAAAAAAAAAAATTAAAAATAACAACAAGCAGATAGAATAAATTTTATTCTAAAGCTTATCTCACAGCTTTAAATTGACATTTATCCAATTTTTGTATTTTAAGCATTTTTCTTCAATAGCCTCAACAAAGAGATAGCTTTATATTTGATATTGAAACAGAAGATCAGAGAATTATTCTGAATCGGACAAAAAAAAAAAAAAAAAAAAAAAAAAAAAAAACAGATATTATAGTTCTCTTAATAATCGGTTAACGGCTTTTGTAGCCCAGTGTCATCCGATTTAAAAAAAAAAGCTGCTATTGTTTGGTACCAAATATATACATGTTTTTTTTTTGCAACTCAAATGATTAATCTAGTAAAATCATTTGGGTAGTCTTAGATTGCTTGTATGTTATAGATTATGTATACTTTTTTTCAGGAGACCAATGTGCACTCGTTCTCAGAAGCTCTGAAGAAAGGAAAAGAAGAGCCAGGAAGAACAGAGAAAGGAGATAAAACAGAAGAAAAAAGAAAATCATCAAAGGAAGATACGAAAAAGGAATTAAGTAGTAAATCTGATGACACAGGTGGAAGAAGTAGCTCAAGAAGGGACTCTAATCGTAGGTATCTCAGGCAGATATGTGTGCAGGTGGACGGTAACCCCATTCCTTTTTCTCCCCCCAATCTCTGGAGTTCTTAGATATGTAAAATTTTGTACGCAAATTTTGTATTTCTCATATAAGATAATTATAAAGGGTAACTATTCATAAAATAGCCAACGAGCCTATCGAAAGAAAAAAAAAAAAAGAAAAAAGACTGGTCGTACGATAGAGCTTCAGGTACTCGCTTCATAACGTCATATGAATGTTTTCAGATTAAGTATTCAGTGGAAGTAGCTAATTTTACTAATTATATATTCATAAAGGCACATAACCGTTATAAAAACACGTTGCAGTAATCCCTGCAAAAGCTCCACTGCGTGTAAAAACGGAGGGAGGGGGAGTTGACATTAAATAAACTAGATAGTGACGAAGACCACACTGCCTTTCTATCATAAACATAAATAAAACAAGAAGAACAATATGAAATTCTTTTCGCAAGACAGTGGAATTCTAATTTGAATGAATATTTCGACCCTATACCCAAGGGTCGTCTTCAGTAAAACATAAGTATATAAAAGAAAAGAGACTTACAATAAAATACGACCATTAAAACTAAAACGATATTTTTCTAAACTGTCCCAGCATCCTTATTTCAGCGAAGTTTAACCAGGACTCAATTTTATCATCCAGGACTGATGATAAGTCCTGGCTGAATTTTTTTACAAGGACTTTCTTCATTCTTGCTGAAGTAAGGATAATGGGACTGTTTTAAAAAAAATTAATATTAGTTTTAATGATCATATTTTACTGTAAGTCTCTTTTCTTTTATATATTAATGTTTTGCTGAAGACGGCCCTTGGATATAGGGTCGAAATATTCATTCAAATAATTCCTCTGTCTTGCGAAAAGAATTCCCTATTATTTTTCTTGTTTTTGGCGTTTAGGGTAAATAAATCATTAAAACAATATTTAAAATAGATATATTATTTCAGCAATAAAGAAACAACCACAAATATATAAAACGAGTAGTTAAAAAACAGCAAATCTCTGGTGACATCTTACTAAGGATATTTAAAGACTTATTGTTTTTAACATAATAAAAACTTATTATGATACTTAAGGACATATTGGCTGCAGTAAAAACAGCGAAAATGAAATTTGTTTGTTTGAATCAGAAACTTACAGACTGATATAAATCATAAATAGTTACAAAAACTGGGATACCATTTTAATGAAAAAACCTCTATATGTAGTTGTATAGTTTTTGGGATTAGCGGGTGTCCAATTTAAATGAAAGAAACGTGGATGGAAAATCTGCAAAAAATCAGCTTAAACAAAATATGACACCAAATTGCGTAGAAGGTACAACTTTCTTTTGAAGGAGTAAACCCATAAATTGTTGGTTTGTGCATTTTTAAAGACGCCAAAAAGTAAAAACTACCCAAAAGTGAAAACGCTCTAACCTAAACAGAGACTAGATTCGTTTTCATTTTGTACCACGTATTTCAGCTAGTTTTTGCGTTTCTCCCCAGGCCCCCCTCCCATCACCAAAAAACTTGAGCCTTCCTCTCATGAAATAGATGTCCTTGCCTGATTTCTAGGATGTTTTTGTTGGTAATGGTATCCATTTGGTAATGATTTCTTTTCAAAACTTAGGTCGTCGTAGGTCTTTTAAATTTTTCATTAGTGCATTTTCATTTTATTTTCAACCGGCCTCCTAAGCAAGATTTCTGATTTTTAATTTTTTTTTTTTGCGTAATTTGCAGCTCCAGAAATTACTGCATAGGGAAAATATTTCCGGCAAATCTTTGTTTGAAAAAATGATTCAGTTGTTAAACTTTAGCTGCTTTAGATAACCTGAATTCATTTTAGTTATTACCGTCATCGAATGCACACTTTTGAAAATCACAGAATTTATCAAGTATTTGCTTTGGGCCGTTTATTTTTCCTCACCGTTATTGACTCAAGACCTTGCATGTATGCCATTCAGTTCAGTTAATTTTCAAGATTTTAGTCTGGAGGTGAAAAAATGCAATATGTGCGTATTTTTTTATCTTTTGACTGCTATAGATAAAATACTCGACTGTACAGAGAAAATAGTTTATTTAGAAATTAGTTTTTTGAGAAATTAGTAGACATGAAAATATTTTCAAGTAAACAACAAGTAAGAAGATCTGAATAAATTTATTAAATAAATAATAGAAATAGTAGATAGAATGGGACCCCACTCCATTCTTCACTCTTCTGTTTGGCACTATCTTCATACTAAACTGGCCATGTTTATTAGGCATTAAGTACAATAAATAAATAAAAACAAAAACAAAAAAGAATTATGTAATAGGTAATAAAATAATAAAGCGGATTTTAAACTATTTGAAGGATTTCCTACACCCATCCCCTTTACCTTTGAAATAAAAATATTAAGTAAATACAATTCAAAAATCTGGAATGGCAGTAACAAACAGTCTCACTTTCTCCGTAAACGTTACATTATCCGTTTTCGTTGCGTTCAACTTACTCCGTTAACGTTATTAAGTGAATCATGAAATAAATGCCTCTCACCAAAACAGCGTCCAATCTAGAGGAAGGTATTGCCACAAATTGAAGGGTAGAAATGGACAATTGAGAACTTGCAAAAAGACCTCAAAGAACAGAAAGTTGCTCTTTCTGCAAAACGTGAATGTTTTAGATAATTTATTTGAAGCCAGATTTGATAGTTTGAAACAGGATCTTGATAGCATTGACTCCTCCGACTTTGAAGTAGCCTAAAAAATATTGGAATTGCATGTAGCAACTAGAGGAGGTGAAAGGGAGATGGGGTCAAAATTTTGCCCGAGAAACGTAAACAAACTTTGGTCTATTGTACAGTCGAAAAGCGAAAAAAGAAAAAATCAATTCTCTCACCGTTTATGCTGAACTCGGGATGTGACTATTTTTGTTTTTACCAGTTAGCTCATTAAATTAATAGGCCACAAAGGGTCAGTAGGGATATTATGAAAAAGTCTAAAACCAATGTTTGCTGGTTTTGCTATTATTTTCTGAGCCCAAGGATCTGAGCAGTTCGTCATTTTTTTCTCATGTTTCTGTGTCTAAAAGCCACTAAATCAACTTTTTTCAGCAATTTTACCTCACGATCCCTGCAATCGAAGGGTTTATTATTAATAAAGTTGAAATACGTCATTTATTTTTTCCGTTTAGGACTACTTGTAATTTAATCATTGATTCCACTTTTTTTTTGTCTAGAAGCTAAGGAGGAAAAGGATTCGAAATCTCCTGAAAAAGTAAAGAGAAAGACCGACAATGTCAGAAGCACCGACACATCAGGAAAGTATGAAGGTAGTCATCGTGGTGACCGAGGAGAAAATAGTCGTGAAAGCAGAGACGGGCCTTTGAAAAAACGATTGCCTGTACGATACAGTTTTGTAAGCATAATCGTTAGCCAATGGTGTTTCTGGTTATGGGTCACATTTTATCAGTAAATCTTTACTAAATCGATACAAAATTTTTAAGTACTAAATAAATGAAACAAATAAAAAAATGCTAATGAAGCCCATATAAAGCTTATAAGCACTAAGCAAATAAAAGTAAGTGAGTTAGTAAGTATGACAGCACTAGACCCTCAAGTTCCAAACCGATGGTGCTGATCTCCGTTTCACGGACCTTAAGCCAGGAAGTACAATGGGAGGGGGGGCAGCCATCCTGTGCTTTCGCACACCCTTCTTGGTTACCTTCCCCAGATTTCTCCAGGTACCCATTTAGAGCTGGATCGACTCTGGCTGAGCTTACAGAGTCACGCGACTGATCCCCGTCCCAAATTTAATAACTGGCTCTGACAGGGATCGAACTCTTGCCCCTTGGACAAAGAAGCAAATAAGGGCTGAACACATAGATGATGCATAAATAAATAATGAAACAATGAGTTGTATTACTATTAATATTAGTACGAATACAAAACAAACAAATACGGCTATTAACTCATTGCAGCACCATGTCGCCTGAGGCCAAAACAGCTACCTACGCTCCTCCTCTATCCCAATCTATTCAAAGTCCTTACATTACACCCTCCCAAGAAGTTCCCATTTCTCTTAAATCTTTCCTTATGACATCCTTCCCCTCCATTCGGGGATGACCTGCTTTTCGATTGGCAATCTGTCATCCTTGATCTGCGGGACGTGTCCTAGCCGTCTCACCCTATCTCTCATTATGGTTTTTGAAAGCGGGATTGAACCATATTTTTGTACAGTCTACTGTTTGAGATACGGTCAGTCAGTCGGGAACCGAAAACAATCCGTAGGAATTTTCTCTCGAAAATATCTAGTAATTCCTCTTCCGTTTTTTGGAGCCCCCTGGCTTCAGAGCTATATTTGTCCACTATCATCATTGTAGCTTCCAATATTCTAATCTTAGTTTGCAGACTTATCTTCCTATTCTTCTTAACTTTGTTTTAACTGTGAAAAAATGTCCTGAGCCTTGGCATTCTACTTTTAACATCTTCACTGTACTAATAATGCTACCTAGGTAAGAGAAGCTATTTACTTGTTTGATCTTCTCATTACCCAACATCACCTCTTCACCTTCACTTATTCATAGTCTTAGCGACTTAGTCTTCCTGACGTTAATTTTTAAACATATTCTTGCACGATGAACTCTCAAAACCTTTAAAAGTTAATTCATTTTGCAAATGTTTTCTTCTAACAATTAGCATAATCTAAGTCTAGGAGAGTTTACGTCCCGATTTGATTCCATGTTCTCTTGTTGCTTATGCTATGCTCTTTAGAACAATCCGTCAAAATGATCTATATAAATTGGACAGAACACAACCCTGTTTAATTCCTGATTTAATACAAAATCAGCTACAAAGGCCGTATCCAGGATTTTTTTTCGGAGGTCTTACAGAAATTTTTTGCGGAGGGGGGGGGGGAGTTTACAAAAAATCTCAAAAATCATAATAAATTTGTCTATATTTATTTTTGTTACGTTTTTACGAATTGGGAAAATTTTCTGGGGCGGGGTTCAAGCCCACTTTTCTTTTTTCTCTTCCTTTTCCCCTCTTAAATTATTTAAGAAGCTTCTGTTCAAGTCTAGCTTATTGACATCTGTCCACCCAGTTAATATTGGGGTATTGTTCAGCTTAGCAATTAAGAAGAAGAAACATGGGGATATGCAATGGCATAGTTTGGATTTCTCTATGGCCCATTTATATATCTTTATCAAACTTTAAAAATCTGTTCACTAGGCCTCGGATTAATGAATTTAGAGCACCGGAAGTTATCTTGTTGATTCTAGTTGGCTGCTGATGGGCTGGTAGCACGGGGGCTGATAACTGCGTCCGCATAATCTGATGGAGGCTGGTTCCGTGGGATACTAACTCCGGACACTTGGAAACTTGCTACTACCGTTTAGTTTCAGTTTTACTTATATGGCCAGTGACTGGTTCTTACCTTATGAAATATGGTGCTTCTGAGTATTGGTGTCGTTTTGGGGTGGGGGTGTGGAGGGTGCGTAGGGGCAGTTGGCTTCCTCCCAATGATTCGGAGAAAAATTATTATATAGCCCTTGCCCCTTGACTCTCTGGTTGGAGACCCCTCTTTTCCCCCAATAAAATACTGGAGTTACGCCCCTGGTCAAATGGATGATATTTGTATCCTCATCTGGATAAAATACTCACCTTTCCAAATTTTTGCCAGTAGTAGATCTAAAGTCACGTCCTGTTTCTTCACTAGCGATAAATACGTCTGAAATGTTTTAGGCCTTTTCTATTCACAAGCCTGATTCTAAAATCATAATTAGAATTATGAATTGGTTGTCCTTCTGATAATCCACATCATGAAGTTATTTTTGTCTATCGAACCTGTTCGAACTGAAATCAAGAGCCGTCGAGCTTAAATATCAATTTATTATTGATATAAAATAATTATGATATTGATATATGATTGTAATATATCATATTGATTATGATAAATTGATCAAAAATCTTGTTCTGATTTTGTCATTACATCATGCAAAAGTTAAAAATGGTCAAAACGTGTAAATCGATTTGGAAGTGTGATCTCACCACTCTGGAAATTGACTAACAGAAGCCATTTAAGACACAAATCACACCCCCTCATATTCTAGCGAAATATCACCCCTTTATTGCTCATTGATCGAACATTTATTCTAACTTGAGAAGGTCAATGTGACATCAAGATTGGAATGAATGATGCGTGGGAATTGTCCATGCCAAATGGACTACCTTTTCTTTGTGTTCACCATTTCCTTTCTTCAGAAAGCTTCATAACTTTTTAGATTGCGGACCCCGAGACGGCCGCAGAAGGCACTTTAAAAACCGCTACACTACTGTGTTATTGGTATCCGGGCCCTGTAATATTATTCCTAGGCAACACTTTTGGGCTTCCTCCTGATATGTGAATAACTTCTATATTCTAAATGTTGTGGCTGTTGCACTATAACTATGTTACTGAAACAGACTAATTCATTTCCTCACTGCTTTCTAATATTTTTTTTTTAAGTCATTGAACTGCATTATGTCACAGACACTGCTACCTTACTTGCAGCTGATTAAAGAAAATTGTCCTTATCATGAAAACAAAATAACATCCATTTCCTCTTAAGATTTTTAGTTTTATTTTTCAGAGGGTCTCAATCAAAACCGAAATTAGTAGAAAAAGAAAGTATGTGACCTCAAAAGTTCACGTTTGGCTTAAATTGCAAAAATAACCTCTTACTGTGTAAAAAAACCTGTTTAAAGTAAATTTAAGTACCAGGCCTGTCCAGAATTTGTTTTCTTAGTTTTTGAGCTAGAGGGGTATTTTTATCTAGGCAAAAATATTTTGGTTCTCATTTGATTAAAAAAGGTGTTTCATGCGTATACGTGTACGTACGTGGAATTTGGGTTGTCGAGACCGTTTAAGCCCTTGGCAAGGTAATTCGGGCGGGTGGTGGTTTTAGTCTAGTTGAGTCCAGCTTGAAGACGAATGAGCCTTGAAGTTTCTTTTATTTCTCCTTCGATTATTTTATTTTTTCGTACTATTGACACTGTGCCATTATATGAAGGTGCTATCAAATTGCGAGTATTTAGTAGAGTGTTTTAAGTTCAGCAATTTATATTGATTTACTGGGTGTGGGTTAAGTTTCTTGTAAGATATTGGACATGTATGTTTCATTAATGTGACAAACCATCCAACGAAGTATTTACCCCCCCCCCCCCCGACCCCCTCCTAAAAAGACAATTTGACAAAAGTATATTATTATTGACTTCTGAAAGTTTAGGAATGAAAGCTTTTTGCCAGTCTCAACTTATTGTAAATGCTTGACAAACCAAACAGGTGTTTCATACTAGGTGCATGGATGCACCTAGAGGTATGGGTTGGGGGGCTCTTGAAGTGGGATCAGACTTTGGTTGAATTTAATATTTGCAGCATTTTCGTACATTTATACGAATTGGCCGGCCGCAAAGGAGGTGAACTCCCTACTTTCCGACTTGGGAGGACTTTGGCTCTGTGTGGTTTTATTTACATTTATAAAAATTTCCCTAACAAAAAAGAACAAAAAAAAAGCTTTAGAATTTTTTTTAACAAGTTCAACAATAGTTTTCAGGGACTCAAAGCAAAAGGGACAAAGAAAATAGGATTTTATGAAAAATATCGCAAAATATTGTTAAATGTCATGATATTTTCCACTGCAAATTTTTTCTCTTGCGACAGAATTGTATTATAATAATACCCTGCTTGGCTACTCTACTCTTTTTTCGTTGATAATTCAATTTGTAAATTTGACCTGAGATATGACAATCAGGCCCTCAAATTTGTGTTGTATTTTTAGTGTTTCGGATGTGTTTTCTTTTCTTTTGCAAAGGCAGTAGACAGCGTTAATTTTTTAAATTGTTTATTTTTGATTGTTCCATTTCTTTTAAAATTTATCTATATGTTAATTAGTTAATCAGCTAATGATATAATGACTTTCATGATAATAATTATGATTATTGTAGTCACCCGTCAAAGAGGCAGGCCGTACACCCAAAGAGGATCTCAGCAGCAATGCAGAAGAAAAGACGTCAAAAGAAGAAGGAAAGCTTCGTAGATTGAAGCGTGATCGCCCCACTGACATTTATGTTCCGCCTGGTAGACGGTAAGACAGTTATTTTAGGTAAATTTAGATGATTTGTAGGTAGTTTACGTGGGTATGCTACTGTGTGTAGGCTTACGCGTTATTTGAAGCTTATTGAAGTAAGACAGTCATTTGAGGTAATTTTTGATGATTTGTGGGTAGCTTACATGTGTAAGCTTACTTGTGAGGTAAATTTTGGTAATTTGCAGGTAGCTTACAGGTGTAAGCTAGAATGTGTAGGCTTACGCGTTAGTTGAAGCTTTCGCGCGACCGCAAACCCGCATCGATTTTTTCTAGCGCGAAAGTGGTGCTTAATTTATTTATTTATTTGTCAATGTGGATTAGTAAACTTATAACTTATAAACTTATAGCTTATATTGAGGTAAGACGGTTATTTGAGGTAAATTTTGATAATTTATTGGTAGCTTACATGTGTAGGCTTACGTGTGAGGTAAGTTTTGGTAATTTGTAGGGCAATTGACGTGGGAGCTGAGGAGTCTATGTGCCCTTATTTTTGCACCCTCCTCTCCCCCAGGTTTTGAAAAATACCCCCCCCCCATAATTTGAAAAATAAATTCCCCCCTCTACATTTTCGTATATTGACGCCACCGTACTTAGACTGAATTATTTTCTGTAAGTAAAATTCTATTGTAAGTTATTCTTTAGTTCTAGTAGTTCTGTAGTAAATTCTATAGTGTAAATTACCATATTGCCTCAATGGTTTTTGCTTTTTATTGAAAAAAAAACCTAATTTACTTCAAATTAATTCCATTTTTGTTTATAGATGTCTATCATATATTTATTAACGAGTATCTGCATGCTATACAGACTAAAAAAAACTCAAATATCTTTGGTACTGGTATAATTTCGTAGAACAAAGAAGTGAATTAGCAGAAAAATACAAGTATAGTAACAATTATGACCTGTCTAGACTGAAGCCCCAGTCATGGATGTCTTTTGTTTAAAAAATATCGCGAATGTTGTTGAAAATTTTTTTATTTGCTAAGGCATAGTATTGTGGATACTGTTAAACAAACCCACTTCAACAACCACGAGGTTTATATAACTTCCCTAAATTACTGGTGTTAAATATAAATCTAATCTATGCCAAAACTTGCTACATTTTTATTAAGTATTTAATAGTGAAATGAAAAAAACAACCGAAGGAAAATAGAATAGGATTGAAGTAGAAATGTTTAACAAGCATTCTTGAGCTTAGTGTTATACTCAAGGCCATATCCAAGGGGGAGGGTTAGGGGGTTAGAACCCTTCTTCCCCTCTCGGAATGTTTGTCCAGTTCGTAATAACGCAACAAAAATGAATGTAAACAAAATTTTGATTCGTTTTTAATGTTTTTTGTGCATAAATTTAGTTAATTTTATTAATAGTGGCAAGCCATATCGCTTGTCTTATTTAAACAATAAACAACCATAAGCTTAAAAAATATAATCATAGGAACACAAAGAGCCAAAAATTAATTTATTATCAAACAGTTTGTGGTAACAAACTGTAAGTAAGGAGCTACCAAGCTTAATAGTAACCCAATCTCAAAAACAGAATTTCGATACCGATAGGTACAACAAAAGAATTTGATTTTTATGATGATTCCAAATATATAGCTTTTACCAACTTTAGTCTTACCCATCAAAAGTTAAGAGCCTGAGAATATTTGCTTTATTTTCGAAAATAGGGGGAAATACCACCTAAAAGTCATAGAATCTTAATGGAAATCGCACCATCAGATTCAGCGTATCAGAGAAGCCTTCTGTAGAGGTTTCAAGCTCCTATCTGCAAAAATGTGAAATTTTGTATTTTTTGCCAATACCACAGATGCCAAGATCACAATTTTTTTTTGCCAAGATCACAGATGCATGCTTAATTTTTTTCCCAGGAGTGTTAATTTTGTTTACATATAGTATTGGTCATTGGGAAGTATACAGACGTTTTCAGGGGGGAGGGTTCTGGTAGGGGGGTCAGGAGAGGGAAGGTTACACCGGAAGATCTTTCCATGGAGGAATTTTTCATGGGAGAAGGAAATTTTCCATGAAGGGGTGCCGGATTTCTCAGCATTATTTAAAAAACCTTCAGAAATGAAATAAAAAAACAAGTTTTTTCAACTGAAATTAAGGAGCAGCATTAAAACTTAAAAGAACAGAAATTATTACATATACGAATGGATTCGTCCCCTCGTCAATAGTACTTTCATAAGAGCTATTTATTCTAATCGAACCCTTTGTGATTCAGGGTTCATTCTTAAAGAATTGGAACAAAATTCAAACTTTAGCATAAAGAGCGAGGTATTGACGAGGAGTTGAACGCCCTCATATATGTAATAAAAATGTACGAATATAGGAGTTCGTTACGTAAGTTAATTCGTAAGTTACGTATATTTAATACTGATAAGAACGTTCGTAAATAAAATTTAAAGTTCTAGTGCCCTTTTTCAGTGACCATAAAGTTGGAGGTTAACTAGGCCCCGTTCTCGCCCCTTTTTTCCCAAATCGTCCGATAAAAAATTTGAGAAAGCTATTTAGCCAAAAAAGGTAAAATTAATAACTTCGTTTTAATCATTCATTTACGGTGAGTCAAAATCAAAACCTGCATTAATTCCAAAATGTTTAGAAATTAAATAAAAAAATTTCAGCTGGAAATAAGGAGCGACATTAAAGCTTATAACGAAGAGAAATTGTTCCGTATACGAAAGAGGCTGTCCCGTCCTCAACGCCTCGCTCTTTGCGCTAAAGTTTGACTCTTTCTCATAGCTCGACTTTTTACAACAATAAGAAAGTTTACCGCAAAGAGCGAGGCGTTGAGCAGGGGACAGCCCCTTTCGTGCGCAAAATAATTTCTGTTCGTTTTAAGTTTTAATGTCAGTCCTCACTTTCAATTAAAAAAAAAACTTGTTTATTTTTCATTTAATTACTAATTGCGGGAAACCTTATGACTTGTTGTGTAGAAAATCTAAAAAAACATGAATTAAAAAATACAGACATACAAAAATAATTTTCGTTATTTTTACTAATAGCGGTAAGCCATATCGCTTGTCTTGTGTAGACAATAAACAACCATAAACTTAAAAAAAAACATTATCTTTGGAACACAAACTAACAATCATAAATTAAGTTATTATTATTAATAGCAGTAAAACCTTATGACTTGTTGTGTATAGACAATAAAAAAAACATGAATTATTGTTATATTATATAGTGTATTATATATAGTGTAATTTATAGTATTATATAGTGTAAATAGTGTACTATATTATTGTTACATAAATTTTTTTATTTTTTACTAATAGCGGTAAACCACATCGTTTCTGTTGTGTAAACAACAAACAACCATAAACATGAAAAACATAATCTTAGGAACACAAACAAAGAACCACAAGTTAAGTTATTATTGCTAATAGTACTAAAGCTTATGACTTGTTATGGATAGACAATAAAAAAGCTTGAATAAAAAAATACAAAGAAACATGTTACTCTAGAGATGTACAAAATATTTTTTTCTAAAGGGTGTTCAGCTCCTAAATTCTGCGGTCTCCAAAAGGTCCGCAAAGAAGAAGTTACTCTGCTCCCAATTGTGGCTTGTTATAGTTCTCCAGCTTCCAGACTGAGAAAATAGTTGTCAACAATTTGTTATCCTATCATGTCAACGCAAACTTCTTACATTGAAAATTCAGTTCACCTTGTTGAAAAATAAAAAAAAAAGGAAAAAAAAAGGCCAGTTTCGATGCCTTCCCTATGTATACTTCATGTGATATTAAAAAGTGTTACTTTGCTCTTCAAAGGAACTAAAAGATAATTTTGACCAGATTGACTATAAAACACGAGATATCACAACCATTATGCGCCTTGTTCACCTTTGCAATATATCTTCCCTATATTTTTGATACAATAATCAATTTTTTACCCAAATTATGGGTGTTCCAATGGGTAAGAGCCTTTCACCTTTTGGCTACTTTTTACATGGAATCTTTTCAGACTTTCGCTTTAAATACTTTTCCTCCAAAACACCGTTTCTTGGGCTGATGTTATTTCTGTGTGGGATCATGGAGGGATAGCATTTAACGCTTTTTGACTCATCTTAGCACTTTTGATTCTAACCTTCAGTTCTCCTTAGAACTAGAAGATAATCATAAACTACCTTTTCAGACGTCTTAATCTTCAGTAAATATCTCAGTGTTGAGTTTTCGATATATAGAAAACCTACGCATAATGATAAGTATTTGCATGTCTTTTCCAACCACCTTCTTGCGTAAAAAGAGTAGTAGTTATATTTTTGGTCGATCGTCTAATAAAAATATGCTCAAAAACTTATTTAGTCCCAGAACTGAATTATCTGACGGTCATTTTGTTTTGCAATGGATATTCCATAAATTTACTGGAATCCATCAAACAGTTCGTGGTAACGAACTCGTAAGGAGCGACCCGGCTCAATAGTAACCGAAAGTAACTCTAAAAGATGGAATTATGATACTAATATTTGCATCAAAAGAATTGTATTTTAATGCTGATTTTAAATATACAAGTTTCATCAAGATTAGTCTTACCCATCAAAAGTTACAAGCCTGAGAGAATTTGCCCTATTTTAGAAAATAGGGGGAAACACCTCCTAAAAGTCGCACAATCTTACAAAAATCACACCATCATATTCAGCGTATCAGAGAAACTTATTGTAGAAGTTTCAAGCTCTTATCTACAAAAATGTGGAATTTCGCATTTTTTGCCAGAAGACAGATCAGGGATGCGTGTTTATTTGTTTTTTTTTTTGTTTTTTTCCCAGGAGTGATCGTATCGACTCAGTGATCCTAAAATGTCGGGAGAGGGCTCACTCTAACGAAAATTAAAAGTTCTAGTGCCCTTTTTAAGTGACAAAAAAATTGGAGGGCACTTAGGCCCCCTCCTACGCTCATTTTCCCCCAAAGTTACGGGATCAAAATTCTGAGATATCCATTTTATTCACCATAGTCGAAAAACTCAAGAAATGTCCTTGGGTACGACTTACTCCTCCACAGTCCCCGTGGGAGGGGCTGTAAGCTACAAACTTTGACCTGTTTTTGCATATAGTAATGGTTAGTGGGAAGTGTATAGACGTTTTCAGTTTTTTTTTGGTTTGGGGGGGGGGAGAGTTGAGGAGGGAGGGCTACATGGGAGGATCTTTCCATGGAGGAATTTGTCATGGGGGAAAAGAATTTCAATGAAGGGGGCGCATTATTTAAAAAAAGTGAAATAATAAATATGAAAAGTTTTTTTCTACTGAAAGTAAAGAGCAGCATTAAAACTTAAAATGAACAGAAATTATTACGCATATGAGGGGCTTACCTCCTCGTAATACCTCGCTCTTTACGCTAAAGTATTTTTAGTAATTTTAATTATTTATTCTGCGGCCTTTGTGATTCAGGGGTCATTCTTAAGGAATTGGGACAAAATTTAAGCTTTAACGTAAAGAGCGAGGTATCGACGAGGGGTGAACCCCCTCATATACACAATAAAAACATACAAATAGAGAAGTTCGCTACGTAAGTTAATTCGTAAGTTACGTATTTTTACAAATGAAAACGTTCGTAAAAAATTAAAAGTTCTAGTTGCCTTTTTGAGTAATCAAAAAGTTGGAGGGCAACTAGGCCTCCTCCCTCGCTCCTTTTTTCTTAAAACTTATCGATTAAAACTATGAGAAAGCCATTTAGCAAGAAAAAAATAAATATGCAAATTTCGTTTTAATTATTAAGGTGCGGAGAGCCAAAATCAAAACATGTATTAATTCAAAAACGTCCAGAAATTAAATAAAAAAAACAAGTTTTTTTTAACTGAAAGTAAGGAGCGACATTAAAACTCCGTATATGAAAGGGGCTTTTCCTCCTCAACGCCCCTTTCTTTACGCTAAAGTTTTTTTACTGTTTTAAAAATCAGAGTTACGAGAAAGAGTCTTGTCTTGTATAAACAATAAACAACCATAAGCCTAAAAAATATAATCTTAGGAACACAAAAATATAACCATAACTTAAGTTATTATTCCTAATAGTGGTGAACCTTATGACTTGTTTTGCATAGACAGTAAAAAAACCATATATTCAAAAATACAAACAGACAACATAAATATTGCTATTATTGCTAATAGCGGTAAGCCATATTGCTTGTCTTTTGTAAAGAATAAGCAACCATAAACTTAAAAAACATAATCTTAGGACCACAAACAACCATAAACTAAGTTACTATTACTAATAGCGGTGAACTTTATGACTTGTTTTGCATAAAAGGTAAAAAAACCTTATATTCAAAAATACAAACAGAAAACATAAACATTACGATTATTGCTAATAGCGGTAAGCCATATCGCTTGTCTTGTGTAAACAATAAACAACCGTAAACTTAAAAACATAATCTTAGGAACACATACATACAACCATAAATTAAATTTATTGTTACTAATAGCTGTAGATCTTGTTCTCTGATACGCTGAAACTGATGGTGTGATTTTTATTAAGATTTTTGTCATTTAGGGGGTGTTTCCTACCTTTTTCGAAAATACAGCAAATTTTCTCAGGTTTGCAGCCTTCGATTGGTAGCACTAAACTTAATGAATTTTATATGTTTAGAATCACCATAATAAGCTGATCCTTTTTATATATCTATTGGTATCATAATTTGAGATCATGCGGAATTTTAGCTCATATTTACTATTATTAATAGCAGAAGCCTCATGGTTTTTTTGTGTAAACAATTAACAAACAAAAAAGGAAATACTTCAAAAGTAAATATAAACTGAACTATCATGTACGCTTCATAATAAAAGAAAAGGTAAATAACCCTCTCTTATTTTTAGCAAAGGGGGAAGGGGTAGCCATCAAAATAATTTGAATTTTTTTCCCTAAAGGACTTCTGAAGGGAAGCAAAATGAGCCTGAGAAAGAAGAAGGACACGAAGAAGCGGCGACAGAAAGAAAGCGCAAGAAAACAGTTGAACCTAGCGAAAATGGTGATATCGACAAGGGCGAAAAGAAGGTGTCAAATTCTCGTCAGGAAGAAGAAGAAATTGAGCTGAATTATGGTGACGTTGATGATTCTGAAGATGATAAAAGTGAAAGAGAAGATCAGAAACAGATAGAGCCTAAAAAAGAAGGGTTAGTAAATGCTAATGCTTTTCTTCAGAAGTTTTAAAAACGTGTGATGTAGATCTTTTTTTTTTTTATATTTGAGCTACCCAAATGTCAAATCCTTTGAATGTTGTTGCCCAATTGGCTTCAAAAATTTTTTTCTATAGTATCCTACAGCCCAAATAGTTTATTGGGCATCAGCCTTAGTCTTGGGGTGCTTCTTTATGAACAAAGTTAAGAATCAAAGTAAGCCACGAAAGGCCTAGGCTCCCTTCGTTGTTTTCGTAATTTTTCCCGGTTGATGTTGTAAAAATTATTTATGGTACAATTATCTAACCTTATATTTTATATGAGTGTACCCTTTGGGCAAGCAATTTTATGCTAATTATAGAAGGATCCAGACAGTTCAGAATAAAGCAGTTCGTCTTTAGGGTAAATGTGCCAATTTTATTCCAACGTATTTGTTATTTCCACTTTAAAATTTTTAATGGTGGTCGGTTTTGAGATCAGCAGTTAATAACACTGGTAGTATGTACTATAGTCTTGTTGGTAATATAGTACCTTTGGTTGGTTCTCAATCCTACGCCTGAACGGAAGCGAGAGCTTGGCTACTACTGTATTTTATTTTATATAACTAAACTAGAAATATCAATACTCAAAATATACTCAACTTAGGTTTTACATAGCTTTTCTTCACTAGACTTGAAATTGAACTGAACTCGTTAAATCACTCCCCTAATATATACTCAAACTGACATATACCCAAACTGAACCTACAAGATATTTCCAGAAAAATGACAAAATGATAAAACACCCCAGAGACTAAAATGAAACTAACAGTTGCATCTATTTAGAAAATACTTAACCCGGACTAATACCACGACTGTTCTTTAGAGGAGGAGAATTAAAATGGCAGGGAGTTTAAAACTGTCAATACTAAATTGTTCCTAAAGGTTACCTACTAACCCTGTGTCTTTTGGATTTTTTTTTGCCAGATTTTTCATGCCTACAGATCTTAGGAAATAGGAAAAATCATGGGAAAAATGCTATTTTAAGCTTTTGTCGTGTCTAATTTGAAGGAATCGATCTTAAATCAACGTTCTAATTAAAAAATTTTAAAAATTTTGGTAATAAAATTTTCTTAAAATTTATCCTTATGAATGCTAAATTTGTCTTAAATATTAACCACAAAAGCCATATCTCTGTATCTTTTTTTCAGATTCATAATCCGCGTAAGAAAAGTGCTATTCCAAGCTTCTGTCTATATTGGATTCAAAATAATCCATCTTAATTACCGTTAAAAATTTTTACTGTCTTTGTGATTTTTTCAAAAAATTGAAAACTACATATACTAGGTTATGGCAGAGAGTAGCTGAAATAATTGGAATAATTGAAATGGAAATATTGAAAATTACATATACTAGGTTTTGGCAGAGAGTAGCTGAAATAATTGGAATAATTGAAATGGAAATATTGAAAACTACATATGCTAGGTTTTGGCAGAGAGTAGCTGAAATAATTGGAATAATTGAAATGGAAATATTGAAAACTACATATGCTAGGTTTTAGCAGAGGATTGTTGAAATGAGAAAGATAAATGAGAAAACGTGAACATTTTGGAGAATTTAGGTAAAAATCAATTCAACTTGGACTAAGCTAAAAGTGCGTATAACATACAAGTTGATGAAGTTATGCTGATAAGAAAAATGAAAAAATTTGGATGTTTTCAGAGTTTTTGGGACTATTTTTACCTATATTCACGGCGCAAGGTTCAAAAAGTATCTGATATGCCGCTATTAGAATTTATGACTGTAGGCCTACGTATGACAAAGATTGTATGTTAGAAAACTAGTAATTATCAGAAAAGTGACTTGTTTTTATAACTTGAAAAACTCAATCATATGCCACTTAAAATGAATTGGCAACAATTCCTTTTTCCTGCAGGAAAGATGAAATAGAGGCGGAGCTGACGGAGTCTGAACCCTACAATCGCCTTGAACGTCCACATCAACAAAAACCACCTAGTCCCAAACCATTAAAAAGACCCAGAACAGAAATTCCTGAATATAAACCTTTGCGCAGACCCAAACTGGTTGCCCCAGTAGAGGAAAAGTGAGTAGCCAGATCTAGATTTTCTATTCCTTTCCCATTTTTACCCATTTGATCGCTAAAGCCCATTTGCTCCTTAAGTGGATGATTTCTAACTCTTATGTAATGACTCTTATTGATTTTTAGGCCTTTCAGAACGTGGCACTTCGATAATTTCTTGTTATAAGCTTCAAGTATGTGACAATCAAATTTATAGTCCATATAGTCCTATCCAATCAATATTTAGGCGTTTTCAATATTTCAAGCCTGTATTCATCACTTAAGCGTACAAATTTGACAAAATGCATTTCCTGTCCCATATTTTTTCATTTTCAATTAAAAGATTATCCTTCTTTGATTGCTTCTCATTAAATACTTCTCTTTTATCTATCTACATACTTTATATGACACTGATAAAAACCCCATATAGCTCCTTAAAACCAACAGAGAAATAATACATGTTAGATCTGAAGCTTTGAAAAGAAGTAATATTTTAATAAGGTATTTAGAGTAAAATATTTGTTTGAAGAAGCAAAAAATGCCTCTTCAGTTTGTTCTTAGGTTTTCTAGTACAGGTGCCAAAAAGTCCCTAAAATCCATGGAAGTCCCTAAATCTGGCTTTGGTCCCTAAATCAGTGCTCAGGTCCCTTAAGATTTTTTCCTGATCAACATTCTTCCATATTAGTTGAATATCTTATCTCTAAGTAATGGAAGCCACTATGCAAGGTATGGTATTTCAGTTTTTGTTTCATTTATGTCATTTTCAACACGTGTTCTTGTAACCATAATCCAAATTCACGGCTACAATGCTACTGTCTGAATGAAAAAGATTATAAAGTAGTGAAAAGGATTGAGATCCTTTGCCTCTGGAGTCATCTTAGGATATTTTTTTTTTATCCTAGCTTTCAGGAGATTCAATTATTTTGTGTGTGTTATGCTAGATACGTGGACCTAGCTAGCCTTGAATTCTAAGGGGCTGATTATTTTGTCAGTATTATGCTAGATACTTTTTTTTATAACCTAGCTTTCAGGAGAGTTAATTATTTTGTCAGTGTTTTGCCAAATACGTGGACCAGCCGTGGATTTTAGGGAGTTGAGGGAAAATAGCCTCTTGGCATAACTGCTCTTAACTTCTCTTCTTTTTTCTGGCTTAACAGTAACTGCCAATAACTGAATTTAAATGGGAAATAGCAAATTTAAGTATGTCTGGCTTGAGGAGAAAGACGAAACAGGGCTAGTCTTTTGAAACAGTCAGAAAAGTGAGAAATGTATTTCATCCAGTTTCAGTTTTTTTTTTTGCTTTTATATTTACGTATATATCTGAAATAAAAATACGGAATCAAAATTAAAAATGGAAAAAAAAGATTGAAAGGTGTTGTGGAAGGATAAATATGCTCTATAACCCTTCAGGGATGTGATGAAATTCCAGGTGATCTATTTTTTTTTTGTTTTAGCATCCCTGGCCTCTAATCCTAGCTATCAAAGGGCATACGGTACATCTGTTTTATAGGTTTGGTAGTAACGACCGTAGGTCCCTAAAAAATCCCTTTTTTGGTTCTAAAAAATACCCCAAGTCCCTATTTTCGTGCCGCCAAACATGTGGCAGCCCTGCTAGTACCACTAAGTAAAGATTTATAAAGTATAATCAAACTCAGTAATTTTTTGCTACTACATTGTCGGCGCGAACACTGTTTACTTCTTTTTATGATAAGACTATATGGACTATAAATTCGATGGCCACGTATTTGAAACTTATACCAAGAAATTTTTAAAGTAACACGCTATGAACGGCCTAAAAATCTAAATTCTATTCTCATAAAATTGGGTCTTAAAAATTAGGAGAACAGATAAGAATCATCCACTTAAAGATGGCTTAGCAATCAATGGGAACTTTTGAGCAAACTGACATAGACTAAGCTGTTGATTTCCTGAAATTTTGCAACCCAACAACTAGGATAATGCGAGTAGCAATAAAATGGGAGGATAAACATGGTGTACCAGAAGTGACACAAAACCTGGGTTTTCATAAAACAGCTTAATTTCATTTGTCACCCTAGAGCAAATAATTGTGTTTGATTGATAAGAAAAATAGCAACTGTTTGCGCAAGGTTTAGTTTCTGCGATATGCGGTACCGTGTACAAAAGACACTCTGTTTTCATGGAAGGGGGGAGGAGGGTAGAATCCTCTGAGCTTCGCCTGGAAGGCCGGAAAGCTAATTTACAGGGGGCGTGATGCAAGGATGATCAGAATGATGTGTGTCTTCTGCGGCACATCTTATACCTGGGGTGTATTAAAAGCCCAGATGTGCATATGAGTATATTTTAACGACTCATTTGTTTACCCATCTACTCGCTAAGGGCTTGGGAGTAATTTGAATCTCCTAAGATTCAATTTTCTAGCGGAAAAAGGTCTAGTAATCAGCCTATGAACTTAAGGCAACGACAGTTAAAGATTCATCTCGTTGGTCCTAAGAGTGGTTTTACAATATTAGCCACCTTTCTAGAAAAGGAAAGCACAGTCAAAGTTTCTGAAAGGGCATCTCGTCTTCACCTTATAATTTCTGTCCTTTTAAGTGAAAGGACATAGACATAGACAAGTAGAGCCGAATATCATCTTCTTGAACGAGTAGCAATTAAGCCTAGAATTTATAGACCCCTCCCCAGATAATCGGGAATATACGCAAGTACCATATTTGGCAACGTTGGAAAACAAATATGCCATTTCTTAGAACCTCTCCTCAAGCAGTCACCGATTGCTATTCACATTACTGCCATATCCTGAAGTATATCCTCAAGTGAATCATACATATTTAGAGTCGAAGGTGATCATTTTTGAAGAAGGAGAAGCGACGGTTTTATTAGGGGGGGGGGGGTAAAGGGGCACTTGTCACGGGTGTGGATGTTTTAGGGGGCGCCAAATTTCAAATTAATAACTTAACGGTTATAATCATTTTTATGGCACTTGGTATTAACCAAGTGACATATAGCAATCGCGAATTCTGTCGGTCTGTCGGTCCCGGTTTTGCTACTTTAGGCACTTCCAGGTAAGCTAGGACGATGAAATTTGGCAAGCGTATCAGGAACCGGACCAGATTAAATTAGAAATAGTCGTTTTCCCGATTTGACCATCTGGGGGGGAGTGGGGGGCCGGTTAATTCGGAAAAAATAGAAAAAATGAAGTATTTTTAACTTGTGAGCGGGTGATGGGATCTTAATGAAATTTGATGTTTGGAATGATATTGTGTCTCAGAGCTTTTATTTCAAATCCCGACCGGATCTGATGACATTGGGGGGAGTTGGAGGGGGGAAACCTAAAATCTTGGAAAACACTTAGAGTGGAGTGATTGGGATGAAACTTGATGGGAAAAATAAGCACAAGTCCCAGATACATGATTGACATAATCGGAACGGATCCGCTCTCTTTGGGGTAGCTGGGGGGGGGGGTAACTCTGAAAAATAGAAAAAATGAGGTATTTTTAACTTACGAACGGGTGATCGGATCTCAATGAAATTTGATGTTTAGAAGGATATCGTGTCTTAGAGCTCTTGTTTTTAAATCCCGACCGGATCTGGTGACATTGGGGGGGGATTTGGGAGGGGGAAACCTAAAACTTGGAAAACACTTAGAGTGGAGGGATCGGGATGAAACTTGGTGGGAAAAATAAACACAAGTCCTAAATATATGATTGACATAAACGGAACGGATACGCTCTCTTTGGGGTAGTTGGGGGGGGGGGGGGTTATTTCTGAAAAATTAGAAAAAATGAGGTATTTTTAACTTACGAACGGGTGATCGGATCTCAATTAAATTTGATATTTAGAAGGATATCGTGTCTCAGAGCTCTTATTTTAAATCCCGACCGGATCTGGTGACATTGGGGGGGAGTTGGGAGGGGGGAACCTAAAACTTGGAAAACACTTAGAGTGGAGGGATGGGGATGAAACTTGGTGGGAAAGATAAGCACAAGTCTTAGATACATGATTAACATAACTGGAACAAATCTGCTCTCTTTGGGGTAGTTGGGGGAGGGGTTAATTCTGAAAAATTAGAAAAAATGAGGTATTTTTAACTTACGAACGGGTGATCGGACCTCAATGAAATTTGATATTTAGAAGGATATCGTGTCTCAAAGCTCTTATTTTAAATCCTGACCGGATCTGGTGACATTGGGGGAAGTTTGGGGTGGGGGAACCTAAAATCATGGAAAACGCTTAGATTGGAGGGATCGGGCTGAAACTTGTTGGGAAAAATAAGCAGAAGTCTTACATACGTATTTAAATAATTGGAACGGATCCGCTCTATTGGGGGGGGGGGGTTAATTCTGAAAAATAAGAAAAAAATACGTATTTGTAACTTACGAAGGAGTGATCGGATCATCATGAAACTTTATATTTAGAAGATCCTCGTAACTCAGATCTCTTATTTTAAATCTCAACCGGACCAAGCGTAATTGGGGGGGGGGCAGTTGGGGGGGGGACCGGAAATCTTAGAAAATACTTAGAGCGGTGAGATCAGGATGAAACTGGATGGAAGAATAGAAACCTGTCTAAGATACGTGACTGACATAACCGGGCCGGATCTGCTCTCTTTGGTGGAATTGGGGGGGGGCAATTTTGAAAATTGAGGTATTTGTAACTTACGAAAGGGTGATCAGATCTTAATGAAATTTGATATTTAGAAGGATCTTGTGCTCCAAAGTTCTAATTTTAAATTCCGAGCAGATCCTGTGACATTGGGGGGAGTTAAAGGGGGAAACCGGAATTCTTGGAAAACGTGAAAATTGGGGTATTTGTATCTTATGAATAGATGATCGGATCTTAAAGAAATTTGATTTTTAGAAGGAATCCATGTCTCAGAGCTCTTATTTCAAATCTTGACCAGATCTTTTGACATTGGGGGTAGTTGGAGGGGGAAATCTTGGAAGAACTCTTGGAGTGGAGGAATCGGGATGAAGCTTGGTGGATAGAATAAACAAATGTCCTTGATACGTGATTGACAGAATCGTACTGGACTCGCTCTCTTCGGAGGAGTTGGGGGGGAGGGGTTCAGTGATTTGGCGAGTTTGGTGCTTCTGGACATGCTAGGACGATGAAAATTGGTAGGCGTGTCAGGAAGCTGCACAATTTGACTTGATAAAGTCACTTTCCCAGATTCGACCAACTGGGGGGCTAAAGGGAGAGGAAAAATTAGAACAAATTAGGTATTTATAACTTACGAGTGGGTGATCGGAGATCTTAATGAATTTTGATATTTAGAAGGACATCGTGACTCAGAGCTTTTATTTTAAATACTGACCGGCATTAAGCCTCTTATTTTCCTTTTTAAATCAATATATTGATTCATAGAATTTTGTTAGAGCTCATACCATATGATCTCTTGACTCTTAGCTCTTCTCGCCTCGACACAAGTGCCATATGAGCTCTTAGCTCTTGTTTAATTTTGATATTTTGTTTTTATTAAAAAAAAGTACAGTGTACTTAATAAATGGAAATAATTAATAAATTACTAAATAATTAATAAAATAGGTTAAAAATAAAAGAATAGTTAAATAATAATAATTTAAACATTTAAAATAATTAATAATAATGAAATAATTTAGATAATCTTAAAGCATGAATAATTAATTTGCTCATCATTAAGTTTCAAAATCATTTTCTCTTATATCCCTCACTATGATGGTGTCCATTATTTCCTTGCCCTGACAAGAAAGAACTTCCGTTAAAGCCACAGTGCCTGAGAATTAAGGGTTTACTTCTTTGTTGAGCTTAAGATTAGCTTTGTTTCTCATTAATTGAGCATTTGTAGTTTGCTGACTAAAAAATGGATGTGTTTCCAGCACGAGTATTAAACTATCAATTTCGTGTCCAATCCCACTTTCTCGGGTCATAAGGAGAGAAAGGTTGAGATAGTTAGGGCACTTTCTGCGGATGAAAGACGACATATTGTCCTTTTCGGCTTAGTATCTAGGGCTAAACGGAGGTCGTCTGTGGTTGGGGTGGGAGGACGTCATAAAGAAAGATTTAAGGGATATGGGAACTTTCTGGGAGGGTGCAAAGAGGGAGGCTTCGAATATATTAGGATAGAGGAGAAGTGTGCGTAGCTGTGTTGGCTTTAGGTGGCTTGGTCCTGCCGTGATTTGTTGGTAGTATTAGAAGTAGTAGTAATAGTGTCGCGTTTCTTAATGAATATTTGCGGGGGTACTTTGAGGTGTTTGATTTATACATGAAAGTCCATGCCCTACTGTAGTGAAACTTATGAAAACGAAGAAATTAAAAAAGGAAAAAAAAACGAAAAAAAAAGAAGAAAAAATGACCAAATTGGGAAAGCTTGTCCAACAAAATTGGGAAGACGTTAAAATAATCATTGAAATAGAACCCTTTGTAGTCACAAACACTGAAACAAAGCTGTTAAGTATATTGAAGCTTTAGGCTTTCTATTTACTTTATTTCTTTTGGTACAAATTTCTTATTTCTTTTGGACAGGTTTGTTTTTTCCTTTTGCGTATTTGCTTTTTTTTATTTTTCTTTTTTTTAGGACAGACGTACCAATGCCAATAGAAGTTCCTCAAATAGATATTAGCAAACTTCAGCTTAGAAAAATCAAACGAGTTCAGGACTCCTTAGAAGAAAAGGCTGAAGAGGTGAGTCCATTGTGTATCTTCGTGCATTGTGTTTACTTTCACCTCTGCAGTTTTTTAATAGTGAAATTATCTTGTTCACGTATTTTTCTGGATTGTTTTGAGCAACGTAGAGCAGAAGAAGAACAAGGAATCCCTCTATGGAAATCTCGGATTTTTGGTAGAGGTAGATCAGGATTAATGGTTCATACAGCACAACTACTACATAACATGGAGAGTTAGTGCTGCCAAAGCAAACTTGATGCAACGTTCATACAGCACAACTATTACATAACATGGAGCATCAGTGCTGCTCTGATAATCTGGAAAGTTCATAAAGCACAACTTTATGAAATCAGGATTAATGGTAGAGAAAGTGCGTGAATAAGAGTACATGAAAAGCAGCTTTTTTGAGGTTGCATGTCTGTTTGGAACTGACCCCTGAAATAGTTATCCGACCAAAGCCATCTGTTAATTGTTACAAACAAAGGTTTCGTATAAAACCTATGGTTAAGCTTATTAATGAACTAACAGCATATTATACATTCAATGTGCCTGGTACTGCTAATTATGATAAAAAAAAATCGGTGCTAATCGCGACTGTATGAGCTACGTGTTATGATCCCCTGCTGTGGCTCGGAACATGGGTGTCCCCTATTATAGAAGAGTGGCTTGGGTGTGTCTTATAGATAGGCAAAGACATGGTCCCTACAATTTCTATAATAAAAAGTCTGCATAGACTGCAAGTGATAGGCTGGATAAGCTAGACTACCCTGGGGTTGTACGAAAAGAAAGAAAGAGACTAGCATCTCTAAATATTTCCTAGAAGGTGGTTATAGCAGAAGGTTTGACCCGGATGGGAGGGAAGAGGGGTTTTTGCCCGTGGGACTGAGACTCATGGAGCCTAACATTGTGACAGTTTTGAATGTATAATAGTATTTATTGTGTGAAATTCCTTAAATTAGAGCACTACTGTAATGTTCATATAAAAATGTAATTGTAGAGAAAAATAGAGAAACCAGAAGAAAAAAAGAAAAAACTTCTACCCTACTTTAATGTTGTACAAAAAAGCGGATGATCAAAATTAGACCCACTTGTTCCTAGTGACCACCCACGGAAGCTGGTACTATGGCCTTTTTATGATAGACGTTGTTGAATTCCTCCAATTGTCTGGTGTAAGATATCTTCGAATGGGGTTTCTCAAAAATATCAGGATTCCACAAAGAACAACGAGCTACGGTAGACTCATACCTATGTACAGGTTAGGAGAGGAGGGGATCTCTGAAAATGGTCTGAGATCCCCTTCCTATGGAGAAATTGAACTGCAGAAAAATTGACGTTATGTCCCTTCCCTCCCCCCTAAAGGTTGGAATATGAAGATAAAAAGGAAATTTGATACTGCCCTGAAATTTTCATAATGGAAAAAAAGATATTAGAAAGTTAGTTTTTCAGATATGAATAGACCTAAGCTAGGCCTAAGCAGGGTCGCCACCGTTGGGGACTTATCGCCAAATTCGGTGATTTTTTTCCGTTTGGTGTCCTTTTTATAACAGACAGTGTCGAAGTCCTCTAAACACCTGATACTTCCTCAACTGGTGTTCCCCCAAAATTCCAGGATTCCACAGATGGTTCTGCGCGAAAAAACGAGATACGGTAGACTCATACCTGTCCACAGGTTAGAAGAGGAGGAAGGGTCCTTGAGATTGGTATGAGATACTATTACCATGGAAAAGTTGAAAAATAAATACAGAAAGTTAACCTCCCCCCGGAGAGTGGTCTTATTCTCTCCCTAAAGGTTAGAATTGAACGCACCTATAGATGAAATGCGATGGAATCATGTAATCATGTTGAAAAAATATGAATGAGATAGGTTGTATCAGGTGGGGCTCGGAACACATTATTGGTTTTGACGGTTCTGATGTCATTCAATGGCTGGGAAATAATGGTCTGACATTAATAACTTAAATCTACGTTTTTTTTTTTTACAGTTGAAAGTTTTTTGAACTATTTTAGAACACGATTTGCTTTATAAAAGGAAGGGAGGAGAGGAGGCGTTTTGTCACGAAGATGGCCAAATACTGCATAAGATCTTTTTTGCTTGAAGACGGGGAACGGGCGAAGGGGGTCAGTGGGCTTGAGTTTTAAAGTTATTTTTATTTATGCGTATTCAGTACTAAGCAAGCAGAAAATAAGTATCTCAGAGGAGTATCCAGTACTAAATAAAGAGGTTTGGACAATGCATTGTTTCTGGATGGACTCAATCAATCAAGTTGATTATGATGACTAAAGAGCTTAGGGTAAAAACAGACAATAAATTTGTAAAAAAAAGAAAGGAACTGTAAATCTCTATAGAAGGGCGTTTTGCCGAACGCTGAAACGGGAAACAAATTAGGTACTTAACGCATTTTGTTTTGAATAAACTATCTTTAAGTAAGCATTATTCATGTTTTACGTTCAATTTTTAGCAAGAAGCCATTAAGAAGCGAATCACACCCCAGTTTGGATCAAAAATGGCTGTCAATGGTTCCATGTTACAGGTGAGAAATCCTATAAATTCTGTTCTGATTGGTTTTTTCTTTGTAAATTTTTATTTTTTTCTCTTTTCTTTTATTTTTGCGTTCATCTCTTTCTGTAATTACAATTAGAAAGTATAAAAATACAGTTTGTATATTTACAGGTTATAAATCTTAAATGCGTCACACAGGAAGCTGATTTAACTTGTAACACATTGTTTTCAACCTGTCCCCCTCCCTCCGAGATAAGTCTTCTGACGGATCAGAGCTGTTGTTCTGAAGGGAATCAAAATCGGATCAATTGAATCTATAGGCCTCTATTTTTTAGAGAAGGGGTCCTTCCAAAAAATTTTAGAGGGGGTTTCATTTTTACTGGTTGTAATATATTTAACCTTGCGCCTTTTGAAACATCGCAGACATTTTCACCATTTTACTCCTAGTCGCTTTAGCTGTTCTTTTTACTATTTTACTCTACTTTCCTCTCTGGAAAAAGGGTGTTCTTGTGTGTATTGTGCTTTTGAATTTGTCAGTTTTTTCTCCTAGTTGTCTTTAACTTATTGTTTTGCCATTTTACTCCGCTCTCCTCTGGGAAAAATGTGCGTTTTTGTATTTTTGAAATTGTGTGTTTTTTCTCCTAATCATTTTAGATTTTGTTTTCTTGGCGATTTTACTCTACTTTCCTCTTTACAAAAAAAAAGGCATTTTTGTGTTTAGTAATTTTTTGAAATTTTGTCTTTTTTTTCCGTAGTCGTTTTAACTTTTTTTGACCATTTTATTCTACTCTCCTCTGAAAAGTGGGTATTTTTGTGTTTCTTGATTTTGAAATTGTTTGTTTTTTTCTCCTATTCGGTTTAGATGTTTTTTGTTTTGTTTTTGTGTTACCAGTTTAGCCTACTCTCCTCTCTAAAAATGTGTGTTCATAAAATATGCTTTCTTCGAAACTTCTATTCATTTACTTATAGAATTTTCCGTAGGTCAAAATTTCGAGGCAAAATTCTAACAAAATTCTCATTTATTAACAAAATTATTTTCAGTTTATTAATTAATTAATAATTTTTTGTTTAATCATCTTAATTTATAATTTAATTATTTAATTGTTTTAACTTAATTATTTTATTTATTATTATTTAATTATTTCTATATTTTAATTTATTTTATTTAATTAGTTAGTTAATAATTTATTAATCAATCTCATTTATTAAATACTGAATAATTATGACTTAATTTTAATAGAAATGAAATTTCAAAATTGCAAAATGATTATAACTGTTAGATTATTTATCTGAAATTTTTTGTCCCTAAAATTTCTTTGCCCGGGTCAAGTGCCCTTCTGCCCTCCCCTAAAACCGCCTCTGGACATATGCTAGGGACTTAATAAGCAAACCTGCCTGTGCCAACCTTTCATTTTCTGAAAAACTGGTCAAAGGCTCCGCGATTCTGTTATATCAAATCTTACAAGGCCTACGGACCATAATTAGGAACAAGTAAAAAAAATAAATCCAAAATAGTAATAAATGCAAGTTAAAATTTTGTGTTTAATTTTATTAGCTTAATTCATGTGGAGAGTTTCTCTGGACTTCAGTCAGATTAAAAAGAGAAAAAATAAACAATTTTTTTCCAAAATCAAGAAAGTTTAAGAGACGTTTTCAAGGAATCTTATCCTACTCGCCTCAGGAAGTGTGTCCTACTTGTGAGGTATAAATGCTTGATACTGTTATGATTTCCAATAAAAATACAAAAATTTTTACCATAAAGGTATTTTTTTATTATTATTATTATTATTATTATTATTATTATTATTATTATTATTATTATATAGAATCAAACAGTACTGTAAGTAAGGAACACGGCTTAATAGTAACTGGAACTCTAAGAGATAGGTTCTTGATAACAATTTCAAGCTAATATACTTCCCTTGTTGTTCAAGCCAAGGGACGGTATAATTCCTATGTAGGGGCTCCGGGCAAGGTGGTCCTAGTAGTGTACTTCTGGTTTTGATCTGACTGTTTATGGGAGTTACAGGCTATTATATTTCTTAGTATTGGACGTGATTGTCTCTTACTAGGTTGCTAGCTACCGCTGCAACCCAGATAGATACATCAAAATAATCAATTTTCATGCTCATTCAAAATATGTAATCGGACCATCAAGTTTAATGTTACTCTTCAAAAGTTACAAGTCTGAGAAAATTTGCCATATTTTTGAAAAATCGGGAAAACCTCCAAAATATCAAGTTATCTCAATGAAAGTCACATCATCGTACTCAGCTTATCAGACAATCCTGCTGTAGTGGTTTCAAATTCCTATATACAAAAATGTGGAATTTTACATTCCACATTTGTGGATGAAGTTCATGAAGACATTTGTGAAGAGGAGTTCACGTGGGAGGATCTTTTCATGGAGGGATGTTTTGTGGGGGAAGGTAATTCTCCATGGAGGGGTAGCCAAACTTCTCGGCATTATTTAAAAAACGATCAGAATTAAAATAAAAAACAATTTTTTTAAACAGAAAGTAAGGAGTAACATTAAAACTTAAAGTGAATAGCAAGTACTACGTAGATAAGGAAGGTGGCCCCCTCCTCTATACCTGCCTCTTTACGCTAAAGTTTTTTTAGAACTTCATCCATAAAAAACTCCATAATAAAAAAAGCTTGTCATTGTAATTAAACGGCCCTTGTGTTTCAGGAGGCATTATTGAACAATAAGAACAGATGAGTCCGATGGAGAAGGGATTGAGAACAGATTGAGAGGGGGCAACTATCTTCATATATTTAATGATTTCTGTTTCTTTTAAGTTTCATTGTTGCTCCTTACGTTCATTAGAAACTTTTTTTTTAAATTTAATTTAGGGATAGAGATAACATAAAAAGTAGATGAAATGTTTCCTTTACTAAGCATAATGACGGTATTTTCACTGACTATTTTAAAGCCATTGGTCTCTTGGACTTGAGACTTTAGTTCTCTCCTGACCCCAAGGCTCTCTATTTCAGTGATAGGGTACAAGAACCAGGACATTCAACTTTCTTTAAGTTTGTTTTTCTTCAAAAAGAGACAAAACTAAATAATTTAAAAAAAAATCAACAAAAAACATCTGATTGACGTCAAAAAAATAAAAAAAATTTGCAGCATAGGTTTCTTACTTTATTTGGCAACTGAATGCAGTTGCCAAATGGTTGGCAACTGAATGCAGGAAAAATCTCACGTGAGAATAAATCTGCTCTTTTATGAAAACATATTTAAATGCGGGAAACAGAAAATTGTAAATAGTTAAATCATTGTAAATATTTTGTATATTTTAATTTTTGAAGCGTTTAAACCCAGAAATTGTATGGTTTTTAGTCTTACTGAAAACAGCACAATGACGAGTGGAGACCGGAAGTTGCTTAACCGAGATGGAGTTAATAGTAAACCCCCAGCACACCATCTTTTGTCAAATTACTCGAGAAATTTCGGTTTGAATTCTTTTTAAATTGCTCTAATTTATATAATTCAACTGTAATTCTTCAACTGTAACCTAATAGTGATTCAACTGTAGGGCTGGTACCCGGATGTCAAAGTTGTGCAAGAGACAGAAGAAACAGACGAAACCCCAGTAGAGGCTGCAGAGGAACCCGAACTAGTTTTAACTCCTGAGCCACCCGTGCTATCAAACAGTTCTAGACGAATTGTAATAGAATCTGAGGCTGAGATGGAAGAAAAACCCCAAACAGAAGGGCCAGCTTTGCCTGAGCAAAAGAAAGAACAACCTCGTAGTAAGTTATATATCTATATATATAATTTTGTTTGTGATGATAATAATGACTAATATCCCCTCTTGAATACTTCCAGATGACGTGTGTTGGCCTACATTCCCTTGTCTTTATTAATTATATAACCTAGATATTGTGCTTGGATCTGATCAATATCTGCTTGAACGCTAATTATCCAACAAGTTACAAGAAATCTGCGGGATTTGAGCTCAAAGCTAGCTACCTTTAAATTTAGTCTGAATCGAGGGGTGCTAGGAAGACTCGACTGTGCACTGGCTCTTCAACCTGTCTTTTATATAGCTTCTGAATGGCCATTAACTGCAGGGTTTAGCTGAAACGGCTAAGCCGTTAAGTGAAACGCCCGTAACAGAAACCTAGCCGTTAACTAAATGGCTAAGTTAAAACTGTAATGTACATTTTTGTAGTACTTTTATGTTTTCGCTTAGGGTGCAAAGTGGAGGAGTAACTCTTCTATTTCTGTGAAATATGAATGGCCGGGTATTCAATAGTGTACATGGCCTTATTTATAAAATGTCGTAATACTGTGTATTATATATAAACGTAGCTGAGTGGTTTGCGCCCTAGATTTTTAATCCTGTTTCCTTTAGGACTGGAGTTTGAATTCTGGTGTTGCCAATCGTTTATTTTAGGGCGGGGTCAGTGGTATGACTGTAAGCTTAGCCAGAGTCAACTCAGGTTTAAATGTGTGCCTAGAAAATTCAGGAAAGTAAACAAGAAGGTTGTGTGAAAGCAAAGGATTGCTGGCCTCAACCCCTGATTGTACTTCCTAGCTAGAGGGCCAAGAGCCAGAGATCACCATCGCCAGTAGAAGCTGTAAAGTTTAGTGTCTCACTCTTTACTTTCTGCTCTTTCTGTGCATCAAACTAAACCTATAATTTTACCGATCCTCTGTATTTAAATTTTTAAAGAGCAACCTTTTTTCAAAAGAAGATATTCTCTTAATGGGCCTTTAGCTTTGGGTGTGAAGGAATTTAAATACCAAATACTCATCCCAGTGTTCAAAGTAGGTCATAAGCGAAAGCTAAATTTTAATTTAAGGGGCAAGGGGATAAGGGCAATGATACTGAAAGGATATGACAGATATTCTGGAGTGATATTATATCTCTGCCCACTACACCCAAAAAGAAAATACATTGTAAAGCTAAGGATCGGTTCCAGAGCTCAATTACTAGTAATGATAATTAATTTTTAATATTATTAATTTTAATTATGATATTTACCTATTTGTTTTTTTTTTCAAACAGCAGATAAAAGAAATGTAAAAGTAATTATTATTGATTTAAGTTCGTAATGGACTAACAAAAAATTCGTACATTTTGTGCAGAATAAGCATTGTAAAGGTTAGATTTCTTTTCTTCCGCCATTTTAGGCCAATGTTAATAACATCATGATAATTCATGATGATAGTCCCCTGGAGCATACCCTAAATAATGAAGACAAAAGAACAATACCAAAAAAACAACAATTAGTTGAACGCTAAGTACCCACCTAACAAAGCAACGATACTAAATAAATATATAGTAAGTAAATAAATAAAATAAATATAAAATAAATAGATAAAATGAAGCCGCATCGAGAAAATGAAACGAATCGATAGCTATTGGCAAAATATCCTAGAACTGAAGACGCCAGGTGGTGATGTGAAATATAAGGTTTTGTTTGGGTCGAGTAGTTATAGAAGCTCTTTTGCTCTGGCATGGAAGTGTAGAGGGGGAGCAAGGATTTTCTCGTTCAGCTCAGTTGATAACTAGCATGCAAGCCCGTACTGATGGCCGGACTCTGAACTCTAAATTTTTTGTTGCTGACGCTCTGCGCAACTTTGACAACAAACCCGAGCTTCTAACCGATCACAAAAAAGCTGCTGTGTTTGGCCAGATCAGCTAGAACTTCGCCTTATTGGACAAAAACAGGATGTATTGGAAAAAGAAAGCTTAAAGCTGAAAAGAAACATTTTCAGTTTGAGCTGAATTGGCAGTCCAGGACCTGGTCCAGAGGCAAGCAGAAGATGGCGGAGCTAGAGTCAGAAATTTTTACGAAAAAAGAGATGGCTAAACAGAAGAAAGAAACCGGTAGTGCTCTTCTTTAAGAAGCAAGGGCTTCTGAAAGAAGCTTCTACTGCTTTTTTAAGAAATCAGTAGAAGAAAAGGACTTTTTGAACATTGGTCTGGCTCAAAGCATGCTGGAAGCAGCACTGAAAGCTCGTTCCGAAGAAAGAGAAAGGGCAACTGATGCTGAATCTGTGGAAGTACTTGTTTTGAAGTGGAAATCAGAACTGATCGAACGTTTTTCTAAAAAGCCTCAAAAGTGGTTACGCTAATTATTTTAAGCGTAATTCTACCAGTGATTTGTTACACTTGCTACTGAACGCCAATCGTACGGTTTATTCATGTTCGTAAACATTCAAAAGTTCTGCTTTACTGGGGATGTTTGCTCTTTTTACCTTAATCGAAGTTGTGCTTCCATTAAAGTTGTCTTTTTGTATGAGCAAATAAATTAATAGAAATAAAATAAGACTTCTAGTCTTCTTTTCCGTAACCTTACGGGCTTTTAGAGGGCGATGATGATCATAAGACAGTAATTGGGACTGTGTGGTTCATCTGCCCGTGCTCTGAGTACCTCTTGGTAGGTACTTTTTTAGTTGTGAAATAACTAAAGTCACTTTTTTTGGGAGGATCGTTGTGGCCGATCCCTATATATATATATATATATATATATATATATATATATATATATATATATATATATATATATATATATATATATATATATATATATATATATATATATATATATATATATATATATATGTATATATGTATATATATATATATATATATATATATATATATATATATTCCAATATCCTTAATATTTATCATTATCATTGCCCTTATCCCCTTGCCCATTGTTTTAAACTTTAGGTTTTTCATATAGGCTACTTTGAACATCTTGATGAGCATTCATACTCAAATTCCTTCATGCCCAAAGCGAAAGAGCCATTTGGATAGTTCCCAAGAGAGTGTAATTTCTTACGTTCTGTAATGCTCTAATATTATAATTTAAAATATTTAAGATATGTAATGTCCTTTTAGAGAAGCGAGAGCGTGATACACAACCTAAAGCTTCGTCAGCAGTGTTGGTGAACACTCCAGTATCACCAGCGAAAGAGCCCGTTTCTTCTGTTCTATCAATTCTCAACTTAACCCGACCATTTACAGTTGGTCAACTGAAAAAGCTTCTAAGTCGAACCGGACAGATTGTTGAAGGTGGATTTTGGATTGATAAAGTCAAATCTCGATGTCTTGTTGAGGTTAGTATTCTTAAATCAAATAGTTATTCAACGAGCTGAATTTTATTGTACACCTTCTATAGAAGAAGATGAACAATGCGAAATCCTGACTTTATGTGTCATCAGTAGGTGAATTTCATCGAAATAATTTGAAGAACTTTTTGTTGGAAATAGAAATGGTATTCAGAAGTTGTAGTGTAAATTATTAACATATGAATTTCAAATACAATTCAAAGTGAAAATCGAAAGGCAATATTTTTATGTTTTATTCCCACAATGTTTTTATGTTTTGTCCCACTTTCATTCCAATATTTTTATGCTTATTCCCATATTTTGTTTCCACCCTTACTGTAACTTACACATATACAGATATACGTAACTTTTTTTTCCATTCGAATCCTTTGATTTATTTCTGATCTAACCTAAGTAAAACAGAATCGGCTTTTAACTTTAAAGGTGAAGTTGAAAAATGTCACTGTTTAAAGTAAGCTCCAATATATTTCGTCACACTTAGTGCATTATATTTCTAGAGTTCACATACAAATCTTCATTTAAGAATTATGTATTTGAGAATTATATATGTATTGCCAACTAATTTTTAGCTTAATCCCTTTTTGGTTAGTTGTATTAATAATGGTTCTCGCGCTATTAGTCTTTTATAAAGTACTGTGACGGAACAAAACTGAGTTTGGATTTTTTGTTTCACCATTAACGCATGCAATGTATATTTCAGTAAATATCCCATAGATAACAAATGATTGTTGGTGTTTTTCTTTAACAGCTTTTGGAACAACATTTTGGCGGCCTAAAAAAAGAAAAAAAAATCTTAGTACCGAGGACAGTGGGGATGAACTCTGAACCATGTATACTTCTTTAAAAATTATGGAAGACTGGGAATATGATTTTTAATGAAAAAAGACTACACATGCGATTACGAAAAATCCGCAAAAAAAAAATATCTAAAATCATATGGCGCTCAACAGCTTAAGAAGGTGTAGTTTTTCTTTAAAGGCATAGCTGTCTTCGAGAATCATCAGTTTGGCTATTGTCCTTTTTTTAGACGAAAAGTGTTGTCATATTTACTGGATGAATTTTGCTTCTATTCTTTCACTGTTAAACGTGGCAATACCGATGAAAATGTGATATTGCCCAAAAAACTTCATAGTTTTGGAACAACCAAAAGATAAATCTTAGAAAATTACGGTTTTCATGTATGAATAGACCTAAGGACGGGTGTATGGGACAAAAAATGGTTTGTATGGGACAGTGCAAAGAGTATGGGTAACTTTTAAGGGTTGGAAACTGGCGCCAGTGTCGACAGAAGAAACTTAATGCCTTTTAGCGTTCGACGACAATTGTATTTTTCAAGCTTTGTGAGTTTTTCTGCCAGGAACTGAAATAAGACATTTACTTCTACATTAATTTTATGAACTATACAAATTCAATGAATTATTCTTTTTGTTATAGTGAAAAATGCCATGGGTTACGAAACACTAGAGGCCGTTGAGGGTATTTTTTGTCGACACTAGCGTCAGTTCCTACAGTTGTAAGTTACTCATAATAAGTTACCCATACTCTTTGGTCCAGTGTTTGAGCTTGACTTTGCATTTGGGAATGTTATCTTATGTATTTTCACACAAATAATATTTTGAAAACACATATTTTGAAAATAAACATATTTTATTTATTCCTATTATTTAAATACCATTCAAGGAAATCTAAGTCATCTCGGGTTTCTTAATGTGATTTTATGTCTAATTTGTGCTTGATAGAATTTAAAAATTTCTTTCACAGCAGGGTTACCGAATTTGAATTTTACGTCACAAATACATACATATATATATATATATATATATATATATATATATATATATATATATATATATATATATATATATATATATATATATATATATATATATATATATATATATATATATATATATATATATATATATATATAACTTTGCCATAATATTTGGCAAGAATAAGGCATATAGAAAGAATAATCTTGCCATAATGTTTAGTTTGCACCATAGTTATTCAATTATAGTTATGCTGTTATTCTAATTATGATTTTTCTAATATTTCTAGTATACCAGCGATGAAGAGGCTGTAGCAACAAGAGATGCTCTGCATGGTGTACAGTGGCCGTCAAGCAACCCTAAACTGTTGTACGTCGATTACAGTAACAAAGACAACCTTGAAAAACATTTGAGTGGCATTGAAGAAATGGTGGCTAACCCTCCTCAACCTAAGCCAAGAAAAGTAGCTGAAAAAGAAGAGGTTAAAGTAAAAGAGGAGAAAAGGGAAAGGAAGGAAGCTGAGGAGAGGAAGGTCAGTGGAACTCTAAACAATTTAATGTTTAAAAAATTTTTTGCGACTTTAAATCATTCTAACTTGACTGGGTGGATCTCCGTCATTTATGCTTTTTTAATTCTGAATTAATGTTGGAACTTATTAGAATCATGTGGCTAATAGCAGGGCTGCTAGACGGACAAGGAAATGCAATTTCTGAAGACGTAAATAACTCCGCTTTTTTTGTAAACCTGATTGGTTCTTTTGTTAGTTACATTGAGCCAATAAAAAGAGTGAAAAGTTTGAGTCGTGACATTTTAGCAAGTAAGATATCTATTTCTCTGTGGTAGCTACTTCTCCCGCTTCAGCTATACTGTTTGGTTTATTGTAACAACGTCTTTATCTTGTTCATCTCATACTCCTTTTAGAGGCTTTGGTATATCCCTGCAATGCCTAATTCTGCTTTAAACATACTCCAAGAGTTTGTCCCTGCAATATCTTTAAAGTACCAAGGACAGTGAATTTTAAATTTAATTAATGAAATAGGTTAAGGGGAAACTTATGTCACCGTGTAAATCTTAAAAAAAGTTTTAGTAAATTTTTTTTTATTAAACAGACCTCCATGTACAGTTATGCAGTTTCTGTAGTAACGGGTACCAAATTAAAAACGTAGAAACAGGTGGAAAATCGGCAAAATTAAGCTAAAAAAATGTGACACCAGACAGCTTAAGAATGTGTAGCTTTCATTTAAAGGTGTAGTTGTCTTTGGGAATCTGTTCATGTTCGAATTTTTATTAACGAAAAGCGTTGTCAAATTTAACTTATTAGTCTTGCTTATTAATTTTCACGGTTCAAAGCGGCAACACTGACGGAAATGTTAAACTGTCCTAAAAGTCTCAATGTTTTGAAACAGCCAAAAGAAGCACAAGGTAATTGGCGAATTTTTTTTTATTCCATCTATTAGGGTCAATGATGCTGCTGAAATGCTGCGCTGCGCAATAATGGCTGACAAAACATGTCTGGATCCACATTATACACGCCTGTAATTATTCAGAACCTGTTACACTGGTTGTTCAGAACCTGTTAAACCGGTTACACTGGTAAAACATGTAAGGATCCACATTTTATACACCTCTACTTTACTGAGGACCTATTGATAAGGTCAGCGTTCTTGATAAGTAAGACGAAAAAATATATAGAGCAAATTTTTGTAGCACATCTTTGGATTTTTCCTTTACGTAAATGATCGAAGCCATTCATGAGACACCAATATAGCTGTCTAATGTACAATCTTATCCAAGACTATCGTACGATTCAGAGTTATTGGAGTGATTCAACAGTAATCTCTTAGATTACTAGGTGGAAATTTCTACAAAATTCAATATTGAGTCTGTAAATGAATAGGGAAAGCGTTATAGTTTAAGCGTACAGTTTCTGCTAAAATAAGTCTAAAAGTACCAATTAAGAATAAATACACACTTCATAAAAGGTTAGGAACTGGAGTGAAAAATTGAATCTCATATTAATGCAAATTTTTGCTGTACTTTTGGCTATGCTTTCGATATGCATATTCATTGTACTTGTCGTATTTGATAACCAGTATGTGGGTATTCTTAGAATCGAGTTTGAGACCAGTTTTCAAACCAGTGACCGTCAAACTTTTTTCTTTTTTTGTTCTTTGCTTTTTTTAGGCTTCTTGTTTTTTGTTTTTTTTTTGTTATTTACCATGCCTCAGTGTTTCGAGGGCATTGTCGCAGAAAGGGCTTTATTAAAGGTTAATCTCGAATTCTGCAAACATAGGTAACACAAAACTGGAAAGTGGCTAGTGTTTGGTTTGAGAACCGGGCTGTCACTCTTTTGGATTTTTCTGGAAATTAAATAAAAAAAAACAAGTTTTTTTTTAACTGAAAGTAAGGAGCGACATTAAAACTCAAAACGAACAGAAATTATTTCGTATATGAAAGAGGCTGCTTCCTCATCAACGGCCCGCTCTCTACGCTAAAGTTTGACTCTTTCTCTCAATTCTTCTTTTTAAAACAGTAAAAAACTTCGTTAAGATTCTATGACTTTTAGGGGGTGTTTCCCCCTATTTTCTAAAAAAAACGCAAGTTTTCTCAGGCTCGTAATTTTTGATTGGTCTGAACTTGATGAAACTTATATATTTAAAATCAGCATTAAAATGCAATTCTTTTGATGTAGCTATTGGTATCAAAATTCTATTTTTTAGAGTTTTGGCTACTATTGAACCGGGTCGCTCCTTACCACAGTTCGTTACCACGAATTGTTTGATACCGAAACTCTAGTCCTGTACCTGGAATTATAGGGAAAGTATAAATATCCAACATTGCCCGTAATAAATATATTAAGTAAATATATTATTATTTAATATCATTTCGGACCATAGATTTTTCTTTGCATTTGAATTTCAGGATTATGTTAAACTAGTGGCAGCCTTTCACACCCACGTTTTCAGAACATCTGAATATCTCCATTTAATTTGGTTTTCTTCCCCGCGTGTTATCATTTCAGAAGGGTTGTCGGGGCCAGAACTGGTTCGGAAGCAAATCGAAAGCTATATAAAAGATATAAAATCGCATAGATAGTTGTAAAAAGAGCTCCAGACGAGTAAGGGTGGGGTAGGGATAGAGCGCTAAATTTTGAAGCAAGAAATTTCTTTTTTTTATAAAACGAAGGCAGATTGTCTGAGTGAGAGGCAAAGCTAGCATAAGTCTTTTTTGGAATTGTAAAAAACTGATGTCACTCGCTTTTTGATAGGATAGTCTATCATCATGTTGATAGGATATACATATATATATATATATATATATATATATATATATATATATATATATATATATATATATATATATATATATATATATATATATATATTTATATATATATGTATATATATATATATATTATATATATATATGTATATATATACAGTGAAAAATAAGGAAAACAAATAAAATTGACGAAAAAGAAAAAAAAAAACAAGATTCAGTTCTTCTCCATGGTTACGCAATTAATCTTAAGCAAGATTGTCGACGTAGAACGTGCTGTTTATAAAATGTTTTTTCTATTAATTTTATTTTTACAGGTTTCAAAGCCAGTTCGACAATGGGATTTAGGAAAATATCTGAAAGAGTACGACGAGGAGATTAAAGAGAGACATGAAAAGGAAGAGGTTGTGGCTGGATTTAGGAGACGCAGAGGAGAAGGGGACTACGAAGAAGAGGCGCCGTGGACTTATGAAAGTGAAAAGGTTACTAAAAAGGGTAAGACTATGTTTCGTCTTAATTTCTCTTAATCTACTCCTTTCTGCTTAGTGTAGTTCAGTATGTTTCTTTTAATTTCAACCGAGTTAATTTTAATTTTGAGGTCGGTAGTGGGTCATCCACATATACTAATGTATCATTTACCGTAAATTTGGGGAACCAAAGGCATATTAAGAACATGATTCTGCGAATAAAAACTGGTTATAGAATTTTTTATAATATATTTTACCATTTAAACTTATCTATATTTTTTTTTATAGCTTTTTATGTTTGTCACTTTGATAACATGATTTGATATCGGTCAATACGACCCCTTTTGAAATGTCACTGCCAACGGAGAGAAAATTTACGCTGTAAAGCTTAATCACTTCCTTCTTCTTAATTTGCCAAAAAGTTGATAGATGTACGTAAATGCAGCATTTAATAGTATCTTACTGGGTAAATCCCAAAACACGTTTAATAATGCAAGAAAAAATACTTGTTTCACAGTTTTAAAAGCGCTAAAACTTTTTTCTGGGAATACACCCTTCAAGATTGGTTTAAGGGGCATCCCATCCCTTCATCCAACTAAAAATGAAATTGTGTTTCTAAACTAAAATTTTTTAGATGGTTTTCTTCAGGTCAATCTTCACTTGAATATTGGCTTGAGGTAATAGGGCCTCACTTGAGCAGCTTAATACGCTTAGGCATGCCTTTTAGATATGCATAGGCTACATTCTTAAAATATTTCTGCTAAACAGTCTGCCCGGGGAGGGGGGGATTAGAAAAGGCTAGACACCCCAGAACAGGCTAGGATAAGATGGTGAATTATTAAAGAATATAATTTATTTTAATTCTATTTAATAATTCAAAGGGGAGGAGCGGCAGGCCCTAAACTGAATTTTGGACAGTGAATCCTCCAGCCAAAAGTTAGTAATTTTTCAGATAGCCTTTTGATAAGCCTAAATAGGTCCAATTCCACTCAGAGGCAAACACCCCCCCTGGCCTTAGCACAGGCCTATAACCAAACCATTCGAAAAAAAAAATAAAAAAATGCGTTCCTCAATTCTTGTGTTTTTTAATCAAAATAACTGAAATATATACTCCATCGGATATACTCCAAATACATCTCCATCCAATGCAATACCAATATAAAAACTAAATTCTTTTAAAGGAAAATTCCAATCACAAACGATTGGCGGATTGGCCACGCCTGAAGCTATCCCTTGTCTTTGTCGTTTGCAATTAGGAAATGTAAAAATAATATTTTACGCAAAACTTCATAAAAACAGGTATAGAAGGAATCAAACCAGAGGTATTTTTTTTTGTATGGGGAGGGGGGCAGAGGGGGCACTTGGCCCGGTCACAGAAAATTTGGGGGCGCAACATTTTAAAAAGATAATCTAGCGGTTATAATCGTTTTGTAATCTTTGATATTCTATTTTCATTAAAGTGGAGGGGAGAGTTGGCTGTAAGTAGTAGCAAAACGATTCCGAAATGTTCGTTCTATGTTATCACCATTTCTTGAAAATAAAAATGAAATAGACAAAACCTAAGGAATTTTAAATCTTTAAGATTTTTTAAAAGAATTTTTAAGGAAATGAATTTAAAGTAAAAAGTAAGTAGACGGAATTAAAGAATTAGAATCAAAGCTATAGTAAAAAAAAGTCAGATTTAAATAAACGGGATTTAGGCCAAATTTTTATAAAAGCTTGGCCTAAAATTTTTGGGAAACAGTCGGGGGAGGGGGGGGGCTACATCAAGATTCGGCCCCCGGTGCAAGAGAGGTCGGAACCACCATTGAATTGAACCCATTACAGTCTCAATAATACTTTTTAGTAGATATGATGATTTGTAAAATGGCGCTGTTCAAAGAGAGAAGCTTACGGTCCAACATTATTTTTGACTTGCCTTACGTTTAAGACAGATATTCGAATATGTGCCATCAAAGACCATATTACTGTGATAAGATCTAAGCGAGCCTTTAGAAAATAGTTCCTTCCCATCCTGATATGGGGTCTCATCTTTTCTCTTGCCACCTTGCGGGCTTTTCAGAAGGACTGTTATGTGTATACAGCCTTTTTTCCATCCTGGGACGTGCCCGACGGACTAAACGTGTCCTTTCTTGACATGTTTTTTTTTCTTAAAGTAAAATGTTATGTTTACTTTTTAAAGCTGTAATTTTTGTAATTTTTAGAGCTTGGTCTTATTTTTGTCACCAATGAGAAGCAAACATATCAGTTAAAAAAAAGTGTTATATTTTTATTTTTATTTTTTAGGAAGTGGTGAAATGCTTGACATACTTTTCCGGAAGACGAAAACAAAACCCTCACTTTATTATTTGCCATTAACAGATGAACAGGTTTGTTTTACTTTCTAATTTATTTATTTCTAAATTTCATTAAAATTAATTTTAGTTTCATTAGATTAAATTATTTAATTCATGTTTATTTTATTCTAATTTGTTGAATGAATCAGTCAAAAACCTAACATGTTTCTTAGAAAATACTAGATATGAGGACAACGTAATTGTAGATTCTTGATTAAATTTCTGCTTGGTCTCTTCCCAGGCGGAATTTACACTGCAGGTTAAAATTTCATTTATATTAAGAAAAAATAACTTTCTTCGGGGTACAGAAATTGAGGAAATATGAAGGTTACCGGTTATTAATCCTTTAATTTAGATTTTGTTGTGATTAAGTAAAATTTTCATAATTTTCAAAATAGTGTGCCTGGGGGGGGGGGAGGCGGTAAAGAATACCTCGGATTAATACCCGAAGTATATGCTGGCAACATATTTTGTTGAGACCCCAGTCTTAAAAGGAAAAAAAAGTATTTTTGTTTAAGAGTTTAATCAAAAGGTTTAAGCTGTCATTGTAAAAAAAAAATTGTGGACTATGTGAAAAACATTGATGCAAGGATTCTTCAACAAAAAATGGGGAATTTAGGAGGGGAAAGCCCCGCTTATATACGAAATAATTCCCGTTTGTTCCAAGTTTTCATTTATCCTATTTATTTTCATTTTGCATAGCTTTTGTTTAATCCTTACTTAGGCTGAGAACCTTAAAAGTCATTTTAGAAAAATGGCGGGGCTATCAAGACCAAACTCAGCTAAGTATGCTATTCCAACTGTTCACGAGATAGTATTGTGCTTAAACTTAATTTGGATGTCCCAAAATTACAATAATTGCGTTAATTTGGTATGTAATTTGCCTATTATTGGGATTAATTCGAATTAACGCTAAAGAAGGTGACTTTAGTTTCGTTTATTTGTTTATGGGTATTTTATGCCATTTGTGTACCCTGTATATTTGCCAGAAGTTTGCATTTTTGCCAGAAAAATGTCACATCTATCAAATTTCACAAAAGTTTTGCCACTATTTTGTATATTATAGTCTTTTAAGATCGGAAAGTGCATGTCCTTCCTTCTTCTTGTTCCTTTGTAAAAAAGCCGTATCTGACCAAGGGTGCTGATGAATTGCAATTGATATCGCCTCAGAAATTTAAAAAAAAAAAAGAATAAAGAAAAAAAAAATGCGTAAAGGTTGTTTCTAAATGAACCCGCAAAAAGAATTGGACAGAAATAAAATTCTAAAGAAGGCTTAAGTAAAAAGACACAGTATAGAAAAGAGAAAGTGATAAAAATAAAGACATTTTAATATGATTATTCCATAACCACTTACGCAAAGCACCTGATCTTACCTAGGAAAGCACGTAAGAAAATAACTAAGTATTTGGAGCAGAATTCTACTTTAAATTAAATATGCGTACTACTAAATAGCGTACTGCTAAGTAGCCCACTATTATATATGCCTACTTTACTCCCTTGTCTGAGAGGACGCGGGTTCGAATCCCGGTGTACCCAATTCTTCAGTTTGGGACGGGGGTCAGTGGCGTGACTCTGTAAGCTTAGCCAGAGTCGACCCAGCTCTAAATGGGTACCTGGAGAAATCTGGAGAAGGTAAACAGGAAGGGTGTGCGAAAGCACAGGATGGCTGGCCCCCAACCCCCCATTGCACTTCCTGGCTGAAGGGCCAAGAAACGGAGATCAGCACCGCCGGTACGGACTATAAAGTCTAATGCTGTATCCTTTACCTTTTTTTTATGCCTACTTTACTGAATTACCTGCGATTGTTGTTACACGCTCGGGTTACAGTAAAAGTGGCATGGTTTGCAGTATACTTTTACTATATGTGACTCTCCTCCTGAAGGGCTATGCTTTATCGAAATTGAAAAAGCCTTCATCAGTCCGGGAGTCACTTTATAGATAAAAAGGGAGAAGGGCCATCAGTTCCTATCCAATTATAGCCATATAATTGAACAGTCACATAATTGAACAGCCATATAATTGCAATAATGGCTAAACTGAACAGAAAGCCCACTTGGAAGCATAATTCTACCATCAGGGCGAGATTTAGAACTCAGCAACAGCAACAACTTGCCAACTGCGTTCAACAGTCAGCACTCTAATATTGAAAATGAGAATAAGGAACCTTAGAACCCCTATAGGAAATTTGCTCTTTTCAAAAGACCCAAGGGAACAGGTGCTAGCACTCTAATCACAGTTTCCCCTAAGAAACTTTAAGAGTCCCTGGTTAAAACTAGGTGCTTTTATAGATCATATTATAATTTCAATTTCAATGAAAAAAAATAAGCTTTACTTGTTTCGACTGAAATATTCTTCTTCTCAGTAACTCTTGGCCCTCTTAAAGCTAATGATATTTGAACTCCTTAATCAAGGTGAAAATAGTTTGAAGAACAGGATGATAAGCAGAGTATAAATATATACGAATAGTAGCGAATGGTCCTATAGCCTCTATTGAAATCTTTAGAAACATATCCAAAACCACTCTTCAGGACTCTTCAGGCATGCACAATGACAAATGTTCAGCGCATCATGACGAAAAACTATTGGTCTGATGGTCCGGAAACTCCCAAACAGCGCGCTATGAATGTGTGTCATGTTTGGAGAAGCTTTTCGCTACTATTCGTATATATATATATATATATATATATATATATATATATATATATATATATATATATATATATATATATATATATATATATATATATATATATATATATATATATATATATATATATATATATATATATATATATATATATATATATATATATATATATATATATTTATAATGTGAGGATAAGTTTCAAACTAAGATTTCAATGCTGGACGCCAGAACGATCACAGTGATCAAGCGCAGCTCCAAAACGTAGATAATCAGTTCCCAGAATCTATTAGAATTAGATTCTATTAGTTATATATTAGCATTTTGTACTTTCATTGAATAATTATATTCATTCTTTTGCTGGACACAGTCTATTTAAATTACCATCGCTTATAAATTCGAGTTTAGTGGAGTCTGGGAGGGGCAGTGGCCCCTCTGTCTCATAGAAAATTACACCCCTGGTTGGATCGTACTGTTTTGGATGCTTTAGTTTTAGTGTCTAATTAACGGCATTCTACAAGCTGTGGGGAAAATTGGTAGAGTAAGTATTAAATTTTCAATCCCGTTAGAATTTTTTTTTCTTGTTTGCTTCTCAATCCCGTTAGAATTTTTTTTTTCTTGTTTGCTTCTGTGCCTTCAGTGGTAGATCTGGCCTCTCTTGCACCCCGGGACAAAATCTTGATTAGTGCCCTCTCCCCCCTTGTCTCCCACAAACTTTTCACGTCAAATTATAATAAAATTTTCTTTTATTAACAAAATTATTTTTAATTTATTAATTAATTAACAATTTTTTTTGATTTATTATTTAAATAGTTTAGTTATTATTAATCATTTTAGTTATTATTATTTAATTATTTTATTTTTAATTTAATTTTATTCCATTAATCAATAACTAATTTATTATTTAATTTTTTACTATTAATTTTCATTTATTATCTGCGTCCTCTTCTTCATTTCAATAAAAATAAAATTTCAAAAACTACAAAATGATTATCTCCGTAGATTATATATTTGAAATTTTTGGCCCCTAAAATTTCTGCCCCTAGTGGATGTGCCCCCTCTGTCCCTCTGTGGACAGAGGGACAAAAGTGTCCCCCCTAAAACCCCTCTGTCCCCCTAAAACCCCCTCTGTGCGTCATAAAATAGAGAATGTGTTTAAGTTGGTTAAATGGGTTTCAAAATCGGTCGCAAATTTACAGTAGATTGGGTTTATATTTTATCCGTTTGTTTTGTGAACCGAAATTAAGGGTTTTGTATGCCAAGTATTTTCTTTTTTTTTCTTAAAACGGACAACTTTGAAAAAAGATAAAGGCTTCGTTTATTGTGCTAATCATCTGATAGAAAAAAAATCAGGAGGTTTGAAAATTGATGTAACTGAGAATGAGGGATGTACGTGTTTTCGTCTGTAGTTTATGACGCCCCTCTATATTTCCTCTATGTCTAAGTGAACGTAATTTTAAATAATTACTAAAATCTCAAGCTATAGTATACATGTGTGTAAACTTGTCTAATCGTTAAAACTAGAAATTCAAACAGAATTGCTAAGAATTATGGGTTTGACTATAATTAAAAGGTGGAAAAAGCGTTTATTTTATTTCGTAAATTCGAAGTTGTTTATTTTGATTCGAATCACAGTTTATCTCTATCAGTCAATGTTTCTGCAATCTGGAAATTTTCCGCCGTTTCCCTGAATTTCACTAAAAAAAACATTGGATTTCTGAAGTCTTCCCGAAAAATACTGTGTGAATGAATGTTGACTTTGACTCGGCTTACTTGACTTAATGCTCCTACTGAGTAGGGTCGTCAGTGTAGAGGGAACTAGTTGACAACAGCTTCAGTCTTCTCCAGGTGGTCCTATCCAGGGCAAGTGATTGGGCCTCATTTCGGTTGACATTGTGGGCGAGGAGTTGTTGGTTTATTACATCAGCCCACCTGATGTGTGGCCTGTCTCGAGGCCATAACCAACTGTTTTCCAATGGATTGAAATCCGTGATGATCCTTGTAGGTGTTCCTTGCAGGAGCCGGAGTATAGGGCCGTGTCACCTTAAGGAGCGGGCTTCTGCTTCAGTAGAGTTCTTCCAGCTTGGAGGTCGTCAGGATCTCATTGTTGCGGATTTTGTCATAACATTTGAAGCCTTCAACACGACGGAGGTGCCAAGGTTGAATGTCATCGACTTTTCGTAGCTACGAGTGAGTTATCGTCTACGTCTCAGAGGAATATAGAACGGTGCTTGAGACTGTGGTGTTGTAATTTCGAGCTTTGGTTTTGTGAGTAGTTTGCAGTTTGAGGATGGTCCCAGGAGATATCCAGATACATGGTTGATCTTGCAGAGATATTAGTGTCAATTGTGTCGTTTTTTTGGAGATTTTTGTGATAGGAAAATTTTTCCGGGGAAACATAAAGGAATCCCGTAAAGTTTAGGAATAGTGGAAACGCTGCCTTCAGTATCAACCTTCTGATTATTTAACGAACATCTTCTTTAAACGTCTATTCTATTAGATTAATCAATATTTAATGTTGCAAATAATCTAAATAAAAATACTTCAGCACATTCCCCGCTAGGCTTTATGGCCAGGAAATACAGCATAGGACAAAAATACAAAAAAAAACGACAATGGAACTCTTAATGTCTTTTAAGTACCACCCTAATTTTTTTTGCACTCCTATACAGATTTTGAGTAATAAATTTGTTGTGTAGTCAGGCAAGGAAATAAATTATAAAATGAAAATACAAATTAAAAAAGACAAAAAAGAAGGCAACTACAAAGAAACTCTTTTCATCTTTCCAGATTGCTGAAAAGGAAGCAAGAAGACAGAGAATTCTTGAAGAACGAGCCAGAATGGCGACAACAAAAGAAAAAAGTCCCTATTTAAAACAAAAACATTCACCAGTTCCTGCAGACCGCCGAAAGCGGTCAGCTTCTCCATCTGAAAGACGCTCACGATCTACATCAAATCGTCGCTCTAGGTCCCCTCATCGTCGTCGTCGACGAAGCGTCTCAACCTCTCGACGCCACTAGGTCACCTAGCTTTCCCTCGTTGATCAGAGCCGATCTTTAAAAGAGGATTAAAACGTAAAGCCCCATTGGCTTCTTTGGGGTTGGTTTGTTATTTTACTTTTCTTATACTTTTGGCTTCAGGTATCTTTGCTTCGTAAGCTTCCACATAATGCTTACTAATTATTTTCTGCTTCTTCCTAATTTCATTACCTTTTTGTTGCTTGTTCTCTTGCCTGCAGTCTGTCTACCTTATTCCATCTATATCTGCTTTGTAGCTTACTGTGCACGATTATGCTGTTTTTCAGGTTGAAGCGGTGTTCCTGTCAATAAGAAGACATCTGTCAATCACAGGATGATTAGACCAACAAAAGGAAATATTTCATAAGCCAATGGTTTCACTATCATTTTGAAAGTTGTTGACAGCATAGTAAAAAATAAGCGACTTTTCAGTATTTACGATTTTTAACATCTCTGAGATTAACATCTGCGACTGTTCCTTCATTTGTGCAATTTTAGCGGCTGTAATGGACTATTTTTGTGCTAAAAGCCGCCATTGAGACTACTCTGTATATATTTATACTTTTGTGGAAGATTCTCTGAAACAAGAGGTACCTGCCAATTTCTGTATTTATAGTATGGTTTTATTACAAATAAGGTTAATAAATCTAAATATTAGTTCCTTTTAATCGTTCTCTTTTGTGTAGGATTTTCTCAATTAGTGTCTGTCTTGTGTTGGCCGCTTGAATGAACTGTTTTTTAGCCCTATCTGTATACAACAAGACCTTACATACACACGTTTCGAAAATCAAATTACCATAGTACTGGTTCAACCAATGAGAACCAGACTGAAAAGAATCAGCCAATTCGAAAATACCTATTGCAATTTGATCATTTTTGTAAAACATGACTGAAAACGAAAGATTGTCCTCGTTGACCAATGGGGGAAGGATGTCTTGAGAAAAGAATTAAGGAAATGACAACTGCCTAGGAGGCTGTAAAGAGAGAGACTTTGAAACAATTAGGATGGAGAAGGAGCGTGCTTGGCTGTGTTGACCTCAGACGGCTATTAGTAGTAGTAGCAGTAGTAACATGCTTAAGTAATTTAAATGGGTAGCTGTGATTTCAAAAAGGAATAAAGACAAGTTCCCTTTTCAGTTCTTAAAGGGTGACGATCTTCCAGTACCGGTTCAACCAGTGAGAACTAGACTGAATAGAATCAGCCAATTAGAAAATTCATATTGCAATTTAATCATTTTTGCAATACATGACTGAAAACCAAACATTGTCCTTGTTGACCAACCATCTAGGGCCAAACAAAAAGCATATCTTCCCTGAATTGGGTGGAAGGATGCCCTAAAGAAAGATTTAAGGAAAATGGGAACTTTCTAGGAGGGTGTAAAAAGAGAGACTTTGAAATAGTTAGGATGGAGAGGGAGCGTGCTTGACTGTGTTGACTTCAGGCGGATTGCTGCTGCGGTGTGTTATTATTAGTAGTAGCAGTATTAAAATGCTTAAGTAATTTTAATGGGTAGCTGTGATTTCAAAAGGGACTAAAAAAAACTGCCTTTTCAGTACCTAAAGGGTGATGATCTTCCAGTATGTTTAAACAGGGAATGATGAAGTCAAAACAGACGCTGAAAATAAATTGTGACTTGTAAATTCACCCCATATGTAATTTTTTTCTTGTGATTACCAGCACAAAAATATCGTGTTTACCAACTCTTCTAAGTGGGTAAATATAGACATGCTCTACCTTCTCAGCTCATGGTAGTTCAGGCATCACTTACACAATGTTCATGACTGATCAAATTCCTCTCCTAAGTGAAAACACAATCATTGCGTAATTTCACATGATGCTTGGCTTTCATCAAAGTTGGCATTTAAGGGCTTTTAAAGTTAGTTATTATACAGCAGATAATTGTAGTGATCTGGTGCTTGAGAATCCATCACTCCGTCAACTTCAGTACTTAAGGTGCACCTCTTTTGAATCTTTATTGATTGGGGATTATTTAAAAAAATAGTCTTCAACGATCAAACGACTAATCTAAACCAAATATCGGTCAGCATATATTTCATATATGGGGCTTAATTTCACAAATGAATCGGGAAGCTGAAGGTCTATCTGGTTTGTATAATTTTCTGTCTATATAATCGGAGTGTCTTAAGGATCCTTCCCCCTCCAGTTCATATTTGTAGATATGTTGCATTATTCTCGACTGGTGTTCGTCCAGGAATCATTTAGGGATCATACTGGCGTGCCCAAAGGGGGTTCTTGAGGTTTTGTATCTGGTTTGTATAATTTTCTGTCTATATAATCGGAGTGTCTTAAGGATCCTTCCCCCTCCAGTTCATATTTTTAGATATGTTGCATCATTCTCGACTGGTGTTCGTCCAGGAATCATTTAGGGAACATACTGGCGTGCTCAAAGGGGTTCTTGAGGTCTTAGCTCCATGCTTAATAAATTTAGACTTTTTGAGTCTCTTTTGGGTCTAATTTTTTTCAGAGATTATTCAGCGAAGATGTTAATGAATTGAACTATTGCCCTAAACCAAAGGTGGAAACTAATCCGTGCTTAGTGTTTAATTCCCACTGGAGTTCATATCGAAAGGTTTTTAAAGTTAAAAGTGACAAATATAGGACTCAAATGCTGATATAATTGCTCTAAAACAAAACACGGTATGTAGCCTGCGTTTTCTATAATGAATTGTGATTTCGCTCCAGTTTTGTCTCTTAGGATTCTGAGTTTTTTTTTTGTGGTAAGGTGACTATTGAAATGTGGAAGTCCAAAATCAAAACAGAGTAAGCAGCCTACGCATTTCCCAGATGCTGTTTTATTTTCACCAAAATTGGAAGTTAAAGGTTTCTGATGGTATTAGTTACAAATATATGACCGCAAATACAATTGCTCAAAAATTTTAAAGAACATCAAAGTAAAGCTTAAATAAAACGGTTTTTACCGCAGATCATCGTGGTGTTGCCCCTCCCATCGAACCTGGGAAAAGTCTAGTATCTCATGTGCTCTGTACTAGAAATTGGTCTACATTTTTAACTTTTTTATCATAGAAAAAACTTCCAATTCGTCAGACCAAGATCAAAACCAGACCAGTTTTTCATTTTTTTTCATCAGCAAGTTATTTACAACCAGTTTGTTGAGCCTAGGAAAACTTTAATACAATTTAACCTCTTTGTGACTGCACAAAAGTAGACATACTCAAATGAGGAAAACGGTCTATTAATTTTATGGACAACCTGGTTGACGATGTGGGGGCCTTGCATAAGACCACACTAATCTTGAGCAACATTCTTGGAAATACGTCCCTTTTGGATATAAAATAATGTTATTAGGTTTATTAAAGTTTCAGAAAATATCGATTAGTAGTATTTGAAGTGATGTATCAAGTATGTAATGAATAATAAGATCAAATTAAAACCAACACTAGCTTCTAAAAAAAAGGTTAAGCTAGCAAGTATAATGCCTCTTCAAACCCTTGTTAAGACTAAAGTGCCATTTGCACTTTGATCAAGACAAGAAAAGAGAAAGAAAGAACTACTAAACAAGTTTCAGGGAAAAAATTATTTTTGGCTCTAAAATAATTGTTATCATGTGTTTGTTACTTAAAAGCACAATCATTAATGTCACCGTGTGTATAAAATATTCTTCAACGGGTGTGAATATAAGTAAATCATGACTTTTTACAAATAATATAATAATAAGAGGCTACGAGATTTTCTTAGAGGTTTATTAATTTCATTGTTTATGTATACATTATTTTGATTAAAAGTAAAGAAAAATAGTCGGTCAAAAATTATATTACAGTCACTATAATTCTTGCCAAGCTTTTATACAGCTATATATCAGTACCTGTTTTTAGGCCTCATAATCTGGGGGGGGGGAGCATGGTACCTTAATAGGAGTGTAAAATATAAAATAAAAGCAATTTAATGTTAGATGTCAGAAACACTGGGGGGTGGCTGCCCCCCTGCCCAAGTCTAGAGCCGCCACTGCTATAAATGCTTTGCGAGTTTTGTATGTAAGCTGATATACAAATATATATTCAAAACAGAACATACTAACTTTTAAACGATTCTGGTAAGTCTGAGTGCTGCAAAAATCTTGGATGCCTTTTGAAACTAGCTCTGCACCCTTGCTATGCAGTTGGAAATGCCAATATCCCAAAAGACACTGACATAACTGGTTCCTTCTAGCTAGCTAGCCCTAAGAAGGCTGAAATACGAAATTAAAATGAAGATGATTTATTTTATTTGATATTAATTTGCAATCATCACAATTCTTGTGAGACACTTAAATACTTGCAGATACTTTCCACGCATAGTATGTAAGCCGATATAAAAATATATGTTTAAAAACAGAGCATACTAACATTTAAACAAATCTGGGATATTTGATATTTACGAGTTTACAAGACGTACATATTGGTAGGTAGGCCTGAATGCTGCCATGTCTTGGATGCCCTCTGGAATGTAGCTCTGAACTATTGCTCTGCGATTGATACTGTTAAGATCTTCAAAGGCACTGGCAATTGGTTTGTTCAAGCTAGCTAAGCTTCTTTATGTGTATTCGAGCCTCCTAAGAAACCTCCACGGAATCATTTGCAGTTGAGAAAAAAGAACTGATAGGACCACTGCTTGCGAAAAGAGGCCTGCAAAGATTTTCAAGAAATCAGGTGACTTTTTGTGGCTTTTATTTAAATAATAAGCAAAAATATAAACTATTACAGGTGTAAGTCACTTCGCTAGGGAATTCCCATATGAAGCCATTTTAGGTCCACAAGATGAACTAGTTTACTATAAGTCGTATAAATTTAAAATTATGTTGCTCTTATACGGGCACGTATTTTGGATTTACCCGTTGGTAAAGATGGCAATCAATATTTTGTAAATCTTTAATTTTTTATGATATTAATTTTTGTGCCAGACATATTTTCACTCTATAAGGGTACTGTCGCTAAGGAAACATTCACAATGAGGTTTTACTTTAACCGAAAATTAGTTAATGCTAATTTAAGCCAATCATACTTTCTCATAAAATTTTTCTGCCAATCAGACAGTCCAATGAAAAATGTGATTGACCGAATTCAGCGCTAGCTTCATCTCAGAATTAGTGTCCCCGTCCTGCACTGTTCCTGGGACCATTGCTTTCCCTGAGGTCATAACGATTTAGGTGATATAGAATTTACGTACTCCGATAAGAAGGATTGGGTGTATATGCAGCGAGTAGGGCTCTTGGTGGATAAGGAAGCTTCTAAGTTTTGCTCAAGTTGGGAAGATATTGATAATAGAATGTAAATTGCTCATTTTATAACTAAAATGTGCGAGGTATCAGTCTTACTGCATTTTACTTGCAGCTACAGGAGTAAACAGACAGGATACAAGATAGAAATATGGTATTTATATTAATAGGTCACGTTCGGTAAAAATAGGAATAGATTGTATTCTAGTCTCGGTAAATTCGGTGTACGAAAAGAAAACGGTAATGGTTACAGACTGTTGCATTTTTGTAGGTATAACAAACTAGTAATAACAAAAACAGTGTTTGGTCATGCATATGCTATTCTATATACATATGGTATTCTATTATGTTATTAAATAAAAAAATAAGTTTTTTCAACTGAAAGTAAGGAGCGACATTGAAGCTTAAAACGAACAGAAATTACTTCGTATAAGAAAGGGGCTGCTTCCTCATCAACGCTCCGCTCTTTACGCTAAAGTTTGACTCTTCCTCTCAACTCTTCTTTTTAAAACAGTAAAAAACTTTAGCGTAAAGAGCGGGGCGTTGAGAAGGAAGCAGCCCCTTTCATATACGAAGTAATTTCTGTTCGTTTTAAGCTTCAATGTCGCTCCTTACTTTCAGTTGAAAAAACTTGTTTTTTTATTTAATTTCTGAACGTTTTTGAATCAATGCATGTTTTGATTTTGGCTCTCCGCAGAGGAATAATTAAAACGAAATTTGCATATTTTTTTATTTTTTTGGCTAAATGGCTTTCTCGTAATTTTGATCGAATGATTTGAGAAGAAAAGAGCGGGGAAGGAAGCCTCGTTGCCCTCCAATTTTTGGTTAATTAAAAAGGCAACTAGAACTTTAATTTGTTATGAATCGTTTTATTAGTAAATGATATACGTAACTTACAAATCAGCTTACGTAAGGAATTTTTTATTCTCATTTTTTTATTACAGATATGAGAGGGTTCGCCCCCTCGTCAGTACCTCTCTCTTTGCACTAAATCTTAAATTTTGTCCTAATTTATTAAGAATGACCCCTGAATCACAAAAGCCGTAGAATAAATAGTTGACATTACTAAAAATACTTTAGCTTAAAGTGCGAGGTATTAGGAGGAGATGAGCCCCTCATATGGGTAATAATTTCTGTCTTTTTAAGTTTTAATGCTGCTCCTTACTTCCAGCTGAAAAAAAACTTTTTCATATTTATTTCTTCATTGTTTTTTTTTAAATAATGCTAGTAAATCCTGCGCTCCCTTCATGGAAATTTTCTTCCCCCGTAACAAATTCCTCGATGGAAAGTTCCCCCAGTATATCCCCCTCTTCTCAACCTCTCCCCCCATCCAAATAAATCCTCCTAAAAACGCCTGTACACTTCCCAATAACCATTACTATATGTAAGCACTGGTCAAAGTTTGTAACGTGTAGCCCCTCCCACGGGGATTGTGGAGGAGTAAGTTGTCTCCAAAGACATAGTTATAAGGTTTTTCGACTACGTTGAATAAAATGGCTATCTCAGAATTTTGATCCGTTGACTTTGGGAAAATAATTAGCGTGGGAGGGGGCCTAGGTGCCCTCCAATTTTTTTGGTCGCTTAAAAAGAAAACTAGAACTTTTCATTTCTGTTAGAATGAGCCCTCTCGCAACATTCTAGGACAACCGGGTCGATACGATCATCCCTGGACAAAAAAAAAAAAAAGAAAAAAAAAAAAAAAAAAAAAAAACACGCATCCGTGATCTGCCTTCTGGCAAAAAATACGAAATTCCACATTTTTGTATATAGGAGCTTGAAACTTCTGCAGTAGGGTTCTCGGATACGCTGAATCTGATGGTGTAACTTTCGTTAAGATTCTATGACTTTTAGGGGGTGTTTCCCCCTATTTTCTAAAATAACGCAAATTTTCTGAGGCTCGTAACTTTTGATGCGTAAGACTAATTATACTTTTTAAAACAATTAAAAGCTTTAGCGTAATTAGCGAGGGATTGCGGAGGGGACAACCCATTTTATATACGGAGTAATTTCTGTTCGTTTTAAGTTTTAATGTCGCTCCTTACTTTCAGCTAAAAAAATTAGTTTTTTTTATTTAATAAAGAACAAAGAACGATTAATCTGAATATTTCAGATGACGGTTTGCAACTAACAGCCAAACAAATTTTTCCGCAGAGCTATGCAGAAGTCCGAACAGAACTTTGCACTACCCAAACTTTTGGCAGAGCAAGATCCTTACAAAAGACAGCTATCTAAGATGTAAGAAAGCTGAGATAAAAATATCTTGGCTTGGTCTGGAAACAACCCAAGTAGCTCTGATGAATTGATAAGTTGGTTTTAGGGGTTCAGAACATTCAGGTTCAGATTCTTAGAGGAATAGGTGAAACCATGCATTAAAAAATTTTTACCTAGATTAACTGAAGATGCAAGAAATGTGGAAACAAATTTTTGGACAATAACTTCAAATGCACCATACCTAATGGGTGCTATGCGAAGTTTTATGTTTTGAATAGAGTTTTGGAATTGTTCATTTTTGATTTTAAATTTAGTAGTTCGAAACAAAAACTTGATGGTTTGTACCTCAGAGCCGAACAAATCTTTCGGAGGGGCTAAGCAATAGTCCAAACAAAGATCATCAGTAGGGATCGGATGGCTTTGGAAAATTAGCAGTGCCCTCACTAAGGCAGAGGAAGCTCCTTACAAAAGACTTTAAGATTTAATAGGGTTGAAATGAAAACGCCTAAAATTAGTCTGGGAACAACCCAGGTAGCTCTGATAAATCGATAAATTGTTCTTAGGGATTTGGAAAATGAGCGAAAAAATCCTGTAAATCAATTGGGGCTGGTTTTAGACCATAAATGTAGTTTTTCAGGTTCGTGAAAAACCGAAGAAGAATTGGTGAAACTGTGTGTTAAAAATTTTGTACCTGGGTCTAGCGTAGTGAAATCAGTTTACCGAAGGTGTAAGCAATGTGTAAAAAATGTTCAGACAATAACTTCAAATGTACTTCAAATGTAATTTAATTTTTAGATATATTCATAGTAGATGAGCCAACAGAATTGGAGCATATTTAAATTCTCAGTATTTTTATTGTAAGGTATATCAAACTACATCCTTCTTTTAAATAGTTGGATAATATTTTATTACTTCATGTTTCCCCCTTTTTACCAAAATAGGGCAAATTTTCTCAGGCTCGTAACTTTTGATGACAAAGACTAAATTAATTGAAACTTATATATTTAGAATCATCGTAAAAATTCGATTCTTTTGATGTATCTTTTAGCATCAAAATTCCGTTTTTTAGAGTTTCGTTTACTATTGAGCCGGGTCGCCCCTTACTACAGTTCCTTACCACGAACTGTTTGAAAAGAAAATAATTCGGTATTTCGGGGCTTCTGACATTATTACTCCTTTACGGAAGTTAGGCTCAAAATTGAAAAAGGATTATATTTTTTCTCTGGGCCCCTTCCACCTCTTAGTTCGTTTATTTTCCCGTTAGTTTTCACCTGTTTTCGCTTTATAGTTGTGTTATCTCTTAGCAGTTCTTTCGTTAGTTGAGTTATGGTTGTGGTATATATGTTTTATCGCTCGTATAGTTGTGTTATTTTCAAATTATACTCCATAATAGAGAGGCTCCGAACACCCAGCATTGTATATTAAGCTCTTAATTTGACGTTTTTTTCTAACGTGACCAGATTCGTCCTGCGCCCTGCGCCCTTTTCATTGAATTTTTCCCCCATGGCATATTTCTCCAAGGAAAGATCCTCCCACATAGCCCCCTCACTCAACCCTACCCCCAAAACCATAAAAATCCCCCTGAAAACGTCTGTACACTTCCCAATAACCATTATTATAATGTAAACACTGGTTGAAGTTTGTAACTTGCAACCCCTCCCCTAGGGACTGTGGGGGAGTAAGTCATCCCCAAAAACATAGTTATTATGATTTTCGACTATGCCAAACAAAAATGCTATCTCAAAATTTTGATCCGTTGACTTTGTGAAAAAAATGAGCGTGGGAGGGGGCCTCCAATTTTTTTGGTCACTTAAAAAGGGCACTATAACTATTCCTTTCCGTTAGAATGAGCCCTCTTGCGACATTCTAGGACCACTTGGTCGATACGATGACCCCTGGAAAAAAAAAAAAAAAAAAAAAAAAAAAAAAAATAAACACGCACCCGTGATTTGTCTTCTGGCAAAAAATGCAAAATTCCACATTTTTGTAGATAGGAGCTTGAAACTTCTACAGTAGGGTTCTCTGATACGCTGAATTTAACGCCGTTAAGATCCTACGACTTTTAGGGGGTGTTTCCCCCTATTTTCCTAAATAAGGCAAATTTTCTCAGGCTCGTAACTTTTGATGGCTAAGACTAAACTTGATGAAACTTATATATTTAAAATCAGCATTAAAATGCGATTCTTTTGATGTAGCTATTGATATCAAAACTCAATTTTTTAGAGTTTTGGTTGCTATTGAGCATGATCGCTCCTTACTACAGTTCGTTACCATGAACTGTTTGATTCAAACGATAATAAGATGGCTAGCCTGATTGATTATATTCTTGTAAATTGAATCGAACAGTTCGTAGCAACGAACTGTTGTAAGGAGCGACCGGCTCAAATAGTAAACAAAAGTCTAAGAAGCGGAATTTTGATACTAATAGATACATCAAAAGAATCAGATTTTTATGCTGATTTTAAATATATAAGTCAAATTTAGTCTTACCCATCAAAAGATACGAGTCCGAGAAAATTTGCACTATTTTGGAAAATGGGGGGAAACAGCCCCTAAAAGTCAAAGAACCATCGCATTCAGCGCATGAGAGAACCCTACTGTAGAAATTTCAAGCTCCTATCTAATAAAAGGCGGAACTTCGTATTTTTTGCCCGAAGACCGATCATGGGTGCGTGTTTATTTGTTGATTTTTTTGTTTTTTCTTTTCTTTTACCCAGGGATGATCGTATTGACCCATTGCTCCTAAAGTGTCGTGAGAGGGCTCACTCTAACGGAAATGAGAAATTCTAGTGCCCTTTCTAGAGTTCTAGTTGCCTTTTTAAGTAACCAAAAATAGGAGAGTGACAAGGCCTCCTTCCCCACCCCTTTTTTTTTATCAAAATCGTCCGAACAAAAATGTGAGAAAGCTATTTAGCCAGAAAAAAATTAATATGTAAATTTTGTTTTAATATTCATGTGCGGTGAGCGAAAATCAAAACATGCATTAATTTTAAAACGTTCAGGAATTAAATAAAAAAAGAAAACAAGTTTCTTTAACTGCAAGTAAGGAGCGAAAATTAAAATTTAAAATGAATAAAATGTTCCGTATATGAAAGGGGTTGTCCCCTCCTCAACGTCCCGCTCTTGACGCTAAAGTTTGATTCTTTGTCACAACTCTGCTTTTAAAAACATAAAAACAATAATTAACAAATTACCACACCACACATATGGTGCCCAAGTCGGCGACTATAATAACGGTTATACAACTTGTTTTTGTCGTTAAGTTTTTACAGTTTCTCAATTTTTGTTTTTAAGCCAGTTTTTATGCCAGTGCCCTTTTCAATAGCCAAAATTCATTGGAGGGCAATTGACCCCCTCACACGCCCACCATTTCCCCAGACGCATCCGATAAAAATTTTGAGATAGCCATTTTGTTCAACGGAATTGAAAGGTTATGAAATTATGTGTTTGAGGATAACAATCCCCAGAGCCCTCGGAGCAAGGGTTGTAAGTTCTGCCCTGGGGCATATTAGGTATATATATATATATATATATATATATATATATATATATATATATATATATATATATATATATATATATATATATATATATATATATATATATATAGAAAGGGTGATCGTATAACCTTTGGAGAGGGCACATTGAATTGGTAATCAGAAGCTCTAGTACTCTTTTTAAGATTCAGAGTTTTCGGAGGGTGGATAAGCCCCACCCTTCCAAGCTGCGTATTTCCCGTAATGCATCTGACAGAAATTTTGAGATGGCCATTTGCTGTTACAGAAATTTCAAAAAAGGCTCATTTAATTGGAAATTGAAAGGTCTAGTGCCCTTTTTATTAGTCAAAAGTGATTGAAGGGCATGAAGCCCCCCCACACCCATCAATTCCCAAAACACATTTAATCAAAATTTTTAGATAACCATTTTGTTCAGTGTAGTTGTAAGGTCTGGAAATTGTGTCATTGACAACCCCCATGCCTTCTCAAGACCATAACATAATTTGCACTTTACTGAAAAAAATTGGCCGTGGATTGTCAATTTAGTATACATATACTGATATATATTACTTAAAGTTTTAATAATTTTTATTTTTTTCAAGTCAAAAAACTTACGACATTTTAAAAGTATTTTGTTTATTTAAATCATACAGTAAACTACCGAGTCAAACTCAAAACGAGCAAAAATTAACATGAGTAGGGCTGAAAACCCCCATGCCTTCTTAAGACCAGAACATAATTTGCACTAAACTGAAAACAAAATATATCTAAAACGTTTTCACTTTGTTTTTGCTTGTTTGAAATGTTTTACTGGATATATCAAGGGAGAAGTCCTCACCCTTGCACTCAAACTACAACGCAAGTGTCTGGTGCCCTTTTTAAGAGTAACAAGAGATTGGAGGTCAAGCAGCCCTTCTCTAAAGCCCATTCATTTTCCAAACGCATCCAGTTAAAAATTTGAGACAGCCATTTTGTTCAGCATAGTTGAACGGTACACCAACTATTGTTTTTAGAGATATTAGGCATGTCAACCCCCACAATTATGCAATTGGCCCATTATACTTTAAAACTAAATGTTGATTTAAAAATAAATCAAGAGACATTGTGATAAATGGTTGCCAATAAGACACCTCTGCAATATGTCGAGAACGACTGGGGGTATTAAGTTGAAACTTTTGAGGATACTACTATTACTGCTTCTGTTTTTACAATTTAAATAAATAAAAAGAGTTTAAGCTGTTACAATTTAAATGAATAAAAAGGGAGTAAATATATCCAGGTTGACAAAGGGCATAGATAGAATCTTTTAGAAAAGATATTAAGTTTTATATTTCATGTCAATTTCAGAAGCTATAAAATTAAATTTAAAATACTGCTGGTGTCAGGATTGAAAATTGTTGGAAAAGTTTCTCTAACATAAAAACAGCACCCCTTACTATAGATTCTTATAGAAGAAAACTTAAAAGATATACAATATTTTCTTTTCCATGATAAAGACTATGTCAATAAAAAACAAACATAAATTAATTTAAAAAACTTTTCCACACAAGTCAAAGTTTTCAAAGAAAAGTAAAGAGCTCTATTAAGCCCGGAATGAGCGAAAATAAAGTCAAATAATCTTTTTAATGCGTTATTCCCGTCCTGCACTGTTCCTCGGACCATTGCTTTCCCTGAGGCCATGACGATTTAGGTTATATAGAATTTGGTGATTATTACCTAATTAGGTTATATAGGAATTATGTACTCCGGCAAGAAGGATGGAGTGCAGCAGGGCTCATGATGGATAAGAAAGCTTCTAAGTCTTGGTTATGTTGGGACGATATTAATAATAGAATGTTAATTGCTCATTTTATGACTGAAATGTGCAAGATGTCAGTCACAGTAGTATATGCGCCTTTACAAACTTAAAGAGATAGTAGTGACTCATATGAATTTTACTTACAGCTACGCGGATAAACAGACAGGATACAAGATAGAAATATGGTATTTACAGGTATTTATTACAGTCCATGTTATTTGACCAGTGTATTAGCAGGCCCATCCCGGTAGAAATAGTGAGAGATTGTATCATGGTCTAGGTAAACTAGGTGTAAGAAAAGAAAACGGTAATGGGTACAGACTGCTGCATTTTTGTAGGTATAATGATCTAATGATAGCAAAATTTGTGTTCGGTCATAAAATTCTAAAAGCTAATATAGTATTCACGTGATAGTAAGACGGCTAGCCTTAGTGATTACATTATTGTAAATCGAAGACTGGCAGGATATATACAAGGATTATATGATACATATATATATATATATATATATATATATATATATATATATATATATATATATATATATATATATATATATATATACATATATATATATATATATATATATATATATATATATATATATATATATATATATATATATATATATATATATATATATATATATATATATATATATATATATATATATATATACATATATAAATATATATATATATATATATATATATATATATATATATATATATATATATATATATATATATTATTAAGTTATATATGTTATTATGTGCTGTTATTAACAGAACATATAGTGCTTTTATTAACTTCAAAAGTAAAGATCATCTTCTTGTAGTGTCTAAAGTTAATTCACAGCTGAAATCTAGGAAGTCCGGTAGAAATAGAGAGAAATTGTATCCTAATCTAGGTAAATTACGTGTAAGAAAAGAAAACGGTAATGGGTACTGACTATGGCATTTTTGTAGTTATAATGATCTAATGATAGCAAAAACAGTGTTTGGTCATAAAATTCTAAAAGCGAATATGGCGGTCACGTGATAGTAAGACGGCTAGCCTTAGTGGATAACTACCTTCAGGGAGGTGTAGTGCTGGTAGACTCCAGCATGAGAATTTGCAAGAAACTTTCCATGAACCGTCGAACACTTAACTAGAGAGTCTAAAATTTGACAATGTAAAAGACGGACGGAAGTTTTAGACGATTTTCTTTTTTTTTACACAAATCGTAAATATCCGTCAATAAATAAATAAAGCGCAAAAAGAATAGAAATTACTTAAACCTAATACACTGAATCTAACTATTCTTAAAAGTTAAGGGAACAAAAAAGAGAATCTGTGTCTATCCATGACAAAAATGGAAAATTGGAAAGTCTCAAAGAAAAAAAGAAAATTTCTGTATGGTCTGAATAAAAAAGAGAGAACTATGAAAACTTAACAAAAGAAAAAATTAAAAGCTTTTATTTTCTCAAAAAAAAAAAAAAAAAAATAGCGACGGAGACCAAATTATGTAAATAGCGAAAAAGCGAAGCGAAGGAGAAAATTTTCCAAACAAAAATTAGAAAAGTGTGTAAACTTAGACAAAAAATGAAAAATATTAGAATTCGCAAGACAAAATTGAAAATGTGTGAAACGCTACCAAAAAAAAAAAACTGAAAGTCTGTGAGGGCTTAATGACAAAAAATGAAAAGGTGTGTATTTCCTCGACAAAAAGAAGACTATGAGAACTTGTTAGCAAAAATTGAGAAACCGTAAAAACTTGACAGGAAAAATTAATTTTATAACCGTTGTTATAGTTGCCGACTAGGGCATAATGTGTGTGGTGTGGTAATTTTTGAATATATAGTGTTTTCATTTTGTGTGTTGAGTTTTGCTGAGTCTTCGGTTGCTAAGTTTTCCATATTGGCTCGTGGGGGTTGAAATTCTTCATAAGTATTTTTTTTAAAGAATCATGAAATGTTAATTTCTGGTTGAATGGTTTTCGACTAGGCTAAAACATATGCAGAGTGTTAATATATATGCGTATACGGTATTTTCTTATTCGTATTCCGAGTTTATCGTTACTTAGTTTCCCTTTCTGAACTAAGAGGGTTGAACGTTTCCATATTGAGTAAAAAAGGTTCAATTTCACTATATTAAGCTTAAACGTTTAACGGATTGTATTTGTCAGTTGGTACCTGGATAGAGTATTGATGATCTGACACACGAGTCTTCTGTGTTTTTTATGCACTGGGATGTTGGTCTTGCCGCTTCTGAGTTTCTCGTATCGACTATTGGGGAGGGGGGTTGAAATCTATCAAATTAATTTTTTAGTAATGAATCTTAAAGAGTCAATTTCTGACTTTTTGACTAGGTTAAGATGTGTAGGTTGTGATGATTTATTATTTATACGTTTTTTTTACACATATGTTGAGTTTTCCATAACTTTGACTCAAGAGGGTAAAACGTTGCCATATTGAGTAGAAAGGGTCCAATTTTGCCATGTTTACTTTAAAAGATTAACGTTTAGTATTTTCCAATTAGCACGAGATATTAAAAAGAATAGTGATTATGTTTAATGTTTGTCATATAATTTTCGCAAGACCAGCTATTAATTTTCTTAATATTTGTATATTAAAATAGTTTTTAATATACAATTTAATAAATTTAATATTTTAATAAAAATATTAAAATTGTTTAATTTTTGTATAAAAACAAAGAGGACCAATGTGAAACGCAATCACTATTCATTTCGAGTTTTCATAATAATTGGCAAATACTACACGCTAATCTTTTAAACCTAATATGGCGAAGTTGGACCCTTTCAAAAGTCAAAAATGCAGAAATTAATTTTTGAAGATTCTTTGCTAAAAAAGGTCAATATGAAGAATTTCAGTCCCTCCCACGAGTCAATATAGAAAACTCATTAACCAAAAACTCAGAGAAACTCAGCACATAGAATGAAAACACTACATAATCAACAAGTTACCACACCACACATGTGGTGCCCAAGTCGGCAACTATAAGAACGATTATAAAATTTTTTTTTGTCGTTAAGTTTTTACAGTTTATCAATTTTTGTTTCAAGTTCTCACAGTCTTCTTTTTTTCGAGGAAATACACACCCTTTCATTTATTGTCATTAAGGTCTCACAAATTTAATTTTTTTTTGCTAAAGTTTTTTTTTGATATCACTAGATCTTTCTACCTGCAAAAATGCAGCAGTCCGTAACCATTACCGTTTTTTCTTCTTACACCAGATTTACCCAGACTAGGATACACTCTCTCCCTATTTCTACATAACTTGGCCTGCTAATGTACAGGTAAAATATCATTTACTGTAATAAATACGAGTAAATACCATATTTCTGTTGTGAATCCTGTCTGTTTATTCCTGTAGCTGCAAGTAAAATATGTATGAGTCACTACTACCTCTATAAGTTTGTATAGGGGCATATGCTACTCTGACTGATACCTTGCACATTTTAGTCGTAAAAAGAGGAATTAACATTCTATTATTAATATTTTCCCAACTTAAGAAAGACTTAGAAGCTTCCTTATCCATCATGAGCTCTAATCTCTGCATGTGCACCCCATCCTTTTTTCTGGAGTGCATAAATTATGTATAACTTAATTTCATGTTGAAATTAGGTGATAATCACCCAATTCTATATAAACTAAATCGTTTTGGCCTCAGTGAAAGCAATGGTCCGAGGAACACTGCACTACGGGGTTTAATTCATCTTCTCAAGCCAACAGGAAGCACTTAATCCGGCTTAGAACCAGACAGAAAAAAGTCACTAGGACCTCTAGTAAGAATGGAGGCTACGTGGAATTCCAGGTCCATCTTGATAAGAACATGGTTTCCCACACTTGGCGATGCTCTCTCCCAAGCAACACCACCAAAACAGACCAAACCCACAATAATTATTAGTTAGTCAGGATCTAGTACAAATGCTGTGAGGTTTACTAGGCTATGATTTACCCGAGGGGCACTATACCTCAAGGTCACCCTGCAGCGCTGTTAGCAGTCACGGTTTTGGTTAGGGAAACTCGTGAAAGGTCCATCCTGATGCCATGGTTGAGGTCATAAGGAAATTATGACGAAGGACAAACTCCAAACCATCTCAGAACACTGGAACCGCTCCAAACTTACACATCCAGCTTATACGCATCAGGGCATTCGTCAGGGTTTACAAAAGGGTAAGCAAAAGAAGGAGGTCAAGTTCATTGACTTTACTGTGAAAGTTGATGCATGATCAGGTCATGGACAAGCTAATAAACATTACCTCAGACTGATTGAATCCCCCATCCTCCTCACAGAAGAGAAACACATCCCCACTATTTTCCGATAACTGACAATTTAGATCATGGGCAGCGCAATAGCGCTGCCTAAGAACGATATGGGCACAATGTATTTTTTTTTTAGACCAGAGCACTTTGTATCGAAGGTATTACTGTAGAAACTTCAAAAAAGACGTTTTTTATTGGAAACTGTAAGAGCTTACTCTTTTTTTAATTGTCGAAAGTGATTGGAAGGCAACTAACACACCTTCCATGCCTACCATTTCCCAAAACACATCCAATCAAAATTTTGAGATAGCCATTTTGTTCAACGTGAACAAAAGTTCAAAGGTCCGGAGATTATGACTTTAAGGATGACTGCCCCCAGAGAACAAAAGTTCAAAGGTCTGGAAATTATGACATTAAGGATGACCACCCCCCAGAGCCCTCAGGGCAAGGGTTTTGAGTTATACACTGAGGACATGTAAGGTTTATATAGAAAATGTAATCGTATCATCTTCGGAAGGGGCTCATTGGATTGGTAATCAAAAGTTTTAGTACGTTTTTTGAGATTCAGAGTGATGGAAAGGTGGATGGAAAAATACATCTGATAAAAACTTTGAGATGGCTATTTATTTTTGTAGAAACTTCGAAAAGGCTCATTAGATTGGAAATTGAAAGGGGTATCGCCCTTTTTTAATAGTTGAATGTGATTGGAGGGCAACTTACCCCCCTCCCATGCCTACCATTTCCCCAAGCAGATCCAATTAGTATTTTGAGATACCCAATTTGTTCAACGTAGTTGAAAGGCCCGGAAATTATGTCTTTCAGGATGACACCTTCCCTCTCCCAGAATCCCTAGGGCAATGGTTATAAGTTATGACCTGAGGCATATAAGGTTTGTATAGAAAGTGTGATCGTATCATCTTCGGATGGGGCTCATTGGATTGCTAATCAGAATTTTTAGTGCGTTTTTTTTTGTGATTCGTATTAATGGAAGGGTAAATACCCCCTCGCACCTGGTATTTTCCCAAAATATATCTGATAGAAATTTTGAGATGGCTATTTATTGTTGTAGGAACTTCGAAAAAGGCACTTTTGATTGGAAATTGAAAGGGATATCACCATTAATAATAGTTGAATTTGATTGGAGGGCAACTTACCCCCTCCCATGCCCACCATTTCCCTAAACACATCCAATTAGAATTTTGAGATAGCCATTTTGTTCAACGTAGTTGAAAGGTCTGGAAATTATGTCTTTGAGGATGATACCTTCTCCCTCCCAGAACCCTCAGGGCAAGGGTTATAAGTTATGACCCGAGGCATATAAGGTTTATATAGAAGGGATGATCGTTTCAACTTTGGAAGGGGCTCGTTGAATTGCTAATCAGTATATTTAGTGCACTTGTTGATATTCAGAGTGACGGAAGGGTGAATACCCCCTCCCTCCGCACCTTGTAATTTCTCGAAATACATCTGATATAAACTTCGAGATTGCTATTTGTTGACGTAGAAACTTTGAAAAAGGCTCATTTGATTGGGTATTCAAAGGGCTAGTGCCCTTTTCAAAAGTTGAATGTTATCGAAGAGCAACTTACCCCCCTCCCATGCTCACCCTTTTCCCAAATACATCCAATCAAAATTTTGAAACGGTGTTTTGTTCAACAGTGTTGAAAGGTCCAAACATTATGTCTTTGAGGATTAATACCCTACCCCCAGAGCCCTCAGGGCAAGAGTTGTAAGTTATGCCCTCGGGGTATATAAAGTATATATAGAAATGGTGATCGTATAAGCTTCACAGGGGGCTCATTGGATTGGTTATCGGAAGTCCTAGTGCATTTTTAAAGATTCAGGGCGATCAGAGGGTGGATACTTCCATCCCTCGACACCTCGTATTTTCCTGAAATGCATCTGATAGAAATTTTGATATGACCATTTGTTGTCGTAGAAACTATGGAAAAAGCTGACTCAATCGGAAATTGAAAGGGCTATTTTTAATAGTCGAAAGTGATTGGCAGGCAAGTAACCCCCTTCCACGCCCACCATTTTCAAAATAAATTACCACACCACAAACATGGTAACCCAGACGGCAACTATAAGAACGCTTATACACTTATATTTTGTTGTTCAGTTTTTAGAGTCGCTACATTTTGTTAAAGGTTTCACAAACTTTCAGTTTGTTTGTTAAAGTTCCACAGATTTCCAATTTTGTCTTGCACCTTTTAAAATGTTTCATTTTTTTTCTTTAGGTTTTCACGCTTCTCTAATTTTTGCTTGGAAGATGCAGACATTTCAGTTTTTTCTTCTCAAGTTTTATGTACTTTTCAAGTTTTGTTGAGAAAATACAATTTTTATTTTTTTTTGTTAAGGTTTCACAGTTCACTCATTTTATCCAGAACATGCGCAAATTTTCTTACTTCGTCTTTAATATTTTTCAGTTTTTAGTTTTTGTCGTAGAAAAACACAGGTTTTCAATTTTATGATTCAGTTTATATTAGATTTAAGTAATTTCTATTCATTTTGCGCTTCATTTATTTATTTACGGGTATTCATTGTTTGTGTAAAAAAAAAAAATATGTCTAAAACTCTGTCCATCTTTTACATAGTAAAATTTTAGACTTTCCAGTTTAATATTCAACTGTTCTTGGAAAGTTCCTCTGAAATCTCATGCTGGTGTCTACCAGCGTTACAAAATCCTGGAAGGTAGTTATCCTTCCTAAATTTCAGCTTTAGACTAACCTTAGACACTACTTGTAGGGGATCTTTCCTTTCAACAATTATAAAAGCACTCATATGAACCCTAATATCTTTGATTGATCCTGCCAGTCTTCAATTTACAATAATATAATCAATAAAGCTAGCCATCTTACTATTGTTTGAATACCATATTAGCTTATGTATGACCAAACACTGTTTTTGTTATCACTGCAGCAGTCTGTAACCATTACCGTTTTTTTTTGTCGTAGGTCTGCACCAAATTTACCTAGACCAGAATATAATTTCTCCATGGTTCTACGAAAATTGGCCTACTAATATAAATACAATAGTTCTATCTTGTATCCTGTCTGTTTATTCCTTTTGCTGAAAGTAAAATCCATGCAAGTCACTACTATTTCCATCAGTCGGTTTTACAGGGGCATATACTACTAAGACTGATAACTCGCACATTTTAACTATAAAATGAGCAATTTACATTCTAATATTAATATATTCTCAACTCAAGCAAGACTTAGAAGCTTCCTTATTCATCACGAGCCCTACTCGCTGCATATGCACCCCATCCTTCTTATCGGAGTACATAAATTCTATATAACCTATTTTCATGTTTGAAATTAGGTGATGATCACACAATTCTATATCACCTAATGGTTGTTGCGTCAGCGACGGAGAATAGTGCAGGACGGAGACTAGCATACCTTCTCAAGCGAGCGCGGAATGCTTAATCTGGCTTAAAACTGGATAGCAAGAAGTCCCTAGGACCTTCAGTAAGAATAGAGGCTTTATTGTATCCCTGGTCCATCCTGATAAGAACATAGTTTTCCATTCTGGGCGATGCTCTCCCGCGAAAAAGCCCACCAAAACAGACCAAACACACAAGAATTACTTATTAATCAGAATTTCGTACAAATGCTGTGTCGTTTACTAGGCTATAATTTACTCGAGGGGTACCAATCCTCAAGGTCACCGTGCAGCACTGCTAGAAGTCACTGTTTTAGTTAGGAAAACTCGTTATGGTCCATCATGATGCCGCTGTGAGGCCACCCAAGCAGAATTTCCCATTTATGGATAGCGACGGAGGAAGGAGCTTATAACGGAGTGGAGACCCAAAAACATCTCACAACACTGAAACCACTCCAACCTTTTACATCCAGCATGTAGTGCTGTTATAAATCACTGTTTTGGATAGGAAAACTCGTGAGAGATCCATCCTGATTCCACTATGAGGCCACCCAAGCAGAATTTCCCATTCAGGGATAGCGACGGGGAAAGGAGCTTATAACAGAGCGGAAACCCCAAAAAATCTCACAACACCGGAACCGCTCAAACTGCAACCAATCCTCGTCAGAGCATTTGTTTGGGCTTACGAAAATGTAAGCAAAGACAGAAAGAGGTCAAGTTCATTGCCATTACTGTGATCTGATTTATGATCAGGTCAATGGAAAGCTAATATAGATTACCACTGACTGTTGGAATCCCATATCCTCGTCACAGAAGAGAGACGCATCCCCACAGTTTTTCGATAACTGTTAATTTTGATTACATTCATAAATTAATATGACTTCTTTACGCTGGAGCTTATAGAAATTAAATTTAAAGTGAATTTTTTTCATTTGTATATCTATAATTCATATAATGGTAATTAATCATACTAATCTTCTTTCGCTAACTGTAAATCAAGTCAGTTGAATCAAGTGAATCAGTGAATCAACTTCACACACCTTGGCTCCCAGATTTGTACTGATGGATCTTCAGATACTATTCAGATAATATTCAATAGTGATTGCAGAAAGCACAGACGGTCTTTGCTTCCCATAGTAAACCGTTGTAGAACCGGCGTGAAATTAGTGTACGAACCATAGTCCGAGTCTATCTGGCTTTGGTTCAAACAATCCTTCTTTATGGATACGAAACATGGTCACTGAAACGATTACTTGAAAATGCACTGAAGATGTTTCAGCATACCTGGGTGCGTTTTATCCTCATGATACACCTGAGTGATTGCGTAGCAAACTTGAATATACGATGAATTTATTGTACCAAGAGGAGCTTTGCCATCACGATCAAGGAGCGTTAATTTAAATGGTTAGACCCTGTCTTACGGATCCCACGAGAGTCTTGCCTTGCCAAATCGATCTAGCTGAGCTCATGGAAAAAACGCCAAGGAAGAAAGTGGAAAATATGATGGAACTTTGACTTACTTACTTTGACTTAAGTCTCCCGCCGGGCACTGCTCGGCGTAGAGAGTGACGTCTGCCTCCTCCATCCACTTCGGTCCATGACGAGTATTTGCTCTTCGCCCTGTCTGATGTTTGCCATCGTCAAGAACTCGGACAGGCTGTCGGACCAACGTTTCTTCGGTCGGCCGTGAGGTCGCTTCCAACCAACTTTGATAGGGTTGAAGTCATAGATCATCTTTGCGGGTAGATGTGGTGGAATTCGAAGCAGATGCCCAAACCATCGTAAGGTTCGCTCGGCTGCTTGAGTTGAAAACCAAGGCTGCCTTGTGAGCTGCAGAAGCTTCTCATTGCTGACGAAGTCGGACCATCTTAGGCCCTCGATCCTCCTCAGGCTCTTCGCATGAAATACGTCTATTTTCTTGAGGGTTGCAGCTGATGTTTGCCATGTCTCAGCTCCATAAAGCATCACAGAGCCGACTAGAGCGTTGAAGATCCACAGTTTCGTTGTGTGACTGATTTTTGGTTTTTGCCAGAGGTGACGATTCAGTCTGCCCATGACAGAAGACGCTTTAGATAATCTCGCCTGCAGCTCGGGGAGAAGTGAGCCATTTGAAGAAATTATGGAGCCCAGGTAGTTGAAGTCTTGAACACCCTCGATGTTAGTGGTGCTGTCCGGGCTACCTGGAGAGTTAACAGCAGGAGAAGACGGGTCTATGGTCATAATTTTAGTTTTATTCCAGCTTATGATGGAACTTGGTTAAATACAATCCTGAATCTATTGGAGGGTTCAGAAAGTTTGGTCACATATGGGCAACCCAATGGCTCCCGCTTGCAAAGCAGCTGGCAGCAGACCGCACTACATGTTACGAACAGGCCTCAAAGATCATTGATGCCGGACAAGGTAAAAACGTCATACAAGGTCTTGCCACACGTACAAAGTAAGTTGTAAAGTAATTCGCATTTATAAGGCGTGATCTAAGACGTATATATCCTTTCTAGTAAACCTTTATTTGGACGCGGGTCTGCTGATGTGAGGAGAAAGTTGGTTATAACTACCCAAAGAAAAAACTTCCATTAATAATTATAACTTAAAGGTCATTTAGAGTTATATTTGACAAATTTTGAGATAAAGCTAGCACTGATTTTAATCAACCAGATTTTTTATAAGACTTTCTAATTGGCTGAAAAATTTTATGAACAAGTGTGAGAATGTTATTTTCGCGTCACCACTCTGAAGAAATGGAAGTTGTAATTACAAACCAATAGATTTTTTTTTTGCAGTTACTGACAGAGATTGTAAAATGATTTTCACTGCAAGACGAATATGCTATTAATATAAACAATCTACCACCTCTATTTCTTCGCGATGAACGTTTGAACGATGAAGACGAAGGTAAGTGAAGAAAAAACTAAGACCAAGAAAATAAATCCATTATCTTTATATAATAATTCGCTGAAATATATAATTGCCATTTGTAATATACTTTATTCCCATTTATGGAAATTGATTCATTTGGGAATTTCTTTTATATACAAAATAGTACAATTATATAACAAGAAATAGTGCAATTTTAATTAAAAAATAATCATAGAATTCTACATTCTACATTTTACTGTAAATGAGTGTTACTAAAACATGAGACAATTTGATAAAATTGATTATTGTACGTATATTGTATGTAGAATTTCAATATTATTATGCAATAAAAAAGAACAATCGCGCATTTATATGATGACGCTGGATTAACTATTTTCTTGTTAAACTGAGCTCTTTAGTAACTTCTTTGAGTATTCACGGGCATTTTACCCCCTGTGTAAATCTTCCTCTGCTTGGATAAGTTGAAATACTTAGGACATGTTATTGTTCACAACATTTATTTATGTGATCTTTCTCCAGATATACTCTCAGATTCTGGTTAAATTAGAACCCTAAAAAAAAAAAAGAATTTACTGTACAGTTTGCAATTATGCAGTTTCTCTTCAGTTTGAAATCTCATATTTTTGGATTCAGTGGAAGAGAAAGAAAACAGCTTTAGTGCAAATCTTGGCTTCATAAGGTTTATTCCTTTTTTTCCTCGCTAAGGGCTTTTTTTATGAAGTTTTAATGTGGTATCATCTGGAATAGGGTCTCTTTCATCATTTGATGTTTTAAAATATTTCTCTCGCGCAGGAATTTAATTTTGGTGAAAAGTCTGCTAGTTCTGGACAATGGATGAGTTTCTTCTCTCCAGTTTGATTAACAGCGCTCAGTCTTTGGTTATTCTACTTAACTATGACGAGTAGCATAGATATTTTTAATCTATATGATTTTTTTATCCAGCTCATTTTGAAAGCGAACAAAAAGTGGTTATTCAATCTCCATCGTTTGTACCTTTGTTGGACTCTCTGGGGAATTTATTCACTTATAAAATATATGTGGTGAATGCTCACAGGTAAAATTTAAACTGATTTTAATTTCGGTGTCTTCGGAGCTTATATTAGAGTGTGCCAAGTGTTGCGATGGAATCTGATTATATCGCTATTTAGAGGAAGTTTAAGCAGATAATTCTGGAGTATGTGCCTCTGTCACCCTTGATGAATTTCTCTTTTGATTATGTTATTTTGACATGCTATTAAAGGTGCACTAGGGTTTTGACCTGCTCAAGAACGGGTCGAGGACTGATCATACCATATGGGCCTGTATGCCTTTTGTCTTTTTCTTAGCATATTTTTGGAAAGACAGTTAATTCTTGTGCTCTCACCCTACTTCTTGTGCTCTCACTTTAAATTTATGATTAGCATTGATTGCTCCCGTTTTATGAGTCCCACAGGCTCATCACCACTATTCTGAAATCCATAAGATGTAGAAGCTCTAAGGATTATTTATTGTCCAAACTATTTTTTGGGTGCAAGATCAGAATGAAGGCCTTCAAATAATATCTTTTTGGTTAACTTCTGAGTGTCCTACATCGTTATTTAATATATTCTGTGTCTCTTTTGCCTGCAAATATAGGTGTGAATTTTTCCTTTTTTTTATCAGACAGCTTTCAAAGAGCTATGACAAATAGAAAGAAATGACAGTTGAAAAATAAAATATAAAAATAAAATAAATGATAGATATAAAGAACTATGGTAAAACGATAATTTTTATCCATTAAATAAATTGCTCAGCCCTTCACTAAACCATTACTTGATCTAGAACCACTTTACGTACTTCTACACGCTTCTTTCAATTTCCTTCCTCTTCACGGCAATCTTTCTAAGCTGTTAGATTTAGTTTATTTTCTGTCTTTGATCAATCTTTTTATCACCTTTGTAACCTGAATAAATCTAGATTCTAATCAATCTGTCTACAAGATCGGACTTCGATCCTTTACTTGCATGTCCTATTGTTGGGAACATCATGCTTAAGTGTGCTTAAAGTGACCCTCTTGTCTGTCACGAAAAACTGTGGTTTTTCGTTTCGAGATGTTTTCTCTCTCTTTTTTCTAGCCTTTTAAATGTTAATTCAGTACGAATTTTTCCTTGTCATACCTCCCTTCAACATTTTTTGACTATGGACACTTGTAGAGTCTTTGGTGCAGTATTTATTTTATAAAATAGTAAATTGATTTATTTTCTGACCTTTTTTTCAATTCTACTATAGAATAATAGATATGGTGTAGAAATATCCACTGAAGCTTATAATGCTCTATATGCTGTAGAATTACATAGGTCTGTACATAATAGTGTAGATTATAACATTTAGAACAAGGTTTATGAATGATTAAATAAAAAAAACTATTTTTTTTAAACTGAAAGTAAGGAGCGACATTAAAACTTAAAACGAGCAGAAATTATCCCGTATATAAAATGGGTTGTCCCCTCCTCGGCGCCTCACTCTTTACGCTAAAGTTTTTAATTGTTTTAAAAAGTAGTATTGTGGCAATAAGCCAAACTTTAGCGTAAAGAGCGAGGGATTGCGGAGGGGACAACCCATTTTATATACGGGGTAATTTCTGCTCGTTTTAAGTTTTAATGTCGCTCCTTACTTTCAGTTAAAAAAACTAGTTTTTTTTATTTAATTTCTGAACATTTTTGAATTATTGCATGTTTGATTTTGGCTCTCCGCACATAAATTATTAAAATGAAATTTGCATATAAATTCTTTTTTTGCTAAAAGGCTTTCTCTTAGTTTCGATCAGACGATTTCGAGAAATAAGGGGTGGGGAAGGAGGCGTAGTTGCCCTCCAATTTTTCGGTTACTTAAAAAGGCAACTAGAACTGTTAATTTTTAACGAACGTTTTTATTAGTAATTAATATACGTAACTTAAGAATTAACTTACGTAACAAACTTATATATTCTTATATTTTTAACTATATATATGAGGGGGTTTGTCCCCTCGTTAATACCTCGCTCTTCACACTAAACCATAGGTTTTGTCCCAATTCTTTAAGATTGACCCCTGAATCAGAAAGGTCGTAGAATAAATAGTTGAAATTACTAAAAATACTTTAGCATAAAGAGCGAAGTATTTATCTCCTCCTGAATACCTCGCTCTTTATGCTAAAGTATTTTTAGATCCCCTCATATGCGTAATAATCTTTGTTCGTTTTAAGTTTTAATGTTACTCCATACTTTCAATTGAAAAAACGTTTTCATGTTTATATTTTCATTGTTTTTTTAATAGTAATGCTAGAAAATCCTGCGCCCTTTTCATTGAATTTCTCTTCCCCCATGAAATATTCATCCAAGGAAAGATCCTTCCACAATCCCTCAACCCCACACAAAAACCAAAAAAATCCCCCTGAAAACGTCAGTACATTTCCCAATAACCATTACTGTATGTAAACATTGGTCGAAGTTTGTAAATTGCAGCCCCTCCCCCAGGGACTGTGGGGGAGTAAGTCATCCCCAAAGACATAGTTATTGTGGTTTTCGACTATGCGGAACTAAATGGCTATCTCAAAATTTTGATTCGTTGACTTTGGGAAAAAAATGAGCGTGGGAGGGGGGCCTAGGTGCCCTCCAATTTTTTTGGTCACTTAAAAAGGACACTAGAACTTTTCATTTCCATTAGAATGAGCCCTCTTGCAACATTCTAGGACCACTTGGTCGATACGATGACCCCTGAAAAAAAAAAACAAATAAACACGTTCCCGTGATCTGTCTTTTGGCAAAAAATATGAAATTCCACATTTTTGTAGATTGGACCTTGAAATTTTTTTTCTATAGGGTTCGCTGATACGCTGAATGCGATGGTGTGATTTTCGTTAAGATCATATGACTTCTCAGGCTCTTAACTTTTGATGACAAAGACTAAATCTGATGAAACTTATATATTTAAAATCAGCATAAAAATCCAATTCTTTTGATGTATCTTAGCATCGAAATTTTAGAGTTTCGTTTACTATTGAGCCGGGTTGCTCCTTACTACATTTCGTTACCACGAACTGTTTGATACTAACAATTTTTTTTCGCTTATTTTCTCTCTCCCTCTCTCTCTCTTTTTTTCTGTACTCCCTGTGTGTTATTGAGGTGTAATTCCTTCTTTTTTTCTCTACATTGTTAAAGGAGACAAAAATAGCTCCCTCCCTGTCTCCTTTGTATAAGATTTATGTATACCATTTTTTGTTTAATAAAGTCAAGTCAATCACCAATGATGGGGAGGTTTTCCTAAAGTGAAAAATTTGATACTTGGGTAGATGTTCTTCTATTTCTAAGCTCGAACCAACAGCTATCTGATTTCGAGATGCGATGGTATCAGAAGCCGGATAGCAGCTTACTAAGTCCGGCTCTTTTCGAAAATTAAATAAAAAAAACAGGTTTTTTGAAATGAAAGTAAGGAGCGACATTAAAACTTAAAACGAACAGAAATTACTCCGTATATGAAAGGGGCTTTTCCTCCTCGACACCCCGCTCCTTACGCTAAAGGTTTTTATTGTTTTAAAAAGTAGAGTTGCGAGAAAGAATCAAACTTTAGCGCAAGGAGCGGGGTGTCGAGGAGGAAAAACCCCTTTCATATACGGAGTAATTTCTGTTCGTTTTAAGTTTTAATGTCGCTCCTTACTTTCATTTCAAAAAACTTGTTTTTTTTATTTAATTTCTGAAAGTTTTTGAATTAATGCATGTCTGATTTTGGCTCTCCGTACATAAATTATTAAAATGAAATTTGTATATTAATTCTTTTTTTGGCTAAATGGCTTTCTCTTAGTTTTGATCAGACGATTTTGAGAAATAAGGGGTGGGGAAGGAGGCCTAGTTGCCCTCCAATTTTTCGGCTACTTAAAAAGGCAACTAGATCTTTTAATTTTTAACGAACGTTTTTATTAGTAAACAAAATACGTAACTTAAGAATTAACTTACGTAACAAACTTTTATATTCTTATATTTTTGATTATATATTTGAGAGGGTTGGTCCCCTCGTTAATACCTTGCTCTTCACACTAAATCTTGTTTTGTCCCAATTCTGTAAGAATGACCCCTGAATCAGAAAGGCCGTAGAATAATTAGTTGAAATTACTTAAAAATTTTTTAGCATAAAGAGCGAAGTATTTATCTCCTCCTAAATACCTCGCTCTTTATGCTAAAGTATTTTTAGAACCCCCCATATGCGTTATAATCTCTGTTTGTTTTAAGTTTTAATGCTTCTCCTTACTTTCAATTGAAAAAACTTTTTCATGTTTATATTTTCATTTTTTTTTTTTTATAGTAATGCTAGAAAGTCCTGCGCCCTTATCATTGAATTTCTCTTCCCCCATGAAATATTCCTCCAAGGAAAGATCCTCCCATATAGCCCCCTCCCCTGAACCCCACACCCAAACCAAAAAAATCCCCTTGATAACGTCGGTACACTTCCCAGTAACTATTACTGTATGTAAATATTGGTCAAAGTTTGTAACTTGCAGCCCCTCCCCCAGGGACTGTGGGGGGTAAGTCATCCCCAAAGACAAAGTTATTATGGTTTTCGACTATGCGGAACAAAATGGCTATCTCAAAATTTTGATTCGTTGACTTTGGGAAAAAAATGAGCGTGGGAGGGGGCCTAGGTGCCCTCCAATTTTTTTGATCACTTAAAAAGGGCACTAGAAATTTTTATTTCCGTTAGAATGAGCCCTCTTGCAACACTCTAGGACCACTTGGTCGATACGATGACCCCTGGGGAAAAAAAAAAATAAACACGCACCCGTGATTTGTCTTCTGGCAAAAAAATACGAAATTCCACATTTTTGTAGATTGGATCTTGAAATTTTTTCTATAGGGTTCTCTGATACGCTGAATGCGATGGTGCGATTTTTGTTAAGATCCTATGACTTTTAGGGGGTGTTACCCCCTATTTTCCAAAATAAGGCAAATTTTCTCAGGCTCGTAACTTTTGATGACAAAGACTAAATTTGATGAAACGTATATATTTAAAATCAGCATAAAAATCCGATTCTTTTGATATATCTTTTAGCATCAAAATTCCGTTTTTTAGAGTTTTGTTTACTATTGAGCCGGGTCGCTCCTTACTACAGTTCGTTACCACGAACTGTTTGATTCCCATATTCGGTTAAGTTTCACTCTAATTGTTATGGGAATATTCCAACCCGCTTGGAAGTGCGTCAAGGTGGTGTTCTTTCACCGTATCTTTTCAGTATTTGTATCCGCAGTGTGTTATACAAAATTATGCCCTTTCTTTTTTGTAATTTGGTAAATGTCTCTTGTATTGCATATGCGGATGATATACTTCTAGATCTAGCCGTTCTAGATCTAGCCTCTGGAATTCCGTATCATCTATTTCAAAACATTTTAAAACTGTTGGTCTGTCATTGAATATTGATAAATGTGAGTACCTAGTCTTTAATGCAAAGTCTATGCCCATTTGAAATCCGCGTTCTAACTTCTCCATCCATTGTGTCTCTGATTTGCGGCGGTCAAGCATTCATATTTATTGGAATCTACTAGCTTTTAGGATCAATATTGTACGGCATATTAAAGAAAACTTAAAGCGGGTTATGGTAAAATAGTAGCTAATCGTGGTCATTATTATCGAAAAGCGCTTGCATTGCTATACACTAGTTTTTGCGACCATTCAATACTTTTCCTATCTGGTATTTCACCTATCCTGAAAAAAAGACAAGATCTGGCTGAATTGTGTATATTATATTTCCGCTATTGTAAGTTTCTGTTTCATTTACCCCGGTCTTATAGGAAAAAGAAAATAATTCGGTATTTCGGGGCTTCTGACATTATTACTCCTTTGCGGAAGTTAGGCTCAAAATTGGAAAAGGATTATATTTTTTCTCTGGGCCCCTTCCACCTCTTAGTTCGTTTATTTTCCCGTTAGTTTTCACCTGTTTTCGCTTTATAGTTGTGTTATCTCTTAGCAGTTCTTTCGTTAGTTGAGTTATGGTTGTGGTATATATGTTTTATCGCTCGTATAGTTGTGTTATTTTCAAATTATACTCCATAATAGAGAGGCTCCGAACACCCAGCATTGTATATTAAGCTCTGAATTTGACGTTTTTTCTAAAGTGACCAGATTCATCCTGCGTCCTGCGCCCTTTTCATTGAATTTTTCTTCCCCCATGACATATTTCTCCAAGGAAAGATCCTCCCACATAGCCCCCTCCCCTCAACCCTACCCCCAAAACCAAAAAATCCCCCTGAAAAAGTCTGTACACTTCCCAATAACCATTATTATATGTAAACACTGGTCGAAGTTTGTAACTTGCAGCCCGTCCCCCAGGGACTGTGGGGGAGTAAGTCATCCCCAAGACATAGTTATTATGGTTTTCGACTATGCTGAACAAAATGGCTATCTCAAAACTTTGATCCGTTGACTTTGGGAAAAAAGCACTAGAACTTTTCATTTCCGTTAGAATGAGCCCTCTTGCGACATTCTAGGACCAATTGGTCGATACGATGACCCCTGGGGAAAAGAAAAAAAAACAAAAAAAAACAAACAAACAAATAAACACGCACCCGTGATTTGTCTTCTGGCAAAAAAATACAAAATTCCACATTTTTGTAGATAGGAGCTTAAAACTTCTACAGTAGGGTTCTCTGATACGCTGAATCTGATGGTGTCATTTTCGTTAAGATCCTACGACTTTTAGGGGGTGTTTTCCCCTATTTTCCTAAATAAGGCAAATTTTCTCAGGGTCGTAACTTTTGATGGGTAAGACTAAACTTGATGAAACTTATATATTTAAAATCAGCATTAAAATGCGATTCTTTTGATGTAGCTATTGATATCAAAATTCAATTTTTTAGAGTTTTGGTTACTATTGAGCCGGGTCGCTCCTTACTACAGTTCGTTACCGCGAACTGTTTGACCAACAAATAATCTCTATGACATGATAATATCTCCCTGTTTTTAAGGTAGAGTTGTTTTCAAGCAGTTTAAGTACACGTCATAATTTTCTCTTTTGACAACATAAGAATGCCAGTGTGTCAATATTTGAAATCTATTCTCCGTATTAGTCTTTTCTCTAAAAAGAAATGAAATAAGTAGGTTCAATCCTTTGCATTCAGTACTTAAGCACGATTTAGGAATTGAAAAAAGTGTATTTGTTTTATTTTGTTGTCCTGGGAGACTTCTCTGAAGCAGCTGTAGCTGATTATATTGTTTTTGCTCTTAATTATCCCTCGTTTAAGCCCCAAAAAGGGTTTTTCTATTCTGGTTTGGCACGTAAATAGGAATTTATTCCCGCAATGGGGCTCACTTTTAGCAAGAAGAAGGATTTTTTGAAATAGGAAACATATGGCAAATGCTATAAAACAATAATAAAGTTTGGAAGCAATGATGAGATTCAAATGCATTGGAATTGGAGCCAGTTGGATTTAGCCAGTGGCGTTGTTTGGGGTGGAGGGGGGGGGGTTGGTAGTTACCCCCAATAATTCGGAGAAAAATTATTATATAACCCATGCCCCTTGACTCTCTTAGTGTAGACCCCTCTTGATCTCCCCCTCAGTAAAAATGCCGGAGCTACGCCCCTGCTATTAGCCCAAATCTGGCTCAAGGAATCTCATAGGTATTGGTTAAAAAGAGCCTGCATTAATCTAATTACGCTGAAAGCATTAGTATCGTCAAGAAACGGAACGAGAAGTAGTTGCTTCCCAAGATTAATTTATCCCCCCCCCCGCACCCAAAAAAAACAACCTTCTCTGTAATTCATTTATTCAACTTTTCTTAATTATTCAAAGTCAGAATATTACGTATCATTGACGATTCTTAGACTTGAAGAACCTACTGTCGTGTCCCCACTTTTCGTCTCAAGAAAGGTGACCTGACTATCATTTAACAGTCGATTCCTATGGAACCAAACTTTGCAATAGTTTACAGCTAATAAATAACGCGAATCAAGTGCACCGGCAGACAATTTTTAAGGAAGGGGGGGGGGGTAGATGCCAGGATACAGTGATGTTGGGTGGACAGGGAGTATATTTTAGGATATTCTTTTTAGGATTAAGTTTATTCTTAAATAAATTTAGGAAATTCTTTTAAATAAAAAGAGCAACTAAATTTGCGTGTAAAATGAAACAAATCATAAATTTTAAATGGAAAGGATTTCTGGCAAAGGGATCAATCCATTTAATCAATGAAACTATTAAAACGCATAAATTAAACTGTTATGCATATAATCTCATAAGAAAATCAGACTCAAACCAAAATTATAGGAAGATTTATTGCTTCCGAATATTATAACAGATGTAGACTTGTATTTACGCAATTTCTTAAGTCTTAGAATAGGTTACAGGAGGAGTAGAGATATTAAAAATCATCGTACCTGCATAGATACCATGTTTTGATTTTATAATGACCATGTAAAATGTACTTTTTTCATAACAAGACAATTCTACCCTCGTACTTTAATCCCTTATATCTTCAGACATGTAAAAAAAATTAAAGAATAGCGAAATAAAAAATATAATTAAGTAAAATTAATCTAGCTGTCAAATTGACTTTCTCTGTTATGATTGTCCAGTTCAGCTGAATAAAATGGACAGGTTCAAAAAAAATTATCACAAGAAGATCTTATGAAATAGTTTGTGATAGCAAACTGAAAGTAAAAGGTAACTTGAGCCATTATTCAACTAAACTAAAAATAACATAATCTGAATGAACTAGCAGCGAAAGCTGCCCCTATGGGCCTGAAGATTAATGTTAATTTAACGAAAAGTATGTCAAACCCAGTTGTGACGACCTTCGCAGCTGGGATTCGATATGAATGCACTGATATAGAAGAGGCCAGAGAATTTAGGTACCTCGGTAGTACAATTACTCAAGATGGAAATTTTGATAGAGAAGTCTTGCTACGCATAGCGTATGCAGGTACAGCATTTTCTCAGCTGAAGAATATTTGGAGATGTAGATACTACTCTCAGAAGTTGAAGTTGCAATTGTTTAGGAGTAATGTACTCTCTGTAATTTTATATGGCTGCGAATCCTGGAGCCATTCGAAGAATGCTGAGAAAAGTCTGTTTGGCTTCGAGAATAATTGTCTGCGCAGAATCCTTGCGGTACATTAGACAGATAGAGTAACGAATGCCCAGATAAGGGCTGATACCAAACAACCACTGGTGACAAGTGAGGGGGGGGGGGGGGGGGCAAATGACCTGAATGAGTGAAGGACGCCTCCCGCACGATTTATGGCAATGGACTCATTTCGGTATTTAAAGGAGTGGAAGACAATGAAGCATATTTGGTCGATCTCTGGAGAAAGAGGCAAAGGCACCGAAACATTCTGAACGATCTTTGGTCTTAGGCACAAGATCGGTCAATCTGGAGGTCAACCGATACTGCTCTATGTGCCCCAGGTGTAGGGTGATCTAAGTGTAAGTAAGTAAGACTGTAATTAAGATCATTTGGTGTTTTGGGGGTGTCTCTCCCCTTTTTCAAAAATTTTGCAAATGTTATCAGGCTGTGGGAAAAAAAATGTTCATGATCTTTTTCTCTGACAAAAACACAAAATTCCACATAAGAGCTGGAAACCTCTACAGTGTGTCTGGTTCTCTGATGTGATAAATGTGCTAAATTTTGTATATTTTGAATAAACATAAAAATTCGATTCTTTTGATATGTCTACTATCATCAAGGCCCTGCTTCTTAAGGTCTCGGTTACTATTGACCTGCAAAACTCCTTACTTGCAGTTCGTTACCACGAACTGCTTGATCAGTTGATTTGTACAATTTCTCTCTCAATAAATTAATAATTTAAGTATTAGTTAAATATTAAACTATTAGTACAATAAGACATTTTACAGTGTTAAATTATTAGATAGTTGTTTTTAAGGGATAACATAGTATACTACATTGCTAGCCTGGGGTGGGTTGGGTTAGCTTTAGTATTTTTTTTTGACGCATGTGATTTAGCCGCAAACCAACAGCTATAGCCTGCACCGAAAGGACAAGATACTGGTGTTATCAAATTCATTAGTTTTTGTACTATACAATTGCCAAGCCAGAAACATGATATTGCTTTTTCGTAGAGAATGATTTAAACTTGAGCAGTAATATCTTTTTATTTTTGTATACTTTGACGAATTTGTAATTTACCTTTCAGAAATTTTTTTTCAAGAACATAATTGGCAATAATTAGTTTACAATAAATCAGATCTTGGATTCTTGACTGTGAATCACCAAAAAAACCCAGGTTAAGGCCATTTATACATTTTCAAAATTTCTAGAATTCTTCCAAGATCCCATATTCTTTTTTAGAGGATTTTGACAATGTCAAAAAGGGTTTTTGTTTTTTGGTTCATGAAAAGGGGCTCGAAAGTTTATATTTACTAGCCACAATAGTAAGCAAGACTTCCGAGGAACACTGCTCTTACAGTATCATTAAAACTGCAAACTGCAGAAAAGCCATATAGCAAAATTTGAACAAGAGTCATGAAGCTTAAGATAATCTTTTTTGACATCAAAGTTTTGCTTTATTCATTACATTGTGTGCACGATTCTTTCCAGTCCTTTTTCATAAGAAATGGATTATAGAATTGATGATAGTATTTCATGATAGAACTACTAATGGCTGCTATCTATTGTTGGGACAAGATAAAAAAAACTTTCTACTTTATTCGGAACAAAAGTTCCACCCAGTGGATCAGATTGTAAAGGAAAATAGTAGAAAAATTGGTATTTAGTTTCATATTTCCAGCAAGTCAAAGAAAGGGAGTAGTTCGATGGCAAAAGAAATAACAAATGCTAGTTGTAATAAAAACTTTTTTTTTAGCACATCTTCTTACTTAATAAAGGGCACAAATTTACGAAAATACAGGGATCGGGGAATGACTTTTTTCTAAACTGAAAAACAAAAGTGTGCTTTTGAATATCCGTAAAGAGAGGATAGTTTTAGTTTATTTATGCTCAATGAAAATAACAAGAAATACATTTTTCGTAGCATGGAAAGGGTAGAGATCCGTCCAACCCTAACCTCAGTAATAGTCACTATTCCTGAGTAAGCTACTGAGTAATCTTCCAATTTTTGGGTACTTTGGGCCGTAGTATGTTTTTTACTAGTTTGCAGATATTACTGCAACTATGACTGAATGATGCATTTGTAGTCCCTGTCGGCTTTCTTTGATTCACTTGAGGTTCCTTTAGCCCTTTTGGCTTTTGTAGTTGTTTCTGACTTTCTTTGAAAAATTCGGACTTTCTTTAAGCCTTTTGCACCTGCTTAATTTTGTTTAGTCCGTTTGATTGTTTTTTACTCTCTCCTAACTTTCTTAGCCCCTTTCCACTCTAAGATTTGTAGTTTCCTTCTATTTCCTCAGATTCCTTTGAACTTCCTTTATCCTCTTGTGACCTTTTTAGTCTGTTCAACCGGTTTTTAGGTTTTACTTACTTTCTCTAGTTCCTTCTGATTTCTCTTAGTCCCCTCCAACTCTCCTACTTTCTTCTGACTCTCTCTCGTCACCTCCGGTATTAGTTGTTCCTTTCAAGTTTATTTAGTTCCTTCGATATCTTTTCGTCCCTTTTGGTATTCATAGTTTCTAACGAATTTCTTTTGTTTCTTCCGACTTCCTTTAGACCCTTCCGATTTTATTAGCTCCTTCCAACTTCTTTGAATTGCTTTGAACAGCCTTCAGCACCATACAACTTTTCTAGTCCCTTTCTACTTTATTTACTCTATTAGGACTTCCTTTGGTCTATTCTGATCTCCTCAAGTTTGTTTATTTGATTCCTCTGACCTTTCTGTAGTTCCTTCTGGCTTACTTTAGTTTTTTTGGCTTTTTGTACTTTCTTCGAACTTCCTTTGACCCCTTTGAGCTTCTTTTAGTCCCTTCAATTACTGTACTCCCTTTTAATTTATTTTCTCCGTTTGGACCTTCCTTACTCTTTTCTGACCCTCCCTCTGAGCTTTCATTTGTGGCTTCTGACATGCTTATATCTTCCAAATTCTTTTAGTCCCTTCGACTTCCTTCCTTCCTTTTCAATATGCATAATTTTTTACTGACTTCTTTTAGTCCTTTTCCTTTTTTTTAGTCCCTTCAAGTATTCTGTAATTCGTTTGAGCTTCTTTATTCCTTTTCAGCTTTCATAGTCCCTTTCAAATTCTTTTAATTGTTTTGGAATTCCTTTTGCCCATTCCGACTTTTCAGTCTCTTCAGACTGTATTTACTTGATTTACGATCACACGGCTAATGTTTTGTCTTCTATTGAATTTCTGGTTTGGGAAGGACAATGAACGCATAATTAGATAGAGGGACTTAGAGACCAGATAGCTGTAACATAGAACCAAGATGTTGATTTTAAGACCCAGGAGTGGCATGAGTGGCAAGAGTGGTAAGATAGGCATGAAACTGATTATAAACTTTCTAAAATGATAATTACATATACACGTTCATTAGCCAGCTTATGAGTACCTAAGCGAATCGTGCAGAGGAGGGCTGACCCTTACAAATAATTGTCTGGGGAGAGGCGTAGGGGAGTTCGAAAAACATAAAAAAATCTTTTGGTGAGACGGTTTCTCTTTTTTTTTCTGTTTCTGTATATGTTTTCGGCTTAAATGACGGAGAAAATACCAAATGCAGGCCAGTATAAGCTCACTTGTTCGCGGCAATTCTAGAAGAAAACCCTCTCTGCATTGTGAATTAAAACAAAATTTGTAACCAAATAAAGGCTCTTCGAAGCTAGAAGCAGGGCTTGTTTAAATATTCTTGGTAATATAGCTTCATTGGTATGCCTATCAACTTAAAATTTGTTAACGGTGTGAAAAAATAAGTCTGAAGTTAACTCAATACTTCAGAGGACAGTGGACTTAGAAAGGTGGGTGAGGGAATCCTCTCTACTGACCTGCGTGATGTGGAATTTTTAGAGGATTGACCTTAATTTATAAAAGCCTTCAAATCACCAAGACATGACCCCCTCCCGGGATTGGGGTAATTAAATTTTGTGGAAATCTATTTAATTTACTTTTACTTTACTTTCGGCGGGAACCAGACGAAGAACTGTCTTGCCCAGCACCAATGGACTTCGGAATTACGTCCGACGACCACTTCGATTTATCAGTTGAAGCTTCCCCAGCTATCTTCAGCCAGTCTCTGTTCCACCTCCTACCATTCCTATGGACGCCTCCCCATGGTTCAAGGTTCTCCTTGAATTTCTGCCAAATTTTTCTTCTGTCCTCCCCAATGTCGTCCCCAGGATGGTACTGGCTCGCAGATAAGGATTTCATGACATATCGTACCTTTGGGTCGGCGCAAAGTGTGGCCAAGAAGTTTTAGGTGACGCCTTTTGATGGAAGAGGATAGCTCTTCATTCTGGCCACAGCAGCTTCTTAGTCTACTATTAGAAATTCTAAGCTGTGTGCTAATCTGGAGTATATAGCAAAGGTAAAGATGATCGAACGCGTCCAGAACTCTAGCTTCTACAGCCTTTAGCGGCCATATCTCTCAGGCGCACAGCAGCACAGCTCGCATGGATGCTACGTAGACCCTGACTTTGGTCTTTGTCGAGATCCCACTTCCGGCCCATAGCGCCTTTTTCAGACTGGTAAAGACTCCCCATGTCTCTAATATCCGGGCAGAAATGTCCAGCTCCACCGTCTGGTGTTAAAATGGACCCAAGATAGATCTACAGCTATACGGATCTATCGAGCAAAAAAGGTCAACAAAATTCAATTAAATCCACCCAAAGACCATCAAAATTCTAGCTTGTGAACATATAAATACGAATTCTATTCACCCTCACCTCTCGACTGTAAGGGCTCAGCCTTGGTCGAACCAGCTCCAAATGGGTACCTGGGGAAATCTGGGGGGGGATGGGAAGTGTCGGAAGATTTCTCCCCAAAGACCCATTGTGCTCTGGACTGAAGGCAGAGAATCAGGATATCGGTACCCTCACTCTATAGCCCATTGGTCAGCTTGCGAAAATTGTTAATGTCCCCCCCTAAAAAAATCTTAAATCTATCAGTATTTTAAAAAGGTAAAAGAAATGGCATGAGTTTTGTAAATATAATGCAATAAATTTCCTAGTGCCACTCAAATTTTCATCCAAGAAAATTTCCGCTGATTGAAGACGAAAGTCTGGGAAAATCCTTTGTGAAGTTCTCTTTAGACATATTCTCTGCCTCGTTAACAAGAGAAAGTCGGTGAAATATTACTTACGTGACCTCATTTCCTTGGTTTCTAATTTTTACTCCAGTACACCAATGAATAAGTAACCATTTTTTTTCGTCTTCGGTTACACGACAAATTTTGCTTGCGGTTTTGACCTTCTTCTTTGAATTGTGTAATAATAAGTTTGGCATAAGAAACACATACAATCAAGTGAGAACTGACAAGTACAAAGCTTCTACTACTGTTCCATAATTCCATGAAGAAATTTTCGAAGTAAAAACATGATAAATAGGAAAACCCTATAAGAATAATAACTAAAAGGTACCAACGTCTAAATTCTTGTCGTCTTACCATCGGCTAGAAGGGATGGTCGTATCTTGACTTGGTGAGAAATAATAGTGTATGTCTTGGTTGTATTTCTTTCTTATATTTCTATCTTACGAAACCTCTGTGGATGGGGGCCCTAATTTTTTGCCTTCAGAAATCGCAAAAAAACATATTAGATTTCCATCAAATGTTGTCAAAAATTAGAGCAGGTATCCCGATTAGGCCTTTTGGGTGTAAATGCTGTAGACTAAATACCAATATTCAAAAAATCAAAAGAAAAAGGACCAAGTTCAAAGCTTGGTCTCAGGATATTTTTTCAGGAAACCTGAAGGTGTAAAAACTTGCGTGGCGTTACTTGTTGATAGCGGACATTACGCATAAATTTATTTCTGGGTAGGTGGGGGGACCCTAACCACAAAAAATAGGCAGGTGATGAAAGACATATGGGATTATGAACAACAGTTCCATGTATCACAAGATATAGGGACAGATCTAGAGCAAAATATTGGGGGGGGGATTTGACAAGGGCACCAATGAGAAAAATCTTGGGGGGAACTCAATGTGACAAAGAGGTCAATAATTGAAATTGACAAATATAAAACAAAGAGTGAAAAAAAAGAAAAAAAACAGGGAGAGAGTGTGTAAGAAAAAATCTTGGGGGCAGGGCCCCCTCCAATCCTCCTGGTTCTGCCGGTATATAGCTAGGTATGGATCTAAACGTTAATTGAACGTTCCTGTTTTGATCTTTCATAGTTTTGATCTTTGACGATTAGTTATTAATTTAATATCCGTAATTTCATTCCCGTTTTTAATCTTCTTTTGGCAGGCATAAGTTAACATGATCTTATTTGGATGTTATGCACCTCTGCACTGTATTACCTAGCTATATTATAGGGTGTGTTCCATTTTAATTTGCGACAGTGTTACTAGATGTCTAGTTTAAAGTTGCGCCACCGTAAAAGTGAAGATACGCCAAAACTGCCATTTTTCTTGTGAAATTGCGCCGGATGAACGATTTTCTGAAAAATGGCGCAATTGTTCGTTTCCCTAACTAGTCTAGGAAAATTGTGAAAAAAGGGGTTAACCTCAAACAAATGGTAAATGAATAAAAAAAGTAAATAAACGGTAGTAGCCCTTTCCCCGGGGGAACGTGGGGGGCTAAGTCATCCTCAAAGACATATTTACTACATTTTTTGCCTAAATGTAAAATATTAAATTGTTAAATGTAAAATTGCCTAAATCTAAAAATGGCTATATCAAAATTTTGATCGTGTGGCTTTAGGGAAAAATGAGCGTGGGAGGGGGCTAGCTGCCCTTCAAAATTTTGGTCACTTAAAAAGGGAACTAGAACTTTTTATTTCAGATCAAATGGACCCACTCCCGATCTTTTACGATTACTTGTTCGAAATAATCACCTCAGGGGAAAAACAAAACAAAAACTTACAAACAAATAAACTCACATCCGTGATCTTTCTTGGGGCGAAAAGAAAATGTAAAATTTCACATTGTTGTACATAGGAGTTTGAAACCTCTATAGTAGGGTTCTCTGGTGTGCTGAATCTGATGTGGTAATTTTCATTAAGATCATTGGATGTTTTGGAGGTGTTTCCCACCTTTTAAAAAAAAAATAACAAATTTTCTCAGGCTCGTAACTTCTAATGGATAACATTAAATTTGATGAATTTTAAATATTTTTAATAAGCATCAAAATTTGATTCTATTGATGTATATACTGTTATCAAGACTCTGTTTCTTTGAGGTTCGGTTACTATTGAGCCACATCATACTTACAGTTCGTTACCACCAACAGTTTGAAAAGAGCGTCAACAAGTATGGAAAATCATGTTGTAACTAATATGGACCATGATTGCACTAAGCTTTCATTCATCCGGAGATCCATGGGACTTCTTGCTGTACGGTTCTAAGCCTACTTAAGCGGTTTGTGTAGCTTCAAGTAGAAGTATTACTCCTTGACTTGCACCGGTGGGACCTATTGCTTTTTCTGAGACAATATCAATTTTAATGATTTAAGTAATATTAAAAGTAAGACTCGGAACAATTCAACACTAAAAAAAGACTATTGTATAGATATTTTAAATAGAAAATTAAGGCTTTTTGAACTGGATTTGTTATGAGTTTCAAAAACACATCTCTCTGGGGTAGGAAACATGAAATTAGGTGATATGTTTTTTTTTTAAATGAACCCTTTATTAACTACTAAATTACAAAAACTATAAATGCACACAGCCGCGGGGGGAAGGCTCAAACATCCTGATGTTGGACGGCTGCAATCCTCTAATTCTCAACCTAATTAATTAAAAAAACAAATATTAAAGAAGGACAAAAACACTCTCACTCAATTACCCCTTAATACCAGAATATACATAAAAAAAGCTAACAATAATAATAATAATAATAATAATAAAATTTGATTCCCCACTCCCAATAAATGTTTTTTTAATTTTACTTTAAACGACCCAATATGTTCCGCCTCCCTAATGCCAGCTGGGATATCATTCCAAGTAGCCGGGGCTAAATACCTAATTCCGAAAGCCGCACGTGTGGTGTCTCCGTGCTCAACAATAAAATTATCTGCCTCTCTAGTCTCCTACCCATGGAGTGAACGATTTACTCGAAAAAAATTGGTAAAAACTACAGGACATACATCATTGCAACATCGATACTCAAAAATAGCAGCTTGATAATCTCGAATCTGACCAATGTTAAGAACTCGTAATTTTTTAAAACATGACGCGGTATCATTCATATTTTCTACATAATTACCAAGAAGACGTACTGTTTTATTTTGTAGGATCTGCACTCTTTTAAAATTTGTATAGAAATTACTAGACTAAAGGACACAACCATAAGAAATATAAGGCGCAACAATGGTGTGAAATAATAATAAAAGAACTGATAATGGTAAAACGTGCTTTAATCGACGCAAAATTCCCAAACCTCTAGCAACTTTAGTTGCAACAAGATCACTATGGTTCTTCCATATATATATATATAATTTATGCATTCAAGCTGAACGGATGGGTGCGTACGCAAGAGAGTAGGGCTTATCAAACAGTTCGTGGTAACGAACTGTAGTAAGGTTAGCAATAGCTACATCAAAAATACATAGTAAGTTTTGTTAGCAATAGCTACATCAAAAGAATCGCATTTTAATGCTAATTTTAAATATGTAACTTTCAGCAGGTTTAGTCTTACCCATCAAAAGTTACGAGCCTGAGCACAAAAATGTGGAATTTTGTATTTTTTGCCAAAAGGCAGATCACGGAGGCCTGTTTTTTTTTCCAGGGGTGATCGTATCAACCCAGTGGTCCTAGAATGTTGCAAGAGGGCTCATTCTAACGGAAATAAAAAGTTCTAGTGCCCCTTTTATGTGACAAAAAAATTGGAGGGCACCTAGACCCCCTCCCACGCTAATCATTTCCCCAAAGTCATCGGATCAAAATTCTGAGATAGCCATTTTATTCAGCATAGTCGAAAAACCTTATAACTATGTCTTTGAGGACGACTTGCTCCCCCACAGTCCCCGTGGGAGGGGCTACAAGTTACAAACTTTGACCTGTGCTTACATATAGTAATGGTTATTGGAAAGTGTACAGACGTGTTCAGGGGGATTTTTTGGTTGGGGAGGAGTTGTTGAGAAGAGAGGGATATGTTGGGGGAACTTTCCATGGAGTAATTCGTCATGGGGGAAGAAAATTTCCATGAAGGGAGTGCAGGATTTTCTAGTATTATTTAAAAAAACAATAAAAAAATAAATATGAAAAAGTTTTTTCATCTGAAGGTAAGGAGCAGCATTAAAACAAACAAAATTACTACGCATATGAGGGGATTCGTCCTCTCCTCAATACCTCACTCTTTACGCTAAAGTATTTTTAGTAAACTCAACTATTTATTCTACGGCCTTTTGTGATTTGGGGATCATTCTTAAGGAATTGGGACAAAACTTAAGCTTTGTTGTAAAGAGCGAGGTACTGCTGAGGGTGTTAACCTTCTCATATACGTAATAAGAACACACGAATACAAAGGTTCGTTACGTAAGCTAATTCGTAATCTACGTATATCTTTTACTAATAAAAACGTTTGTAAAAAATTAAATGTTCTAGTTGCCTTTTTAAGTAACAAAAAAATGGGGGGGGGGGCGACTAGGCCTTCTCCACCGCTTCTTTTCCCCAAAATCATTCGATCAAAACTATGAGAAAGCCATTTAGCCAAAAAAATAAATATGCATATTTTGTTTTAATTATTCATCTGCGGAGAGCCAAAATCAAAACATGCATTAATTCAAAAACGTTCAGAAATTAAATAAAAAAAACAAGTTTTTTTAACTGAAAGTAAGGAGTGACATTAAAACTTAAAACGAACAGAAATTACTTCGTATATGAAAGGGACTGTTCCCTCCTCAACGCCCCGCTCTTTACGCTAAAGTTTTTTACTATTTTAAAAAGTAGAGTTGAGAGAAAGTGTCAAACGTTAGCGTAAAGAGGGGGGCGTTTAAGAGGGACCAGCCCCTTTCATATACGAAGTAATTTCTGTTCGTTTTAAGTTTTAATATCGCTCCTTACTTTCAGTTAATAAAAACTTGTATTTTTTATTTAATGGTGAATAAGGAAGCCTTCAAGCCATGCTTTTACTGTGAAGGTATTAATAGTAAATTCTAGTTCCCGATTTTATTATAGAGAGGTTGAAGGTATCAGATATAAGATCAAATACGCTCGTAGATTTGACTGACGTTTTGCTTACTGCTTTATTGAGTGGCAGTAAAGAAACGCGATCCTTCATTCCATTCTAAAGTTTGATTTGCGAGGTCTATTCGAAATACTTGATCAATTAAGTTATCACTGGAAATTATATTTTCAGCTAATTCGATTTTTTTATGTAATTTTTGGATAATTTGCATTCCCCAGTTCCAGGTTTATTTAGCAAATACTTCCTCTTCAGGATCGACACGCACATTTTTTTGAATGAATTAAGTTTTTTTTTTTAATGTACAATTTTTCAAACTTCCAGAGGTGATTTTGTTTATCGACAAATCAAGTATTTCAAAGCGGTTGCTTCCAAGTTGAACAGGTAAGCACTGACAGAAATAACTTCAAATGAATAAAATTATTGATAATGCTGAATTACTCAATAATTAATTGCTCAAATTATTCAATGATTATTAATTATCAATGCTTGCTGTCCCATGTCTTCTAATGCTCTATTGTGCATAGCTTGTATTTGCGATTCGTTGTGATTGGGACTGCCGCGCGTTTAATGGCCGCAGATTTCCTTCTGTATCATTCTCGTTTGTAATTTGCTGTGATTTTTGCTGTTGAATTTTCTTATAACCGAAGATTTTGTTGTTTATCATTTGCACTTGTGATTTGTTGCAATGCTTGTTGTTGCATGTCTTCTAACCACGGATTGCACTGTGCTTCATTTTCATTTTCGTAACTCTGGATTTGACAGCATCTTCTTTCTATTTCTTAAAATTTTAGTTGGTAGATGGTCTATAAATTTAACTCCGAATGGTCGACTGAAAAATTTCTTTGTAGTATTTCCTAAACTATCTTGATTTAAACTGATTACAAAATTGTAATTTTCTTTCATACTTCTTTTTTTAGTTGATTGCCGCTCTGTAAGTTTAATTCAGAATTGGCTCTTACATTATGAACATGTAAAAAAAATTGATAAAAAGTGATGAAACCAATAAAAAAAGGCTGTTTGTGAGTGATTTTGCTATGATGATCATCCGATTAAACAATTATTTATATTTGGTGATTGTATCTCTGTTTAAACGTTGAGTAGCAATAAATTCATGTTGCCAGTAACTTAGGATACTTAAGGAGGCTCCTTATTTACCTGTGACTTAAGATACTTAGCATCTTATGCTTATTCGGCCTAAAATAATCCACCAGATAGTTTACTTTCTGGCAAAATTCTCCTTAACCACCTTAATTAGGTAACGTAAAACCACTTTATATTTTGAAATAGACTTAAGAATGATGTTAACCGAATTACCTTTCAAAAGCTAGTATTTCTTCAATGACTAACATCTTGCCTTTCCCGAATGTTTGCCCAAATCAAAATAAATTCCTGCTTAGAGACCTGTGGTATGCGTTCCCAACTGTATAATTTTCTTCTATGTTTCCTTCTGTAATAATGTTCGATCTGTTTCTATTTTTCCTGAACTGCTTAGCCAGCATGAGATAGTGGTTTCAGTTTTTGCTGTTCCATCAAACTAATCGTCAACATTACCAATACAAAGAAGAGGTCAATCTCTTTGAAATAGATCCTTTAGATCCTTTCAGGTTAAAAAAAAGGTAACTGTTAATACAACCTCGATTTTCCTAATGTTGCCTTTCCATTATTCGTGACAGAAAATGATGGTGTATATAAGTTATTATAGTAAAAAGTATCTTTCTTGATTTCACATTTTCTTTGATTGCCGGCAGTTTCAGCTTTTAACAGAGTAAGCGAATGCTTAAAGTACCAAAGCTATCAAAATAAAAGCGTTTCCCCCTTAGATCTTTCTTAGGTCTGTTTGGACCTGAAAGCCATGACTATTCTTCTGGTTGTTGCAAAATTTTTAAATTTTAGTGCAGCATTTTATTTTTGTCATTGTTGCCAAGTTGATTGGTCAAAATGAATAAGCCAAAATAAGCAATTATCTTTGACAACCCGTGTCGTCCCTCGAAACTCAAACATGAACAACTGTTCATTCCCAAAGACAAATATACCTTCAAAGGAAATCTAAACCTGGTTAAGCTGTTCGGTTCCATATTTTGTTTTAGATAATTTCTTTTTTTTATCCATACATTTTTTTTACATTTGGTGCCTGCTACTACCGAAAAATGTAAGATTTCGGATGCAAGTTATTTTTATTAAAAACTCAATTACCCATTTCTACTTAATAAGGAGGTATATGGTTGTGAAGTTTCCCCCTAGCATGGTTAAACAATCAGGTTCCGTTTTCACTGTCTTTGGTACTTAACTGCTTTCTTGTTAATGCTAATAGTAAGAAGTGACAGATGAAATGTTTCCACTGTATGCTGAGAGAAAGAAAAAAAAAACAGTCATCTCTGTACATTCTTCACAGTTTTCATAAAGATACACAATAAAGGTACACTTAAAACATATACAACTATAGAAATAATATTTTTAGATTTTCTGAGTCCCTTTTAAAACTGTTAAGAATTTTGTTGTCCCTTTGTAGAATATGAAATGCAAAGGCCTTTATTCGTTTTAAAAATATTTAATAAAAAACTATCTTTTTCAGATGAAAGTGAACAGGAAGATTGAGAATCAAAACAAGCAGAAATTACGACAAGCTAGAAAAGACAAGTTTTACACTAACCGATTGCCTTTCTAAAAGTCAGTGTTGAAAGTTTTTATTTTTAATGCAGTTTTTAGTGAATTATTATTTAATGCAAATGGGCATCAATAAGCATAATATATGATAAATTGAGAATTATCATAAATATCAATGAGGATATGGCTCTATGGTAAAGTTGAAAATTTGCCCAAGATTCGTTTGAGAAAAAGAAATATATTTAAACATATTCCAAAATAAAATATAGCTTCTCTAGAATAAACGGGAGTCGAACCCCTGACTTTACTCCGAAGTTCAACATTTTACATCTGTGCATTTACAAAAATTTAATTTCCTTTGGAACTACAATTTCAACAATAAGAGGGGCTTTCACCCCTCAGAATTCGATATACACACCTTGTCTTATCCTCCTCCAAATATGAATCCGGCCAAATTAAAATTGGTCAAAGGTTAAATCCCACCTTCATATTCATTTGCAGAGTTTATTATGTGTCTAGAGATGATTTTTCTGAAGTCTTAAGCACTTCCATACCCATAAAAAAGATTTTTTTTCTCTACTCCAATAGAGGATGCATAACTATTTACTACTTTTTAACTGCCAATTTTGTAAATGAAGATTATCAATATGATTTTCAAAAAAAGCATTGTAACAAGCAATTTAAGGAGAACTTAAATTAAACCATTTTATAAGAATGGTGATAAGAGTAAGCGTCGTAATTATGAGCGTATTAGCTCGGTTTCTGAGGGAAGTAAGTTACTTAGTATGAAGATACTATTTAGATTCAGAGATGGTGTAGATAGATTCTAAGGGAAGAACATTGTGATTTTAGGAATGCAAGAGAATGTGTCAACTACGTTCTCACTCATAAATCAATTAAAAAAAGTGCCGACTCATCACACTCCTCAAGTCATCAGTTTTAGGAAGGTGCCGACTCATCAGAATCCTTTATCCACCGTTTTAGGAAGGTGAGAGGATGTGTCAACTAAGTTCTCACTCATAAATCAGTTATAAAGAAGCGCTGACTCATCAGACTCCTTAAGTCATCAATTTTAGGAAGGTGAGAGAATGTATCAACTAAGTTTTCACTCATAAATCAGTGATAAAGAAGTGCCGCCTCATCAGACTCCTTTAGTTGTTAATTTTAAGAAGGTGAGAGGATGTGTCAACCAAGTTCTCACTCATAAACTAGTTCTGAAGAAGTGCCAACTCATCAGACTCCTTAAGTCCTTAGGCTTAGGAAGGTGAGAGGATGTGTCAACTAAGTTCTCACTCATAAATCAATTAAAAAGTGCCGACTCATCACTCCTCAGATCAAGGAAGGTGCCGACTCATCAGAATCCTTAGTCACCGTTTTAGGAAGGTGAGAGGATGTGTCAACTAAGTTTTCACTCATAAATCAGTTATAAAGAAGCGCTGACTCATCAGACTCCTTAAGTCCTCAATTTTAGGAAGGTGAGAGGATGTATCAACTAAGTTTTCACTCATAAATCAGTATAAAGAAGTGCTGACTCATCAGACTCCTTAAGTCCTCAGTTTTAGGAAGGTGAGAGGATGTGTCAACTAAGTTCTTCACTCATAAATCAGTTATAAAGAAGTGCCTGACTCATCAGACTCCTTAAGTCCTAGTTTTAGGAAGGTGAGAGGATGTGTCAACTAAGTTTTCACTCACAAATCAGTTATACAGAAGTGCCGACTCACCAGACTCCTTCAGTCCTCAATTTTAGGAAGGTGAGAGGTTGTGTCAACTAAGTTTTCACTCATAAATTAGTTATGAAGAAGTGCTGACTCATCAGACTCCTTAAGTCCTCAGTTTTAGGAAGGTGAGAGGATGTGTCAACTAAGTTTTCACTCATAAATCAGTTATAAAGAAGTACCGACTCAGAAGACTCCTTCAGTCCTAAATTTTAGGAAGGTGAGAGGTTGTGTCAACTAAGTTTTCACTCATAAATAGTTATGAAGAAGCGCTGACTCATCAGACTCCTTAAGTCCTCAGTTTTAGGAAGGTGAGAGGATGTATCAACTAAGTTCTCACTCATATATCAGTTATAAAAAAGTGCTGACTCATCAGACTCCTTAAGTCCTCAGTTTTAGGAAGGTGAGAGGATTGTATCAACTAAGTTTTCACTCATAAATCAGTTATAAAGAAGTCCGACTCATCAGACTCCTTAGTCTCAATTTTAGGAAGGTGAGAGGATGTGTCAACTAAGTTCTCACTCATAAATCAGTTATAAAGAAGTGCCGACTCATCAGACTCCTTAAGTCCTCAATTTTAAGGAAGGTGAGAGGTTGTGTCAACTAAGTTTTCACTCATAAATAGTTATAAAGAAGTGCCTGACTCATCAGACTCCTAAGTCCTCAGTTTTAGGAAGGTGAGAGGATGTCAACTAAGTTTTCACTCATAAATCAGTTATAAAGAAGTGCCGACTCATCAGACTCCTTAAGTCCTCAATTTTAGGAAGGTGAGAGGTTGTGTCAACTAAGTTTTCACTCATAAATCAGTTATAAAGAAGTGCTGACTCATCATACTCCTTAAGTCCTCAGTTTAGGAAGGTGAGAGGATGTGTCAACTAAGTTCTCACTCATAAATCAGTTATAAAGAAGTGCTGACTCATCAGACTCCTTAAGTCCTCAATTTTAGGAAGGTGAGAGGATGTGTCAACTACGTTCTCACTCATAAATTAGTTATGAAGAAGTGCCAACTCATCAGACTCCTTAAGTCCTCAATTTTAGGAAGGTGAGAGGTTGTGTCAACTAAGTTTTCACTCATAAATTAGTTATGAAGAAGTGCTGACTCATCATACTCCTTAAGTCCTCAGTTTTTGGAAGGTGAGAGGATGTGTCAACTAAGTTCTCACTCATAATATCAGTTATAAAGAAGTGCTGACTCATCAGACTCCTTAAGTCCTTAGGCTTAGGAAGCTGAGAGGATGTGTCAACTAAGTTCTCACTCATAAATCAGTTATAAAGAAGTGCTGACTCATCAGACTCCCTAAGTCCTCAGTTTTAAGAAGGTGAGAGGATGTATCAACTAAGCTTTCACTCATAAATCAGTTATAAAGAAGTGCCGACTCATCAGACTCCTTTAGTCTTCAATTTTAGGAAGGTGAGAGGATGTGTCAACTAAGTTCTCACTCATAAATTAGTTATGAAGAAGTGACAACTCATCAGACTCCTTAAGTCCTCAATTTTAGGAAGGTGAGAGGATGTTTCAGCTAAGTTCTCACTCATAAATCAGTTATAAAAAGGTACTGACTCATCAGACTCCTTAAGTCCTAAGTTTTAGGAAGGTGAGAGGATGTGTCAACTAAGTTTTCACTCATAAATCAGTTATAAAGAAGTGCCGACTCATCAGACTCCTTAAGTCCTCAATTTTAGGAAGGTGAGAGGTTGTGTCAACTAAGTTTTCACTCATAAATTAGTTACGAAGAAGCGCTGACTCATCAGACTCCTTAAGTCCTCAGTTTTAGGAAGGTGAAAGGATGTATCAACTAAGTTCTCAATCATAAATCAGTTATAAAGAAGTGCTGACTCATCAGACTCCTTAGGTCCTCAGTTTTAGGAAGGTGAGAGGATGTATCAACTAAGTTCTCACTCATAAATTAGTTATGAAGAAGTGCTGACTCATCAACTCCTTAAGTCCTCATTTTAGGAAGGTGAGAGGATGTGTCAACTAAGTTTTCACTCATAAATTAGTTATGAAGAAGTGCTGACTCATCAGACTCCTTAAGTCCTCAGTTTTAGGAAGCTGAGAGGATGTATCAACTAAGTTTTCACTCATAAATCAGTTATAAAGAAGTGCCGACTCATCAGACTCCTAAGTCCTCAGTTTAAGGAAGGTGAGAGGATAGATCAACTAAGTTTTCACTCATATATCAGTTATAAAGAAGTGCCGCCTCATCAGACTCCTTTAGTCGTCAATTTTAAGAAGGTGAGAGGCTCTGTCAACTAAGTTTTCACTCATAAATCAGTTATAAAGAAGTCCGACTCATCAGACTCCTTAAGTCCTCAATTTTAAGAAGGTGAGAGGATGTGTCAACTAAGTTTTCACTCATAAATCAGTTATAAGAAGTGCCGACTCATCAGACTCCTTAAGTCCTCAGTTTAGGAAGGTGAGAGGATGATCAACTAAGTTTTCACTCATAAATCAGTGATAAAGAAGTGCCGCCTCATCAGACTCCTTTAGTCGTCAATTTTAAGAAGATGAGAGGCTTTGTCAACTAAGTTTTCACTCATAAATTAGTTACGAAGAAGTGCTGACTCATCAGAATCATTAACTCCTCAGTTTTAGGAAGGCGAGAGGATGTATCAACTAAGTTCTCACTCATAAATCAGTTATAAAGAAGTGCTGACTCATAAGACTCCATAAGTCCTCAGTTTTTGGAAAGTGAGAGGTTGTGTCAGCTAAGTCTTCACTTATAAATTAGTTTTGAAGAAGTACTAACTCATCATACTCCTTAAGTCCTCAGTTTTAGGAAGGTGAGAGGATGTTTCAACTAATTTCTCACTCATAAATCAGTTAAAAGGAATTGCTGACTCATCAGACTCCTGAAGTCCTCAGTTTTAGGAAGGTGAGAGGATGTGTCAACTAATTTCTCACTCATAAATCAGTTATAAGGAATTGCTGACTCATCAGACTCCTTAAGTCCTTAGGCTTAGGAAGGTGAGAGGATGTGTCAACTAAGTTCTCATTCATAAATCAGTTATAAAGAAGTGCTGACTCATCAGACTCCTTTAGTCGTCAATTTTAAGAAGGTGAGAGGATGTGTCAACCAAGTTCTAACTCATAAATTAGTTCTGAAGAAGTGCCAACTCATCAGACTCCTTAAGTCCTTAGGCTTAGGAAGGTGAGAGGATGTGTCAACTAAGTTTTCACTCATAAGTCAGTTATACAGAAGTGCCGACTCACCAGACTCCTTCAGTCCTCAATTTTAGGAAGGTGAGAGGTTGGGTCAACTAAGTTTTCACTCATAAATTAGTTATAAGGAAGTCCTGACTCATCAGACTCCTTAAGTCCTCAGTTTTAGGAAGGTGAGAGGATGTGTCAACTAAGTTTTCACTCATAAATCCGTTATAAAGAAGTACCGACTCACAAGATTCCTTCAGTCCTAAATTTTAGGAAGGTGAGAGGTTGTGTCAACTAAGTTTTTACTCAAAATTAGTTGTGAAGAAGCGCTGACTCATCAGACTCCATAAGTCCTCAGTTTTAGGAAGGTGAGAGGATTTATCAACTAAGTTTTCACTCATAAATCAGTTATGAAGAAGTTCCACCTCATCAGACTCCTTTAGTCTTCAATTTTAAGAAGGTGAGAGGATGTGTCAACTAAGTTTCTCACTAATAAATTAGTTATGAAGAAGTGCCAACTCATCAGACTCCTTAAGTCCTCAATTTTAGGAAGGTGAGAGGTTGTGTCAACTAAGTTTTCACTCATAAATTAGTTATGAAGTGCTGACTCATCAGACTCCGTAAGTTCTCAGTTTTAGGAAGCTGAGAGGATGTATCAACTAAGTTCTCACTCATAAATCAGTTATAAAGAAGTGCCGACTCACCAGACTCCTTCAGTCCTCAATTTTAGGAAGGTGAGAGGTTGTGTCAACTAAGTTTTCACTCATAAATTAGTTATGAAGTGCTGACTCATCAGACTCCTTAAGTTCTCAGTTTTAGGAAGCTGAGAGGATGTATCAACTAAGTTCTCACTCATAAATCAGGTATAAAGAAGTGCCGACTCACCAGACCCCTTCAGTCCTCAATTTTAGGAAGGTGAGAGGCTGTGTTAACTAAGTTTTCACTCAAAATCTGTCATAAAGAAAAGCCGACTCATCAGACTCCTAAGTCCTCAGTTTTTGGAAGGTTAGAGGATGTGTCAACTAAGTTCTCAGTCATAAATCAGTTATAAAGAAGTGCTGACTCATCAGACTCCTTAAGTCCTTAGGCTTAGGAAGGTGAGAGGATGTGTCGACTAAGTTCTCACTCATAAATCAGTTATAAAGAAGTGCTGACACTCATAAATTAGTTATGAAGAAGTGCTGACTCATCAGACTCCTTAAGTCCTCAGTTTTAGGAAGGTGAGAGGATGTATCAACTAAGTTCTCAGTCATAAATCAGTTGTAAAGAAGTGCTGACTCATCAGACTCCTTAAGTCCTCATTTTTAGGAAGGTGAGAGGTTGTGTCAACTAAGTTTTCACTCATAAATTAGTTATGAAGAAGTGCTGAATCATCATACTCCTTAAGTCCTCAGTTTTTGGAAGCTGAGAGGATGTGTCAACTAAGTTCTCAGTCATAAATCAGTTATAAAAAAGTGCTGACTCATCTACTCCTTAAGTCCTTAGGCTTAGGAAGGTGAGAGGATGTGTCAACTAAGTTCTCACTCATAAATGAGTTATAAAGAAGTGCTGACTCATCAGACTCCTTAAGTCCTCAGTTTTAGGAAGGTGAGAGGTTGTTTCAACTAAGTTTTCACTTATAAATTAGTTATGAAGAAGTTCCACCTCATCAGACTCCTTTAGTCTTCTAAGAAGGTGAGAGGATGTGTCAACTAATTTCTCAGAGGATGTGTCAACTAAGGTGAGAGGATGTATCAACTAAGTTCTCACTCATAAATCAGTTATAAAGAAGTGCTGACTCATCAGACTCCTTAAGTCCTAAGTTTTAGGAAGGTGAGAGGATGTGTCAACTAAGTTTTCACTCATAAATCAGTTATAAAGAAGTGCCGACTCACAAGACTCCTTCAGTCCTCAATTTTAGGAAGGTGATAGGTTGTGTCAACTAAGTTTTCACTCATAAATTAGTTACGAAGAAGTGCTGACTCATCGGACTCCTTAAGTCCTCAGTTTTAGGAAGGTGAGAGGATGTATCAACTAAGTTCTCACTCATAAATCAGTTATAAAGAAGTACTGACACATCAGACTCCTTAAGTCCTCAGTTTTAGGAAGGTGAGAGGATGTATCAACTAAGTTTTCACTCATAAATCAGTTATGAAGAAGTTCAACCTCATCAAACTCCTTTAGTCTTCTAAGAAGGTGAGAGGATGTGTCAACTAAGTTCTCACTCATAAATTAGTTATGAAGAAGTGCCAAATCATCAAACTCCTTAAGTCCTCAATTTTAGGAAGGTGAGAGGTTGTGTCAACTAAGTTTTCAGTCATAAATCAGTCATAAGGAAGAGCCGACTCATCAGACCCCTAAGTCCTCAATTTAAGGAAGGTGAGAGGATAGATCAACTAAGTTTTCACTCATAAGTCAGTGATAAAGAAGTGCCGCCTCAACAGACTCCTTTAGTCGTCAATTTTAAGAAGATGAGAGGCTGTGTCAACTAAGTTTTCACTCATAAATCAGTTATAAAGAAGTGCCGACTCACCAGACTCCTTCAGTCCTCAATTTTAGGAAGGTGAGAGGTTGTGTCAACTAAGTTTTCAGTCATAAATCAGTCATAAAGAAGAGCCGACTCATCAGACCCTAAGTCATCAGTTTAAGGAAGGTAAGAGGACAGATCAACTAAGTTTTCCCTCATAAATCAGTGATAAAGAAGTGCCGCCTCATCAGAATCAATTTTAAGAAGATGAGAGGCTGTGTCAACTAATTTTTCACTCATAAATTAGTTATGAAGAAGTGTTGACTTATCAGACTCATTAAGTCCTCAGTTTTAGGAAGGTGAGAGGATGTATCAACTAAGTTCTCACTCATAAATCAGTTATAAAGAAGTGCTGACTCATCAGACTCCATAAGCCCTCAGTTTTAGGAAGGTGAGAGGTTGTATCAACTAAGTTTTCACTTATAAATTAGTTATGAAGAAGTACTGACTCATCAGACTCCTTAAGTCTTCAGTTTTAGGAAGCTGAGAGGATGTGTCAACTAATTTCTCACTCATAAATCAGTTATAAGGAATTGCTGACTCATCAGACTCCTTAAGTCCTTAGGCTTAGGAAGGTCAGAGGATGTGTCAACTAAGTTTTCACTCATAAATCAGTTATAAAGAAGTGCTGACTCATCAGACTCCTTAAGTCCTCAGTTTTAGGAAGGTGAGAGGATGTATCAACTAAGTTCTCACTCATAAATCAGTTATAAAGAAGTGCTGACTCATCAGACTCCTTAAGTCCTTAGGCTTAGGAAGGTGAGAGGATGTGTCAACTAAGTTTTCACTCATAAATCAGTTATAAAGAAGTGCCGACTCACCAGATTCCTTCAGTCCTCAATTTTAGGAAGGTGAAAGATTGTGTCAACTAAGTTTTCACTCGTAAATTAGTTATGAAGAAGTACTGACTCATCAGACTACTTAAGTCCTCAGTTTTAGGAAGGTGAGAGGATGTATCAACTAAGTTCTCACTCATAAATTAGTTATGAAGAAGTGCCAACTCATCAGACTCCTTAAGTCCTCAATTTTAGGAAGGTGAGAGGTTGTGTCAACTAAGTTTTCACTCATAAATTAGTTATGAAGTGCTGACTCATCAGACTCCGTAAGTTCTCAGTTTTATGAAGGTGAGAGGATGTATCAACTAAGTTCTCACTCATAAATCAGTTATAAAGAAGTGCCGACTCACCAGACTCCTTCAGTCCTCAATTTTAGGAAGGTGAGAGGTTGTGTCAACTAAGTTTTCACTCATAAATCAGTCATAAAGAAGAGCCGACTCATCAGACTCCTAAGTCCTCAGTTTAAGGAAGGTGAGAGGATCTGTCAACTAAGTTTTCACTCATAAATCAGTTATAAAGAAGTGCCACCTCATCAGACTCCTTTAGTGTTCAATTTTAAGAAGGTGAGAGGATGTGTCAACTAAGTTCTCACTCATAAATTAGTTATGAAGAAGTGCCAACTCATCAGACTCCTTAAGTCCTCAATTTTAGGAAGGTGAGAAGTTGTGTCAACTAAGTTTTCACTCATAAATTAGTTATGAAGAAGTGCTGACTCATCAGACTCCGTAAGTCCTAAGTTTTAGGAAGGTGAGAGGATGTGTCAACTAAGTTCTCACTCATAAATCAGTTATAAAGAAGTGCTGACTCATCAGACTCCTTAAGTCCTCAGTTTTAGGAAGGTGAGAGGATGTATCAACTATTTTTTCACTCATAAATCAGTAATAAAGAAGTGCCGCCTCATCAGACTCCTTTAGTCGTCAATTTTAAGAAGGTGAGAGGTTGTGTCAACTAAGTTTTCACTCATAAATTAGTTATGAAGAAGTGCCGACTCATCAGACTCCTTAAGTCCTCAGTTTTAGGAAGGTGAGAGGATGTATCAACTAAGTTCTCACTCATAAATCAGTTGTAAAGAAGTGCTGACTCATCAGACTCCTTAAGTCCTCATTTTTAGGAAGGTGAGAGGTTGTGTCAACTAAGTTTTCACTCATAAATTAGTTATGAAGAAGTGCTGACTCATCATACTCCTTAAGTCCTCAGTTTTTGGAAGGTTAGAGGATGTGTCAACTAAGTTCTCAGTCATATATCAGTTATAAAGAAGTGCTGACTCATCAGACTCCTTAAGTCCTTAGGCTTAGGAAGGTGAGAGGATGTGTCAACTAAGTTCTCACTCATAAATCAGTTATAAAGAAGTGCTGACTCATCAGACTCCTTAAGTCCTCAGTTTTAGGAAGGTGAGAGGATGTATCAACTAAGTTTTCACTCATAAATCAGTTATAAAGAAGTGCCACCTCATCAGACTCCTTTAGTCTTCAATTCTAAGAAGGTGAGAGGATGTGTCAACTAAGTTCTCACTCATAAATTAGTTATGAAGAAGTACCAACTCATCCGACTCCTTAAGTCCTCAATTTTAGGAAGGTGAGAGGATGTATCAACTAAGTTCTCACTCATAAATCAGTTATAAAGAAGTGCTGACTCATCAGACTCCTTAAGTCCTAAGTTTTAGGAAGGTGAGAGGATGTGTCAACTAAGTTTTCACTCATAAATCAGTTATAAAGAAGTGCCGACTCACAAGACTCCTTCAGTCCTCAATTTTAGGAAGGTGAGAGGTTGTGTCAACCAAGTTTTCACTCATAAATTAGTTACGAAGAAGCGCTGACTCATCGGACTCCTTAAGTCCTCAGTTTTAGGAAGGTGAGAGGATGTATCAACTAAGTTCTCACTCATAAATCAGTTATAATGAAGTGCTGACTCATCAGACTCCTTAAGTCCTCAGTTTTAGGAAGGTGAGAGGATGTATCAACTAAGTTTTCACTCATAAATCAGTTATGAAGAAGTTCCACCTCATCAGACTCCTTTAGTCTTCAATTTTAAGAAGGTGAGAGGATGTGTCAACTAAGTTCTCACTCATAAATTAGTTATGAAGAAGTGCCAACTCATCAAACTCCTTAAGTCCTCAATTTTAGGAAGGTGAGAGGTTGTGTCAACTAAGTTTTCACTCATAAATTAGTTATAAAGAAGTGCCGACTCACCAGACTCCTTCAGTCATCAATTTTAGAAAGGTGAGAGGCTGTGTCAACTAAGTTTTCACTCATAAATCAGTCATAAAGAAGAGCCGACTCATCAGACCCCTAAGTCCTCAGTTTAAGGAAGGTGAGAGGATAGATCAACTATGTTTTCACTCATAAGTCAGTGATAAAGAAGTGCCGCCTCATCAGACTCCTTTAGTCGTCAATTTTAAGAAGATGAGAGGCTGTGTCAACTAAGCTTTCACTCATAAATCAGTTATAAAGAAGTGCCGACTCACCAGACTCCTTCAGTCCTAAATTTTAGGAAGGTGAGAGGTTGTGTCAACTAAGTTTTCACTCATAAATCAGTCATAAAGAAGAGCCGACTCATCAGACCCCTAAGTCCTCAGTTTAAGGAAGGTGAGAGGATCTGTCAACTAAGTTTTCACTCATAAATCAGTTATAAAGAAGTAATGACTCATCTGACTCTGTTAGTCCTCAATTGGACGAGGGTGAGAGGATGTGTCAACTAAGTTCTCACTCATAAATCAGTTATAAAGAAGTGCAGACTCACCAGACTCTTTTAGTCCTCAATTTTAGGAAGGTGAGAGGTTGTGTCAACTACGTTTTCACTCATAAATCAGTCATAAAGAAGAGACAACTCATCAGACTCCTAAGTCCTCAGTTTAAGGAAGGTGAGAGGATCTGTCAACTAAGTTTTCACTCATAAATCAGTTATGAAGAAGTGCCGACTCATCAGACTCCTTTGGTCCTCGGTTTTAGGAAAGTGAGAAGATTATGAACTAAGGTCACACTCATAAACTAGTTATAAAGAAGTGCCGACTGATCAGACTCTTTTAGTCCTCAATTGGTGGAGGGTGAGGGGATGTTTCAACTAAGTTTTCACTCATAAATTAGTTTTAGAGAAGTGTCCACTCATCAGGCTCCTTAAATCGTCAGGTTTAGGAAGGTGAGAGGATGTTTCAACTAAGCTCTCACTCATAAATCAGTTATAGAGAAGTGTCCACTCATCAGACTCCTTAACTCCTCAGGCTTAGGAAGGTGAGAGGATGCGTCAACTAAGTTTCCACTCATAAATCAGTTATAAGGAAGTGCCGACTCATCAGGTTCCTTTAGTCCTTAATTTTAGGAATGTGAGAGGTTGTGTCAACTGAACTTTCACTCACAAATCAGTCATAAAGAAGAGCCGACTAATCAGACTTCTTCAGTCCTCAGTTTTAGGAAGGTGAGAGGATTTGTCAACTAAGTTTTCACTCATAAATCAGTTATAAAAAAGTGTCGACTCATCAGACTTCTTTAGTCCTCAATTGGAGGAGTGTGAGAAGATTTGTCAACCAAGTTCTCACTCATAGATCAGTTATAAAGAAGTACTGCCTTTGTGATTCAGAATCATTCTTAAAGAATGGAAAAATTTTGAACTTTAGCGTAAGGAGTGAGATATTCACGAGGGGGTGAGCCCCCTTATATTAGTATATGAGGGAGTTCACCCCCCTCAAAAATTCTCTTTACGTTAAAGTTAAAATTTTGTTAAATGATGGCAGATATAAACAATAATTTGTTTGTATTAGTTTTCGGCCAATCTCAGCATTAAATTTTTCTTAAGAAGCTTCATAATTATGATTTTTATGTGATTAATAAAAAAAACATAATAAAAAAAGTTTCTTTGACTGAAAGTAAGGAGCGGCATTAAAACTTAATACAAACAGGAATTATTCCGTATATGAAAGGGACTGTCCCCTTCTCAACACCCCGCTTTTTACACTAAAGTTTGACTCTTTATCACAACTCTACTTTTTAAAACAATATAAAACTTTAGCGCAAACAGCAGGGTGTTGAGGAGGGGACAGCTCGCTCTTTACGCTGAAGTTTTCTTAGTACTTTCATAAGAGCTATTTATTCAAATTAAACCATTTGTGATTCCGTGATTATTCTTAAGGAATTGTAACAAAATTCGAACTTTAGCGTAGAGAGCGAAGTGCTGACGGGACGGTGAACCCCCTCATATACATAATAAAAATATACGAATATAGAAGTTCGCTACGTAAGTACATTCGTAAGTTACGTATATTATTTACTAATGAAAACTTTCGTAAATAAAATTAAAGTTCTAGTGCCCATTTAAAGCAAAAACAAATTGTAGGGCAACTAGGCCCCTCCCCCTTTTTCTCAAAATTGTCCGATTAAAATTTTGAGAAAGCCATTTAGCCTAAAAGTGAAATTAATATGCAAATTTTGTTTCAATTATTTGTGTGCGACAAGCCAAAATCTGAATCTGTATTAATTAAAAAACGTTCAGAAATTGAATAAAAAAACAAGTTTATTTAACTGACTGTAACGAGTAGCAATACAACTTAAAACGAACAGAAATTATTCCATATATGAAAGGGCCTGTCCACTTGTCAACGCCTCACTCTTTAAGCTACAGTTTAACCTTTTCTCACAACTCAACTTTTTAAAACAATAAAGAACTTTAGTGTAAACCATGCCATTTAACCAAACACTGGGAAAACTATAAATCCTGTGACTAACTTAGTTCTATGACTATCTACCTTAGTTTTTCTGCCCTAGGAATGACGGATAATGGACGCATGGACGGATAACAGATAGACTTATCTATTAACAAATGAACTAACATCATTTTTATACAATCCAAATCAGAGGGTTAATGCCAGATTTGCCTCTCATTCAATCAAAGTATCTGTCTTGGCTTTTCCTATAATTAGCCATGGCTTGATGCCCACAACTATTCTATTTTAATTCAAAATCAACGGACTCGGTCGGGGCCCTCGGCCTCGACGTCGTTGAATTTATTTACATCCGGGAGATTTCCCACTTCACCAGCGTCTTGGAGAAGGTCCCGAGAGGATACATCTTAAAAAAAAAGAAATCTCGACGAAAAACTGTCATGAAGAAAAAAAATCTCTAAGAAGAACCTCTTGAGGGGGTACTTTTTCGACATGCGGGGGATTTCCTACTTGACTAGCGTGTTGGAGGAGGCCCCTTGGGGAAACATCTTGAAGATAAAGCAATCTTGAAAAAAATGTCTTGAGAAAAACATCTTGAAAAAAAAACACATCTCGAAAAAACAAGTCATGAAGAAAAAAATCTTCAAGAGATGGAATTCGAAGGGATAGAGCTTTCACGCGATTTGTTGGACCTCCAGTACTTTATTGTGTATTTTGTGTTTTAATTGGTACACGCCAATGATGGCCTGAATACTACTACTACTAATAATAACTCACTGCATTACTAAGCCGCCTGAGGTCAACACAGCCACGCACGCTCCTCCTCCAACCTAGTCTATTTAAAGCCTCCCTCTTTACACCCTCCCAGGAAGTTCCCATTTCCTTTAAATCTTTATTTATGACATCCTCCCAAACCAGACAAGGACAACCTGCTTTCCGTGTAGCCCCAGACGGTTGGCCAAAAAGGACAATCTTTGGTCATCTGTAATCCTTCATCCCTAGAACGTGGCCTAACCATCTCAACCTTTTTTTCATTGTAGCCCTAGAACGCGGGATTGAACCGCATTTTTCGTACAGCCTACTGTTTGAAATACGGTCAGTTAGCCGGGTACCCAGAACAATCCGTAGGCAATTTCTCTGGAAAACATCTAGTAAATTTTCATCTGATTTTCGGAGCGCCCATGCTTCAGAGCCATATTTGACCACTGTCATCACTGTAGCTTCCAATATTCTAATCTTGGCTTGCAGACTTATCTTTCTATTCTTCCAAACTTTTTTTAACTGTGAAAAAACACCCAGAGCCTTAGCTATTCTACTTTTAACTTCTTCACTGCTCCCACCATCTTTATTAATAATACTACCAAGGTAACTGAAGCTCCCAACCTGATCAATCTTTTCGTTACCTAATGTCACCTGTTCATCTTCACTTATTCCTAGCCTTAGTGACTTAGTCTTCTTAATATTAATTTTCAAGCCTATTTTAGCACCCTGAACTCGCAAAACCTCTAAAAATTCATTCATTTTGCTCACACTTTCATCTAATATGCTTAAATCATCAGCATAATCTAAGTCCAGGAGCATTTTTCCTCCCCACTTGATTCCGCGGTCTCCAATTGCCTTTACTGTGCTCCTTAAGACGAAGTCCATCAAAATGATCCATATAAAGGGGGATACAACACAACCCTGCTTAACTCCTGATTTAATACAAAACCAGTTGCTAACCTCATTTCCTACCTTAACCGCAGCAGTATTATTCTCGTACATAGCACAAATCACTTTAATGTATTTTTCTGGTATACCATATAACGATAAGACCTTTGTTAATGCTCTTCTATCAACAGGATCGAAAGCTTGCTCATAACCGATAAAACTGAGGATCAAAGGCGTTCGACAACAAAGGGACTTCTCAATTATTAACCTAAGAGTGAAAACTTGGTTGACACATCCTCTACCTTTTCTAAAACCGCATTGTTCTTCCCTTAAGACTTTGTCTACAGCATCTCTCAGTCTAAAAAGTATCATATTACTCAGTAATTTGCTACCTACAGTGACCAGACTAATGCCTCGATAATTACGACACTCACTCTTGTCACCTTTCTTATACAGTGGTTTAATTAAGGTTTTTCTAAAATCACTGGGTACTTCCCCTTTTTCAAAAATTATATTCATAATCTTCAGTAGCTTATTCCTAACCTCAGAGCCACCATATTTAAGAAACTCATTAATCATACTATCAGCACCTGGAGCCTCATTATTTTTTAATCCGTTTAGTACTATCGCTAATTCTTCCTCACTAAACAAATCTTCCTTCACATCCAATGTATCACAAACTTTTTCATTTTCATCTATATCTTTTCCTGCAACTGTATCTCGGTTTAGCACATTCTCTGAATGTTCCACCCATCTTTCTTTAACTTTTTCCTTATCACTAATTGTGGCCCCATTTCTATCTTTAACTGGGACTAGTCCGGATTGGCTACTCCCTTTCAATTAATTAACATGCCAGTATAATATTTTTCTATTATGCCGTCTAGCCGCATCTTCCAGATTCTCAGCAATTTTATCCATGGCCTCCACTTCATATCTCATTAGTTCATATTTTATTGCTTTCTCCACTTTCTTTACATTCCTTTTGTTTTCATACGACCTATCACTGAGATAATTCTTATACAAACCCCTTCTGCTCTCTATTAAACCTAAGGCTTTTTCACTAATATTCCTAGTTGCAGCCTTAACACTCTTCCCTAAGACACCATCAGCAACTTCACAAATTATTTTTCTGACATTATTCCATCCATCTTCCACATTGTCAAAGTCTAAACTCTCAAGTTTAGTATTCAATTGTTCCTGGAAATTTTTTCTCAAATTTTGATCCTGGAGTCTACCAACATCATAACTTTCTGGGAGGTATTTACCCTTCCGAAATTTCAGCTTTAAATTAACCTTAGACACTACTAGATGGTGATCTTTACTTTTAACATCAATAACAGCACTCCTACACATCCTGATAGTCTTCCGTTTACAATAACATTATCAATAAGGTTTGCTGTCTTACCATCACGTGAATACCGTGTCATCTTATGGGCCATTTTGTGACCAAACACCGTATTGGTTATAACTTGGTTGTTATACTTAAAAAATTGCAAAAGCCTATAGCCATTGCCCTCCAATTTTTTTACATACTTAAAAAGGCCACTAAATTTTAGCTTTATTTACGAACGTTTTTTTTAGTAATAAATATGATTTACTTATAAATCAACTTATTTAACGAATTTCTGAATTCGTATATTATTTTTACGTATGTGAGGGGGGGGGGCTCTCTCGTATATACCTTGCTCTTTACACTAAAGTTCGAATTTTGCTCCAGTTCCTTAAGAATAAAAGAGAAAAATCGTTTATTATTAAACAAAACAAAAACAGTAATAACAGCCACCCCGAGAAGTAAAAAACTTGTCCGAGGGGCTGGCAAAAATACATTAGAAATTAATACAGGACAAAGAATTTTTTTTTTGTAAAACCAATAGTCCGAACTAATCGGCACCACAAGCCTCACAACAAAAAAAATTCAACAATACTAATAAAACAATACCCCTAGAGGCCAAAGCAAGTTACTCATTAATTTATGTACACCCCCCCCCCCAAAAAAGATAGAACAAAAGAGCTAAAATTCATACTTAGTAAAAAGGATTTCTTTTATTTTTCTCTTGAAAAATATCACTATTATTTTTTAGACTCTGATCTAGATTATTCCAACTTCTAATCCCCCTATGAACCGCAGAAAACGTCTACCGTGTCAAAACAATCAATGGAATATTAATGTCTCCAGAAGATTGAATATCCTAATTGTGGACCATGGATCTCAAATTAACGAAACATGAAAGATTCGTGCCCTGATGTAGCCTAAAAATAAACAAAAGTGTATATAACTCTCGTAGTCCAGTGGCTGGTAGTCCTTATTCACTTGTGGACATTTCGCACTAAATCCCTGGGTTTCGGTGGTAGGCCCCGGTAGAATCCCGGGGTAGGCCAACCAACAAACGAACAGCATTATTTTGAAAAATTCGTACGGGCCTGAAAACAGAAGTCAATGTACCAAGCCAAACGCTACTAAAATACAGAATATATGGATTAACGAGGGAAAAATAAAGGAGGCGAAGGACATATGCAGGGAGAAAATGCTTAAGTTTTCTCATTATACCTAGGTTACGAGACAAAATCTTACTCAGAGACAGTGCATGAAATATGAATGATAAAATCTCATCAATATAAGCCCCTAGGTACTTAATCGATAAGGCACACTTTAAAACCCCACTATATGTAACAATTTTATTAATCCAAGGATATAAAATAGAAGATCGAGAAAAAATGACGAATTTTGACTTACCAAGATTAATCTTAAGGTTATTTACCCTCAACCAAGAATGTAACCTATCCACATTGTCGTTCATCGATACCAGGAGTAATTCTTCCTTCTTTGCAGCACTGATAACCACTGTGTCACCCGCAAATAAAATGATCCCTGAACCACAAGGGCCGTTTAATTAGAATTAATAGCTCTTTTGAAATTACCAAAATACATTAGCCTAAAGAGCGTGGTATTAAGGAGGGGACAAACACCCTAATATATATATATGATATTTTTTGTTCGTTTTAAGGTTTAATGTTAATCCTTACTTTCATTTGAAAAAAAATGTTTTTTTTTATTTAATTTCTCATTGTTGTTTTAAATAACGCTGGAAAATCCATCATGTAAATTCTCTTCCCCCGTGATAAACTCCTCCGTGGAAAGATCCTCTTATGTATCCCCCGAACCCTCTCCACCACCAGAAGAAATAACCCCTGAAAACGTCATTATACTTCATCAATAACCAATACTATATGTAAACAATGGGCAAAGTTCATAACTTGCAGCACATCCCCCAGGGACTTAGGGGGATTAAGTAGTCCTCAAAGACATATTTATTTGGTTTTGATTATGCTCAACAAAATGGCTATCTCAAAATTTTGATCCGGTGACCTTGGGAAAAAATGAATAAGGGGCCTAGTTGCCTTCCAATTTTTTGGTCACTTAAAAAGGGCACTAGAACTTTTAATTTCCGTTAGAATGAGTCCTCTTGCAACATTTTAGGACCACTGTGTCGATAAGATCACCCCTGAAAAAAAAAACAAATAATCATGCATCCGTGATCTTTCCTCTGGCGAAAAATACAAAATTCCACATTTTTGTAGATAGGAGCTTGAAACCTTTACTTTGGAGTTTTCTAACACGCCTAATGTGATGGTTTTATTAAGCTTCTGTGACTTTTAGGGAGTGTTTTCCCCTTTTTTCAAAAATAAAGCGAAGTTTCGTAACTTTTGATGAGTAAGACTAAACTTGATGAAACTTATACATTTAAAATCAACATGAAAATGTAATACTTTGGTGTATATATTAGTATCAAAATTCTGTATTTTAGAGTTTTGGTTACTATTGAGCTGGGTCGTTCATTACTACAGCTCGTTACCACGAACTGTTTGAAAAGTTATTATTTTGTTTTCTAGAAATATGTAAGTTTCAATTTAAATACTTTAGAGTTTCTGCTGACAACGATCGCTGTATATGTGGTCTAAACAGGAAACTGTTACCTTTTTTTTTATTACCTACTATTACCCATGGAACATTTCAATTAGGAACTGAACTGTATGTGGACTTGTAACAAAAAAAGGCAGAAACTATTGAAAAACATAAATGGCAATGTCTTATGAAAAGCTGCTTATCTGAACTAAGGTTGCACACCAAGGACCCAGCTCACGCACAGTTCCTGAAAGTCTTGCCATTTGGAGTTGAGTAGGCCATATACCCCCCCCCTCTATAATTGAAATACTTTTTTTTTGCATCTGTATTTACACTAAACAAAACACGAAAAATCTTTTCTCTACTATCAAAGTCTTATGAATTGTCACGACTGGTTCTTGGGTGCTTTTTATTTTATAAAAAGTTTTCAGTTTTTATCTGATGATTGACTGAGATTAATGAACCCCCATCTTATTCTTGACATAAATCAATTTACGAGTAACTTTGACATGCAATAATTTCTGCATGTTACTGATGAATGTCATGAACTTGAACCACATGATGATATGAAACAAACCAAAAAATCAGTATTTTTTGTTGAATGTTCGATGAATTTGCTAGCTGAAAGACAAAGACGGCACTTAATTTACCACTCAACACTCTTTTCAAAGCAAAAATTGCTTCTGTCGTGATTAAGCCTCAGCCCCCTCCTTCTGATTTCCGGATATATACACAGATTTGCCACTTTTGTCCGCTTGAATTTCTTATTAATTATTTTTTATTGGCATAATGCCAATAAATGAATAATAAAAAAATGTACATTTTTTTGTGGCTACAGATATTTTATATAATATCGGCTGGGGCTAAGGATGATTCGTATAACACTGGTTGGGGCTACAGATGGTTCATGTAACATCGGTTGGTGGGTACAGATGTTTCATATATCAGCATTTTAGGGCGTCCTTTTTCTTCTGGTTGATGAATAACTTTAACATGCACCCTTTTGGTTCCTCTACTGAAATTAGTTACAAGCAATTTTAGCCTCCCATTTTATCTTTTTCCCTAACAGATGCTCTGAACTTATTCCTGCATGACCTTATAAAACAAGAAAAATAAAGTGGTGTTAACGCAATATCTGGGCATTGGATAATAAATACATTTTGATATAGCATGGTAAAGGATATTTTGTCATTTGTGACAGGTATTTATCTTTGGTAAAATCGTGATATTTCATTGACAGTAAATAAAGAAGCATGATAATTTTCCATATTTTATAAATGGTATTCAACCATGAAAACTTGGATAGAAAACGCTCGAAAAATGTCCTGTTTATATGCATTATTGCTAAAGAAATAAGGGAATTTCAATCATAAGAATTAAGCAAATGAATTATTGTAGGTTGTTAAACATGATTTCGTGACAAAAAAGCATTTTGCAATGGACATCTCGACCGTTATAACGATCAGTTTCTTTCTTTTTTTTTTTTTTTTAATGAATGGGATGTTAGGGTGGCATAAGCTAAATAAATAGTTTGCGCCATTGCCAGACACATTAACGAGTTGTTGAAGTAAAAAGAAAAATACTGAAGTATAAATTAGGCTTATAAAATAGTTAATCTAAAATCTTTGCCTTAATTATTGTTTTATCGTTTCAAATGAATATCTTTTACCTAAATATTTAATTTTCAGGTGTATTTGTCTGTTTGAATTTTTGAATATATTTATGGGGATTGAAATCGATTACAAGTTTATTTAACCATATTCACTTAAGAAACAGAAGAGCATATCTCAAAGCACAGTTTGAATTCAATATTAAAGCACCAGTAAGCAAGATAAATTCATCCGATAAAATGAAAACTAAAACAAAAAATTCTACAAAATTTCGTCACGTTCTTATTGAGAACGTTTGAAGTAAATTTTAGAAAGCACTTTATCTAAGAACTAATTTAACATTAGTTGGCGAAAAGTTTTTTTATGATATTACTTTTTGTTTAGAAATTATCTTTGTGACTTTACATATTTACGACCAGACCATAAGTTTGAAACTATGATCTCCGAAAATAGTCTTGATTGTTTTTGTATCTACAATACTCATACAGTTTTACATTTGCATATAAGAATGATTAGTTTCTAAGAAGTTTTGGCGTTGATTAAGCGTTGTCGACTTCGATCTGACCTAAAAAATCTAAAGATCAGATCAATCTTTTACACTGGAGTGTTAAAATGCTTCACTGCTAACTGGAATTATGTTTCCTATTCTATACTTTTTAGTCAAAACCATAAGAACTAGAAAACCGTTTTTCCAAAAACAGAATGACAGCGCAAATGAGAAATGATGTGCCCTAGTGGGCTATTTTTCAATGAAATACTAGAGGGGCTACTGACATCATTTTTAATCAAGCAAAGCCATTTCCGTTTTAGTCAATGACAACATGATACGAAAAAAGGGATAAACACGGATCCTGGCGCAGAGCTAAAGGAATTAATTTTCAGATAGCGTCGGCAAAAGACTTCATTGAAATAAATTTTTAAGGAAGAACTCAAATATTAAAATTTAGATAATTTTATTTCAATAACGATCAATTTAGATTCAATTTTCTGTGTATTGGTGCAAGTGCGAATATAGTGAAAACACTTACTTAATTACTTACTTACTTAATTTATATTAAGTAAGTAAACTATTAAGTCTATTTTTTATATGTTAAGTAATTTATATATTAATTAATTTATATATTTATAATATATTAATTTATATATTAATTTATATATTAAGTAAGTGAATATATTAAGTAAGAAAACACTTACTTACTTAATTTATATACTTGCCTTATATTGCCCGTGTTGACGATTTTCTTCCTTTCGATGCATCAAAAGAAGGTTAAAAAGCTAAACTTAAGCCGACTGTAAAGTGACTTTAAATCTATCGGACTGTTCATCAATATCGGTAAGCGCGAGTTCCTAGCATTTAATGCGGCAAGGAGGGACAATGTCACCCATTAAAATGATGCAGTTCCTACAAAGTCACACCTAAAACATATTGGCACAATGAATGCAGAAATAATCGATCAAATTAGGTAAACCATTGTGGAGAAAAGACCTGCTGCCGTCATGTGTTCTTGCGGAAAAAATGTTATCAAATTTGGAACTGATGCTCCAGGGCATCCCTTGCTTTCATTTGTAGTTCAGTGTGCTGACCTTGTGTTATTTACACAGTCACTACGTCCAGTCTACTTGCAGAAAAGGGCACCGATAAAGCCAGGAAATGCTTTCTTGGATGAGCTAAGTTTTAACTGTATGTTCTTAAGCAGTACCCAAATACCCGTCTCGAAATGTTTGGGCTTACGAACCTGTTGGGTGTCATGTGGAATTGGTTTATTAAATGAGTGTTCCCTTCACTTTTCCGCAAATCCCCTTTTCTGGCTTTTCTTTTGTTCTTCCTAAAGAGTAATTCCATCTAAAATCATATCTTGCATTTTTAATAGAGAATCATAAAACCGCTAGTTATTAACCGATAAAACTATCGGTTTCTGTTTTGTTTTTGTTGCATTGTTTTTAGCATTTTAACGAAGTTGGGCAAATTGGGAAAAAGAACTTCTTTTATTTGCCTTTCTCTGATTGGTCAGGTCTTTTTTTTTCGTCTACAAAGGAGAGCAAACTTACTTCATGTTCTTTTTCTTATGCTTTATGATCACTTTTTACATGGATACTGGTTTGAAATTGGTCCATATGAGTCTTTTCTTAGATATTAGTTGCGTGGGCATTTCAGTTTTAAGGGGCCGGATAGGGAATAGGGAGCTACTAGCCCCTCAAGACGCTATTACGCACACATGGGTTAGCACATTACCGCACGTGCATAGTACACATGTATTTTACGTAATAAAAGTTGAGGTTGATGCAATCTTGTGTGACTTTATCCCAGGATTTCTTCGAATAAAACATGATAGGGTTTGAAATGTTGCAACTAGGATGTGTTAGAGTCGACTAGTCAAGCGGGTTTTTTTTAAAACATTTTCCTTCAAGAAGTTTTTTCAAGACGTTTCAATAAATTTCAAGACGTTTTTTAAGACATTTTTCTTTAAGACGTTTTTCAAAACGTTTCAAGACATTTCAAGACGTTTTCTTAAGACTACGTTTTCTTAAGACATTTTTCTTCAAGGCGCTTTTCAAGATTTTTCTAGATCCTTCAAGATGTTTTTTAAGACATTTTTTTTAAGACGTTCTTTCAAGATTTTTCAAACATTCCAAGACGTTTTTAAGACATTTTTCTTCCCAACGTTTTTCAAGACGTTTTAAGACATTTCAAGCCGTTTTTAAGAAATTTTCCACCAAAGACGTTTTTCTTCATGATTTTCTTAGTTTTTGTGTAATAGGGGAATGTTTGCTTATATTAAGGATGGTGCATTAAAACGTGCCATGCTACAATTGGGGCCTGTGGGGATATTCCCCTTGTAACTGAGGACGGAACACAAATTGGTGTTACGTAATGGTGGCGCACATGTGGGATATTACGTAATGGTAGTGGACAAGTGGGATGTGACGCAATCTTACAAGTGGGTGCTCCGTAATGACGGGGGTATACTTATGTGCTATGTAATGACAGTGCACATGTGGGGTTTTACATAATGCCCTTAGAGATTTCATTTTTATTTTCGAGGTGTTTTTTTCTTTGAAGGCATTTTTTCTTCAATATTTATTTTCTTTCAAGGAGTTTTTTTTCTTTCAAGGTGTTTTTCTCAGAGAACCTTTATATTCTAAAGATTTCTGCCCCCATTAGGATCAGAAAGGGCAATTTACAGCCATTGGAATGGTGCTCTGGACATCTGGACTAAGAAAGCCTTTCTAATGTTATGGTTCAGAAAATAGATTCAACGAAATAACTTATTGCATGCAAGGAGAACCCCTTCTTTCGCCCATGCTAGAACAATTAGACGTTTTTCGTGTTCCCATACGTTTGCAATAATTGAAATGTAGAGGGGAAAATCGATTACTAGAAATTGCTTAAATCAGTCTTTCTTCGATTGTTTAAACACCCCAAGAGGGCCAGAAAAAACCTTCAGGGGCCCCTCAAGTAGGGAGATGGTCAAACTTGATTATAAACCCATATTTTCATACTAAAAACCCACGAGGGCCAAAAAAAACCTTCCAGGCCTGATAATGGGGGACTTTCAAGACGTCAGGCCCTAGTGAGTAATTCCACCGGGCCTCTAGCTACCGCTTCCACCAGGGATGCCCCTTAAATAAATTGAAATAACCGAGAAACTTTGTCCACTGTGAGGGGCCCTAGTAACCAGTTCCACCAGAAGCCCTAGCAACCGATTCCAGTAGGGGAAGGGCCCTAGCAACTAATTCATTCGAGAGGCCCTAACGAGTAATTCTAACGAGGGGGCTAGCAATCAATTGTAATAGGGACCAGAACATCCAATTCCATCAGGCCCCTAGCATCCAATTTCTTCTGGAGCCCCTAGCAACCAATTAAACTGGGGGGTCCTAGCAACCAAATCCCGCCTTAGCATTTAATTTCAATGGAGGCCCTAAAAACCAATTCTAGCGAAGACCCCAGCAACCAATTTTACTAGGACCCTAGCATCCAATTACCTCGCGGCTCCTAGCATTTAATTTAACCTGGAGCCCTAATAACCGTTTCCAATGGAGCCCCCTAGGAACCAACATAAACGTGGGGGCCCTAGCAACCAATTCAACCGGGACCCTACTAGTCGATTCCAACGTGGGACCCAAGCAACCAATTTCAATGGGGCCTTTGCATCCAATTCCATCGGGGCCCGTACCAAACAGTTTCAGTGACAATATGTTTTTCGGGATGTTTCAACATTCCTTTGTTTATCATGTAATAGGGGAATGTTTACTTATTGTAAGGATGACATAATCTCGCGTGACCTGTTAGACTTCTCGGTCCATAGGAAATCCTCGCTTACAACTAAGGAGGAGACACACGTTGGGGTTGCATAATGACGATGGTTTGTTTCGTAAATACTTTGACAGATTTCATTTCTATCAATAGTTTTTTTTTTCTCAGGGAACCTTTATGTTCAAAGATTTTTGTCCGTATTTGGATTAGAAAGAGATTCCCCCTCAATGAAATGGACTGCTAAATAGCTGGACTAAGAAAGCCTTTCTAATTCTATTATTTGGGCAATACTTTCTACGTTATAACCTATTCCACGCAAGGAGAATTCCCTTTCCCGATTTCTAGAAGGATTAAATGGATGGTTTGTTTTCCTATGTCTGCAATAATTGAAATTTAGAGAAGAAAATCGATTACTACTCAAAAAATTCTGTAAGAAGGAGTTTTTTCATAGGTTTTAAATAAAAATACAACATAATCCAAGAAAAAATTCTCTTTGAAGGACTATCTTCCTACGTTTTGAGCAAGTATCTATCATTCTCTGAGAAAACCCCAATGTTTTGAACAGGTTTTTATTGTTCTCTAAGGAAAATCCCTTAAAAATTCTCTAAGAAGGATTTTTTGAAGAAAAAACCTGTTTTTTGAAGAAGTTTATACCATTCTCTCAGAAAAAATCTCTAAAAATTTTCTAAGAACTTTAATTTTCCTATGTTTTGTACAAGTTTATAACATTCTCTAAAAACTCTTTAATAAGGACTATTTTCCTACGTTGTGAACTAGTTTATATACTTCTCTAAGGAAATATCTATTAAAATTCTCTAGGAAGGACATTTTTCTATGTTTTGAACAAGTCTATATAATTCTCTAACAAAATATCTCTAAAAATTCTCCCGAAAGAAATCTGGTTTGGTAAGAAATTTGCTAACCCATCTCAGACTGTAGGAGACTCTCTATGAGCTTCGTTGTAGTACCTATGTCTTAGAAATGTACTTTTCTTGCCTATTTAATGCAGTAGAGCATTTTTATTGAAATAATGACATGTGGAATATCATCATAAAAATAAATGCATTGAAGCTAAAATCGGAACTGCGGAATCTGGAAGCAAAAGTTTGGGGATCTTGAACTGACACATCCGGTGCCGGATTTGGAACTGGGATTAGAGTGGGCATAGTGGGAACTGGATTCAGATGAACCGGGATAGAAGCCAGAAGAATTGGATAGGAAGCAATAGATTTAAAGTATATTTTTATTATGAAAATATCTGAAAAATTCCCTTGGAATGATAGCATGCATCACAAAGTTTTCATAGAGCAGCCACATATTGCCAAGGTCATGTATATAGCTTTAGAATAACACGTTCTACAGCTTAAAATTAAGGTGGGAAGGTTTTCAAAAAAATTTGGTGGAAGGGGGCTGAAATCAAACATCCAGTTAAAAAATGGAATATTTTCGTTAAAAAGTCTCAAAAATATCTCTTAATGTCGCTTAAGTTTACCTCTAACGACATTATGCGAACCACGAAGAAAAACATTCTTCAAATTTGCACTTGTCAGCCGGGAACGTCTTGGCTCAAAGATTTCTTGGCTCAAAGAAGGGAGGCAGTTTCATTGAAACCTCTCTTAATAGAAATATTTCTAAATATGACCTAAACCCTCCTTTCCTGGAAATGCTTGTTAGGGTGGGTAAGCCATACATTGTCACGATGGTGTGAATATGGATAGTCTTGGCTCAAAGAAATGTCATATTTTTGTTAAAGCCTCTCAGTTTTACTCTAATAACAACCCTCCCCCTGGAATTTATTGCTAGAGTTCCCGCTCTTCTTTAATTTATGCTTTTTTATGCTTATATTTATATTTTATTTGCTTTCTTAAATTTTGTTTTTTGGTTTGTTGATGTTTAACCGATATTTCTATGAATTCATGATTGTTTAACGTTTGCGATGTCTGGCAATCAGCAATGCATACTCTTGGCTTAATTAAACGAGGCATTTTCATTAAATTTAAACTGCCCAAAAATATCTCTTAATATAACGTAAATTTGCCTCTAATAACAAGCTTTCCAGGGGATTGACTGCTAGGGTTCGCACGTGTCTTCAATTCATGTTTTTTCTTATATTTTATTTTTTATAAGCTTTTTCATGTTTGTTTTGCCGTGTGGTCAGTTTTAACTGCTTTTCTGTGATGTCGTAACTATATAACGTTAGCAATGACTGACAATCAGAAATGTATAATCTTGCCCCAAGTAAAAGTGGCACTTTCATTAAAACCTACCAGTAATATCTCTTAACATGGCTTAAATTAAACTCTAATAACAGCCCTTCATCCTCCTCCCTTGAGTTATTTGCCAGGGCCCTGCCTTTCCTTAATTCACGCTGGTTTTTGCTTATATTTCATCCTATATCAGCTTTTTCTTGTTTTATTTTTTCGTTTGTTGGGTTTTAATTGCTTTTGATTTCAGTGATTTCATGATTTTGTATTTTTTTTTTGTTTATTAATTAAAGGTGTATGTACAAAAAAGCCTTGGTTCTTTATTTTTCTTGCTCTAGTATGGATCTTCAATATATTTCACTAATATAATTTAAGCATCTGGTAGCCTATTTGCATAGGTATGCTTGTTCAAGATTGACTCTATTATAAGTGTAAAACCATATTCTAACAATAGTAATACTCTAGTTTTTATTTCATCTCTTATAGCACATTCAAGTTCCAATACAGTAAAAGAATTCATTACTAAGATATTCACAAAGAACAAACCCCATTATTATCTGATAATACCCTGTAAAACATTACTTAATACGAATAAATTTAATCAATTTCTGTTAATCGGTCTTTCCCTTGCATGGCAATTATTTCTGACATAGGAAAACAGGCAATCCATGTAATCATTCTAAAAAGTGGAACAGGGAATTCTTTTTGCATGGAATAGGTTATAATGTAGAAAGTATTACCCGAATAATAATATTAGAAAGGTCTTCTTAGTCCAGCTGTCTAGCCCTCCATTCCATTGAGGGGGAATCTCTTTTGAATCCTAACGCTGACAATAGTCTTTGAAATATAAAGATTCTCTGTCAAAAAAGTGCATTAAAAGAAAATAAAATCTCTTAAAATATTCTATAACTACCTACGTATCCATCGTTATTACGCAACACCCCACGCGTGTTTCCTCCTTAATTACAAGCAGTGATTTCCCATGGCCTCCTGAAGTCCAGCATGTAACGCGACATTGTGTCATCCTTAACATAAGTAAGTATTCTCCTATTGCATAACAACCAAAGAAATTTTGAAACAACTTAAAAAACATCTTGTCGGTGAAATTGCTTGCTAGGACCCCGCTGGGATTGGTTTTTAAGAGACCCCTTTGGAATTGACTGGTGGGGTCCCGGTTGAATTGGTTTCTAGCCCCCCCCCCCCACTGGAGGTTGCTAGGGGGCCCAGTTGAAATCAGTTGTTGGTGAAATTAGATGCTCTGGCCACAGCGGAAGCGGTTGCAAGGGCCTCCGTTGGAATTGGATGCTAGGGCCCTCTCCCCCTGTTCAATTGGTTGCTAGGGGCCCCCAGTGAAATCATATGCTCTGGGTCTGTGAGAATCTGATGATATGGCCTCCCGTTGAATTGCTCACTAGGGCCCTCCGATTGAATTGGTTGCAAGGGCCCATCGTCCGAATTGGTTGCTAGGGGCCCCCCAGTAAAAAAGGTTGCTTGGGGCCTGGTGGAATTGCTTGCTAGGGCTAGGTGTCCTTAAGGTCCCCCACTAGTGGGTTATGAAGGTCTTTTGTGGCCCTCATGGGTTTTTTAGTATGAAAATATTGGGCTATGATCAATTGGGACTAAGTCCCTACTTGAGGGACCCTGACGGTTTTTTTGGCCTCCTGCGGTATTAAAAGAATCGAAAAGAGCATTAGTTGGTGGGGGCCCCAGAGCGTTTTTCCTGGCCCTCGCTGGTTTTTTAAGTAATTAAAAATCCGCACTCATTTGCATAAGTAAACAAACTCTATTACGCAACAATCACCTGCATCTCTTAGAAAATATTCCTTATTACGTAACAAGCACCTGCGCCTTGAAGAAGTTTCTAAAAAAGTGTCGAGACTAGGATTCGAAGGGATAGGGCTTCATTTAAAGTGCCTATTGGCTACTTGTATACTTCCCAATAACCAATATGTAGACAATGGACAAAGTTCATAACTTGCTGCCCTTCCCCCGGGGACTTTGGGGGATCAAGTTATCCTGAAAGACATAGTTATTAGATTTTTCGACTATGTTTAACAAAATTTCCATCTTAAAATTTTGATCGGGTGATTTTGTGAAAAATGAGTGCAGGAGGGCGCCTAATTGCTCTATAATTTTTTGGTAATCTAAAGAGCGCACTAAAATTTTTAATTTCATTTTAAATGAGCCCTCTCGCAATACATTAGGACCACTGGGTCGATACAATCACCCCTGGGGAAAAAATACAATAAACACGCATCCGTGATCTTTCTTCTGGCAAAAAATATAAAATTTCACATTTCTGCATATGGGAGCTTGAAAGTTCTACAGAAGTATTTTCTTATAGGCTGAAAATGACGGTGTGATTTTCATTAAGATTTTTTGACTTTTAGGAGTTGTTTCTCCCTTTTTTCAAAAATAAGGCAAATTTTCTCAGGGTCGCAACTTTTGATGGGTACTACTAAACTGGATTAATCTTATATATTTGAAATCAGCATAAGAATCTAATTCTTTTGATGTGTCTATTCTTTTGATGTGTAATTTTGATGTGTTATAAATTCCGTCATTCAGGGTTTCGGTTACTATTGAGCCGGGTCACCCCTTAATTAAAGTATGTTACCACGAACTTTTGATCAAACTTACGTATGGACTTACTACATTAATAGGATGGAGATTAACAAATTCAATATTAAAAATGCGTGATTATGGAGATAAATATCCATTCCCATCAGCTTTGTATAGAATAAGAATTGCAAGGAGAGACTGTATGGTCCAAGGGAGAATAGTAAACGTAGGCTTGATGCTAAGTCTTGCAGGAGAGGTTCTCGTAAGGGGAGACTTCAAAGATATCGAGAATTTCCTCTCTGTAGAGGTGATTTCCAAGACAACGGGAGGAGGAATGACAGTCTGAAGTAGTTTCAGGAAGAAGAAAAATTCCAGGCTACCCAGTCTAAGAAAAAAAAAACAACTTTCGATTTCGGTGGCAATAGGGATCGATGTAGCAACTCTTAAGTGAGTTGGAGAAAGGTAAAGGCTAGCCCATCATGTTTTGATAATAAATCACTGGGTATTCCAGTTTGAAATGAAAAAAACTCTTGGTTGCAATTCTTGGTTTTTCATAGACAGCTATTATCAACATAGACATCTAATAAAGGAACCAGCTGTCTTTTCATAAACAGCAAATAAAGGAATAGGCTTCAAACCATGAGACAACAATATCAAAGCACTGAAATAAGTTTCAAGATAATGAAGAGCTAAACCCCAGATTTAATAAATAAATACACCGGATTTTCTAGACCAATTTAAACATAGTTTAGAGCACGTTGTTTCTCTCGAGAGGCTTGGGATCATATTGTACTGAAATTATCTTGTCAGCCTGTGTTTATGAGCATTAGAAGGACGTGGAGGCCTCCATCCTCTTAGGGAAAAGTGTAAATAATCAGGAGGTAGCATGGGAAGGAACACATTGGGTATTGAAGACGTTGTGTGAATTGAAACTTCGGTTGGATCGAGTGAGTCTAGGAAGAAGCTGGAGATCTGTCCTATCCATGTTTTGAGATATTTAGTCTTAGGTGATGGACAGTAGCCCTTCTTGGACCCATAAATGTAAGTCACTCTCTTCAGAAAATACCTGATAGTGGCTTTTCTTTTAGCCAGTAGTGATTTACCTACCTTTGCTTAATCTTTCCAAATACTGTACCTGGGGGATATTCTCCCCATCACCACTTGCTACATATCCCTCTGCCAAACCTATACCCGTAAGCCCCAAACCCTCTCTTAAGCTCAATTGGTTTCTAAAACGATTTGCTATCCCAGTATCTCATAAGTTGGAGACCCATCAGATACTCTTTTAGGTTTCACTCAGATATTTACCCCGTATACATCTGGCCCAACTATTTCTGAGACGTTTGGTATCGGTTGCCAATATTACTTATCAAATATTTTGCGAAGTATTTTTTTTTTACTCAGATGTGGATTTGTTTATATCGTAAGAGGTTAACGTAGTTTATCCCTTCGTATGCATTGCTCCGTCCTTTGTGGGAACATGTCCCTTCAGACGCACGGCACCGCCCCTTATGGGAGCATATCCTACTTGTGAGTTTTTCTTAGATATTGCGAGAGCTATTTTTGACTCAGCCTGGGATAGGTTAGAGAAGACTTTCAAAATCGATCAGTTCAACCTGGAAGTGTTGATCCCTAGTAGCGTATAGTCATTTGCATTGGCTATCGTATTACGCGTGGGTTGCGACCAGGGGCGCTACCCCCCATTCACAGTAACAAAGGGGGCCTAGCTCTTTGATACCAATTGGGTCCAATTAATAAGTGGTAAAGAAGTCAGTGATGTAAACAAAGTTAAACAAACAACGGTTTTCTAGGGTTATAATCTAAATGGTTTCTTTTTTTAAGTTTCTAGTTTCTAGTTTCTAGTTTTCTGTTCATTTTTTTTTGTTTTATTATAATCAGCAATGCCAATTGAAGAAAGAGAAGGGTATATGCTAGGTCCTAGATTTGCTAGCCCCCATAGATTCTGAAAAACATATTTCTTGGTATTGTCCTTGCCTAATGAGTTCCTACGTTTTAAACAGGAAAAAACATCACCCCTCCCTCCTTACTTATGCTGAATTTACACCACTGACTATAATCTGCTGTAAAGAGCGGGCTGTTAAAATTATTTTTATTCATTCTTTACTTTTTCAGTTTCATTTATTTCATTCCTGAGCTGTTGGAACGTACTTATTTTTTAGGTAATCCCAAAAGCGTTATTTTACCACTTAGAAATACTTTAAAATCAAAAAATAAAATAGGTAGGTTTTTGCCCTTCTGAATTTTGATAATTTCAGATTTAGCACAACTTGAAAATACCCTCTATGTACTTTTTTTGAAAGGTAATTCCAAATTATCTAAAATACGTGTATTTTAGATTAATCTTAACAGAAGTTTTTTGCCACTATATAGAAAAGCAGAAATGTCGAAATAAAGAAAAAGTTTTGGAGAAGTTTTGGGACCTTAAGCTCCAACAGAGAATAATCCAGTTGTGTAAACCAATAGTTTTCTGCCTCAATCTTCAGTAATTTTCGAATAAAAGGAACGGAAAATAATCAAGAAGGATATTTCTTTAGACCCTCATCTGTCAAGCCCCTAAAAGGAGTAAAACGAATTGCGTCCCTTACACAGAGAAATAAAAGTGTTGAATTTGTCTTGTTCCATGCAATTTTTAGATCCATCTCCTTTCTTGTGCCATGCTGAGATCTTTCTCAAATAAGGAAGAAGGATTAGCATAAATCCAATTTAATTCAGTCTTCCTTTTACTAATGGATTCTAAGATATATTATTCTTTTAGGCAAGACGGTGTTATTAGTTTTTATTGACAGTTGTTCTAGCGGCTGACAAAGGTAGCCATGAACACTATAATGTGAATCTAGTAATTCAGCTTGATCACGAGTATCTTTCTTTTTTGCTATTAGTAAGAAAAATCTAGGAATATTTAAAGAGAGTTCCCCAAAAAATATCAGGAAAAATGAATTGCACATTTTTTTCAGTAAGCAGATTAAAAAAGAATAAGGACTAAGAATAAAAGAATTCGGACTAAAGAGTAAACGAGAGAGAGAACAAGTACTAAGAATAAGGACTGTTAAAAATAATAATGTCCTTTCTCAAATGAAAGTAAAGAGCAAAACCGAAACTTAAAGAAGAAGAATATTTATTTCGACCCTGTTTGGGTCAATATTATTGTTTCGTCTGATATAATGGCAGGAGTAGATGCTTTACTCTGGTTTGATCTATTGTGGTGCCCCTATTTTTGTTTTACCAAAAAATATTTTTGACCTATAGGTTTTAATTTTTTATTAAATATATACATTGCACCAAAAATTGTTGGTACAACATAATAAAGCCATTTTGTTAATCGGAAAAAGCTCTATATCTTTCAAATTCTCCTTCATATAAGCAGCCTCCCCCCCACAATTCACGAAAATTATTCTATGACCACGTCTGTGAAAAACAAACATGCAGTTGTGACAATTCCTTTTAAGAAATGTTTGAAATTCGACATTTTTGATGAGTTCTTGGACATGTTCAGTTTGATAGTAGTAAATGATTTGCTGATTTGCTGCCGCTATTATATCAAATACCTAACTTAACCTAACCAACTCTATATATAAAGTATTTAATTAGAATTCACCTGCATCGTAGTTTGTTTCACGAAAGGGCCCAACTACACTTATTGAGTGTGTTCTGAATAATACAAAAGTACCGAAAGAAAACACGAAGGAGGGGGGCACTGAGCCAACCCTTCCCCCGTTCAAACTGATTTCATTGCAGAAATTTACTGTAAAAATAATTCTAGTGAAACTCAATCCTTTAAATCCTTTAATCTGACTTGCTGGCGCTATTTACCTTTCCAACAAAATGAATGATAATAAAGACTATGGTTTGACATTTCTTTTTGTATTTATTGTATATTTTTGCATTGTTCCGACATATAGTTTTTGCAGTTTAATAATAATATGCATTATTTATTTTAGAATTAACTTTTGAAACATAACATTTTTTGTTTTCAGCATTCGTCATTTATAACTTTTTGGCGTTGTACTATGCCATGCCTGCTTTAGGGTTATTATCCTGTTCTTTTAACTATTCAATTGCATATCTAGTAACTAAATCAATGGATGCCTAAAATAATTCTGTTTAACACATTTGTAATAAAACAGTTCATGGTAACGAACTGTAGTAAGGAGCGACCTGGCTCAATACTAACCGAAGCTCTAAAAAATGGAATTTTGATACCAATAGTCACATCAAAAGAGTCGCATTTAAATGCTGATTTTAAATATATTAAACAAAAAAACAAGTTTTTTTAAAATGAAAGTAAGGAGCGACATTAAAACTTAAAACGAACAAAAATTACTCTGTATATGAAAGGGGCTTTTCCTCCTCAACGCCCCGCTCTTTACGCTAAAGTTTGACTCTTTCTCTTAACTCTACATTTTAAAACAGTAAAAAACTCTAGTGTAAAGAGCGGGGCGTTGAGGAGGAAAAACCCCTTTCATATACGGAGTAATTTTTGTTTGTTTTAATTTTTAATGTCGATCCTTACTTTCATTTAAAAAAACTTGTTTTTTTTGTTTAATTTCCCGACGCTTTTTAATTAATGCATTTTTTTTATCTTGGCTCTCCACGCATATATGATTAAAACGAAATTTGTATATTAATTTTTTGGGGGGCTAAATGGCTTTTTCATAGTTTTAACCGGAAGATTTTGAAAAAAAAGGAGCGAGAGAGGAGGCCTAGTTGCCCTCCAATTTTTTGATTACTTAAAAAGGCAACCATAATTTTTTATAAATTTTAACAAACGTTTTCATAAATAAAAAATATACATAACTTACGAATTAACTTACGTAGCGAACTGCTATATTCGTGTGCTTTTATTGCGTATATGAGGGGGCTCACCCCTCGTCGATGCCTCGCTCTTTATACTAAAGATTAAATTTTGTCCCAATTCCTTAAGAATGACCCCTGAATCACAATGGCCGTAGAATAAATAGTTGAAATTACTAAAAATACTTTAGCGTAAAGAGCGAGGTATTACGAGGAGGTAAACCCCTCATATGCGTAATAATCTCTTTTCGTTTTAAGTTTTAATGCTGCTCCTCACTTTCACTAGAAAAAATTTTTTCATTGTTCTTTGCTTTTTAATAATGCTAGAAAATCCTGCGCCCCCTCCATTGAAAGTCTCTTCCCCAATAAAACGTTCCTCCATTGAAAGATCCTCCCACTTAACCCCCCCCTTCAACTCTCCCCCCAAACCAAAAATATCCCCCTGAAAACGTCTGTACACTTCCCAGTAACTTGCAGCCCCTCCCACGGCGACTACGGGGGAGTAAGTCGTTCCCAAAGACATAATTAATAGGTTATTCGACTATGGTGAATAAAATGGCCATCTCAGAATTTTGATTCGGTGACTTTGGGGAAAAATGAGCGTGGGAGGGGGCCTAGATGCCCTCGAATTTTTTGGTCAATTAAAAAGGGCACTAGAACTTTTAATTTCCGTTAGAATGAGCCCTTTTGCGACATTCTAGGACCACTGAATCGATACAATAACCCCTGGGGAAAAAAAACAAAAACAAAAAAAACAAATAAACGCGCATCCGTGACTTGTCTTCTGGCAAAAAATTCTAAATTCCACACTTTTGTAGATAGGGGCTTGAACTTTTACAGTAAGGTTCTCTGATACGCTGAATCTGATGGTGTGATTTTCGTTAACATCGTATTACTTTTATGGGGTATTTCCCCCTATTTTCTAAAATGAGGCAAATCTTCTCAGGCTCGTAACTTTTGATGGGTAAGACTAAACTTGATTAAACTTATATATTTAAAATCAGCATTAAAAGGAAATTCTTTTGATCTAGCTACTGATATCAATAGCTACGAAGTTACGAGCCAAAAGTTACGAGTCAAAAGTTACGAGCCTAAGAAAATTTACCTTATTTTAGAAAATAGAGGGAAACACCCCCTATAAATAGAATCTTGCCGGAAATCACACCGTCATATTCAGCATATCAGATTTTTTTAAGTGACCGAAAAAATTGGAGGGCACCTAGGCCTCCTCCCACGCTAATTTTTTCCCAAAGTCACCGGATCAAAATTCTGAGATAGCCATTTTATGCACCATAGTTGAAAAACCTAATAACTATATCTTTGGGGAAGACATACTCCCCCACAGTCTCCTTGGGATGGGCTACAAGTTACATACTTTGACCAGCGTGTACACATAGTAATGGTTATTGGTAAGTGTAAAGACACTGTAAGTGTAAAGATTCAGCATATCAGATTTTTTTAAGTGACCAAAAAAATTGGAGGGCACCTAGGCCTCCTCCCACGCTAATTTTTTCCCAAAGTCACCGGATCAAAATTCTGAGATAGCCATTTTATGCACCATAGTTGAAAAACCTAATAACTATATCTTTGGGGACGACATACTCCCCCACAGTCTCCTTGGGAGGGGCTACAAGTTACATACTTTGACCAGCGTGTACACATAGTAATGGTTATTGGTAAGTGTAAAGACACTTTTAGGGGGATTCTTTTGGCTGGGGAAGGGAAGCGTTGAGAGGAGGGGGCCATTTGGGGGGATATTTCCATGGAGGAAGTTTTCATGGGTGAAGATTCAGCATATCAGATTTTTTTAAGTGACCAAAAAAATTGGAGGGCACCTAGGCCTCCTCCCACGCTAATTTTTTCCCAAAGTCACCGGATCAAAATTCTGAGATAGCCATTTTATGCACCATAGTTGAAAAAACCTAATAACTATATCTTTGGGGACGACATACTCCCCCACAGTCTCCTTGGGAGGGGCTACAAGTTACATACTTTGACCAGCGTGTACACATAGTAATGGTTATTGGTAAGTGTAAAGACACTTTTAGGGGGATTCTTTTGGCTGGGGAAGGGAAGCGTTGAGAGGAGGGGGCCATTTGGGGGGATATTTCCATGGAGGAAGTTTTCATGGGGGAAGAGAACTTATTACGCATATGAGGGGGTTCACCTCCTCCTAATACTTTGATATTTACACTTAAGTAATTTTATTAGTTTCAACTATTTATTCTATGGCATTTGTGATTCAGGGGTCATTCTTAAGAAATTGGGACAAAATTTAAGCTTTAGTGTAAAGAGCGAGGTATTGACGAGGGCTTGACCTCTCTCATATACGTTTTAAAAACATACGAATGTAAAAGTTCGTTACGCAAGTTAATTCGTAACTTATGTATATTTTTACTAATAAAAGCGTTCGTAAAAAATTAAAAGTTCTAGTTGTCTTTTTAAATAACCGAAAAGTTGGAGGGTAACTAGGCCTACTTCCCAGCTTCTTTTTTCTCAAAATGGCCAAAATGGTAGTTTTTCTCCAAACTATGAGAAAGCCATTTAGCCATAAAATAAATATTTTTTTTTTAAATAAATGAATATGCCAATTTCGTTTTAATTGTTTATTTGAGGAGAGCCAAAATCAAAACATGCATTTATTCATAAAAGTCCAGAAATTAAATAAAAAACAATTTTTTTTTAACTGAAAGTAAGGAGCGATATTAAAACTTAAGACAAACAAAAATTTTACTGCGTATATGAAAGGGGTTGTTTACTCCTGAACGTCCCGCTCTTCACGCTAAAGTTGTTACTGTTTTAAAAAATAGAATTGAGAGAAAGAGTTAAACTTTAGCGTAAAGCGCGGGACGATGAGGAGTAAAAAACCCCTTTCATATACGGAGTAATTTCTGTTCGTGTTAAGATTTAATATCGCTCCTTACTTTCAGTTAAAAAAAACTTATTTTATTTTATTTAATCAATACAAAAAAAAAGTGTCAGTCTAAACTGTACCTAAACTGACAGAGGTCCATCTTTGCTTACTGTTCAATGAACGGTTCAAGGTTACTACTAATATGGGTTCTTATACAGTTTGAATTCCTTCAAGAGTACACCTCTTTTAGGGAGTATTTTCTCCCTTTTAAACGGTATGCAAATATCTTATTGCAATAAATACTGATAGATAAATATAAAATTGATGGAATTACAACTTTTGATCCAGAAAAAAATTATTGTTTTGACTAATCATTTTTAATAAGATTTTTATTGCAAGACCTATGGTTTCTATTGACGAGGGTTTTTATTTTATTTTTTTTGGTTTGGCACCAAGAATGGTCCGAAGTTTGCCCACTCAACTGGTTTTAGAAAGTTTGAATTTAAAATTCTTTTTCAATTATTGCCCCTACACCTGTTCGGCAAACGAGATTTTTTAATGCAAAAGTGTTGATGAAAATTGGATTGTGGAATGTTTAGACCCTTATCGTTTCCCGAAGTTGACCTAATACAGATCAAGATAACATAATACAGGCTATATAGTTTGTTAGTATCTGAAGGACAATGGATAAGAGATGAAATGGAACCACTTAGCGTGGAAATATTATTATATTTAGTCGTCTTTAGCAATGACGTGAAACTGGAGGAGTTTTCGTCATCTTAGAGTATGCTGCAAAACCCTGGCTAGCTGCAAGCCAGTAAGCGACCAGATTATAGCTGTCAGATCCCTTGGAGAATTACCAAGTTTACCCTGGTTGCATGTCATGTGCCAACAAATAAAGCCACTGTTAAAAAGCAGCTACGGTAAAAAAAAAATTATTTAGACAGTGAAATCGAAGACACAAACATAGACAGTCAACTAAATATTGGTAATCCAATATTTAATTCATTTTTTGTTAGCCCAGCTGTCTTAGCTTATAAATAGGTACACTCGCCAAACATTCGAGGCAGACAAGGCCTTTGTGGCTTTGGACACATATTCCCTTGCAACTCAGGGACATTTGTTGGTCAACTAACATTGAATTAAGTTTTTATTAGTGCATATATTTAAGTTTATGAATTGCATCAATCACCTTACCTGCCAGTCATTGCGGAAGGGCCCAAATTTGTTTTTGGACGCTTGTTTGCCTGTCATTCTACGCAAATTAACGGCACTGTGTCAATTTTAAATTATTGGACAACATGCCTAAGACTATAGGTACGCGTGCCTTGTTTACCTCTCATTCCCGACATTATAACGGTCCTTTGTCAATTTTAAATTCACAGTAAACCTACCTGAGACTCTAGGCGGGCGTACCTTTCTAAAACTTAACAAACAAGTGTTGGTTCAATAAGAAAGTCATACTTACCCCGCCGTTTACCCGTGCCATTTTTGACCAAACACTTGGAAAACTAAAGTTTCTATGACTGTCTTAGTTCTTGTTCTTATAGTTGTCATAAATTCTTTGAATACCCCCACCTTAAGTTTAGGCTTTAGAACATTAATTCTTGTGAAAATGGATATTTTTGGAGGGAAATTTTGGAAAAACCATGGGTGTGATAATTTGCACCAGTGAGGATTGTGTGTCATCTGTAGTTTGTCACGGTGGTGTGATTTGCCTTGTACTAACAAACATAATGCTGTGGTGGGAGGTGTTAAGAGAAGTTTTCAGCGGAGGGGGATTTAAATCTAAAATTCAGTTAAAGAACCGAGGCATTTTTATTAAAACCTCCCAGAAATATCTTTTAACATGAATAAAATTTACCTCTAATTCAAAAAACTCCCCTCTGGAATTGATTCCTAGTGTGGGCCCGCCACTGATTGTCATGGTGGCGTGAATATGCAAGTCTTGGCTGAAAGATACGTGGCATTTTGATTAAAAACTCTCAGAAATAACCGAGTGCAAAAATATTTCTTTTTTCATCATTTGCGTGTTGTATTTTTGAATAAGTGATTTCAAAATGTAATTTGCTTGTATTATAAATTAATTGAATGTGAAAAGCAAGTGCACCTAAAAGAGCAATAGAAAAAAAGGATTTTCATTTAGACCCCTCGGAAATATCTTTTAATATGGCTTAAATTTACCTCTAATAACAACCCTCCGTCTCTGGAATTGTTTTCTAGGGTGGACCATCCACATATTGTCACAGTGGCGTGAATATGCAAGTATTGGCTCAAAGAAACGGGGCATTTTCATTAAAAACTTTCAAAAATAACCAGATGCAAAAATGTGTCACTTTTTTCATCGCTGTATGTTTTATTTTTAAAATGTGATTGTGCTAGCATCAAGATTTAAATTAATGGGACCTACCAGACAGGAATGTAACTGGGAAGTGCATCTAAAACAGCAATAGAAACGAGGTATTTTCAATACGACCTCTCAGAAAAATTTCTTAATATGGGTTAAATTTACCTCTAATAACAGCCCACTCCTTCTGGCACTGCTTGATAGGGCGGTCCAGCCGCATATTATCGTTGTGGTGTGAATATGCATAGTCCTGTATCAAAGAAACGTAGCATTTTAATTAAAACCTCTCAGAAATAATTGAATGCGAAATCCTGTCTCTTTTTTCATCGTTTATGTGTTTCATTTTTTTAAATGGGATTTTCTAGTATCAAGATTTAAAATATTTGACAGTAACATACATATGCATCTAATAGAGCAATAAAAACGAGGGATTCTCATTTAGATCTTTCAGAAATGTCTCTTAATATGGCTTAAATTTACCTCTAATTACAAATATCCTCCTATGAAATTGCTTGCTAGGGTGAGCTAGTCACATAATGTCACGGTGGTGTGATTATGCTTAGTCTTGGCTCAAAGAAATGTAGCATTTTGATTAAAACCTCTCAGAAATAACCGAATTCAGAAATTTGTCTCTGTTTTCATCGTTTGCGTCTTTCTTTTTTCCAAATTTGATTTTGCTAATATCAAAATTTAAATTAAATGACTGTAACAGGCAGGTGCATCTAATAGGGCAATATAACCGAGATTTTTTTTATTATGACCTCTCAGAAACTACTCTCAAAATGGCTTAAATTTACCACTAATAACAACTCTCCCCCTCTTGAATTACTTGCTAGGATGCGGCAGCCACAATTTGTCACGTTGGCTTGAATATGCATCGTCTTGGCTCAAAAAAACGTGGAATTTTCATCTAAACCTCTGAGAAAAAACCGAATGCAAAAATGTGTCTCTGTTTTCGTCGTTTATGTGCTGTATTTTTCCAAATTTTATTTGGCTAGTGTCAAGATTTAAATTAATGGGATTTTCCAGGCAGGTGCATCTAATAGAGCAATTGAAACGAAGCACTTTCATTAACACCACTCAGAAATATCTCTTAATATGGATTGAATTTAGCTCCAATTCCGACCCTCCTCTCTGGAGTTGCTTCCTAGGGAGGGTGTGCCACATATTGTCACGGTGGCGTAAATATGCAAGTCTTGGCTCAAAGAAACGTGAAATTTTCATTAAAAGCTCTCAGAAATAACCGAGCACAAAAATTTTTCTTTTTTCATCGTTTGCGTGCTTCAATTTTGAAAACGCGATTTCAAAATATAATTTGCTGGTATCAAGATTTAAATAAATTGAATGTGACAGGCAGGTGCATCTAAAAGAGCAATAGAAACGAAGGATTTTCATTTGACCCCTCGGAAGTATCTTTTAATATGGCTTAAATTTACCTCTAATAACAACCATCCCTCTCTGAAATTGCTTTCTAGGGTGACCAGCCACATATTGTCACAGTGGCGTGAATATGCAAGTCTTAGCTTAAAGAAACGTGGAATTTTCATTAAAACCTCTCAGAAATACCAAAATGCAAAAATGTGTCTCTGTTTTCATGGTTTGGGTGTTTCATTTTTCCAAATTTGATTTTGCTAGTATCAAGATTTAATTTAATGGTACGTACCAGGCAGGTGCATCCAATAGATCAAATTAAACAAAGTTTTTTCATTAAGACCTCTCAGAAATATCTCTTAATATAGTTTAAATTTACCTCTAATAACGAACCTCCCTTCTGGAATCGCTTTCTACGGTTGCCCAACCATATATTGTTACGGTGGCAGAGACAACCAAATGCAAAAATTTATCCCTTTTCTCACCGTTTGTATGTTTCATTTTTCAAAATGGGATTGTACTGGTTTCAAGATTTCAATTAATGAAATGTAACAGTCAGGTGAATCTAATAGAGCAATCGAATAAAGGTATTTTCATTAAGACCTCTCAGAAACATTTCTTAATATGGGTTAAATTTACCTATAATAACAACCCACTCCCTCTGGAATTGCTTACTAGGGTTGACCGGTGCTTAGTTTTGAGCCAAACTCTTGGCTCAAGGAAACTGACATTTTAATTAAAACCCTTCCGAGATAACAGAATGCAAAAGTATGTCTCTTTTTTCATCGTTTGCGAGTTTTTTTCAAATATTTATGTTCGTAAGTATCAAGATTTTAATTAGTGGGATGTAATAGATAGATGCCTCTAATAGCGCAATAGAAACAAGGTATTTTCATTAAGACCTCTTAGAAATAACTTCTAATATGGCTTTAATTTACCAATAATAACAACCCCCCTCTGGAATTGTCACAGTGAATATGCATAGTCTTGGCTCAAAAAAACCTGGCTATATCATTAACACCCTTCAGAAATAATCGAATGCAAAAATGAATCTCTTTTTTCATCGAGTGTACGTTTCATTTTTCAAAATGTGATTGTGATGGTTTTAAAATTTAAATTGATGGAATGTAATGGGTAGGTACATCTAATAAAGCAATAGAAACGCGGTATTCTCATTAAGACAACTCAGAAATATATTTTAAAATGGCTTAACTTTACCTCTAATAACAAATCTCCTCCTTTGGAATTGCTTGCTAGGATTAGCCGGCCAAATATTGACACGGTGGCGAGAATATGCTTATTCTTGGCTCAAAGAAACATGCCATTTTCATTTAAAGCCTCTCAAGAATAGCTAAATGCAAAAATGTGTCTCCGTTTCCATCGTTTGCTTATTTAATTTTCCAAATTTTATTTTGCCAGTATCAAGATTTGAATTAATGGGATGTAACACAGGATGTAGCACAGTCAGATGCATCTGATAGTGCAATTGAAACGAAGCAGTTTCATTAAGACCTCTCATAAATAACCAAAAGCGAAAATGATTTTTTTTCATCGTTTGTATATTTAATTTTTCAAAACAATTGCGCTGGTATCAAGATTTAAATTAAAGGAATGTAACAGGCAGGTGTAACCAATAGAGCAATAGAAACGAGGAATTTTCATTAAGTCCTCTCAGAAATCTCTCTTAATATGGCGTGATTTACCTGTAATAAAAAACCTCCTACTCTGAAATTGCTTGCTCGGGTGGGCCATTCAAATATTATCACGTGGCGTAAAAATGCTTAGTCTTGGCTCAAAGAAACGTGGCATTTTTATTAAAACCTCTCAGAAATAACTGAATGCAAAAATGTGTCCATTTTATAATCGTTGATTTTTTTCATTTTCAAAATGGGATTTCGCTAGTATCAAGATTTAAATTAATGTCTTACATTGCATCAAGATTGTTAATCTGTCTTACATTGAATCATCAGATTGTTAAATCTTTGCATATGCTGATGACATTATCCTTCTTAGCCGGTCCTAGTATAATCTTGTTTCTAATTTTAATATTTTAATTAATTGTTAGAAGGTTTGGGCTTTTCTATCAGTTTTGAAAAATGTCAATTTTTTGCTGTAAATTGTTTAGAAGATAATGTCAGGGCGACTCTCGATTGCGGCAATGGTGTTATTTTCCAGTCATCGCTAATAGTTACTTATTTGGGATTACCTTATGCTGCTTCGAAAAGAGATTTTAAACCAGTCCTGGTTCAGCATGTTCAGATGAAACTACGCAAGGCATTTGGTCTTTTAATTCGTTTTCGGGGCCTTTACCGTCGGGACGTCCTTAGTCGTATGTAGAGCGCTGCTGCTCTGCCTCACGTATTGTTCCCATCTCTCCTCTTCCGTAATTTCAGACCTTCTTATCTTTCGTCCATTAAAGTTTCTTATTTTAAGTTTTGAAAATTTTACTTAAGTTTCCCCCTTTCCTTTAGTAACACTGAGATTGTTTTGAAGCTTAGAGGGAAGGATCCTGTCGTCAGTATAAAGAAAAAATATACAGTATTTGAAGACAAGGCGAAAATTCTCCTTTTAGGCCACAATCTTCGGTTTTTTAGTAGCAGTTCTGGCTCTTGATGATTTACAGGCTAAATTATTTAGAGGTGATTTGTATCTTTTTTTCTCTTTTTATGTGTTTGATAAATATTTGATATTTTTTTATTGTAAGCGTTATCATTTGTCTTTTCTTTATATTTATATTGTTGCTTACTCCTCATTTGTTTAGGGAAATAAAGAAAATAAATAAATAAATAAATAACCCTCCCCCTCTGGAATTGCTTGCTAGGGTAGGCCAGCCACAAATTGTCACGATGGCATGAATATGCAACGTCTTGGTTCAAAGAAGGGTGTTTTTTTCTTTGAAAGCTCTGCAAAATAGCCAAGGGTCCCTGTTTGGAATTGGTTGCTAGGGTCTCCCATCTTTCTTTTATTCACACTTGATGTTTGCTTATATTTTATCCGTGATAAGCTTATTCGCGTCTTACTTTTTCGTTTGTTGAGTTTTTAACTGCTTTTACTGTCATTTCATGATTTTTTAATGTTTGTGACACTTTTATTTTATCTCTGATAACACATTCAACTTCTAGTAGAGTAAAAGGCTATTACTAAGAAATGTGATAAGAGCAATCCCCCATATTATCCTATAATACCCTCTAAAGCACTTCATACACATTGAAAGAAAAACAAAATCATTAAGAAAAATTAAGTCCTGAAAAAGTCTCTTAAAATATTACGTAAAACTTATGTGTATACCGTCATTAAGTAATACCCACAATTGGTCTGCCATTACGTAGCATCCCATGTGTGTCTGCCACCATTGCGTAACATCTGACGTGCACGCCGCTATTGTATAACACCCATGTGTGTGCCCATCATGATGAAACATCCCATGCGTGCCCCTGTCATTATATAACACCCATGTTTGCAGCGTCACTGCATAACCCCCACGTGTGCGCCCTTCTAAGTTACAAGCGCATATTACCCACGGGGCCCCTGAAGTCTAACATCTCACACGAGATTGTGTCATTCTTAACATAAGTAAAAATTCCCCCATTACATAACAATCTTACAATTCTTGAAGTAAATAATACCCAATTGCGTAACAAGCACCAGTATCTCTTAGAAAAATTCCCTATTACGTAACAAGCACATATATCTTTTAGGAAATACTCCCTGTCCCGTAACAATCAGGTGCACTATACCGTTACAGGTGTGCTATAGTATTGCATAATACCCAGGTTGGCGTTATAACGCCTTGAGGGAAAAGTAGCTCCATTTGTACACCCCTCTGGCCCTCTTTAAACAAAAGAGGGAATACTACTCATTCATCTACTCCGGCATTTGTTACGATTTTTAGTTTGCTACTGTTAATTCCCACGTCACTCTATAGTCTCACTCAGGAGCATCTAGTATTGGGGGATGTCCCTCGACAGTTTGAGCCAGTACATAAAAAAAATCCGAGTTGGCGAAATAATGGTATGAAAATCGCTGTTTTACTTGCTCAATCTTAATATTATTTATGTAAATGGTCTGATAGAGATGTATGTTATAAAATCAATGAAAGAAGATCAGTCTCAGGCTTTTGAAAATCAAAAATTGAAGTAAATTTAATAGCAATATCACCCAAAGCTACTACTACTAATATTACTACTAGTACTACTATTACTATTACTACTACTACTACAACTACTACTACTACTACTTCTACTACTACTACCATTACTACTATTGCTACTACTTCTAACAACTCACAGCAGCACCAAGCCACCTGAGGCCAACACAGATAGGCACGCTCATCCTCCATCACGATGTATTTAAAGGCTCCCTCCTTACAGCCTCCCAGGAAGTTCTCATTTCCTTTAAATCTTTCTTAATGACATTCTCCCACCCCAAATGAGGACGAACTGCTTTCCCTTTAGCCCTAAAAGGGTGGCCTAAAAGGACAATCTTTGGCTATCTGTCATCCTTCATCCGCAGATTCTGCCTTAGCTATCTCAACCTTTCTCTCTTTTTAGCCCTAGAAAGTGGGATAGAGCCATATTCTTTGTACAGCCTACTGTTTGAAATGCGGTCAGTCAACCCGGTGTTCAGAACAATCCGTAGACAATTTCTCTGGAACTCATCTAGAAAATCTCCTTCCGCTTTTTTGAAACCCCATGCTTCAGAGCCATATTTGACCACTGTCATCACTGTAGCTTCCTATATTCTAATTTTGGTTTGAAGACTGATCTTCCTATTCTTCTAAACTATTTTTTAACTGGATAATCACCCGGAGCCTCGGCTATTCTACTCTTAACATCTTCACTGCTCCCACCGTCATGTTTCGTTTCCCAACGTCACCTTTTCATCTTCATTAATTCATAGCCTGAGTAACTTAGTCTTCTTAACATTAAACTTCAAACCTATTCTTGCATCTTGAACTTGCAAAACATCTAAAAGCTCATTCATTTTGCTCAAACTTTCATCTACAAGGTTGAAAGTGTCATCATAATCTAAGTCCACGTGGTCTCCCATTGCCTTTCATGTGCTACTCAAGACAAAATCCATAAAAATGACCCATAAAAGGGGGGATTGAACACAACCCTGTTTAACTCCTAATTTAATAAAAACCAGCTGCTAACCCCATTTCCTACTTTAGCCGCAGCAGTGTTGTTCTCGTACGTCGCACTTAGTACTTTAAAATATTTGTCTGGTATACCATGCAAGGATAAGACCTTTTCTGAAGCTCTTCTATCATTAGAATCGAACACTTGCTTATAATATATCAAACTGAACACCAAAGGTGTTTGACAACTCAAGCACTTCTCAATCACTAACATAAAAGTTAAAATTCGTTTGACACATCCACAACCTTTTCTAAAACCGTACTGTTTTTCTCTTAAAACTTTGTCTACAGCCTCTCTCAGTCTAAAAAGTATCATAATACTAAGTAAATAGCTACCTACAGAGACCAAACTAATGCCTCGATAATTACCGTACTCACTCTTATCACCTATCTTATACAGTGGTTTAATTAATGTTTTCCTAAATCGTTAGATAATTTCTCTTTTTCAAAAATCATATTCATAATCTTCAGTAACTTACAGGTAACCTCATAAGTCTAGCGTTAACCGTGGAAATCTACGAGCCTAGGAATATTTGCCTGATTTTCTAAAAGGGGGAAAACACCCTTTACATGTTAAGGAATCTTGAATCAGATTCACATCATAGAACTCTACGAAAGAAATTTCAATCCGCAAACTGCTAAAATATGCAATTTTTTTCCAGAACAAACATCACGAATGCGTGTTTCTTTTTGTTTTTTCCTGAGAGGTCGCTGTGTCAAACCGATAGTCCTAGAATATCTTAGGAATGCTCATTTGAATGAAAATTAAGAGTTCTAATGTCTTTTTCAAGTGACAAAAAGATTGGAGGGCAGTCTGCCCCTCTTTCCTGCCCCTTTTTCCTCAAATTCGGCTGATCAAAATTTTGAGACAACCGTTTTGTTCAGCATAGTTGAAAGGTCCAGTAGTTATACCTTTGAGGGTAACATGACCCCCAACAGCCCCTTGGGAAAGATGTTTAATTTATTAAATTTCCCCATTGTTTATGCATAGTGTTTGTTACTGGGATGTATGAAGACTTAAAATTGGGATGCATTTTTTTTGGGTGGGGGGGATTATCCATTAATGGCATTTTCAACGGGGATAATTTTTCGTTGTGGAAGTTTCCGGAAAGTAAACACCCCAGGGTAAATTTTACACTAGGGGAATTTGTTCGAATTCCTATGGGAAATTCTTTTTATTTGTCTTACTTTCTCTTTCCTGACTCAATTTCACATGTGTTGATGTTAAGTGAAATTGTTCAGGTAAAATTTTCCCCTGGTTGAAATTGCGTAGAGGATCTTTCTGTCGAGGTGGGGGGGGGTATTATCCGTGGGAGAATATCTTTATGGTGGAGTTTTTTCACGGGGTAAATTTTCGAGGTAACTATTCTGCGGGAGCAGTTTCATACCAAGGAATATGGTATTTGCATGAAAAATTTTCCACGGTGGGGGGGGGGGATTTCAGCATGAATTGAACAACAATCTGAAATTTAAGTCTGTTTCGAAAGAAATAGATCATTTATCTCTCCATGCTGAAAAGTTTCGATGCTGATCTTCAAACTGAGAACAGCTTAGAAATCAGTTTTTGGGCATTATCACAGAAGTTTCAAAATCTCAAAAACAACCTCTAGTTGTAAGAGTGACGATTTATAGTGTAACCATTTCACGCCGTTGGTAACCATACGGTAACCGTTCCTTCGTTGCTTACAGTGTCTCTTGTAGTATCACTAGATCAATAAAAGTAGATGAAAATATCCTTAAAAAAGTAATAATTAAATTGAGTATTCAAGTCAAGCTTAAAAATAACAAAAATGAATACAAATGAAGTTTGGCCACCACCCTTTTTCCCCTCCCCTAGCTGTAATGGTTTTAGAGCGTATTCCATCATTTTGACCGTACTAAAAAAAATTCGTTGTCTATAAGAAAAACTCAAGATTATTTGTTGCACTAAACAAAACGAAACTAAGCAATAAGACTCGCATTAGTTTCAAGTTGAAATAGAACACAGCCTAAAGACACTTAAAATGTGTGTCGATTCTGTCGCTTCGCCACCAAAATATCTTATTATAACATTCAGTGGAATATCTTTGAAATCCGGAAAGGAAGCGTCCCCCCTCCCACACGTCTGAAAGTGCTGTTATCTGCTGCTACTAGCCATTTCTGTTTGTGATCAAAGCCAGCACTCTAGCGGTGTCCATAATAAGGAGCAATAAAGTTTCAAAATATTATCATTTGTTTACTTTTTTTACTAGAGCAACTTCATATGAAGGGAGTGGTCGTATAAACTCTGGAAAGGGCTCCTTCGATTGAAAATGAAAGTTCTAGTGTGTTTTTTAAGAGTCAAAAGTGATCGGTTGACAACCACTACTTCTTTCCTCGCCCATTATAGATGCCCTTTCCCCACAAAACCGATCGTGATATTGGAGACTGTTTGTTCGATACAGTCGAAAAGTCCAGTAGATATTCCTCTGCGTGTGCTGTACCCTCCAGAGCCTCGAGGCAAGGATTTTAAATTATGCAAATTGATAATTGTTTACACGCAGAAAATTTTTCGTGTGTCCAGAAATAAGGATTCAAAAGACCCAAAATGTTTTTCCCTAGCGGATTAAAGCTTATAAGTGATTGGGGCAAGGTAGACCTAATGTGCGGAAATATAAATTAGTTTGGACACGGGCAGATTTTTTTTCCAGTCGGCCTGAAACTGGTAACTGTAAAGTCTTACACCCAGGGGCAATTATCTATTAATTTCTTTTTAGCTGATTTTATCTTAAGTACTGGCAAACTTTCATTTGGTTTACAAATGATAAGACTGTATATTCATTGATAATAAACTATTTGATAATAATTATCAGAGTTAATCTGACAAGAAATAATCATGTTGTTAGAGATAGTCCTATGATGAGAGATAACACTCTTTAGAAGGCACTGACTAGGTGTTATCTGCCAGTAAGAATCGTATCTTGTTAATTTTGTTATTTTTTTTCTATTTAATTTTAAGTTTTTTTTATTGCTTTTATAATACGAAGCGAATTGCTTTGTTTGTTCAAATCTTGATTGGAATATTTGATTGGATGAAGGCATTCAAAGTTTAATTTTCGAATCTTGCTTCAAGCAAGTTTTTGCTAGAAATTTCTTCTCTATCTCCAAAACTTAATTTGCTTCTTCTGGTTAGCTGCTCTATGAAATAGGAATTTATGTTTCCAAGCAGTTGTTGCTCCAGAATGATATAAATTATAAGACCAGGCATGGATAGAAGAAACATATATAGGCTGAAAGCATAGCATGGCTGTCACACCTAAGGTCATATCTTACATTTTAAAAACTGAAAAGATTAAAAAAAACATTTTTTAAGCTGTTCTCACAGGGAGGGTCAATGGGGTAATGTAGATCTGGAGGTTCAAACTGTTTTTTGAACATACATAGTCTTGCTAATCTTCCAATGGGGAACAGCTTAGTAAACAGTTTTTAGGCATTATCACAGAAGTTTCAAAATCTCAAAACAACTTCTAGTCGTAAGAGTGACGATTTATAGTGTAACCCTTTCATGCCGTAGGTAACCGTTTCTAACCTAACCATATGGTAACCGTTTCTTCCATGTACTTAGTGTCTCTTGTAGTTCAGATACTGCTTTCGAACTAAAGACCGTCAGATTTATGCTCAGTCTTTCGTGTTGCGATACCTTATACTCTCCTAGATGGCTTCGTAAGTCGCTAGTTGATCAGTGAAAAGAGTAATTTTTTTGCCATGCCTAAAAAGTAAAATTAGCTAATTTTGACAGCGGTGAGAGAAACCATGCAGGTGAGTTTTTCTAGTTTTTATTATTTTCTTTAGTTCCTTAAAGTTTCTACTTTTAGTTTATATTTATAAGAATCTTATTTAGTTTTATCTTCACCCCCAATTTCTGTGTTTTTTTAACGGTTACTATATGGTAGCCTTAGGTTTTGAGTAGTTTTTGAAGATGCTTCTCTTTTACTATTTTGTTTTGCTGGTTTATTGTGCTCTGTATTTTTCCTTTTACTTCAATCTTTTTTATTCGTAACACACCTTATTCTGATTGTTCTAATTTGAGGAAGCAGAATCGCCCATACACCCATGGTCTGATCCCAATTCTCTTTTCCAGAGAAAGCGAGCCTCTCTTATTCTGCCGAAAAATCCAAACCAAGAAAAGACTAAGAAAAAATTGTCGAGTAGAGGAGCAGACGTATAAGAGGAAAGCTCACCCAAGAGAAAGCTGTAAATATTGTTCTGGCAACAGGTAGCGAATTTGGGATCGATATCATGTCTCATAATGACGACGAGTCTGATCCATTATGGAATCCAACCCCTGGTAACAGCAGCACCTACACCACCCTACAGCCTATTCAGCCGGTTGACAATCCTACAGTTGACTTACCTCTCAGCATGTTGAACCGTGCCGAAATTTTTACGAGTGCAGATGATCAATTTGATGGCGGAAAGGCCACTACATTCCCCGCTACTGAAGCTCCACCATCTCCCATCCAAAAGACAAGCTCGTAACCTATTTCTTATCTAACAGTCCCCACCGCATCAAGGAAAAATCAATATGCCCCAAAAGAATATTAACTGGCTAAGAAAAGGGATTCAGCCCCATGATATCACATTGATAGCTTTCCTCCCAAAAGTAATAAAAATTCACTTACCCATTGATTTATTCAGAACTTTCATCACGGATAGCATCGTTGCTGGATTAGTCGACCAAATCAATCTGCATGCAACAAGGAAAACAAACGCCAGAATTACCCTGAAGCTGACTCAGCATGAGATGAACCGGTTCCTTGAAGTAGAGATGGTCATGAGTATTGTAAAGCTACCAGCTATGAGGATGTACTTGGAGCACAATATTCGATGCAGTCCAATCGCAAGGGCTACGAGCCGTGGCAGATTTTTGATGATTCGGCGGTTTTTTTCATGTATGTAGCTTATTTGCTTATTTATGTAGCTCATGATGGTACCTTGGCAGTGCCATCTGGACAAACTGGTCATGATAAGCTGCATAAAAATCAGACTAATGCATCACGAGCTTAGGCAATATCTAAAAAGCATACCGCCTGAGAAGAAAGAAAGTGTAGACGAGCAGATTATTCCCTTCAAGGGTCGGCTAATTTTCCAAAAGTACTTGAAAGACAAGCCTCATTCATGGGGTGTAACAGTGTTTACGAAAGCAGGCGTGAGTGGGATTGTCTATGACATAGAAATCTACACAGGAAAAGGCTCAGTTTCGGCTAGTCCTTTGAGGCTGGGTGCTAATATTGTTTTTCTACTGATTGACAGTGTACCACGGGGGCAAAATTTGCAATTCAATAACTTTTAAACACCTTTTGTCCATAATCATGCCCTACGCACCAATAACAGGATCGAATCATATAGGACGATAAAGAGTAATCGTATGAAAGGTGAAACTTATGAAAGGTGCATCATTGAAAAAAAGGGCTTTAAAGCTATGATTCTAGGATACAGAGGGACATGGATGTCTCCATTGTGAAGTGTTTCGACAATAAACCAGTGTATGTGGCCTCATCGTACTTTACCGTAGCTCCATTCGACTGGTGGTAAAGGTGGGATGGAACTACTTGTAGGCATGTCGAGATAAATCGCCCATGTGTTGTCCCTGATTACAACAAGTAAATGGGTGGTGTAGACTTGTCTGATATGCTTCTGGAGCTCTACCACACTGACATACAGTTCAAGAAATGGTACATGCTGATAGCTTATTGCTTCCTTGACTTAGCTGTGAACAACGCTTATCTTCTACATAGGCGAGAGTGTGCAGACCTGGTTAGACAGCATAAGTCCTTGCTGCACTTCAAGATGGATATTTGCAGATTCTTGATAGTCCTCTTGCTGATCGACCCTCTGTCAGTGCTCTTACAAAGCGAAAAACAAAAACTACAGATGCAGGCATACCGTCAGAATCAGTGCGCTACAACACTGCTAGTCATTTACCAGCACACAGTCGAAAAAGGACGCTGCTAGTACGAAAAACATGCAAGGAGTGCAACTAGCCGAATGCTCTGCGCTAAATGTAAGGTTCGGTTGTGTCTGAATTGAGACAGAAACTGTTTTATGAACTTCCGTATTAAATGAAATGAATCTTTTTTGTCCTGAGGTGACCATATGGTAACCATTTCCATTTCAGTTTGTTAATGAAATACATACTTGAAGTTGAAATTCCGTTGAATCTAATATTACGTTGATCACTATTGCAAGATTTCAGAATTTTTCAAGCATTGTTTCAGTGCTTAAGTATGAAAGAGTTAAATATTGACGAGAAAGAGATCAGGGAACTCATGTAGAATTATAGATTTGTAAACGTTGCAAATAACGTGCGATACATACATCTTGTCAAAGGTGTAAGCAAATTTAAGCCTCTTGTACAACCGCTCATACTTCCTATTGATGATTTTATTTTATTTATATGCCTCAGATTCTATCTTTAAACTTTTATGTACATTGACTTTTTTCTAACCTAGATGGAAATTACCTTTAGTAGCGATGATAAGATGTTCGCCGTTCTAATTACCTTTCTCATAATTTTTAATAGTTTACAAGATAAGCTTCTGGGATTCTTAGTTACTTATGGCAATCAATAAATGGACTAAGATTTTTGTAAATCAATTATTACAAACTTCTTAGTCAGCACTGTCAATACCGTATGTCGATACGACATGATCAGGGCGATGCTTGAAAGTGATTTGAGGGCTGCCAGTCCCTCTCCTACTCGCCCTATTTCCACATTTCCCTACTATTTCCATGATTCCCATTCCTCAGTAGAGATACAAATTTTGAAAGTAAAATGTTTAAAATAGTCAAAAGGTCTAATAGCCATACCTATACAAATGCCAATCCCCCACATGCTCCGGGAAAAGGATTTCAAACTATACAATTTTCCCATTGTCTACATACAGGAGTTATCAGTAGAAAAAGGGTAATATTGCGATTGTCGTTACGCCCGAACAAGCTAAAGGTGTTAAGATGCAATGGTAATGTTGAGGAGATACTGAACTACATAAAAAAAAAACGATTTATGCATCCAAGCTGGTAGTACGGATAATATGCAATATCTTAGAAGCGGTTAATGGTATGAAATTGAAACTTACAGGGCCACTGCTAATACCACTACTTACACTGTGGCTGCAATTGTGACGGGTTGCGACAACGATTTCAGAGGAATTTTAACAGTGATTAGAGAGCAAACGAACCCCATTGTCTTTTTCAGCTGCCCAGTCTGTCAGATTCAAGACCATTTTGCAACTCTTGTTTAAGCATGATGCACTAACCACAGACAACTAAATTACATAATTAACCGAAATCAAACAGTTCGTGTTAACGAACTATAAATAAAGAGCGACCAGGACTAAAAAAGCGAACCATGTTTCCGGGCTAATCAGGAATAAATTGGGCGAATTTTATCAGGCTCTTAAATTTTGATGCGTAACTTTAAACTTGACAATTTTTAAATATTTGGAATCACCATAAAAAGCAGATTCTTTTGATACATATATTGTTTCAAAATTCCTTTTTTAGAGTTTAGGTCACTACTAGCCTTAGAATATAAAATTGACTTATACTACCTGCATATTCCCTGGTGAGTAATTTAAAGTGACTATTTATTATTGTCACTGTCCAAAGAAGTAAACATCAACAATGATTTCAACTTTATTTTTAGTTATTATTTTTTTCATTTCTTGTTATTTTTTTCATTTACTTTTTTAGAATAAGAGTTTAGAGGAAAAACTAATGATTGACACAACCTGCCATCCATTCTCCTAAAAGTTGTCAGTGGCAGCTATGCCGAATGACTAAGCACTGTTTGGACTGGTACTAACACTGGGCAGCTTCAGACTCATTCAGAAATTATTTCATGTTAGCACCAAGCCAACATTCGTTTTATTTGAGTCATTATTCCTTTATTGTTTTTGCTACAGCAATAAAATTTTCAACCTATCAATATTTTCAAAATGATGTTGCTCATGAACAAATTTTATAAAAAAAAATATAATAAAAAACGATGTCATATGCTTTGATTAGCTCTTTGAGAATTATCTCTCTGGGCTCTAAAGTTAATTTTCTTGTCAAAGTTAACTTTCTAATATTATTACGAAAAAAGGAGCAAAGGTAAAGCTCCAATTTCTTCAGTAATAAGATAACCATTAAAGTTTAGTGAGCGGTTGGGATACACTTGCCCTACTTCAGTCCGAAACACAGAAAACTAAATTACAGATTCAACCGAAATTAAACAGTTCAGCTGCCCAATATTTCAGATTCAAGTCTGGATTGAACATGATGCACTAAACACAGACAACTAAATCACAGAATCGACCAAGATCAAACAGTTCAGCGGCACAATATTTCTGATTCAAGACCATTTTACACCTCTAGTTTAAACATGATGCACTAAACACAGACAACTAAATTACAGAATCGACCGAAATCAAACAGTTCATGGTAACGAGCAATAAGTAAAGAGCGACCAGGACTTAAAAAGCAAACCTTGTTTCGGGGCTAACCAGGGCTAAATTAGGTAAACTTTATCAGGCTCTTATTTTTTGATGCGTAACTTTAAACTTGACGAATTTTAAATATTTGGAATCACCATAAAAAAGCAGATTCTTTTGATACATACATTGCTTCAAAATTCCATTTTTAGTAGGTCACTGCTAGCCTTAGTATATGAAATAAAAAAAAGACAAGTTTTTTCAACTGAAAGTAAGGAGCAATATTAAAACTTAAAACGAACAGAATTTATTCCGTATAGCGACAAGAATTATTGCTTACCGTTTGATGTTTTAATAAATAAATATAAAATTTAAATTAAAAAAAAACAATTTTTTAACTGAAAGTAAGGAGCCATATTAAAACTTAAAACGAACAGAAATTATTATGTATACAAGAGGGGTTTCCACCTCCACAGCACCACGCTCTTCACGCTATAGTTTTCTGGTATTTAAAAAAAGTTACTTATTGTTCTAATTAAACAGTCCTTGTGTTTAAGGAATCGCATTCAAACAATTGGGACAAAATTTAAGCTTAGTGTAAAGAGCGCAGTGCTCTGGAGGGGGAAATCTCCGTCGTGTACGAATAATTTTTGTTCGTTTTAAGTTTTAATATAGCTCCTTACTTTCAGTTGAAAAAACTTTTTTTTATTTGGATGTCTGGTAATGTTTTAAATAACGCCAGGAAATCTGGACCCACCTCCACGGAAAAATCCCTCCCCAAGGAAATATCCTCTGGACAATTCAATCCTGGTGAAAATTTACCCCAGACAATTACCCTCCACGCGTAAAATTGAGTCAGTAAACAGGAAGTAAGATATAAAAAAAACTTCATATAGGAAATCTGGCAAATTCCCCCAGTATACGATTTCCCCTGAAAAGTTCACCCCTCGAAAAATTATCTCTCATTGAACATTTTATAGCTTATAGACCTCTCCCCAGGGAATGTTGGGGGGGGGAGGTCATGGCATCTCCAAAGGCATAGTTATTGGGTATTTTAACTGTGCTGAACAAAATAGCAATCTCAAAATTTTGATCGGACGATTTAGGGAAAAAGTGGCACGGGAGGGGTCTTAGTTGCACTCCATTTTTCCAGTCACTTAAAAAGAGCACTAGAAATATTAATTTCTGTTAAAATGAGCCCTTTCCCGATGTTCTAGGCCAGCTGGGTTTATATGGTCATTACTGGAAAAAAACACACACACACAAAACAAATAGACACGCATCCGTGATCTTTCTTCTGGCAATTATTCCGTATATAAAAGGGATTGCCCCCTCCTCGACACCTCGCTCTTTACGCGACAGTTGGACTTTTTTTCACGAGTCTACTTTTGAAAGGACAGGGGGACAACCCCTTTCATTTACGGAGGAATTTTTGTTCGTTTTAAGTTTTAATGTCGTTCTTTACTTTCAGTTGAAAAACTTGTCTTTCAATGGAAAAAAAGGGGTTGGGGAGGAGGCCTAGTAGCCTTTTAATTTTTGGCTACTTAAAAAGGCATCTAGAGCTTTTTATTTTTTTACGAACGTTTGTATTAGTTACAAATATACGTTGCTTACGAATTAACTTACGTAGTGATCTTCTGTCTTTGCATGTTTTTATTACGTATATGAGGGGTTTCGCCCCCTCGTCAATATCTTGCTCTTTACACTAAAGCTTCAATTTTGTTCCAATTCTTTAAGAATGACCCCTTAATCAAAAAAGGCCGTAGAATAAACAGTTGAAATTACTAAGACTACTTTAGCGTAAAGAGCGAGGTATTAAGGAGGAGACGAAACCCCCTATATACGTAATAATTTCTGTTCGTTTTAAGATATAATGCTGCTACATGCTTCCAGTTGGAAAAACTTTTTTATTATTTAATTTCTCTTTTTTTAGTTTAAATAATGCTAGAAAATCCTGGGCCCCCTTTATGGAAATTCTCTTCCCTCATGATAAATTCTTCCATGGACAGATTCTCCCACTTAATGCCCTCCCCTGACCCCCCAACCACGAAAAATCCACCTGAAAACATCTGTACACTTCCCATTAACTATTACTATATGTAAACAATTGTCAAAGTTTGTAACGTGCATCCTCTCCCCTGGGGACTGTGGTGGATTAAGTCGTCCCCAAAGACATAGTTATTATGTTTTTGACTATGTTGAACAAAATAGCAATCTCAAAATTTTGATCTGATTACTTTGGAAAAAAAGAGCGCGGGAGGGCGCCTAGGTACCCTCTAATGTTTCGGTCATTTAAAAAGGGCACTAGAACTTTTATCACCTGTGAAAAAACAACAAATAAACAAATAAACAAGCATCCGTTATCTGGCTTCTGGCAGAATATACAAAATTCCACATTTTTGTAGATAGGAGCTTGAAACTGCTACACCAGGGTTTTCTGATACATTGAATCTGATGGTGTGATTTTTGTTATGATTTTAAGACTTTCATGGGGCATTTTCCTATTTTCTAAAATAAGGCTATGTTTCTCAAACTCGTAACTGTTAATTGGTAAGACTAAACTTGATGAAACTTATATATTTAAAATCAGCATGAAAATGCAATGCTTTTGATGTAACTATTGGTACTAAAATTCTGTTTTTTAGAGTTTCGGTTACTATTGAAACGGGTCACTCCTTACTACAGCTTATTACCATGAACTGTTTGATTAACTTATCCCAGAGAGATAATTCTCGCGGAGCTAATCAAAGTATATGACACCGTTTTATTTATTTTTTTTTTTTAGAAAATTTGTTCATGAGCAACTGTATTTGGAAACTTTTAAATGGTCGATAATTTTATTGTTGTAGAAAAAAATTGGACAAAGACTTTACGCCAACGCGAGATAATTTTTAGATGAGTTGGAAGCTTTGTAGTATAAGTACAAGTCCAAAAAGTGCTCAGTCATCTTCCATGACTGCCACTGAGAATTTGTTTAGTAGTAAGGAAGGCATGTTGTCATGTATACACCAGAGTTATAATATGATTTTGAATCTGAAAGACTGAAGAGATATAGTAGGCCGCGGCAAGAGGGCTCTTAACCTGGTGTTCCGTTTGCAATGGTTTTCACAGCAAAATAGGCAAGTCTCGCCTATGTTTAAGCGGTATCATTCAGTGATTTTCGTTTTGTGCTGTTGGAGGTATGAAGTGAGCCTATGGTATATCAAGTAAATCCCCCACTATATCCTTTTTGCTGCCAAAATTTCAGAAGAAAGATAGGCCTGTTTCCCCTTGTTTTATCCTGAGTTGGATACAAATTTTGTATTTCTATAATTTGTGAGTCAAATTGCTTCATGACCCCTCTAACCCACTAGCCTTTCCTATCACTAAATTTTTGAAGAAAGGCAGTCTAGTTGCAGCTCGTCTGATAAATAAAACTCTTGCAAGTATTTTTCAGTTTATATGGCTGTAGTATGAAAATGGGCCCATGCCTCCCTTTTTTCCACTATTAACCTTTTATTAGTGAAGTAAGTACATGGATATTTCTTATTTCAGTTTTATTCATTGTGATTCTCCTTTGGCAATTCTTCATAGTGATGGGGAGCACAAAGCTGGTGGTTTACAAAATAAAAAGAAATATCACTTGGTGTAGCAGATACATGTAGTTGGAAAATTTGTGCGTTGAAAGCATTCCAGTGAGTTTATGATGCTATTTCAAAGTACAATACAATATTTACTGTTTTGAAAATTTTTAGATTCCAATGTTTAGGTCCTTATCAATATTCTCAAGTTTTATAGTGTCGTGGTTTTGTGTTTGAGGCCGATTACTTGATGTTAAATTATGGTAATCTTTGGCAATAATGGATCTGCAACTTTTGCTGCCTGTATGTATCGGTTATTGGGTATGACATGTATTGAAGGCTACAAAAATCTCTTTCAATCTCTATTATGGAGAGTGAGTTGTAGGCAAGAGTCCATGTGGCACGTTCAAAACCTAAGGAACCTATCATTTTTTTTCTTGCAATATTAAATCAGCAATGTCATATTACTGATTTCTGATACACATCTGATGCTAAAAAAATGATTCTGTTAGGAATTTGTTCTCACCATCAATAAATTTAAAAAAAATGGTAGGTTTTATATTTTGAGGCAAAATAAAACAGCTTTAGCTTGTAAATGTGGTATATTTTGAAAGCAGCAACATGGATTGGGTAGCGAGAATGAAGTTTGTTTAAGCAGAGACAGCGTATTTGAGACCGTTGTTCACGATTGTGCTATCATTTTTCAAGACAACAAAAATTTTTGGATTTTAAAGTTTCAAAGGACTGACAAGCCGACCTTTGAACTGATGGTTAATAAGTAAAACGTAAGTGTAAGCCAGTCAACACTTTTGTTAATGAAGGCAACTAATGGTGGCTGCAGTACTTCACATTAAGACCGTCACTAAGGAAAGTATAATCATTTTTCTGAATGAAAAAATCTTCTTGGGCCAAACCATTTTAAAGTTTAGAGGTATTTGTAACTATGAGTTTAATCTGTAGATATCTAAAATTATCGCGAATATTCCCCAGGACCTCTGTTCGTAAGTCCACTGAATGCTGCTGTAGTACTTCACGTTACCTAAGAAATAAATTGCTAGTTCTGCTCAAATTCGTTGTATTTTATTTTTCCTCCAAATTGGTGGATAATATCCAATGAATAGCTTATCTGATAATAAATAAAGAAACAAATTAGGAGTTAATAAATAAATATGACTTTTTTTCTGCAGGCAATTGGGTGTTTTCGACTATGCTCTGCTTGTACGCTTTGTACTTTGTGTTTAAGCTTTTACTTTTATCGAACTCTAGTGTGCCGATACCCAACCAAGGGGGTAGTGAAATAGGGCATAAATGTGGAGGAGATGGCATTTAAATATTAGTAGTTTGGAAGCACTGCACATTCCCTGGTGAGTACCTCAGAGTGACTGATTTCTCAAGAATATTATGACTATTTATTATTGTCACTGTCCAAAAAGTAAACATCAACACTGGGTTCAACTCTATTTTTAGTTATTATTGAACTTCATTCCCTGCTTTTTTTCAATTCCTTTTTTAGAATAAGAAATTAGAGGACAAAATAAATGATTGAACTCAGATTAAATAGATCTAATTGGTTGAGTATTTTCCCCATCAATTGGTTTAGCCACTGCCATTTGCAAACATTGAGAAATTCTGTCACTATCTATCGAAAAATTAGACATTGTCCCTAGGTTTTGAAACACCAGTTCCTATAAACACTTGAAGCAATAGGAAGGCCTGGGCTCACCAGACTAGTGGGTATTACTTTTTCTCAAACTGTCTGAACATTATGGTTTTAGGCAAAACAAAACCCTCATCAAGTTAAGGATGGGTTTTGTTAATAATTTTTTATGCAATATTTTTTAAGAAGTAATTTCCAAGCCTCCAAGAAACGAGCAAGGCCTAGATGGAACTAATATATATTTTAAAGATTCCTCCTGGTTTCATATAGTAGCTGTAGAAACGGAAGGGGCAGAAACTCATTTAAAATGTTGTAATTCACAGTCGAGTTATTTTAACTGAAGGAAAATTTCTAAGTAAATAATTCAGAATTAAGAAAATGTTGGATAATAGGTATAATGTAAGTTTTAACATTTATCTGGTATCTGCTAAAAAGGCTAGCGGCTGTAATAAACTGGGAAATGCTATTCATAAGCACAAAGGGGCCCAAATTAAGGGACGGGGGTTGAACTCCTTCTATATTTAAAAAAATACCTTCTTGAGTATTTCTATTGAAAAATACTGAAAAAAAAAATGCTTCGCTCTAGATACTTTAATGTATTTTTTTATTATATCTCCGTCAAGATGAAATATAAGAAATTCTTGCCGTCCCCCCCCTAAATTGTTATGAAGTTGCATCCGTGACAAGTAATAGGGTAAGTATTTTTACTAACATTTATCAAAAACACAATTTAGAAACACTAACTTAATTTATTTAGCAACTTACTACCCCTTTCGCTCGGATGAAAAAATACGATATATAAACAACAACAGCATAATAATGTTTCATTCGTTCACAAATGAAATACCGATGAAAACACATTTTCTTTCGATGAAACAGTAAAAAACCAAAAAGGAAAAAAAAAAACAACAACCATGAAACCGGTCGGTCATAAATACAAACTTTTTACAAAATAAACAAGTGTAATAAATAAAAATTTGGAATGATTGTGCAGGACATTAATTTGACTGTCTGCTGATGAAGACCATGTCCCAGATCCATCTGTGGCCTGTATAGCAGCCATTTCATTACCTGAAAACAGTAACAAATGTACAACTCGTCAAGGCCACAACCTACCTTCGCTATAAACAACTGAAACAAAACTTTACATTGTTTCAAACTCTTTTATACTCTGGAATACTAAAATTAGATACATGGTAATGAGAAAAGTGAAATTGGGAATTTGTGCTGGGTTTAATGTAGATATATAATTTCCGTTTGGTTTAAGGATACTTTTGCCTAGTGCGGTGCAATTTTCGGTGGTAAAAAAGTTCCCGTGACAAAGGAAGGCTAATTTTTTCGAAGGAAAAATATGCCATAACATAAAAAAACATAGCAAATTATCGCTGTTCTTTTCGTTTTAAGTTCTAATTAAAGAAAAAAACGAGATTTTTAACTGAAAGCAAAGAGCGACATTAAATCTTAAAACGAACAGAAATTACTTCGTATATGAAAGGGGTTGCTTCCTCATCAACGTCCGGCTCTTTACGCTAAAGTTTGACTCTTTCTCTCAACTTTTCTTTTTAAAACAGTAAAAATCTTTAGCGTAAAGAGCGGGGCGTTGATGAGGAAGAAGCCCCTTTCATATACGAAGTCAATTCTGCTCGTTTTAAGTTTTAATGTCGCTCCTTACTTTCAGTTAAAAAAAAACTATTTTTTTTATTTAATTCCTGAACGTTTTTGAATCAATATATGTTTTGACTTTGACTCTCCGCAGAGGAATAATTAAAACGAAATTTGCATATTTATTTTTTTGGCTAAATGGTTTTTTCATAGTTTTGATCGAATGATTTTGAGAAAAAGAGGAGCAGGGGAGGAAGCCCAGTTGCCCTCCGGTTTTTTGGTTACTTAAAAAGGCAACCAGAACTTTAATTTTTTACGAATGTTTTTATTAGCAAAAGATATACGTAACTTATAAATTAGATTACGTAATGAAATTTTGTATTCTCATGTTTTTATTACATATATGAGTGGATCACCCCCTCGCCAGTACCTCGCTCTTTACACTAAAGCTTAAATTTTGTCCCAAATCATTAAGAATGACCCCTGAATCACAAAAGTCGTAGAATAAATAGTTGAAATTACTAAAAATACTTTAGCGTAAAGAGCGAGGTATTAGGAGGAGGTGCATCTCACATATACGTAATAATTTATGTTTGTTTTAAGTTTTAATGCTGCTCCTAACTTTCAGTTGAAAAACTTTTTCATAATTATTTTTTCATTTTTCTTTAAATAATGCTATAAAATCCTGCACTACCTTCATGGAAATTTTCTTCCCCCATGGCAAATTCCTCGATGGAAAGTTCCCCCAACATATCCCCCCCTTCTCAACCCCTCCTCCCAACCAAAAAATCCCCCTGAAAACGTCTGTACACTTCCCAATAACCATTACTATATGTAAACACTGGTCAAAGTTTGTAACTTGTAGCCCCTCCCACGGGGACTATGGGGGAGTAAGTCGTCCCCAAGGACATAGTTATAAGGTTTTTTGACGGCGCTGAAAAAATGGCTATCTCAGAATTTTGATCCGTTGACTTTGGAAAAATAATTAGCGTGGGAGCCCTCCAATTTTTTTGGTCACTTAAAAGAGGAACTAGAACTTTTCATTTCCATTAGAATGAGTCCTCTCGCAATATTCTAGGACCGCTGGGCTATACGATCACCCCTGGGAAAAAAATAAATAAACATGCATCCGTGATCTGCGTTCTGGGAAAAAATACAAAATTCTACATTTTTGTAGATAGGAGCTTGAAACTTCTACAATATGGTTCTCTGATACGCTGAAGCTGATGGTGTGATTTTAGTTAAGATTCTATAATTTTTAGGGGATGTTTACCTCTATTTTCTAAAATGAGGCAAATTTTCTCAGGCTCGTAACTTTTGATGGGTATAACTGATCTTAATGAAACCTATATATTTAAAATCAGCATTAAAATGAGATTTTTTTGATGTAACTATTGGTATCAAAATTCCATTTTTTTGAGTTTTGGTTACTATTGAGCCGAGTCGCTCCTTACTACAGTTCGTTACCACGAACTGTTTGATTTTGCTCCTTACTTTCAGTTGAAAAAATAACGTTTTTTTTTAATTTAGTATGTAGATAAGGTGAAGAAGACTGTATGATAAACAAAGATGTTGGGTTATATAGGATGTTTTTTCAAATAAATTACTTAAGATTAAATTTAGGAAGAAACAAATTTAGGAAGATTTATCAATTTAGGAAGATAAATTTAGGAAGAAAAAAATTTAGGAAGATTTATCAATTTAGGAAGATAAATTTAGGAATGAGAATTTGCCAAATGTGACTTTTTAAGAGCATAGTGTTGCAACCCTGTCCGGTATGCGTCAACCTACTAATGGGAATTTTTGGTCGATAAAGAGTCAATATAAATCAAATCAAAACTATAAAACTCTTGAAAAATAAAGAAATCAAAACTCTAACAACGGTAGGTTAATAACAATGCCCAGTCCATTAAAAATTAGCTGCATATTAGGCTATTAGCTATAGACCAAAAGCTATCATTATTAGAAAATTTCTTTTTTTGGAATTAAAAGTTCATCTTTAAAAATGGGAAGGGATCAAGTTTCAAAATGCCTGAGAACCATTTCGCCAATATTTCAAACCCCTTTCTACAGAAATACCAACTTTTGTGTTTCCCCCCGGAGATTAATCTTAGGTATGACCATCTTTACCTTCTTTTCCGTGCTTTTCCACTTTTCTTTCTGTTATCATAAATAGTTGGCTTAATCGACTTGAACAACTCCTTAGGATGAACAAGGAAAGTATTTTGAGATTTTTTAAAAACATTTTCAGAGAAGCATTATAAGAAAGACTAAATGCCCCAAAGTATACTGAAGCTGGAATACTGAAAATGGTTTTAAATCATTGGAGAATTATTTAGAAGTGGCTAAAGTAGAAGTATTGAAAACAAACTGTCACTTATGTGCCATAAAATAATGTGCATCCACGCAAACAGCGACAAAATCCACTGAATGTTCATCCTACAAACAACAAAAGTTAAAAAACTAGAGAATTATTACAAGATAGTGAAATTTTTAACCTTAAATAAATATATGAGCTCTACATCCCAAGGCCATGTTCAGGAAAGCACATACAAAGCGAGTACAGCGTTAAAACATGCTCTTGATTTATATTTACGTGAATGAATAGCCTCGTTTCGTGTTGATTTCTCTTCAGTCCCGGTTGAACTTCCTTGAAGTAGTGATTCTGGGACTGTTTGTAACTTTAGTTCTAATAATCTTATTATATCGTTAATCTTATTTTATTGTTTTATACGATTTACTGAGTACAACACTTGGACACAGAGCCGAAATATTCATCTAAGGTTCAAAATTTCACTGTTTTAGATTAATTCCCCGTTGTTTCATCTTTTTTGTTTGAATATATACATATATATAGCCTATATATATATATATATATATATATATATATATATATATATATATATATATATATATATATATATATATAAATATATATATATATATATATATATATATATATATATATATATATATATATATATATATATATATAGGCCTACAAAAGTTACAACTAGACAGAAGTTACCACAATTAGGGATTGTATTGACCCTGAAATGCCAAATGACGAGAGTGTTATTTAAGCTATGGTGGCGTGAATTGTCTTGTGTATTACGTACAGGATGGCTTGCGAAAACACAAACCAATGGATTTAAAGCATGTTTTTTAACAATAAAATATCTAAAAAATGTTTTACGAATGATTCAGGATGCCAGAGGGTGCTGTATACCATCCATAGTGAGACACAGCTGCATGAATTGAAACGATGTATCACGTTGAGGGTTGCTTGCGAAAACACGATCCAACGGTTTTAAAACATATTTTATCAAGAAATTAGCTAAAAAATGTCTTAGGAATGATGAGAGGCACCAGAGGGTTTCGTGCGCCATCCGTAGTTTGCCACGCTGGTGTGAATTGCAAAGGGGGTATCACGCTGGGGTTGAATGGCTAAAACAAACATTAGTCAATTTAAAGCGTGTTTTATCGTGAAAATATCTTTAAAATGCCTTTGGAATGATGAAGGGTGCCATAGGGGTCGTGTGCCATCTAATGTTTGCCACGGTGACGTGAATTGCTCGGAATAACCTGTTCTACAGCTTAAAATTAAGTTGGTAGGTGTCAAATACTTTTTCAGTAGAGGATGGCTGAAATCTAACACCCAGTCAAAGAAACGAGGCCTTTTCATTAAGACCTCTCAGAGATATCTTTTAGTATGGCTTACATTTATCTCTAATAACACCCCCCCCCAAAAAAAAAGAAAATTGCTTGCTAGTTTGGGCCGGCCACAAATTGTCATGGTTGCAAGAATAGTTATAGTCTTGGCTCAAGGAAACGTGACATTTTCCTTAAAACCTCTGAGAAATAACAAAATGCAAAAATATGTCATTTTTCTTGCAGATGCATTTAACAGAACTATCGGAACGATGCATATTCAATAATATCTCCCAGAAATATCTCTTAATATGTCTTAAATTTACCTCGAATAACAACCCTCCACACCTCCCTTCCTGGCAGTGGTTGCTATAGCCCCCAACCTTTCTTGAATTCACGCTTGTTTTTGCTTATAATTTATCCTTTATCAGGATTTTTTAAGTTTATTTTTTCGTTTCTTGAGCTTTAATTGCTTTTTTGTTATTTCCTGATTTCACAATCTTTTTAAAAAAAGCTTTTATTATTCAGGTTTCTTGTTCCAGGATGAATCTTCAATAGGTAATCATCTAGGTAATGAAATATCTAAAGCCAATGCTATGGAGCATCTTACTGATTCAAAAGATAACTTAACCTGTCTAGGTCACATTAGAAAATTAATAACGCTGTAACAGCAGGTGTGCTTTACAAATTGAAAATCAATATCATTGGTGTGCTTTCGTGCTCTCAATTGGAAAGGATTAGAAAACTTTGACCCATTTAATCATTATAGAAAGTGGGACAGTGAATTCTCCATCAGTGGTGTAGGTCACGAAGGAAGTATTCCCCGAACAATAATATTAGAAAGGGTTTCTCGGTCCAGGCGTCTAGCGCTCTATTCCGTTGAGGATAAATCTCTTTCAAATCCTAATGCGGATTAAAATCTTTAGGGTATAAAGGTTCCCTGAGAAAAAAAAAACAAATTGAAAGAAAATGAAATCTCTTAAAGTATTATGTAAAATCCAAAGTGTGCATCGACATTACATAACATCTACGAGTGTGTCCTCCTCAGTTACAGGCAGAGATTCCCTACGGGCCCTGAAGAAACAAGTCATGCGAGAATGCGTCACCCTTAACACAGGTAAACATTCCCAATTATCTAAGAATCAAAGGAATCTTGAAAAAAAATCTTAAGAAAAATGTCTTAAAACGTCTTGAAATGTCTTGAAGCGTCTTGAAAAACGCTTTGAAATGCCTTGAAATGTATTCAAAAACGTCGTGGAGAAAAATGTCTTAAGAAAATTTTTGAAATGTGTTGAAACATCTTGAAAAATGTTATGAAGAAAAATGTCGTAAAAATGCCTTGAAACGTCTTGAAAAACGTCTTGAAGAAAAATGTCAAAACATCTTGAAACGTCTTGAAATGTCTTGAGAAACATCTTGAAGAAAAATATCTTAGAAAACGTCTTGAAATGTCTTGAAGAAAACATTTTCTATTACGTAACAACCAAAAAAAGATGATTTGATGGGGCCCTGAAGGTTTTTTTCCTGTGCCTCGCGGTTTTCTAAAGTAATCCTCACCCGTATCCCTTAGAAAAGAAACCCTATTATGTAACAATCAAATGTATTCATTAAAATATTGCTTAAGACCCAGGTTGGCTTAATAGCGTCTTGGGGGACTTGAAGCTTCAATACTATACCCCTTATGAGGCTTTCAGAATCCACATGGTCGTCACTACCTCTTTTTGTACAATACTAGAGAAGACTGCGCAATTCTTTAAACAAATTAAAATATTCATGTTTTTCATTTTTCAAGTTTACAACCACTTAGCACAAAAACGGAATTCTAGCTTTAAACAAGGCAACGAACCTTGCAAGAGGTAGTAATCAGACTATAACAGCTCCTACTATAACTGCAATATCGCGATTCTTGCTTCTTTTGCTAAAACTAATAATAATCTTCTGATTAGAATACGATTTCTACTTCATTAACTTCTGCCCAGCAACTCCTGAACGAACTGCAGGAGTGAAAGGTCATTTGTCTAAAAAGATTCTTGCAAGAGAAAGAGGTGTTCAAAACGGTGTTTTCTAGACTTTAAAATATTTATATAAACTGTTTCTATTGTTTTTCTTCTTGTTTGAACGAAACAAGATCCTAGTTATTCGACGACCTAGGTCTATGAAAAAATATGTTAAACAGCTCGTGGTAACGAACTCTTAAGCAAGGAGCGACCCGGCTATATACCAAAACCCTAAAAACTGGAATTTGATACCAATAGATATATGAAAAGAATCGGATTTCGATTTTGATTTCAAATATATAAGCTTAATTAAGTTTAGTCTTGCCTATCAAAGGTTACAAACCTAAGAAAATATGCCTTATTTTCGAGAAAAATGAGAAAACAACCCCTAAAATCCGTAGAATTTAAATGAAAATCACACCGTCAGATTCAACGCAGCAGAGGACCCTACTGTAGAGGTTTCAAGCTTCTATCTGCAAAAATGTGGAATTTCGTTGTTTTTTCGCCAGAAAAAAGATTACGGGTTCATGTTTATTTGTTTTTTGTTTTATTTTTTCTCCAGGGGTGATTGTATTGACCCCGTTGTCCTAGAATATCGTGAGAGGGCTCTTCAGAATGGAAACTAAAAGTTCTAGTGCTCTTATTAAGTGGCCAAAAAGATTGGAGGGCAACTAGGCCATCTCTCCGCCCCCTTTTCTCCAAAATTGTCTGATTAAACTTTTGAGAAAGCCATTTGGTTCATTTTAGTTGAAAGGCCCAATAACAATAACTTTGGATATAACATGCCCCCCACACACACAACCCCAAGGGAAAGGTCTTTAAGTTTTAAAAATTGTTCATTGTTTATGCATAGTATTTATTATTGGGAAGCATGCATACATTTTAGAGTGGGAAGACGAACTTTCTGCTGTTTTTTTTTCACGCAGGAACTTTCCAAAGGGAGGTAAGTTTCCAGGAGGTGAGCTTGTCAGAGGAAACTATACACTGAGGGGAATTCACCAGAATTCCTATGCAAAATTCTTTTTATATTTCTTGTTTTCTCTTTTCTGTCTCAATTTTGCGTGTGGACTTGTTAAGCGTCATTGTCCTGGGTAAATTTTCACCGGAATCAAAATTTCTAGAGGATATATCCATGGGGAAGATATTTCCCTGTGGAGATTAGGCCAGATTTCCTTGGATTATTTAAAAAAGTGATCAGAAATTAAATAAAAAAACATGTTTTTTCAACTGAAAATAAAGAAGCAACATTATAATTTAGAAAGAACAGAAATTAGTACGTATACGAAGGGGCTGTCTCTTCCTCAACACCTCGCTCTTTAAACTAAAGTTTGAATTTTGTCCCAATTCTTTAAGAACGACTTTAAGTACTCAAAAGTACTCAAAAACTTTAAGCGTAAAGAGCGAGGTGTTGAGGAGGAGGCAAACCCCTTCATATATATAATAATTTCTGTTTGTTTTTTGATGTTGTTCCTTACTTTCAGTTGAAAAAGCTTGTTTTTCTTATTCAATTGACTGCAAGTTAATCTAGAGCGTAAAAGGATGGCCTGGTTTTTCCTTTTTTAGATTATGCCTTAAATTTATTGTTGACGATGTCTAAAGTTCTCCAGTTACTTCAAAATGCAACACAGTAAGAGCTTTGTTCATTTTCATGGTTTCCAATAATAGAATTACCTTTGAACTTTCTGACTAATGAAAAGGGAAGTTGTAATCTTTTCCAAGTCTTTTTTTCTTAGCTATTCAGCTCCAGTTTTCTTCGTCATATGCAATAAGTCAGGTAAGTAAGCTGATTGTCTCAGGCTTAAAAGGATATGAATAATAAAAATTATCGTTTAATACTCATAAACAAAAGAGGGAACAATTGAAATGTGTAGACTTTTAACGTCAAGTATCAATCATAAACGTAAGTGGTTCGCATTTTTCAGCAATAAAAATATAAATAAAAGGAAACCTACTTATTCATTATTCAGCAAAAGTTAGAGTCGAGTTTTTTGTTTTTCATTGCTATTAGAACCTTTTCCGTCTCTTATTAAAAAGTTTTATTTTCGACCTGGTAAAAAAAAAAATTACTCACATTTCACCCTGGCTATCGAAATAGAGTAATTCAATCTGGTTTTGAAAATCTTTTATTTGCCACTTTTTTAAAAAAATAAAAAAATCAATATATAAAGATTGCACATCCTAGGAAACGCTTTTCGAAGATATTTGTTTTCATTGACCCTTACTATTCCAGAAACAAAATATTATCGATGCTTTTTTCTAGAAACTGTTTTTTTTTTTCCCTCGGCATCTCCCCATATCTTCAGTTTTCAAACAGTTCGTGGTAACGAACTGTAGTAAGGAGTGACCCGGCTCAATAGTAACAAAAACTCTAAAAAATAGAATTTTGATACCAATAGCTAAATGAAAAGAATCTCATTTTAATGCTGATTTTAAATATATAAGTTTAATCAAGTTTAGTCTTACCCATCAGAAGCTACGAGCCTGAGAAAATTTGTGATATTTTAGAAAATAGGGGGAAACACCCCTTAAAAGTCACAGAATCTTAACGAAAATCAGAATCTTCTGCGTATCAGAGAACCCTACTGTAGAAGTTTCAAGGTCCTATCTACAAAAATGTGAAATTTTGTATTTTTTGCCAGAAGGCAGATCACGGATGCGTGTTTATTTTTTTTTATTTTTTTTTCCAGGGTTGATCGTATTGACCCAGTTGTCCTAGAATTTTGCGAGAGGGCTCATTCTAACGGAAATGAAAAGTTCTAGTGTCCTTTTTAAGTGACCAAAAAATTTTAGGGAACCTAGGCCCCCTCCCCCGCTAATTTCTTTCCCAAAGTCAACGGATCAAAATTCTGAGCCATTTTATTGATATTGAGCCATATTCTAAGCCATTGATAGCCATTTTATTCAGCGTAGTCGAAAAACCTTATAACTATGTCTTTGGGGACGACTTACTCCCCCATAGTTCCCGTGGAAGGGGCTACAAGTTACAAACTTTGACCAGTGCTTAGATATAGTAATGGTTATTGGGAAGTGTAAAGGCTTTTTCAGGAAGATTTTTGGTTGGGGAGAGGGGTTGTGAAGAGGGGGATATGCTGGAGGAGCTTTCCATCGAGGAATTTATCATGGGGGAAGAAAATTTCCATGAAGGGAGCGCAGGATTTACTAGCAATATTTAAAAAAAACTATGAAAAAATAAATATGAAAAAGTTTTTTTCAGCTGGAAGTAAGGAGCAGCATTAAAACTTAAAGGGAACAGAAATTATTACCCATATGAGGGGCTCACCTCCTCCTGATTCCTCGCTCTTTACGCTAAAGTATTTTTAGTAATGTCAACTATTTATTCTACGGCTTTTGTGATTCAGGGGTTATTCTTAATGAATCGGGACAAAATTTAAGATTTAGTGTAAAGAGAGAGGTACTGACGAGGGGGCGAACCATCTCGTATACGTAATAAAAACACGAGAATAAAACGTTATTTATGTAAGCTAATTTATAAGTTAGGTATATCTTTTACTAATAAAAAGATTAGTAAAAAATTAAAAATTCTAGTTGCCTTTTTAATTAACCAAAAAATTGGAGGGCACTAGGCTTCCTCCCCCACTCTTTTTTTCTGAAAATCATTCGATCAAAATTATGAGAAAGCCTTTTAGCCAAAAAAAAAATATGCAAATTTCGTTTTAATTATTCCTCTGCGGAGAGCCAAAATCAAAACATGCATTGATTAAAAAAGTTCAGAAATTAAATTAAAAAAAAAACAGTTTTTTTAACTGAAAGTAAGGAGCGACATTAAAACTTAAAACGGACAGAAATTGCTTTGTATATGAAAGGGGCTGCTTCCTCATCAACGCCCCGCTCTTTACGCTAAAGTTTTTACTGTTTTAAAAAGGAGAGTTGAGAGAAAGAGTCAGAGTTTAGCGTAAAGAGCGGGGCGTTGATGAGGTAGCAGCCCCTTTCATATACAAAGCAATTTCTGTTCGTTTTAAGTTTTAATGTCGCTCCTTACTTTCAGTTGAAAAAAACTTGTTTTTTTTTTAAATTTAATACACCTAAAGGTTTGCGCTGATGTTTTAACATTTTTGAGGCATGTACCAAAACTGTCTGCTAAGCTGTTTTCAAAAGAAAATTCGGTAGAAACTTATTGCTCAGAAGAATCAAAACTTAATAGCTTAATATACTGCCCTACTGATCCTCCCATAGCCAATATAGCCAATGGTTTCTGGCAATAATATCGGAAGTGTGAAAATGTCAGGTAAGGTCCTTAGCAATGGCAGCTAAACATTATAAAGACTGTAAGGACTATACATAGACTGTAAGTTGTATATACATTAGCCTACTTAAATTTTTAACAATCCAGAAAGATGTAAGGGATATAAGGGAAAAGCCATATTTTGCCTGAAAATACTGTTTTATACAATTGATAAATTAAAACAGATTGCAGGGTTTCTAGTTGGGAACATACCGAGGAGGCTTGAAGATGAAAGATAAAAGTGTGAGCCAAATGAATTAATTTTTAGAGGTTTTGCGAGTTCAGGGTGCTAGAATAGTTTTAAAATTCAATATTAAGAAGACTAAGTTCCTAAGGCTAGGAATAAATGTATACGAAATGGTGACGTTGGGTAACGAAAAGATTGAAACTTAAAACGAACAGAAAATACTTCGTATGTGAAAGGGGCTGCTTACTCATCAACGCCCGCTCTTTACGCTAAAGTTTGACTCTTTCTTTTAACTCTACTTTTTAAAACAGTAAGAAACTTTAGCGTAAAGAGCGGGGCGTTGATGAGGAAGCAGCCCCTTTCGCAAACGAAGTAATTTCTGTTCGTTTTAAGTTTTAATGTCGCTCCTTACTTTCCGTTAAAAAAACTTGTTTTTTTAATTTAATTTCTCAACGTTTTTGAAATGCATGTTTTGATTTTGGCTCTCCGTGGATGAAAAATTAAATCGAAATTTGCATATTTATTTTTGGCTAAATGCCTTTCTCATAGTTTTGATCGAATGATTTTGAGAAAAAAAGGAGCGGGGGAGGAGGCCTAGTTGCCCTCCGATTTCTTGGTTACTTAGAAAGGCAACCAGAACTTATAATTTTTTACGAATGTTTTTATTAGTAAAAGATATACGTAACTTATAAATTGGCTTACGTAACGAGCTTCTGTATTCTCATGTTTTTATTACGTATATAAGGGGGTTCACCCCCCGTCAGTACCTCGCTCTTTACACTAAAGCTTAAATTTTGTTCCAATTTCTTAACAATGACCCCTGAATCATAAATGCAGTAGAATAAATATTTGAAATTACTAAAAATACTTTAGCGTAAAGAGCGAGGTATTAGGAGAAGGTGAGCCAGTCATATGCGTAATAAATTCTGTTGGTTTTAAGTTTTGATTCTGCTTTTTACTTTCAGTTAAAAAATCTTTTTCATATTATTTTTTCATTTTTTTAAATAATGCTAGAAAATCCTGCGCTCCCGTCATGGAAATTTTCTTCCCTCATGATAAATTCCTCCAAGGAAAGTTCCCCCAACATATCCCCCTCTTCTCAAACCCCCCCTCCCCCCAACCAAAAAATCCCCCCGAAAACGTCTGCACACTTCCAAATAACCATTAACATATGCAAGCACTTGTCAAAGTTTGCAACTTGTAGCCCCTCCCATGGGGACTTTGGGGGAGTAAGTCGTCCCCAAAGACATAGCTATAAGGTTTTTCGACTACGTTGAATAAAGTGGCTATCTCAAAATTTTGATCCGATGACTTTAGGAAAATAATTAGCGTGGGAGGGGGCCTAGGTGCCCACCAGTTTTTTTTTGGTCACTTAAAAAGGGTACTAGAACTTTTAATTTCTGTTAGAATGAGCCCTCTCGCAATATTATAGGACCACTGGGTCGATACGATCACCCCTGGGAAAAAAAACAACAAAAAAACAAACAAACAAATAAACACGCATCCGTAATCTGCCTTCTGGCAAAAAATACAAAATTCCACATTTTTGTAGATAGGAGCTCGAAACTTCTACAACAGAGTTCTCTGATACGCTGAATCTGATGGTGTGATATTCGTTAAGATCCTATGACTTTTAGTGGTTGTTTCCCCCTATATTCTAAAATAAGGCAAATTTTCTCAGTTTCATAACTTTTGATGGGTAAGACTTAACTTGATGAAACTTATATATTTAACCCCAGCATTAAAATGTAATTCTTTTGATGTAGCTATTTGTATCAAAATTCCATTTTTAAGAGTTTTGGTTACTATTGAGCCGGGCCACTCCTTACTATAGTTTGTTACCACGAAATGTTTGATGATAGGAATGAAGAGTAGGGAATGAGGATAAAGATACAAATTGTATGTTCGTAAAAGATAGAGTAATCATTAAACACTAGTTCTTTTAGGAATTTAACAAGGAAAACAGAACGAATAGATAGAAATGTATAGAAGACATTTAAAACGAGGTTTTTAAGTATAGGCAATAAAGCATTAACTAATCACTGTTTCTTTTTAAAAATAGTGTTTTAACAAACAGTGTCAATTTTGACGAGATCTCAAAAGTTTACTAGTCAAAATTTTACATTTCATAACAACGCAGCGTCTCTTTCCACGTTTTAAAGTTCGATATATCTAAATTAAATCACAGAACTCACACTTTTATAAGAAAAGTCTATTTCTCTATATCCACTCCCGCCGTACGTGTTTATTCCACGATCGATGTCTACCTCAATATTTCTGTGAATGTTTATAATGGATATTCCTGTCAGTCTAGAGTCCTATCAGTTTAGAGCTTTTCGTTCGTATTGTCAAATCTATAAAGACCAAAATCATCATAAAAATATGAACTCTAATAAAGATGCATGTAGGTATTTGCTTCAAACTAAGTATATGAGTTGAAATACTCATTAAAAAATAAATAATTATGTGTTTGTTATTTTCGTATTTGATAGGTATAGATTGGTGATTTTAATTCTCAGGGTTTCAAGCTGTGGTAAATTTCTAATTAATTTTTTTTAATCTTGAGATTTTCAATTATTCAATTCAAACGTTTAAATTTTGGTTTAAGATTTGGCATTAAGTAAGAGAATTGTCCTGTAAAAATTTTGATTTATAAACAACTAATAATGGGAAAATGATTGGATGACATATCAAAATAAGAACAAAAATTCTCAGCGGTATTCTCAGCCGTTTCGACAATTTTAAGGACAAATATATGCAACCCTTATACAAAAACATTGCTATATTTTGTGACTGGTTGGTATTGAAAAGATGATACATTCTGAAGTAATAATGTAGTTGCATTCCATTTCCGTGGTTAACATAAGTTCTGTGAATTTCCAATTTTATCCACATTTTATTAGAAATGCTTGAAAAAAATCGATGCTATTCAATCAAACTCAGAATTCAAAAAGCCACCTATCCAGCTAGAAAACAAAAAATTAAACAAATAATTATTTTCCTTCTTGTATAGACAATTTTTCAAAACTTTATTTTTCTTCAGCGATTACTCCGACCATGGAAGGAGTATTTCGACTCATATACTTGGTTTTAAGTATATACTTATACGAACTTTTATTAAAATTCTAAAGAGTTTTGCCTTCATTTTAATGTTTTAGGATGAATTGGGGATGTGAAATGTCATATAATGTGGAGCTTTATTGAGATGGAAATAGGCTGTAAATTGGCCACCATTTCCTCACCAAAGTCCAAAACGTAAATTAATAGTTTTTGCACTTCTCATACATCTACTTTCTATTGCAAAGATCCCCTAATAAACACTAATGTTTTAAAAAACCACTCCGCTTCGCAATAAAAGCAAACCCAAAAAACCAAAACAAACAGCAAAAAAATTTGTTCGCCTCAGTGCCATAGCAAGACTCGAAAACAAAATTTTTCACAGTAAAAAGAAGTAAATATTTTGCTTTTCAGCCCCGTTGTGAGAGCACAATCCTGAAATATCATTTCGACATGCTAAAGAAGTTACATTTTAAATTTCCCCTCCTTGTTATTACGAAATGAAGATTTTCGCCTCCCAGTTGGCTTTGGTGATAATAGGGACAGATTCCATTGATCAACTTAAATTTAATTAAATACTTTTTGGTGGTATGTGACTTTAGTAAAATCTAATAGAGAGCGCACAAAGTGACTAAACCTTGTTTCAAACTTGTCTGCAAAAAGAAACAGTCTTTAATAATTAAAAACTTATTAAATTTGTATAAAACACACAGGCACACACACACACACACTAAATATATATATATATATATATATATATATATATATATATATATATATATATATATATATATATGTTTAGTTTAGCAGAATAAAATTTACGCAATTCCCGAAAACGGGAAAAACAGGGCCATGAAATTTGGAATAATCTTAATGAAAATTACTATAGCAACTGGAACATGTCCGAAAAGTGTGTAAAGGTTTTTTAGTTCTGTTTAATTAAAACAATTTTTTTTAGAGAGTTTACCACAGATGTTTGTTTGCTTGCTTTTCCCTCCAGGATTAATCGTATCGAATCATGGGTTGTATAATTTGAAGGGGGTAATTTTAATCTTTGAATGAGGTTATTTGAAAGAGTTTAAAATTCTTGGATAACAGAAAAGTTGATTTCTTTTGTACTATGTGAATAGCAATATATATATATATATATATATATATATATATATATATATATATATATATATATATATATATATATATATATATATATATATATATATATATATATATATATATAGCACCGCCGGTAGGGACTGTAAAGTCTAATTCCTTATTCTTTACTTTATATATATATATATATATATATATATATATATATATATATATATATATATATATATATATATATATATAATGAAGAAAGAAATCACCAATGCAACAGTACAAACACATAAAAAAAGACAGAAGGAAAAAAGGAACTACATTAGTAATTAATATAGATCAGTACTTGAATGAGGCCTTAACCCTACTCATACATACAATCACATAGGTCAAACAGCATAGCCATACACAATCAACCATAAAGGATAATCTATGGACAGGCAATCGTGTCATATATATATATATATATATATATATATATATATATATATATATATATATATATATATATATATATATATATATATATATATATATATATATATATATAGCACCGCCGGTAGGGACTGTAAAGTCTAATTCCTTATTCACATATATATATATATATATATATATATATATATATATATATATATATATATATATATATATATATATATATATATATATATATATATATATATATATATATATATATATATATATATATATATATATATATATATATATATATATATATATATATATATATATATATATATATATATATATATATATATATATAAACGAAGCAACAGGTGAGAAATGAACCGTTAATCAACTGCTAAACAAATAAGTAAATAAGTCAGTAGTTGAGATAATAATTATGGAATAGCAAACTGTGGACAGTGTTACACCGAAATCCTTATCACGACTCGACAAAGCCTCTTGAGACACTTATCGACATTATTTTCGAATGAATATCTTTGAAGTCCTGCTGTTCAATTATCTGAAGATCTCTCCTGCTTTTACAATTTTTTTTCTAAGAACTGTTGGAACACCTCTCGTATATACCAAAACTTAAAAAAGAAAAAATACATACGCGAGAGAGAATTCTGAAAAGTATCGAGCGAACATGCCTTTTTTGCAAATGAGTTAAACAGAAAATGTCTAAAATAGTCCCATGGACCTGTTTAATACTCTTTCAATTTATTTCTTTCTTGCAGCACTAAGGGCACACCTCTTAAGCTAACACAAGTCATGGAAAAACTATCATGTTCTAATTGATGCGGTAAGAATAAGTGTACACGCAGCTTAACAACAGAGTCAATAGAAAACTAAGCTATACGTGACATAAAAAACATATTAATGGGATTACGTTTATATAAGGGAAAATGAATTATTATCATGTAAAACATAGTTTGTTGATTCATTGAGAGATTTGTCGTGCGCTCGAACCATAACTATATTTATTCATGGTGGTTCAGCTATTTTGTGTCTTTCAAATAGCATTTTACCTATACAATATACAACTAATGTTTTTTTTCCCGTTGCCCTCTCATCAATACCCTGTTTTAATATTCGCTCAAAGGTTTAATTGGATCCTTTGGCCAGTCCTAAAAATCAGATTCAGATAGCCTCTTCTGATCTATTCACATTTGCGTTTTATTCCATGCCGCAGTACTCCCAACAAATTTCAAAAAACGTACGTTTTATACTGATGAAATTGTCAGTATAAAGTATGGGAATGTATGAAATTATACAAGAAATGCATAATTTCTTGGCTCAAAGAATGAAATTCTATATTTCTGAGCTCATTGAATATCAAAAATTAAACTTGACCTCGCACCCTCCCTTTTCCATTATAAAACCCATGTATAAGAAATGGCAAACTCCATAACTTGCGACCCTTGTGTTTGTGAGGTCGTTTCATCTCAAGAGACTTGCATGTTGAACCTTCCTACTTTTTGGACAAAATGGCTAAGACCTTGGGGATGTGGGGGCTGGGGAGGAAGAGGGGCTCAAAAGGAGGACTGGCTGCAATCCAATCACTTTCAGCTTAAAAAAGGGAACAAGAAACTTTAATATCCCATTTTAATCAAGAATCCTCGTTCTTAGAATATTATACTAAAGTCTTAATTTAATTTCCCTTGCTATTCTTGGATTGCAGACAAGCCATTTTGACCACTTGGATGCATTTAGTGTCTTTTGAATTACATCAACGGCCCCTCAAAATTCACCAAAAGTTTAAACTTAACGCTTTTAACAATCCTTGAAAAATTGCAGATAATTTGAAAACCTGGATAGACACGGTGTCATTTTATTTATTCCAAGAATACCCTCAACATTCCGAGAAAGATTTTAATACCCTTAATTGTTCTTGAGATATTAAGGACAACCTGAATGTAATTTATGCCTTTCAATAATTTCAATATACTCCCTAATTTTTCCCTAACAGTTTCCGCTTAATACCTTTAGCCGCTTCTGTGGTATTGCAGATAGGCCCTTTAGGCAACCTTGATACAAGTAACTTATTTTATTACTTATATATACAAGTAACTATATATATATATATATATATATATATATATATATATATATATATATATATATATATATATATATATATATATATATATATATATATATATATATATATATATATATATATATATATATATATATATATATATTTCTATATATATATATATATATATATATATATATATATATATATATATATATATATATATATATATATATATATATATATATATATATATATATATATAGCATTTCGTTAAATCTTTACGAGTCGGCCATACTTTTAATTATTGAAAATCCCTGAAAATTGCCAGTAATTTAAGAAAAATTCATGATTTGGATAGAATCCTACTATTACAAGCTTCTAGGGAAAGAATATTTTCGTAATAACCAAAATTCTTACATTTTTGAAGAATTCTTACAAAAATACCTTCAAGGTTTTTTATAACCCTACTTTAATTACCTTTGAAGATTTGAGGTTTATACAATCGAAATTAACAACAAACAAGATGGGAATTAAGACACAGCAACAAAACAAAGGGAAAACGTTAAAATATGTTCCTACCTTGGGCGACATGAACTTGAACAGCAACAGGATGTGCATTTGATGGTCTACAAGTGTACTTTCCACTGTCTTGTCTCTGAGCCACAGGAACTGTCAATCGGCTCACAGTTGGAGGTCCTGGGTCTAAATCAACAACAGCTGAAGTCCGATGAAGTGGTCCCACCTGTTCTGCGTAATTTAATAATCGAGATTCATGATACCATAACACATAATGAGGTGGGAGTATTGCCTAGAGACAATGAAAAGAAACAATCTATATGGTTTACTTGATTGAAAAAAGGGATACAGAAAAACAGAGAGGAAGAGGGGGAGAGATAAAAAAGAAGTAGAAAGTAGAAAAATAGCGAGAAAGAGACAGATAAGGAAAGAGGAATAGAGAATAATTTATTGATGTATAGAGAAAAAAGGGAGGACGAATAGTGAGATTAAGAGGGATAGACCGGGGAAGATAGGCAAATTGGTTTGGTGGTAATAATATTGTGCGTACTCTGTACTATCTTGTATAGAAACTTACTTCTGAATCGTTCTTAAGGCTGGGCCCTCATCACCCTCCTTACCGATGATTGATGGTATTTTATATTTGTATTGTTATTCATTTGCTTCTTTGCAATGTTTTTTCATTATTACTCCTCTATTATTCATTATATGTGAGCAATAATTGTGTATGCATATGTGTATTTTTTTCTCAAAAACGGCTCCAAGTTTTTTTCATAAAATTTGCATCTTGATATATTCTGGCCTAATAAAAATTTAGATAGGTCATAAATTTGAGAAAATTCGTTAAGAGTCTCAATTTTGGGAGAAAGTAATTCGGCATTGCTTCAATAATCATACATCTTTGAAAAGTGCAGTTTGAAAAGACAATAAATTGCGTAAAAAGTAAAAAGCTGGAATTGCAAAATCATTGTGTATATTTTGCCGAGGGTTACAATTGTTCAAAAACGTTAAAAAAGTAAAAGTTTGAAGCTGAGCAGAGAGTATACGCATACCATTTTCATTTCTTATTCGAAAAACATCAGTACCGAATTTGTTCTGTTATAAGTACATGCGATGTCTTTTTGAGACCCGAGAAAAAGCAGAAATTTTTTTAATCAGTAAAGTTATTGATTGAAAAATAAAGTTATTCTCTCCCCTGAACTGAAAGTCTATATATGGCTCTGGATTCGGCAATGTATTTTCAACTTTTGCGCAAAATGTCGATTCTAATAATCTGTAAAATACGGTACATACTTAGCTATACTTAACTAATTTTAAAGAAAACATTAATTTTACTGTTTTTTCTCAGTTCTTGAATACCTTGGATAGTATGACATGGTCTGAATAAAAATTTATAGAGAAATATGGTCAAATAAATATCTATAAAGAAAAAGACAACAAACATATAAAGAAAAACTAAAAGTTTTTAATTCTTTTACCATATAAGTTAGTGTAAACAGGCTCAGTGAGTGGTCTAAAGAAATATGTATAAAGAAATATGGTCAAATAAATACGTATGAAGAAAAAATAAACAAACATATAAAGAAAAAACTAAGTTTTTACTTTTTTCGCTACACAAGCTAATGTAAACGGGTTTAGTGAGTGGTCTAAAGAAACATGTATAAAAAATATGGCCAAATAAATATGTATGAAGAAAAACAAAGAAAAATATAAAGAGAAACTAAAATTTTTACATCTTTTTCCATACAACTTAATGTAAACGGCTTAGTGAGTGGTCTAAGGAAATATGTATAAAGAAAAATGGTCAAAATATATGTTTAAAGAAAAAAAATTGATAAAGAAAAACTAAATTTCCTTTACTTCTTTCACCATACAAGTTAATGTAAACGGGCTTAGTAAGTGGTCTAAAGAAATATATATAAAGAAATATGGTCAAATAAATATGTGTGAAGAAAAACAAAACAAACATATAAAGAAAACAAAAATTTTTACTTCTTTCACCATACAAGTTAATGTAAACGGGCTGCCTGCACTGACAAATAGATCTTCACCATTTAGTATTGTGGCCTCCGGAACCACCACTGTAAGTTGAAACCGCTTTGAGGCCACACCATGCCGTGTTGACATCTAAAAATACATTTGTATAAAGACATGGTACTAATGCATATTCTGCTTATAAAACTAAATTGATTAGTTCAAATTTAATTATATAGACACGTATTTCTGGGAATGCTAAAAAATATTTTTAATATTAGAAATATATTTTGTGTTCAGACAAGTTCTTTTAGGGGGGAGGGGAAAGGAGAGGGGGTAACAACTCTACTCTTACTCCTGGTATTTTCTTTTCTTTTTTTAATATAACTTCGTTGTGAATTTTAATTTTGGTTCTTATTAGGTTTTATTTATTAATCCATAATAAATTCAGTTTGATTTGAGTTTACTTGCATAATGACTGCATTTCTGTCCATACAAAACACAGTCACAGTTAGAGCAATAGTACTGCATAAGCAAAGTGCAAAATGACCTCAACGAATGTATTAATTATTTAATAGTAGTCGTAGAAACTTCGGAGTGGGATTAATCGTTTGAAAATTGAAACTTGTAGTGCCCTCTTTAAGAGTCAAAAGTGATTGGAGGGAGCCAGCTACCGTATAGGCTCTTTTCAGTTGTCCCTCGTGTCCTTCGAGCTCGTGAAGACATCCTTTTAAAATTTTGAGATCGCAGGTTTTTTTCCAAGTAGTCGAAAGTCCAATAGCTGTGCGTCTAGAAATTATATGACCTCTCCCCACAGCCTCTAGGGCAAGGGCTGTGAATTAGGCAAGTGGCCAGTTGTTTACACACAAATTTTAATGCTGGGTAAGAGGGGAATGTTTGATTCCGGGTGTCTAAGGGTATTAAGATGAAACTTTCAGGGAATGCTGAACAAAATCGAAGGACATCCAGCTGTCAAAAGGGTACATTTGCAATATTTTAGGAATTGTTGTGGGTATTGGATTGAAAATCCCAGAGCAAGTTAAGGGGGATGTTAAAATGAATCAAAAGACACTATATGCATCCAGGTTATCCAAAGGACGTATCTTCTATACCTTAGGAATGGCTAAAGGTATTAAGTTGGATCTTTAAGGTACGTTTAGGCGGATATTCAGCTAAATCAAAATATTTTAAGTGAATTCAGGCTGTCAATATAGCATACCTACAATGTGTCTGGAAAGCTTGGGGCATTAAATAAAACCTTAATTAACAAATCTATAAGAGTGAGTGTGGTAATTATCGAGGAACTAGTCTAGTCTCTGTAGGTAGCAAATTACTTAGTAGTATGATACTTAATAGATTGAGCAATGTTGTTGACAAAGTTTTAAGAAGAGAACACTGCGGTTTTAGAAAAAGTAGAGGATGTGTTGACCAAATTTTCACTCTTAAGTTTATAATAAGAACTGCCCTAGTTGTCAAACACCTTTGGTTCTCAGTTTTATAAATTATGAGCAAGCGTTTGATTAAGTTAATAGAAGAGCTTTAGTAAAGGTCTTACCCTTGTATGGTATACCAGACAAATACATTAAAGCAATTAATGCTATGTGCAAGAATAACTCTGCTGCAGTTAAGGTGGGAAATGCAGTTAAGGTGGTAAGCAGCTTGTTTCGTATTAAATCAAAAGTTAAGCAAGGTTGAGTCCAAGGTTAAGCAAGGTTTTCCCCCTTTATAAGGATCATTTTGATGGACTTTGTCTGAAGGAGCACAGGAAAGGCAATTGGAGACCACGGAACAGAATGGCGAGGAAAAACTCTCCTGGACTTAGATTCTGGTGATGATTCAAGCATCCTAGATGAAAGTATGAGTAAACTGAATGAATTTTTAGAGGTTTTGCAAGTTCAGGGTGCAAGAATAGATTTAAAATTTTTTTCTAAGAATACTAAGTGATAATGGCTAGGAATAAGTAAAGAAAAAAAGGTGACGTTGGGTAACGAAAAGATTGATCAGGTGGGCAGCTTCACTTACCTTGGTAGTATTATTAGTAAAGACGGTTGGAGCAGTGAAGATGTCAAAATTAGAATAGCTAAGGCTCAGGGTGTTTTTTCAAAGTTAAAAAAAGATTAGAAGAATAGGAAGATAAGTCTGCAAACCAAGATTAGAATATTTGACGCTACAGTGATGACAGTGGTCAAATACGGCTCTGAAGCATGGTCACTCCGAAAAGCGGACAAAAATTTACTAGATGTTTATAGGAGAAATTGCCTACGGATTGTTTTGGGTACCCGGCTGACTAACCGCAATTCAAGCAGTAGGGTGTACGAAAAATGTGGTTCAATCCCGTTTTCTAGGGCTATAATGAAAGAAAGGTTGAGATGGTTAGAGCACGTCCTGCGGATGAAGGATGACATATTCCGGAAGATTGTCCTTTTTGGACCACCGTCTTGGGCTACAAGGAAAGCAGGTCGTCCTCTTGGAGGATGGGAAGGTGTCATAAATAAAGATTCAAAGGAAATTTGAACTTCCTGGGAGGGTGTAAAGACGGAGGCCTTGAGTAGGTTAGGCGGGAGGAGGAACGTGTGTAGCTGTGTTGGCCTCAGGCGGCTTGGTGCTGCAGTGAGTTATTATTATTAGGAGTAGTAGTGAGATAAACTCAATTTTACTATTTACAGAAAACTAATACAAAACAATAGACATTTACATTTTAAATTAACCCTAAACATTTTTTTCTGATTCCTACATAACAGCAGAACTAAACTTTGTCAGGAACATACTTTTTGGAAATGGGTATCCTTTTTTATTTATAAATAATATAATTAATCGTAGACTGAAACAAGAGCTAAGAGCTCATATGGCACTTTTGACGAGGTCGAAAGAGCCAAGAGCCAAGAGCTCATATGGTATGAGCTCTGGCAAAATTCTAAGAATCAATAGATTGCTTTAAAAGGAAGATCAGAGGCTTAATGCCGGACAGGATTTAAAGTTAGAGCTCTGAGTCACAAAGTCCTTCTAAATATCAAAATTCATTAAGATCTGATCACCCACTCGTAAGTTAAATATACCTCGATTTTTCAATTTTTCCTCTCCCTTCAGCCCCCAGATGGTCGAATTGGGAAAAATGACTTTATCAAGTCAATTTGTGCAGCTCCCTGACATGCCAACCATTTCATCTTCCCAGAATGTCCAGAAGCACCAAATTCGCCAAAGCACTGAACCCCACCAACTAAATTCAGCAAAGAGAGCAGATCCAGTCCGGTTACGGCAATTACGTATCTACGACATTTATAAGAGTTTTCGAAGATTTCCGGTCTCCCCCTTCAACTTCCCCCAGTGTGAAAAGATGTGGTCGGGAATTGAAATAAGAGCTTGAAGACAAGCTCCTTCTAAATATCAAATTCTATTAAGATCTGGTCACCCTTCCTTAATATAAAAATACCTCAATTTTCGGATTTTTCCAAATTAACCACCCCCAGCTCCCTCAAAGAGAACGAATCTGTACCAATATGTCAATCTCGTATCTATAACTTGTGCTTATTCTTCTCATCAAGTTTCATCCCGACCTCTCCAATCTAAGGGTTTTCCAAGATTTCCGGTTTCCAAGATTTCTGTTTCCCACCTCCAGCCCTCTATGTCCCCGGATCCAGATTTCGAATAGAAAATGGAGCATCTGAGACATAAGATTCTTCTATATATCAAGTTTCATTAAGATCCGATCACTCATTCGTAAGATACCTTGATTTTCCGTTTTCCAAGAAATTCGGTTTCCCCCTCCAACTCCTTTCAGTGTCATCGGATCTGGTCGAAATTTAAATTGCGAGTTTTAAAGCACAAGATCCTTCTAGATATCAAATTTCATTAAGATCTGATAACCCGTTCGCAAGTTACAAATACTTCATTTTTTCCTATTTTTCCAAATTACTAACCCCTCCACACCCAACTCCGCCAAAGAGAGTGGATCCGGTCCGGTTATGTCAGTCACCTATCTTGGACTTGCGCTTATTCTTTCCACCATGTTTCATCCTGATCCCTCCGCTTTAAGCGTTTTCCAAGATTTCCGTCCCCCCCCCTAATGACACTGGATCCAGAAAAGATAATATGCCTATCCAGGTTGTTAAAAGGGTGTATCCAACGTCTAAGGTGTGACTATAATTATAAAAGAGTATAACTAAGAGTAAAAAAGGGCAAGCATTTTTCGAAGAAAAATATGAGCAAAATGTTTCTTAGTTTGAAACATTCGTTTTTTATGCTGATTTGCTTAAAGTTTCAGGCCAAGAAAAGTTTCAGGCCTAGTTAAAGTTGCAGAGATAAGGGAATTTCAATCGGAAACGAGTTTTGTTTCATTAATTCCTGACAGCCTGTTTTATTTCATATTTTAGTCAACAAATAAGGGGTCTCTTTAACACATCGCCTAAAAATACATGCATTTAAACAAACAGCAGTTATAAAAGTTAATACAGATTTCAGAATATGAGCTAATCAGTTGCACAAATGATTTTTTTTTGTCTAGGCTTAAAATGAAAACAGAAGGAACCAAAACTGTTCTTATAATAAAATGATGGATCAATATTCGTCTATATTCAAGTTTATAACAGGATTGGAGTCAGGACGGCTTTTTATTTGAACAATATTGTCCCTCTCAATGCACTCAAAATTATATGGTAAAACTCTTATTAAAGTTTGTTCAAGAGTATGTCTAAAATATAAATACTTAAGAAGAAGAACAGACATAAGTTGTACACCTTATTTATAAACAAATATAAAAACAAATTTCAATTAAATATGTACAGAAATTAGTCCTTCTTATAAAGAAGTTTTTCAAGAAAATTGAAGAGCTAGATTAAACCAAAGACGAAGAGGAATAAAGTCAAACAGGATTTCAAACGGAACCTGGACACAAATCACTATCAATAAACAAACAAGATCCGAAACCAGCAGAAATTAAAAGTCGAAAACAAGAAAAAACTACACTAAATTTTGCATCTTGGTTAATATTGTGACTCTCTTTCTTTCTTGTTGACGTTATGACGATTAAACCACATGGCTCGAATAAAAAGTGTTTTCAGTAAAGCGTAAATAACGCTTTGGCCTATAGAAGGCTTATGGGACGCTCGAACTACTTCTGATTGCGTAAGTTACTCTCCAATTTAGTTTTGACTTAATTAATCATTGTGATTTCCGTTCCTCTTTTGTCATAGATAGTGATTCCCGTTCATTTTAGATTTAACTTTTATTTCATTTTTATTTGAATTCGTCTTGGTTTGTTGCAACTCTATGCATTTTTGAAAAATTCTCTTTAATATTGTTTTAATTAATCAATATAAAATGCACGGTTTTGTGTTGAACGAATCTGCTGTATCGCTAACGGTTATACATCCCTTTATTTAAAATACCACAGAGGGGCTATGACTGCAACGTTGATGATAGGGTGTAAAAATATCTGTTAGTGCCAGAATATTTTCATTTTGAATTCAGATCGTATTCGTATGATTGCCTACACAAGGGATAGGGCCCAATCTCCAGTAATGACATTTTTCAAATGATCTAGCCCCTTGAAAATTCAATGCCTGAAAATTCATTTTTGATGTTTAAGACCACTCCCTTCCCCCTAAAAAAATATATTTAATTTTTTCAAAAGTTATATTATGTAGAGGTAAAAGATCGGAGTTGAAACGGGCAGCACCTCACCTCAAATTTCAGATATGGTAAACCATTATCGACGTACTGTGTCAATTATGAACAAAATGAATTAAACTTTATCAAATCATCAAAAACCCGTGGAAACGAATTTTAAGTAAGGGCCAGTAGTAACCTAACGCTAATAAAACGGAAATCTAGATAACCGCTAATGCATCCAAAGAATTGACTATTTACACTGATTCAAAAAATATAAAATTTATTAAATTTATCCATTAGTTATCCATTAGAAGCTAAGAGCCTGAGAAAATTTGCATATTTTTATAAAAGGATGAAACCATTCAAAATAGGCAAATAATCTTTATGTAAATTACAGCATAAAATTAAGCATATGAGAAAACCTTAAAGTTTTGGTTTTGCGCTCCTATCTACAAAAACGGGGAAGGAATTTTGCATTTTTCATCCAAAAAGAAAGATCACAGATGCTTTTTTTTTATAGTTTTTTTTCCAGGGCTTATCATATTGAACCAATAGTCCTAGAATACCAAGAGATTACTAATATGAAGGGAAATAAGAGTTCTGGTGCTATTTCTAAGCGGCTAAAAATATTTTTCCATGGGGAAGTGGTGTTTTCTGCCATTTTGTGCCACAAAACTAATTATTTTATACCCTAAAGGAGCAAACTGTTTTTAATTGAATATACTGAATTTTTTCTAAGATATCCAATCAATCTATTAGTACGGAGAAACTATGTGTTCAGTTTCTAAAAGAGAAAAAATACAGCAAAAAAATACAGATTTGAAATACAGAAATACAGAATACAGCAAAAAAATACAGAAAAAATACAGAGAAAAAATACAGCACAGTGATACTGTCATTCCTGAAAAGCCAAGAAGGCCAATCTATACAAGATAAATTGTAAAATTCATATTTATTTCGCTCTTTCATTTAAATAAGTTGAATCAATTGGTTTTCCATAAAACTGTGATCAGTAATGTATAATTGCATATTGGCTATTATGAAGGAAGTGCTGTGGGTTGTTGTTTAGGGTGGGGAGAGATGATTTATTTTTGGTGCTTGGGGGGGGGGCAGTACCATCCCTCCTGTTGCGACAATTTTCTTCTTTGTAGCATAAAATTTGAAGCCACATGTCTAATAGCAGAGAGGTAGAGAAGTGGGGACAGGGAATCATGAGCCTTACCAGGAAATTATTTGGGATGGGGGGTTGGCAAGTACTACCATAAGCTTTTTTCAGTGAATTTAAATATTTATATTTCCCATTATTGTTTACAGAATTTAGTGTCTCTTCTCTAGCAGGGGATGTCCCACCCCTACTAACATCCATGAGAAGCATTTTCATAAAACATTAATCAGTATCGCGGAAATGATTACCCAGTAAAACAATCTTTCATATACCAGCAACCACCCTCCTGACAAATATTCTGAGGGAACATTTTCTTATGAAACGTGTATCCTCTTCAAAGAATTATTTTCAATTCTAAAACTTAAGTGTAAAAAATGGGAGTGTGAGGAGGGAGCCAGAGCCCTCCTTTACATTTAAAAGAGCCTTGGGTCAAACAGCTCTTAGTAGCAAACCATAGGTTGAGAACAACCTTGGTCAATAGAAACAGAAAATTTAAGAAGTATGTATTACTATATTTACAAAAACGAATATATTTCTCAAGTTGATTCTGAATGTGCGATATGTATTAATTTCATTGTTACTCATTAAACACTATTAGTATCTAAAAGTTACTAGTATCCCATCTCTGAGTTTCAACGGCCGGTCTTCCTCCTACCCTTTTCTTCCTTAGAGGCTTAAGATCATGAGAAGGTTTAACGGTGATTCCCCCAATGGTGCCATGCTACCTACAAAACCGAAGTTGTAGTTGACGTTATTGTTGACTACAGCTATAAATGGTGACATGTCTTCTTTTCCAACGACAGAATTCTTAGCTTCTAAGCAGTTTTCCATTGATTTTTTTGAAATTTGTGTCAGATGTATTAGTCAAACTTGAGACCCAAGATTTCCTATGGTAAAAGAGCAACACATTACTCGATTGAGGCAATAATGATAAGTATAAGTAGTAGTAGTAGTAGTAGTATAAGATAATAATAAGTTCTAGGACATACATTCTTAGGCTATAATGTATTGTTTCTGGGACGCTGGCCAACTGATGTTAAGCGTCACAATTTCTTAACAAGTTAATTACGCAATCTATTTTTCAATTGAAGTTGGATTTTTGGTAAAAGCTACCAGTGACTTCTTTTTCGGCACCATTTTTGGCATCATACAGTGAATATGCATACCACGGTGAATTGAGATTCTTGCTGGACAGACATATGCTTTGATGGTTAATGAAACTTGTTTCGATCTGTAAAAATTGTAATGACTACAATCGACCAGGTAAAATTTATGTAATGTAATGGTCCTGAGCACATCAGTTCTCCATTACCAGGTTTACGCATGAGTTTCAGTCCCCACATTCCCACATTTGGAGTTGAAGTATTTTATGGAAAGTCCATAAAATATTTCCATAAAAGTCCATGAAGTATTTTATGGAAAGTCTCATTTTCAGTTTCTCCCTGAAACTGAAAATGAGGCTGTTCAACAGTAACGTCATCTCCGCCCTCCTTTATAGCTGTGAATGTTGGAAACTAAACCAACACCAAGAAAAGAGGATTCTTGCCTTCGAGAACAACTGTCTTCGCAGAATACTGAACATTAACTGGAGAGACCACATAACCAACCAGACTGTTCGGTCTATCTCGCGCCAGCCCCTGGTAACAGATGTCATACGCCAACGAAGATGGCGCTACCTGGGGCATGTTATCCGTATGGCGGGAGATAGACTCCCCAGAACTGTACTGGAGTGGCAACCAGAGGGAACCCGAAGAAGAGGGAAGCCGAAGAATACACTTCGTCGTACGTACCAGCGGGACCTAAAACACATCAATGCGATAGTCCAACCCCAGTGGGAAGACGTCTGGGCAGCAGCACATATGAGGGACGACTGGTGGCTCTTTTTGGATGCCCTGGGTGCCTCTGGCGGCACAGGAGGAACTAAGGTCTAAGGTAAGGCCATTCCGTTAAATACTTTTTTTTCGATTGACATGGCACTTATTCTATTTTGGGGTCATACTTAAGTTTTAACATGGATTCAGCTGTAACTTCATCACACATTGCATCGTTTGTGTTATTGGACTCATTGACTTTATACGCTGGTAAACTGCCAATGATAGTAGTTATGCTTTTAGGTGCTTGGTTTTCCGTCAATACATCTATAGATTCCTTTGTTATATTGTGTACCAATGCCCTTTTTATTTTACTTGTGATTTCATTATCGCTTACCACACTATTTTTACATAGATTGCAATTTTGGCACATAGATAGGATTTGGCTTATAATATTGGTGCTGGAGTAGGCTTGTCTTGTTCTAATCTTCATTTGAATGCTAATACCAGAATGACTGTGATAGGGTTGATCAACGGGTAATATGTTACCGGCAGCAGTAGAAAGAAGCTGGCCTTTGTCCCAAACTAAAAGTCTTAGGTTCGAATTTTCTTTTCATCTGGTGCATCCACCGCAACCAATAATTTTGGAACTAATAGGTAGTCAAAAGGAATTTAATACATCACGATCATGATAAACCACGCATATATTTCCAATAAGATCCCAATTAATGCTTGTTTCATAGTTCAAAGTCTTTGTCAGCATTCAACGCTACGATAACCATACCATGTGCTCAAACTTTCTGGAGATATTTCATCTTCATTTTTAAAATATAATACAAGTGTTTGTCCTTTCAGTGCGCAGCTAATATTGACCAAAACATACATAAACCGACTAATGTTGAGGATACGGGGGTAAGTACTACGGGGGTAACATTATAAGAATCCATAAGCCATTTTTACCAAGGATCAAATGTCATTTTAAGACACTAAAAAATCTAAGTCGAAAAAATTCCTAGTTAAAAAAGGGGGAGAAATTAAGACCATAGAGGGGAACATGGGGCCCTTGAGGGGAACTTGGGGACACAAACTCATGCGCAATCCCGGGAACATAAAACCGGTTTGCTCAGAACCATTACATTACAAAATGAATACCTTGCCAGTTATAGTCCATACAATTTTTGGTGATCGAAACAAGTTTTATTAATATTCAAAGGCTTATGTCTATCCAGCAAGCATCTCAAATTACTGAGGTATACATATCCTTGGAATGATGCTAAAAAGGTGTCCAGAAACAAATCACTGTAGAATCTACCAAAAATCCAACTTTAATTTAGAAAATAGATGGCACAATTAAGTTACGATATTTTGACGCTTAACATCAGTTGGTTAGCGTCCAAGAAACAAAACAATGATTGCCATAGAATGCATTTCTAAGAACTTTAATGGGATTTTAGACTTGGAAAAAGGTAGAGGGAGGGGGGCAAAAATTTGGAAGGGGGAGTCATTAGGGCTGTGGAGGGAGTACATGGGCCCTGGATGAGGATTTTGGGACCCAAACACAAGCGAAAGCCCGGAAATCGGCAACCCTTGTGCTCAGGGCCATTACATTACATAGCGGATACCTGGTCGGTTGTAGTCATTACAATTTTTGGAGATCAAAACAGGTTTCATTAACCATAAACAGAAAAAATCTATCCAGCAGGCAGGTCAAATCACTTTGGTATGCATATTCACTGTATGATACCAAAAATGGTGGCCGGAAACAAATCACTAGTAATATTATCGAAAATTAAACTCCATATGAGAAATTGATTGCGCAATCAACTTGTTACGGTATTGTGACGCTTAACATCAGCTGGCCAGTGTCCCAGGAACAATACATTGATTGCCTTAACATGTATTTCTAAGAACATAATATCATCAATGACTTGTTGGCTCTGTCAAGTAACGTGTAATTCTTTTACCATAAGAAATCCTGGTCTCCCGTTCGATTAATACATCATACATAAATTTCATAAAATCAATGGAAAACTGCTTAAAAGCAAGAAAATGTGTCGTTGGAAAAGAAAACGTGTCACAATCAATAACTCTACTTAACAAAAACGCCATCTATTATTTTGGCTCTTTAGATGGCAGCTTCGGGGGAATCACCATTAAGCTTCATCAAGATCTTAATCCACAAAGGAAGAAAAGATTAAGGGGGGCTGGCCGCTTAAACTCACAGATGGGATACTACTAAGGTTGACATAATTGTAGAAACAGGAGTCAAAGTCCAAGAATATGGAACACCGTCTTAATGGAAACTAAGCAATAAATTTAAATTGTAGAAGGCACATAAAGGGATTTTCTACAAAATCTGAGATTTTTCTTTTTTCTGAATACGTACCCTTGACATGCTATGAGAAACGAAGAGATATAAAAAAAAATTCGGATTAAAGTAAAGAGTGTCTTTGAAACTTAAAAAACAGAAATTATTCCATATAAGAGGGGGAGGAGCAACCCCCTCTTCAACCTTTCGTTCTTTACGCTATTGTATTTTAGTGCTTTGAAAATATTTTTTATTCCAATTTAGAGGCCCTTTGGTTGAGTGGTCGTTGCTAAAAACTGGGACAAAAAAACAAAACCTTGGCATAAAGATTGGTTGGAAAAGCCCCCTTATACACGGAATAATTTTTATTAGTGTTAAGTTTTAATGGTACTCTTTACTTTTATTTGAGAACATTTGTATGTTTTTATTTAATCAACGTAAAGACAGGGTTTAAATTAAAAACAGGCAAAGATTATTCTGTATATGGTGACCTACTCCTCTGCATTCAATTATTGTTTGGCTTTTAGTTGTTTGGTTCAATGCTAATATTGATATTAACTCTGCGGTTCAATGACAATTGTTTGGCCTAAATTTCACAGTACAATAAGGAACATACAGATTATACAAAAGAACAGGCCAAGTAGGGATAAAGACTTTGAATCAAGTAATTTAGTCGATATGTACAATTTATCTGTTACGAGTAAGCCTGCACTGTGAAAATCAATACAAAAGTAAAACAAAAAAAAATGAAAAGACAATCAAAAGCTTTAGCTGAATTATTTTTACATTTTTGTTTCCAACCTCAGCTATTAGCTATTATGATTCGACACTCCAACCTCAGCTATTAGCTAAATTTGTCATTGGTTTGATGTCCATATTTTGATTGTTGTAAAATTTTGCTTCATTTACCTTGACGTTATTGGAACAGGAAAGTGTCAACCAAATATATAACTAAGGACTTAAGTAAGGGATTTGAGAACAGATGCATTTTTCAATGTAGGAACCTACCAAAATCTAATGTGGCTTATTAAGAAGCCACGAGTTCTGTTGTTGTGATTTCCATTATCTGGCTAGGGTTTTTCTTTTTTTGCCACTATTTTTGAAATATTACTTGATTGTATTTCCTTCTAATTTGGATTTTTTTTTTTTTACTTGTTGTCGATTTGCCACTTTTTATAAATTTATCTAGTGGACAGAAATTGGAATATTTTTGTTAATGATTAACATGTTAGGAAAATAAAACATACTTGACAATCATAGAGTCCTTCGTCTTCTTTCTTAACAAACTTAATTACCAGCGTCCATGTATCGGGAGATTCGTGCGCTAGTCGAAATCTCTCGTCTTTGTAATATACTTGCGTTTCTGAAGTAAGTATCCTCCAGTCTTTTAACCTCACCCAGGATACCTGTAAAATGATTGTCTTATAATATTGCTCTTGCGAATTAGTGAAGATGGTAATATTTTACTAGTAAAAAAAAGCTACAATCAAAACAATTCTTGTTGTATGTGAATCACTAGTTAACAAATATAATCTCCGTGGCGTTTTGCAAAAAGAGTCTAAGTCCACTTATTCCTAATTTTATAGTAGAGCAAAATGAAAATAAAAGATGTATACTGAAAAAATATTCCTGAAAAATCAAAATTTAAGAAACTTTAAAGACTGATTCCTAGTTAAATTTTCGATCGGAATTTAGTGGAAATATGCAAATTGCGGAATTCTTTGTTACTTGAAAAACAAGGGAAATACGTTATTTTTTGATCCCTTTTGGAACAATTTGTAACTCGATCAGAAGTAAAGATAAGCCCATTTTGAATAGACCAATCGATAGTTTTCTTCGAATTTTTTTGAACCATATGCTTAACTTATTTTTGGAAAAAAGTAGACTTATACCCTTTTTGCAAAACGCCACGGATAAATATTCTGATTTATATAGCAAATACCAAGGTTCACAAAACACTAATATAGACTCAAACATACCAAACCTATATCTCAAATTTGGAATAAACATTTGCCTGTAAATGAAGAACTAATTTTCTTATACGAATAAAGAAGTGATTTTTGAGGAGAGTTAAAATTACTTAACTGTAATCAATTACTAAATCCACGTTATTTTAAGAAATTCCTACCCAAGACCCAGTTGCCAGCTTATTATGAAAAAGCTTTATCGAAATTTGATAACTTCATGTAAATTTTTTTTCATCCATTTCTATGGAAATTCTAGCTTGTTTCCTTTTTACTGCAAATATGAAAATAAATTCTGATCTCATTTTCTCGGATGGTTCTGTTAAAGGGCTCTCAAGCATGATGAATATTGTACTTCATTACTTATGGCATGAATGTTGTGTAAGTTAAAAATTCCCATCCTAAGTTTGTAACTTATTGGAAAGGATGCATCCCTCTAGCAATATAACATAATCATAGAAAACGCAATAGCGCCGTTTATGCAAACAGTGTGACATAGCCTCAATGTATTATATTTTATTCACGGACCACTTTGTATTGAAGGAGTTGTCGTATAAACTTTAAAAGGGTCTCATTCGATATAAAAAGTTTCAACTCCCTTTCAAAGAGCCAACAGGGCTCGGAAGGTACTCACCTCTCCTCTCTAGTACTTTTCAAATATTCAGATGGCTAACGGCATTAAATTGAAGCTTTCAGGGTATGTTAAGGGAGTCTTGGACTACAATAAACATCAACAATGAGAAGAACAATAGGGAAATCTTTTCTCAAAACAGTGGAATTCTTTATGCGAATGAATATTTTGACCCTTGGTCCAAGGGCCGTCCTCGGCAAAACCAAAATATATAAAAAAAGAGACTTACAATAAAATACGACCATTAAAACTAAAATGATTTTTCTTGAAAACAGTCCCAGCATCCTTACTTCAGCAAAGTTGAACCAGGACTTTTCAAGTTCAACTAAAGTTCCATCAAAAGACCCTATATGCATCCAGGTTGTCAGAAAGGTGTATTAACAATATCCCAAAAACCGTTAACGGTACTAAGCTTAAAATTTAAGGGAATGTTGCGGGGGGTGTTGAATTACATCAAATGCCAATATTTACATCCAGGCTGTCAGTAGAATCTATCTGCAATGTATTATGAACCACTGAGAGTATGACCACGAACGTTTCAGGGAGTGTTGGGTGGGCGGGGTGTCTAAACAAATCAAATTGAAACTTTCAGGGAATAATCGTGGATACCAAACTAAATTATTCCCTATTGGGTGTATCCAGGTAGTCAACAAAGTGTTTTTGCGATATTTCAGGAAACCCTGAAGATAATAAGCTGACAATTGTAGGGATTTTTGAAGAGGGTGTTGAACATAATTAATGTAAAACAAAATATAGCTCAATAAGATTCTTATAATGAATATGTTCAATCAATATTCGTCAATATTCTCGATAGTAGTATCTTGGCAATCGGATTAACTTCACCAAATATAAGGCCAAATAATTATTCGGATTTTTAATGAATCGATTTCAGTATTGTCTGCACTATGCACGAGCCAATAATTCCGGAGTAAACTATTATTGAAACTTGTGAGAAATCTGTTAAAATTTAGATAATCAGTGGGATGATATTTGAATAAAAATAAAAAGAAAACTAAAAAAAAAACTCTACAAATATTTGTTTTATTAGCCATTGAAAAAATGATCTCAATTAAAACAAATGGAAATCTAATTTCAGGCAATATTTTCAAAAATAAATTTTTCAAAGCAAAGTAAGGAGCTGCATTAAAGTAAAGACGAGCGGAAAAAAAAACTCAAATATTAACTACAAACTAAAACGAATGGAAATCATCACCAATGAATAAGCAAGACCCACAACGAACAGAAATTGCAATGAATGATCAAATAGGCTTAATAAGAACTAAAATTACCACAAGCAAGTATTAGGCTTCTGTCCCTTAAGCCTTTTAATGGGCAGAACGTGCTCTTTAAAATAACTTATTGTAAAATTTTTATCTCTTATAACGTTATAAATCTAAAATTGCTTCTGTGATCATAGTCTTCATTTTCGTTGATATTATGACAGATAAAAACAAGTTGCGTAAAATAAATATTGTTTTCATAAAAGTGCAAATAACACACAGGCCCTAAGAGGGCTTAGGTGGTTTTATCCTAGCACCTCCTCGTGGTAATTAAACTTTAAAAAAAGTTTTTTCAACTCAAAGTAAGAAGCAATATTAAAACTGAAAATGAACAGAAATTGCTACTTCTATGAAGGAACTTGTCCCCTCCTAACACCTCGCACTTTACGCTAAAGTTTTTTAGTACTTTAAAGAAAGCTTTCTATTGTTCTAACTAAACGACCCCTGTGTTTAAGGAGTCGTTCTTACAGAATTGGGACAAAATATTAACTTTAGCGTTAAGAACGAGATGTTGAGGAGGGGACAATCCCCTTTATACACTTCATAATTTCTGCTGGTTTAAATTTTAATGTTGCTCCTTACTTTCAGCTGAATTTTTTTTTAATTTAATTTATGATCATTTTTAAGTAATACCAGAAAATACGACCCAACCTCCACGACAAAAACCCCCTCCCCACGGAAATATCCTCTAGACAAATCAATCCTTATGAAAATGTACCCCTGACATTTACTCGTAACATCTTCATATGTAAAATTGAGACGGAAAAGAGAAAGCAAAGCATTTAAAAAGAATTTTGTATAAAAATTGTGGCTAATTCCCCCAGTAATAAATTCCCCCAGTGTATAGTCTCCCCTGACAAGTTAACCCCCTTGAAGCTTCCCTTCCCATAGAAAATTCTCCCGTAAACAAACCCCAAGCAAAAAATTCCCCCCTCCACCTTAAAATGTATACATACCTCACAATAACAAATACTATGTGTAAGAAATGGGCAAAATGTATCAAACAGTTCGTGGTAACGAACTGTAGTATTTTTGATACCAATTTTTGATACCAATAGTTACATCAAAAGAATCGAATTTTAATGCTTATTTTAAATATATAAGTTTCATCAAGATCAGTTATACCCATTAAAAGTTACGAGCCTGAGAAAATTTGCCTCACTTTAGAAAATAAGGGAAACCCCCCTAAAAGTCATACAATCTTAACGAACATCACACCATCAGATTCAGCGTATCAGAGAACCTTATTGTAGAAGTATCAAGCTCTTATCTACAAAATTGTGAAATTTCGCATTTTTTGCCACAAGACAGATCACGGATGCGAGTTTATTTCTTTTTTTTCCCAGGGGTGATCGTATCAACTGAGTGGTCCTAGAATGTCGCGAGAGGGCTTATTCTAACGGAAATTAAAAGTTATAGTGCCTTTTTTAAGCAACCAAAAAATTGGAGGGCACCTAGGCCCCCTCCCACGCTCATTTTTCCCCAAAAGTCACCGGATCTAAATTCTGGGATAGCCATTTTATTCACCATAGTCGAAAAACCTAATAACTATGTCTCCAGGGACGACTTACTCCCCCGCAGTCCCCGTGGGAGGGACTACAAGTTACAAACTTTGACCTGTGTTTACATATAGTAATGGTTACTGGGAAGTGTAGAAACTTTTTCAGGGGGATTTTTTTGGTTTAGGGGGGAGAGTTGAGGGGGGAGGAGGTTACGTGGGAGGATATTTCCATGGAGAAACTTCTCATGAGGGAAGAGAATTTCAGTGAAGGGGGCGCATGATTTTCTAGCATTATTTGAAAAAAACAATGAAAAATAAATATGAAAAGGTTTTCTACTGAAAGTAAGGAGCAGCATTAAAACTTAAAACGAACAAAAATTATTACGCATATTAGGCGTTTACCTCCTCGTTATTACTCACTCTTTACGCTAAAGTATTTTTAGTAATTTCAACTATTTATTCTACGGCCTTTGTGATTTAGAGGTCATTCTTAAGGAATTGGGACAAAATTTAAGCTTTAGTGTAAAGAGCGAGGCATCGACGAGGGTTGAACCCCCTCATATACTCAATAAGAACATACGAATATAGAAGTTTGTTACGTAAGTTAATTCGTACGTTACGTGTATTTTTTATCAATGAAAACGTTTTTAAAATATTATAAGTTCTAGTTGCTTTTTTAAGTAATCAGAAAATTGGAGGTCAACTAGGCCTCCTCCCTCGCTCCTTTTTTCTCAAAATCTTCCGATTAATTGCAATTAATTAATATGCAAATTTCGTTTTAATTATTTATGTGCGGAGAGCCAAGATCAAAACATGCATTAATTCAAAGACGTCCAGAAATTAAATAAAAAAAACAACAAGTTTTTTTAACTGAAAGTAAGGAGCAACATTAAAACTTAAAAACGAACAGAAATTACTCCGTATAGAAAAGAGGCCCCGCTTTTTACGCTAAAGTTTCTTACTGTTTTAAAAATAGAGTTAAGAGAAATAGTCAAACTTTAGCGTAAAGAGCGAGGCGTTGAGGAGGAAAAGCCCCTTTCATATACGGAGTAATTTCTGTTCGTTTTAAGTTTTAATGTTGCTCCTTACTTTCACTTTTTTTTATTTAATGACTTAAAGACATTTTCCCTGGAGCTTTGGGGGGAGGGGGTCATGTTATATCCAAAGGCATAGTTATTGGGCCTTTAAACTATGATGAGCAAAATGGCTATCTCAAATTTTGATCGGACGATTATGGGAAATAAACTAATTTTTTTTTTTTTTTTTTTTTTTAAAAAAATTATTATTTTTTTCGGATTGATATTTGCCGAGTGTCGGTTGTTTTGTGGGTGATTTCCCGTCTAGTGGTGAGTCATGGATTTATTTATATATATTTTATGCAATTTTTTTTATTTCTTTCTTTTGCCAAATAGGTGTACTATATTGTTATACCGGGTCTTTGTCAATCGCCATGTGTCTCAGGCTTGACCTGTTTTTATATATATTGTGTTTGATGTACAGAATTTTAAATAAAAATCTTGAATCTTGAAAAATCTTGAGCATACTGGCAATTAAACTTAATCATTGACACAGTTAACATTGCTCATCACTTTTTGCTGTATTAGACCCAAAGTAAGTAGCAGCTGCCAGTTGAGAGTCTTCAGCATATTTAAAAGTTTCAAACATCTATCGACTATTCTCGCCCGACAGACAATCTGTCTTTCGACTTCTATTTTGGTGGAAAGACAATCTGTCAGTTTCCTCTCTTTTACAAAAAAGAACTGTTAAGAGGTGCGAAAGTGACTGTCAAGCGAATCTTCTTTCGAAGTCAAACTTGCCTTATTTCTGAGAACTCAGACGGCTCTCGGGAATTTATTGATCTTGGTATTTAAAAAGCTATTGCATTTGTATCCACAGGCCTTACTTGTTATTCTTTTTTTCTGTTGCTCTAATTTTATTTTAAGGTACATCAAACAAACTTTTCTAAATCAGAAATTAAAAAAAACCCGTACGATCGCAGATAAAGCTATAAAACCGATTAGAATTGGTAATTAGCGTTTTGTCATGCCAAAACAAATTTTGTGGTCGTAATTTTCCAGTCTTTCGAGTAAAGGTCAATTTGTTCACTTAAGGTCTTTTATGAATCAACTTAGTCAAATGAAGTTTGGAAAAAGTTTAAAAACATTTCATCGCTTATTATGTATAGACTCGACATTAAAGAGGTCGTCGTATCGTGGAATTAGTAAAAAGTAACTTCTGGTAATAGCATCCAAACCTCTAAAACTAGAATTCTGTATTTGTTTCCATGCAAACTCCAACCTATTCAACTCAACCTCGCTCAACTCAACCCTTGTGCATATCAAACCCATTGCAACTCAATCTCCGTTTAGCCTAATTCCCATTAAAATTAGTCCTACGAAATTCAACACTTCGAAACTCATTTCTATTCAAGTCAACCCATACAATTATGATGGAGCAACATTAAAATTAGAACGAGCAACAATTAGAACGAGCAAAATTAGAAAGAGCAACATTAAAATTAGAACGAATAGGAATTATTACGTATATGAGGGGGTCGCCCCTCCTCGATTCGCTCTTTACGCTAAAAGCTTTCTAGTACTTGTTAAAAAAGCTTCTTATTGTTCTAATTAAACAAGCCTTGTGTTTCAGGAGTCGTTCTTCAAAGATTGGGACAAAACTCAAATTTAGAGTAAAGAACGAGGTGTTGAGGAGAGGGCAACCCTTCTCATATAACTAATAATTTCTGTTCGTTTTATGTTCTAATATTGCTCCTTACTTTCAGTTGAAAAAACTTCTTTTATAACTTAATTTCTGGTCGTCCTTTAAATAATGCCGGAAAATCTGCCTCCACCTCCACACATAAATCCCACTCCCCACGGATATATCTTCTTGAATATTCAATCCTGATAAAAAATTGCCCCGGACAATTATACTTAATATTTCCTCGTGTCAAATTGAGTCGGCAAAAAGAAAGCAATACATAAGAAGAATTTTGTGTAGAAAATCCGCTGAAAAACTCCCCCCTCTGGAAACTTCCCTCCCCATAGAAAATACTCCTTGTGAAAAAGTCCCCAGCAGAAAACTTGACCCCCCCACCCAAAATAAATACGCTTACTTTCCAATAAAAATACTATATAGAAACAATGGGCAAATTTTATAACTTAAAGACATTTCCCCAGGAGCAGTGGGGGGTCATGTTTACACCAAAAACATATTTATTTGGCTTTCTAACTATGCTGGATAAAATTACTACCTCAAAATTTTTGTCGGACGATTTGGAGAAAAAAGGCGTGGGAGGGGGCCTGCATGCCCTCCAGCCCTCGAATATTTTTGGTCAGTTCAAAAGGACACTAGAAATTTCAGTTTCCGTTCGAATGATACCTCTCCCGATTTTCTAGGACCACTTGGTGGATACGCTCACCCCTAGGAAAAAAAAACAACAAATAAACACGCGTCCGTGATCTTTCTTCTGGCAAAAATGCAAAATTCCACGTTTTTGCTGATTGGAGCTTCAAACCTCTACGTCAGGGTTTTCTGATACGCTGAATCTGATGATGTGATTTTCATTATGATTCTAGGAATTTTAGGAGGCATTTGCCTCTTTTTTTTGAAAAATAAGACAAAGTTTTTCAGGCTTGTAGCATTGGATGGTAAGACTAAACTTAATGAAACTTATATACTTAGAATGAGCATAATAAGCCAAATCTTGTGATATATGTACTGGTATAAAAATTCCATTTTTTAGAGTTTTGGTTACTATTGAGGCCGATCGCTCCTTACTTTCAGTTCGTTACTACAGACTCTTTGACTTATTGTTAAAGGTTTGATCAGTACAAAACAGATGAAAGTGTGCACAACATCAAACAGTAGGAACGACAAGGGTTGGTAGTAGCTCAAACTCCAAAAAAAGGATTTACAACATAGTGTGTCTAAAAAGATCTGAATTCTATGGAGATTCTAATGTGCATGGAATCTCAACTTCCTTCTATTTCTTTATTTTTCTTTGCTTCTCTTCTATCTCTTTATTAAATAAAAAAAAACGAGTTTTTTGACTGAAAGTTAGGAGCGACATTAAAATTTAAAACAAACAGAAATTACTCCATACATGAAAGGGGCTTACTAGTTTAAAACTTACTATTTTAAAACAGTAAAAAATTTAGCGTAAAGAGCGGGGCGTTGAGGAGGAAAAGCCCCTTTCGTATACAGAGTAATTTCTGTTCGTTTTAAGTTTTAATGTCGCTCCTTACTTTCAGTTAAAAAACTTGTTTTCTTATTTAATTTCTGAACGTTTTTTAATTAATGCATGTTTTGAATTTGGCTCTCCGCACATAAATAATTAAAACAAAATTTGCATTTTTTTTTTTGGTAAATGGATTTTAATCGGAAGATTTTGAGAAAAAAGGAGTAGGGAAGGAGGCCTAGTTGCCCTCCAATTTTTTGGTTACTTAAAAAGCCAACTAAAACTTTAAATCTTTTTACGAACGTTTTCATTAGTAGTAAGTATACGTATCTTACGAATCAACTTGCGTAATGAACTTCTATATTCGTATGTTTTTATTACATATATGAGGCGGTTCACTACCTTGTCAATACCTCGCTCTTTACACTAAAACTTGAATTTTGTCCCAATTCCTTAAGAATGACCCCTGAATCAATAAGGCCGTAGAATAAATAGTTGAAATTACTAATAACACTTTAGCGTAAAGAGCAAGGTATTATGAGGAGGTGAACCCCTCATATGTGTAATAATTTCTGTTCGTTTTAAGTTTTAATGCTGCTCCTTACTTTCAGTTGAAAAAAACTTTTCATTTTTATTCTTAATTGTTTTTTTTTTTAAATAATGCTAGAAAGTCTTGCGCCACCTTCATTGAAATTCTCTTCCCCCATAACAAATTCCTCCATGGAAAGATCCTCCCACGTAAACCCCCCTTCAATATCCCCCCTCCCAAACCAAAAAATCCCCCTGAAAATGTCTGTACACACCCCAATAGCCGTTAGCATGTGTAAACAACGATCAAAGTTTGTAACTTGTAGCCCCTCTCATGGGGACTGTGGGAGAGTAAGTCGTCCCCAAAGACATAGCTATTAGGTTTAATGACTATGGTGAATAAAATGGCTATCTCAGAATTTTGATCCGGTGACTTTGGGGAAAAAATGAGTGTGGGAGCTCAACCAGCAAAGTTCAACCAGGACTGATAAATAAATTATTATGAAACGAGACAATTCAATGAAATGAAAGAAATTGATTTAAAAACAGGGTTTTAATGCCAGGCTAGCTTTTTTCGCGTCTGATCTTATAGGTCTATTTCTGACAGGTTCTGTGTTAATATCTATTGGTTTTTTAAAATATTTCGTAAGGTCATTTTTAGTTAAATTTGTGTATAAAGCATTCAGTTAATATTCTCCTAAATCCCTATTAAAGGAAATATTATTATTAATCTTAAGTCTGATTTCAATTGCTTCTCGAACTACTTGCTTTATGCCTAGATCATTGCTAATAATGGCGGATTCTTCAAAAAGTATTTTGTGGCTAGGATTCGAAACATGGCTACTTAAAGTGGAACCTGTCACAAATAGACCTATAAGATCAGCAGCGAAAAAAGCTAGGCTGGCAATAAAAACCTGTTTTTAAATCATTTTCTTTCATTTCATTGAGTTGCCTCGTTTCATAACAATTTATTTATCAGTCCTGGTTGAACTTCGCTGAGGTAAGGATGCTGGGACTGTTTTCGAAAACTGTTCATTTTAGTTTTATTGATTTTATCCTCTTGTAAGTTGTTTTTCATTAAGATTCTATGACTTTTAGGGGGTGTTTCCCCCTTTTCAAAAATAAGGCAAATTTTCTCAGGCTTGTAACTTTTGATGGGTGGTACTAAACTTGATGAAAAATATATACTTAAAATCTGCATAAATTCCAATTCTTTTGATGTATCTATTGATATCAAAATTTGGCTTTTTGCAGTTTCGGTTACTTTTGAGCCGGGTCGCTCCTTACTTACAGTTCGTTGCCACCATCTATTTGATTTGCGATTGTACGATTTAATAGTTATGTTATTTTTTGATCGAAATATATATCTAAATATTTACTTATCTATATATGTGATATGCTCCTAAGGTAACGGGCCAAACATTGTAAATAGTACATTAAAGATACGACAAAAAAAGGTATAAGACTTTAACAGAATGCACCAGAAAAAAAACACGTAATAGACGAAAACACTTTTATTAACATATCCAAAATTTGCATTGTTACCCAGAGGTGGGATTGGTTAGATTTGCCATTATGGATCATTCTAAAACGCATAGTAAGGCGTGTCTTTTGTGGGATTTTTGAGTTCACAGAAAAAAAAAAATGAAGGCTAAGTCCATCATCTATATTACAATGATATTATAGGGATGTTTTTCTAATTCTCTTAGAGTCTGAAGCGAGAGGGGAAATGTCGCAAAATCTACAAAATATTATATGTAGCTAAAAAATAAACTTTTTAGAGTTTTTTTTATCGTATATGACGAAAAGGTGGAATTGGCCCAATTCACCCTTAAAGTGAGGAAGAGGGGGCAAAAAAGTAAAAGTTCACTGTGCAACAACATAAGAAAACATAGTCTGTTGGGCTGTTGGGGCATTAGATAAAGTAAGTAAAAGTAAAAATGGACCATTATCAGTAGCCTATAAGAGGGACGTTTTTGAAATTTCTTCGTTAGTTTTTGATGTGGGAGGGGTTATCTCTGAAAAACAGCAACGTAGCCTGTTCTAGTGAATAATATTTTCTTTCTAGGGTTTTTTTGGTTGTAGATAACAAAAGTGGGTAAGGCAAGTACTTGAAACATACGAAAACTGACACCAATGCTATTGAGTGGCAAATGAAGCGAATAGAAATTGCAATAATTAAAGAAATTTGTCTTTTCTTTGAGTACCAGAATTTATTTGTCTTTTTATGAGTCTCCATTTCTTTTTCTCTTAGGAAAAGAATATATATATATATATATATATATATATATATATATATATATATATATATATATATATATATATATATATATATATATATATATATATATATATATATATATTTATATAGATATACCGTATTACAGACTTACCGTGATTTCTGGTCTTCTTGGCACTATACAAGAAAGAAACGCTGATTCGCCCAGTTGAGCTACTGTTGAAGTTATTTCATCTTTAAATAATGAGACTGATTGATTTTCGCTTCTTTGTGCTTCTCCTAGTGACTCAACCATGAGAAAACTATTCCCTGAAATAATTTGATTTCATCAGAAGCAGACCATAAAACATTACCCAAACATACAATTTTAGAACGTTGCGCAACCATGGTTTTTCTACTGAAGAGAATCATCGCCCAGAGTCTGTTATTCTAATGGGAATGCCATTTTGGAAAGCAGTCTCATTTACTGAAACTTTCTTTGTTTTCATTAAATGACTGTGAAGCCTTGGAAACGGGTTACTTAATAAGAATCTGGAATCTCCAAACCGTAAAATATACTTATCATTCAAGGCTAGATAAAATTCTTTTCCGTGACTGCACTTATGTTCTGAAATGCACAACCGCAAAAGAAAACCTTAATGCCAAGTTTGCATTATGAGCAATTGCCTCGTTTTGATTAAAAATTAATTAAGGGATGAGAAGGAGGAAACAGATAATTAGAAATCATAATAAGGAACAATTCAAAACTTAAAATTTCGTGTTATGGCTTTCTGACTTTGGAACCAGAAATAAATGTCTTTTGAATTGATAAATTAACATCGTTTTAAAATTTTGATCAGTGAAATAAAAAGAAGATAGTAAGTAGGTCCATAAATAAGAAAGAAAAACCTTTCTATTATTCTGAGACGGAGATATTAAGAGTACAGCACGAAGAGTTGAAGAAAACATAGAAATTTAGCAAATACATTGAATCTCGACTATTAGGTGGGCCAGAACAAACACACTCAACCAAGGACATGGCATTGAGCTCAAATGATGTCCTAAAGAAGGAGATCCTTTAAGATCTGTTACTATACAGGAATTAGGACAAATATTAAGCAGAAATATAAATTAAGCAGAAGTTTATTTGGTTACATTTAAATTTGGTCATTTTCGACAATGAAAAACGGTCAAAAATAAAATCTCTCGGAGCGATATTTTAATATTAAAAAGAACGAATTAAAAAGTGTGCCCCAGAATTATTATTTTTTATTTAAAATTATTTACATCAATAATTTGTATACATTATTATTTTTAATTATTTATAAAGATTATCATCATTTATAATTATTTTTTGACTAAATCATCATTGGTCAATTAGTATTGATCAAATTATTAGTTTAAATGCAGTTGGCAAATTACCTCTTAAAAAAGCCTTCATCATTTATTAAAGCTGGTTAGAGATTTTCTGAGTAGTTTATGTATGTAATTTCAATAATACTTTTATCACTTACAAGACAGCTCCCTATTCAGTCCACAAAATTAAAGACTATAGATAGCACCGAGCATCAGAATATTGATAACCCCAGCCATACAAATCCCTTGCCAGTTGCCCCTTATTTATTTCAAAATTAAAGCTTTAGATTTAAATTTCTGATTACAGACCCTTAAATCAAACACTGAAGTATTTTCTTGCTGTAAATTAAAATCCATAGAAACTTCAACAGAAGCTATTGAACAAGATCCTTTGAGTGACTGATTATTGTCTGTTACAGCAGGTTAAAACGATTGAAATTAGTTGCATATTTATCAGTTACAAATGTAACAAGAGCTAAGAGCTCATATGGCACTTGTGACGAGGCAAGAAGAGCTAAGAGCCAAGAGATAATATGTTATGAGCTTTAACAAAATTCTATGAATCAATAGATTGATTTAAAAGGAAAATAAGAGGCTTAATACCGGTCAGGATTCTAAAATATAAGCTCGAGTCACGATGTCCTTCTAAATATCAAAATTGATTAAGATCCGATCACCCACACGTAAGTTATAAATACCTAATTTTTTCTAATTTTTCCTCTCCCTTTAGCCCCCCAGATGGTCGAATCTGGGAAAACGACTTTATCAAGTCAATTTGTGCAGGTCCCTGACACGCCCAACTCCCCCAAAGAGAACGAATCCAGTACGGTTTCGTCAATCACGTATCAAGGACATTTGCTTATTCTATCCACCAAACTTCATCCCGATTCTTCTACTCCAAGTGTTTTCCAAGATTTCCCCCTCCAACTCCCCCCAATGCCAAAGATCTGGTCGGGATTTGAAATAAGAGCTCTGAGACATGAATTCCTTCTAAATATCAAATTTCATTAAGATCCAATCACCTATTCGTAAGATAAAAATACCCCAATTTTTCGGTTTTCCAAGAATTCCGGTTTCCCCCTCCAACTCCCCCCAATGTCACAGGATCTGGTCGGAATTTAAAATTAGAGCTTTAAAGCACAAGATCCTTCTAAATATCAAATTTCATTGAGATCAGGTCGCCCTTTCGTAAGTTACAAATACCTCAATTTTCAAAACTACCCCCCCCCCTCCCCAACTCCACCAAAGAGAGCAGATCCGGTCCGGTTATGTCAATCACGTATTTTAGACAGGTTTTTGTTCTTCCGATCCAGTTTCATCCTGATCTCACCGCTTTAAGTATTTTCTAAGATTTCTGCCCCCCCCCAACTGCCCCCCCCCCAATTACGCTGGATCCGGTTGAGATTTAAAATAAGAGATTTGAGTTACGAGGTCCTTCTAAATATGAAGTCTCATAAAGGTCCGATCACACCTTCGTAAGTTAAAAATAAGTCATTTTTTCTAATTTTTCAGAATTAACCCCCCCCCCCCAATCGAGCGGATCTGTTCCAATTATGTAAATCATGTATCTAAGACTCCTGCTTATTTCTCCCACCAAGTTTCATCCCGATCCCTCCAATCTAAGTGTTTTCCATGATTTTAGGTTCCCCCACCCCAAACTCTCCCCAATGTCACCAGATCCGGTCGGGCTTTAAAATAAGAGCTTTGAGACACGATATCCTTCTAAATATCATATTTCATTGAGATCCGATCACCAGTTCGTAAGTTAAAAATACCTATTTTTTTCAAATTTTTCAGAATTACCCCCCCCCCCTCAGATGGTCAAATCGAGAAAATGACTATTTCTAATTTAATCTGGTCCGGTCCCTGATACGCCTGCCAAATTTCATCGTACTAGCTTACCTGGAAGTGCCTAAAGTAGCAAAACCGGGACCGACAGACCGACAGAATTTGCGATTGCTATATGTCACTTGGTTAATACCAAGTGCCATAAAAACTAACCGTAGTTCACACCAAAGTCAATAATACTGAAAGCTGCTTGGGAAACATGTCGGGTACATACTATAGTTTGCTTTAAGACTAGTTAAAATAATAACAGTATATATTTTAAGCAGCGTGTTTTTGATTTATCATGTACATCAACAACGGCACAGGGCTAATAAAACTTTAGCAAGTGGTACTACTCGTTTCATTTTCAAACCCTCTAATTGGATTTGATGTAATTTGTGTTTTACTGAAAATAGTAGGCTATATATTTAAAAAAAATTTGTTTTTATTTATCATAAGATGAACAACTGCACAAGGCCAGTAAATACTAACAAGTGGTACTACTCCCTCTCCCTCTCAAACCCTCTGATTGGATTTGAAGTAATTTGTGTTTAACTGAAGATAGTATATATTTCAAACAGGGTTGTTTTTATTTATAATAACATAACAGCAGAACAAGGTCAATAAAATGTTAACAAGTGGTGCTACTCCCTCTCCCTCTCAAATCCTTTAATTGGATTTCATGTAATTTGCGTTAAACTAAAAAAAGCACATATTTTAAACACTATTGTTTTTATTTATCATAACATCAACAACAGCACAAGCCCAATAAATGTTAACAAGTGGTACTATACCCTCTCCCTCTCAAACCCTATGATTCGATTTGATGTAATTTTTGTTTAACTGAAAATAGTAGCCCATATGTTTTGAACAGTGTTGTTTTTATTTATCATGTTGTTTTTTATTTTATGTATTAATAATAGAATACTAATTGCTCATTTTATGACTAAAAAGTTCAAGGTATCAGTTATAGTAGTATATGCCCCTGTTGAACCAACTGATGGAGATACTAGTGACTCAGATGAATTTTACTTACAGTTACAGGAGCAAATATACAGGGTTCCAGGTAGAAATATGGTGTTTTTGCTAGGAGATTTTATTGCCCAGGATGTTAGAAATAGGGATAGATGGTATCCCATCCTAGGTAAATTAGGTGTAGGAAAAGAAAACAGTAATGGCTATAGACTTTTGCAATTTTGTAGGTAAAACAACCTAGTTATAACCAATACGGTGTTTGGTCCCATAAGTTGATAGGGTATTCACGTGATGGTAAGACAGCAAAACTTATTGATTATGTTATTGTAAACCGAAGACTAGCAGGATCAATACAAGATTATAGGGTGTATAAGAGTGCTGTTATTGATGTTAAAAGTAAAGATCACCATCTAGTAGTGTCTAAGGTTAATTTAAAGCTGAAATTTTGGAAGGGTAACTACCTCCCGGAAAGTTATGATGTTGGTAGACTCCAGGATGAAAATTTGAGAAAAAATTCCAGGAACAGTTGAATACTAAACTTGAGAGTTTAAAATTTGACAATTTGGAAGATGGATAGAATAATTTTAGAAAAACAATTTGCGAAGTTGCTGATGGTGTCTTAGGGAGGAGTGCTAAGACTGTAACTAGGAATATTAATAAAAAAGCTTTAGGTTTAATAGAGAGTAGAAGGGGTTTTTACAATAATTATCTGAGTGATAGGTCGTATGAAAACAAAAGGAATGTAAAGAAAGTGGAGAAAGTATTAAAATATGAACTAAGGAGATGTGAAGTGGAGGCCATGGATAAAATTGCTAAGGATCTGGAAGATGCGGCTAGACGGCATAATAGTAAAATATTATACTGGCATGTTAATAAATTGAAAGGGAGTAGTCAATTCGGACTAGTCCCAGTTAAAGATAGAAATGGGACCACAATTAGTTATAAGGAAAAAGTTAAACAAGGATGGGTGGAACATTTTGAGAATGTGCTAAACCGAGATACAGTTGCAGGAAAAGATATAGATAACAATGGAAAAGTTTGTGATACCTTAGATGTCAAGGAAGATTTGCTTAGCGAGGAAGAATTAGCGACAGTACTAAAAGGATTAAAAAATAATGAGGCTCCAGGTGCTGTTAGTGTGATAAATGAGTTTCTTATATATGATGGCTCTGAGGTTAGGATTAAGCTACTGAAGATTATGGACATGATTTTCAAAAAGGAGAAGCACCTAATAATTTTAGGAAAACCTTAATTAAACCACTGTATAAGAAAGGTGACAAGAGTGAGTGTCGATATTATTGAGGCATTAGTCTGGTGTCTGTAGGTAGCAAATTACTGAGTAATATGATACTTTTTAGACTGGGAGATGCTGTAGACAAAGCTTTAAGGGAAAAACAGTGCAGTTTTAGAAAAGGTAGAGGATGTGTCGACCAAGTTTTCACTCTTAGGTTAATGATTGAGAAGTCCCTTCATTGTCAAACACCTTTGATCCTCAGTTTTATCGATTATGAGGAAGCTTTCGATTCTGTTGATAGAAGAGCCTTAGAAAAGGTCTTATTCTTATATGGTAAACCAGAAAAAATACATTAAACTGATTTGTGCTATGTACGAGAATAATGCTGCTGCGGTTAAGGTACAAAATGAGGTAAGCAACTGATTTATTATTAAATCAGGAGTTAATCAGGGTTGTGTTCTATCCCCCTTTAAATGGATCATTTTGATGGACTATGTCTTATGGAGCACAGGAAAGGCAATTGGAGGTCAGGGAATCAAATGGGGAGGAAAAACACTCCTGGAATTATATAATGCTGATGATTTAAGCATATTAGATGAAAGGTTCAGCAAAATGAATAAATTTTTAGAGGTTTTGCGAGTTAAAGGTGCTAGAATAGGCTTGAAAATTATTGTGAAAAAGACTAAGTTACTAGGGATAGGAATAAGTGAAAATGAAAAGGTGAGGTTGGGTAACGAAAAGATTGATCAGGTTGGCAGCTTCATTTACCTTGGTAGTATTATTAGTAAAGACGGTGGGAGCAGTGAAGATGTTAAAAGAAGAATAGCTAAGGCTCAGGGTGTTTTTTCACAGTTAAAAAAAGTTTGGAAGAATAGAAAGATAAGTCTGCAAACCAAGGTTAGAATATTGGAAGGTACAGTGATGACAGTGGTCAAATATGGCTCTGAAGCATGGGTGCTCCGAAAAGCAGATGAATATTTACTAGATGTTTTCAAGAGAAACTGCCTACGGATTGTTATGGGTACCCGGCTGACTGACTGTATTTCAAACAGTAGGTTGTACGAAAAATGTGGTTCAATCCCGCTCTCTAGGGCTATAATTAAAGAAAGGCTGAGATGGCTAGGTCACGTTCTGCAGATGAGGGATGACAGATTGCCGAAGATTCTCCTTTTTGGCCAAACGTCTGGGGCTACCGGGAAAGCAGGTCGTCCTTGTCTGGGTTGGGAGGATGTCATAAATAAAGATTTAAACGAAATGGGAACTTGCTTGGGGGATGTAAAGAGGGAGGCCTTGAATAGATTAGGTTGGAGTAGGAGCGTGCGTAGCTGTGCTGGCCTCAGACAGCTTGGTGCTGCGGTGAGTTATTAGTAGTAGTAGTAGTAGTAATAATATGATATCAACAACACCTCAAGGCTAAAAAGTTTAACAAGTCGTACTACTCCCAATCCCTCTTAAACTCTCTAATTGGATTTGATATAATTTGTGTTTAACTTAAAATAGTATATATTTTAAACAGTTTTGTTTATATTTATCATAACATCAAGACCACCACAAGGCTAAAAAGTTTAACAAGTGGTGCTACCCCCCCTGCCTCTCAAACCCTCTAATTGGATTTGATCTTATTTGTGTTTTACTGAAAGTAGTATGTATTTTGGACAGTTGGGTCGTTATTTGTCATAATATCAACAACACCACAAGGCTAAAATAAATTAACAAGTGGTGCTACTCCCCTACCCTCTCAAACCCCCTAATTAGCTTTGGTATCATTAGTGATTTACTGATAAAAGTATATATTTCGGACAGTGTGGTTTTTGTTTATCGAAAGGTCGACAAAGAATTAAAACAAAATTGCTATAATAATCAAGGTGACTGGGAAGAGCTAGTGAAACTAATATAATTGTACCATATATAAGGATATTAACTTATTGAAATCTCTTTAATTTTTGTTTTTCAAAGTTGTCACTAGAAAAAAGGGAAAGTTAAAAATTTATTTTGTTTTCAGAGAAGTAAAAATGATGGTATGGCTTTTAGAGGGTATAGGGTGGTAGCTCTACTTCCGTTTGTGACAATTCCTTCTCGTTTTAAGTTTTAGCTAAATTATGGTTTATAATCTCTGTTTGTTTTAAGATTCGTTTATTGATCTATAACAGTATTTGTTTCCATTGGATTGATCTATAGCAGGATTTGTTATTTTAATGTCGGGTGTGATTATTCATTGTAATATCTTTTGATTAATAGTAATTTCTGTTCATTTTAGGTTTGAATTATTATCCTATTTCATTTCTGCTTGACTGAGGGTCTTTATATTGGACTTTCTATTTCGTTGATTTTTTTTAGCTAAGGGACATCAAATGCCCTTAGAAACCAACTCTATTAGGAATTAAACACCATTCATGAGATGGGTCCTTTCTGTAGCGTGCTTTTAAATATTTCTCTTAAATTGTCGCAAACAGCCTGATGAAAATAGGATCTAGAAAAACCTTTGGAACAAAAAAAAATCTTTGGATTTTTTTTGGATTTTTTTTTGGAAATAAAATTTTTGGAGCACAAGACTTTGTGTTGCTGATTACTTTCAGTTATGAAAAACTATTTCAGCTGTAATTCCATGGATCAATTCCAAATTAATTAATATATCATATATCTATAACAAAGGTAAAATAATTGACAAATATAGCCACTTGAAGTCACAATAAAGTCATTTAATCACAGATTTGCTGGCAAAATCCGTTATGTTCGAACATGAGAAAGTAACTATTTCAAGGGAGATACGTCAACAGCATACTTAAATGATAATCGGATTACCACTCAAAGAAATTTCCTCACTAGATAAGATTTCTCCTTTTCTGTAAAGGCTGTAGACACATACGTAATGACCCTCTCAGGGAGAAGACGTTTTATTCCGCTGATACTCCTGTTTCTAAGGCATTCTAGGAATTTCCTAATTTTCTTAAAAAAAAAAAAATACATGTTATCCAGTAAATCAAAGAATCTATGCTAGAGAAGGAGAAGCTTTTATTTAAAAACTAAATAAAAGAACAAGTTTTTTAACTGCAAGTAAGGAGCGACATTAAAACTTGAAACGAACAGAAATTATTTCGTATATGAAAGGGGTCACCCCCTCCTCAACGCCTTGCCCTTTACGCTAAATTTTGACTTTCTCACAACTCTACTTTTCAGAACAATAAAAAACTTTAGAGTAAAGAGCGAGGCGCTGAGGAGGGGACGACCCCTTTCATATACGGAATAATTTCTGTTCGTTTTAAATTTTAATATCGCTCCTTACTTGCAGTTAAAAAACTTGTTTTTTTTAATTTATTTTCTGAACGTTTTTAATTAATGCATGTTTTGATTTTGGCTCACCTCACATGAATAATTAAAATAAAATTTGCATATTAATTTTTTTTTGGCTACATGGCTTTCTCATAGTTCTGATCGGACGATTTTGATAAAAAAAAAACAGCGGGGGAGGAGGCCTAGTTGCACTCTTTTTTTGGTTAATTAAAAAGGCAACTAGAACTTTTTGTGAGAACGTTTTTATTAGTAATAAATATACGTAACTTACGAAATAACTTACGTAACGAAATTCTATATTTGTATATTTTTATTACGTATATGAGAGGTTCTCCGCCTCGTCAATACCTCGCTCTTTATACTAAAGCTTCAATTTGGTCCCAATTCTTAAAGGATGACCCCTGAATCAATTTTGCTCCCCTTATATACGTAATAATTTCTGTTCGTTTTAGGTTCTAATGCTGCTCCTTACTTCCACCTGAAAAACCTTTTTTTGTGTTTATTTTATCAATGTTTTTTTTTTCAAATAATGCTAGAAAATCCTGCGGCCCCTTCATGGAAACTTTTTTCCCTCATGATAAATTCCTCCATGGAAAGATCCTCCAAGTAACCCCTCCCCTGCCCCCCTTTAACATGAAAAAGTCCTCCTGAAAACGTCTGTACACGTCCCAGTAACCATTACTATATGTGAACAATGGTCAAAGTTTGTAACTTGCAGCCCCTCCCCCGGGGACTGTGGGGGATTAAGTCGTCCGAAGAGACATAATTATTAGGTTTTTTGACTATGATGAAAAAAATGGCTATTTAAAAATTTGGTCCAGTGACTTTGGAAAAAAATGAGCGTGGGAGGCGGCCTAGGTGCCCTCCAATTTTTTTGGTCACTTAAAAAGGGCACTAGAACTTTTAATTTCCGTTAGAATGAGCCCTCTCGCAACATTCTAGGACCCCTGGGTCCATTTTATCATTCCTGGGAAAAAACAACAAAACAAACAAACAAATACACGCATCCGTGATCTGTCTTCTGGCAAAAAAAAAAAACACAATTCCACATTTTTGTAGATAGGAGCTTGAAACTTCTGCAGTAGGGTTCTCTGATACGCTAAATCTGATGTTGTGATTTTTGTTAAGATACTTAGACTTTAGGGGGGTTTTCCCCTATTCTCTAAAATAAGGCAAATTTTCTCAGGCCCGTAACTTTTGATGGGAAAAACTAAACTTGATGAAACCTATATATTTAAAATAAGCGTAAAAACATGATATTTTGATATAACCATTGGTATCAAAATTCCATTTTTTAGAGTTTCGGCTACTATTGAGCCGGATCGCTCCTTACTACGGTTCGTTACCACGAACTGTTTGAAAATATCAAAATAAGACTAAACATTTTATGACTAAAGAAAGTAAGGCACCATTCATAATAGTATAAGCCCCTGTAAAGCCAACTGAGGGAGACAAGAGTGACTCGGAATAAATTATATATAAAGTTTTACAAGAAATTTAAAAGATCCTGGGTAGAACATAATCCATTTAAAATTTTCAGAAAATAAATATTTCTATTGAAGAAAAGAGTAGAAAAGATGTATCACTGCCAAATCAAGCCAGGTGAGAGAACTTAATACTTTTTTGTAAAGTTCTATTTCTTCTCCGGAACGAATATTTGCACAAAGAAATTTAAAGGATTCCTGGTAGAAAATATGGTGTTTTTACAAAGGGAGTGTAATGTCCTCACCTGTACAAGTTAGAATTGCTAGTAATCAAGCCTATTTTGCATAGCGTAAAGAGCAAGGGGTTAAGGAGCGTAATGGCCTCTAATGTTTAGCACAGTTTTAGCTTGTTGTAAGCATTAATTCTACTATCTGTTTTAAGCGTTAAATAGTGCTGTTGTTTCTTGGAATAGTTAACACCAATGCTAATAATATTACTTATTTTGAATTTTTGTTTCTTGGCCTTTTATTTGTGACCGGGAGAGATTGCTACTTACTTAACGTTCATTGCTATGGTCAATATACTCCAAATCAAAGCATCATTAAAAAAAGTATTCAGAAGGAGTCCGTATTGGGATCTGGGATTCGTCAAAAAAATTTTTATGTTTTTTTTTTATTAAACATAAGAGTAGCTGTGATGGGAATAGTTCTGGAGAGAATAGTAATTGCAGAAGGAGCCATGGCGAGAAAAATCAAGAATAACCATGGGGTCCTCAGATTATACAGACTTTAAAAACTTTGCATAGAACTGGTTCAAAGAAAAGCCCAGCTTTAGATAAAAAAAAAACAAAAAAAAAGGCTTCCTAAACAAAAGTTTAGGAAGCCTTTGCTTCTAAATATTTTTATCTACATATTTTGCACCCTTGTCAATAAGTTAACACATAAGGTCACTCCATAGATCTAATAAACCTTTGAATAGACAAGGGATGGAGGAGGAGCGTCAGCAGCTGTGTTGGACTCAGGAGGCATGGAACTGCGGTGAGCTGTTAGTAGTAGTAGAACAGACGAGTAAGAAGGAATATAATTCTATGCAACTATCCAATTTTAGTTTAATATGTACAGCTAATACCGTCAAAATCTTTTGACTTTGGTAGAAAGAAAATGTCTTTTGAAGCATGAAGTTACTTTTTTAAGGTTTAGGAGGGTTATGGTGACATGGGATTAGTATGTGAGAAAAACAACTAGCACAAGTAAATATTTCTAAATTTGTGTCTTTGTCAATCTAAAATCACAAAAACTGTGCTGTATTTTACTCAAAATAGTTTTTAATGATAAACATAAATCATCTAGTGCTAATCCCTAATAAATGCCTGAATGACCATTAGTTGAAATAGGTTTGACATGTCTATATCTAAGAAGGTGGGGGGTCAGAAGGAGAGATCTGTTCTAAGAGGCCCAGGGATAGAGACCTAAGAGCTTCCACCTCTACAAAGGTAGAACTTTCATTAATTCTGATTATGCGATGCGCAAAATAACCGACTGTATACTTTAATATGTCTATGATCCTTCGGTTCTCATATAAGCCATTTGCATGTTTTGGTTGCATAATTTTGCAACCTTGGGATATCAAACATTGTGTTACCCCTAGTATTTTTTTTGTGCTTCATGACCCATTTGGTTAAATTGGCTATCTCTAAATCTTGATTTAGGCTCGCATGGGGCTACTGGTAAAGTAGGGCAGTGGGTAAATCCTGATAAAGTTTTACTGTATCACTTTAGAAGAGGTATTGGTAAAATTATGACAGTTCATATAACTGACTTACCAATAAAGTGAACATATCACTCGATGCGTTTTTGATGTTCTTTTTTTTGATAAAAATTGTTTCTACCGCAAATTCGAATTTTAGCACTTTTTGAACTCTTAAAAAGGACAAATTTTCAATTAAAGAATGAGTTATCGCTCATTTTCGGCAAAATAATACTAGGTTTTCGCAGCGCTGTTCTCTCGGTCGTCTTCGACAAAATAATGCTACATTTTTCCAGTGCTCAAATTATTTGTAATAAGGTTAGTTTAGGTTTGCTTAGGTTAGGTTGGGTTAGGTTTGGTCAAAAAGTGCTTAAATATGAATTTGGCGTAGAAGCGATTATTATATTCGTAAAAAACCAAAAAAAAAAGGCACCAAGTGGTATGTTCAATTTATTGGTAAGCTGGTTATATGAACTGTCATAAATTTACCGAAGTATTATATATCACAAATCATATAATAAAATTATATATACTAAATGTACACAAACCTCATGGACTTGGTATATATTTGAATTTTAATCATATGATACTGAATTGAATTCTTTTACTAAGATGTGGATTCAGCTCTTTCTTTAAAAAAGCATATAAAGCTAGAAAATATTTTCACTAAAATAACAGTTGAGAGAAAGGGCATAGTGTAAGTTTAGTTTTGATCGAAGTTTAAAACTAAATATTATTTGAACGCGTTAAAAGATGAAATAAATAAGTATTTTCAAAACTTCATAATATTTACTTCTGGAGAATTGAAACGCAGCAATAATGCCAAAAACCCTTTTCGTTAACATGCATCTCAAAGACTTCACTAGACACGTTTCAAAGGTTTTGAAATGCTAAAACTTAGCAGGGCGAATACACCCAAAATACGCCAAAATATAGCAAGAGATTTTGACTGGACCATAAAGTGTCTAAATGTACCAAATTGCGCCACGACCTCTAAGTTTTACCAAAAATGGTACAATTTTACAGTGTTGGCGAAGCTGGGTTGAACCCCAGAGTGCCCTCGTTATTACAACCCCTGTGAATCAGTTTTATCTAAGAGCTTTGAATATGCGCAATAGGCTTTTTTTCGAAAATGACCTTCAAAGATACAAATTTACCGTTACCATCTGATTCTTATATCCAGACCCTATTATTCATTATCCTAAACCTACAACCCATATTTGATTCTACCATGTTCAAAATTTGTTTGACATCTCAGGTAAATATTTTACGACTAATTCCAAACTGATTATATATTCTTAACCAGAACAAAGGTCTTTAAAATCTTTATTACTGTCAATCCGTTTTTTCTTCAATTGAGTTAGATTTCTAAGATTTCATTAGGCAGGGTAAAATCGTGACCTGAAATATTCAAATGAAATAGTGCAGTATTTCAAAAAACTCTCTACTTTGATAAAATTAGGGCACTTTCTTTGAGTTTTATTGAAGCAGACGATGAGACTGTACTTAGTAAACTCCATGATCTCCTTTGCACATACGATATTAGAAAGTGATTTTCTTAAGAAGTGAACACGTAAAAGCCTCTTACTTTATCAGGAGTTTTTCGCTAAAATATTGCTTTGAAATTGATTTTGATGATATAGAAACTACAAGAAAGATTAACCAAAAAAAGTGTCTTAGATGCTAAAAGAAGGCTTAATAAGGAAAAAAGGAAAATTTTAAACACTAGTGACAAGCGCTAAGGAAATTTTGATGCTATTCATATTAAACAAACTAAGTTAGCTAATTTTAAACCTCAAAAGTTGATATTCAATTAATTCTATGTTTTAAAAATCATTTAAAATTGGAAATGATTTTTAACCTGTTCCTACGTGCAATATTCATGAACAATTTTAAATTAAATAGGTGAAACAATAGATAAATAAACAGATTATCTAAAACGGATCTTTAGTTCAGGCACCCGACAGGTCTTGGCCACAAAAGCAAATTCATAACAAAATAGAAAATAGTGAAAAACCCTAAGCCCTGCAAGAAAAAAAAAATCAGTTTTTCATAAACCACATATGAAAATAATAATGCTTAAAAAACTTACGCGCTCAATAAAAATTTCTTTCTAATCTCCGTGATGATCCAAACAAACCAACCCATCAATATTATAACCTAGGCTCAAAAACACTCTCTCTTTCTCTCTAAAAAAAGAAAATAAGAAAAAAAGAAAAAAATTCGATAAATAGAGCCTCTCCATCACTTACTCTCAGGAACTGCAACCCCAGGTCCTTCAAGGTCAGACTACCAAAAAAAAGTTTATTCGTGGAAAATATTGTGCTTAAAAAATTTTCGTTCCATTTACTTGGTGAAAATTTCATATGAAAAAAGTAATCAATCAGGTTCTGATTTTTTTTTACTAGAATAGATTTCCAAATAGAAAACACGCAAATGCATAAACGGGTAAAAGGATATGGTTATTTGGCTTCTCCTTTTGACGTACACACAAAGAACCAAGCTATTGTTTAAAAAAGCCGTGGTTGAAGTCACAAAAGTAAACCAGTTACAACTAAAGACATCGGAATTAAATCGGAATTATAGGGCTAGCCTTTGTGGTCGTCTCGGAGCCTCTCTCCTCACGAGCGAATGTATTTGTCGCCTATACTGCTCTCTGTTCTGTGCCATTCTGAGAAGACCAGGAAGGTTGCAGTCAGAGAAGTTCTCCTTCCGGCGCTTCGGAGGGTGACCGCCCGGGCAAGAACCATGGATGCGACCTTCGAAGGCAATTTTTGGCAGTTGCAGATGCGCTGGGCGTGGCCAATCCATTTGAACTGTTAGACACGATTCCTTTTCAGGATGGTAGTGTTATACTACGGTCTTTTGGGTAGGTCGGTATTTGAGTCTTGATCTGCGTATGTTATGCCAACGATTCGACACAGCAGCTTTGTCTCAATCGTGGCGAGTCACTTGAAGTCATCTACTCTGACTCTCCAAGTTTCACAACCATATACAGCTATAAGAATGATGATGGAGCAGAAGGGTTTAAGTTTTAGCTTCACGGAGATTTGATTTTGCTTTCATATTCACATCAGAGCTTTGAAGCTGGCGCTACCCAGAGCAAGGCGTCTTTTGATGCCCACTGAGTGATTATTGTCACTGTTGATCTAGCTCCCCACATATATGAATCTGTCTACCCATTCTATTTCCGCTCCATTGAGCTTTACTTTTGGTGGGGATGGGCTATTGAACCTTGACATGCGCATGGCTTTCGTTTTATCCTCGTTGATTTTCACTCTGAAGGTTGGTGTAACTACTTCCAAGTTATCAGCTTTGGTTTGGAGTCCAGTGACGGATCCAGTGAGCATGTCGATGTTGTCTGTGTATGCCACCTTGTCGGTTACGATCCCTCCTATTGTTGCCCCAATAGTGACTTCAACATGCAACGTTACACAATGGAGGAAGATCTTGCTAATTCCAAAGTTCCACGACCTTCTCACTTGGAATCATGAATGAGTATAAGTCTCAGTTTGCTCTTTCAACATCAATGGGACAAAGGATAAAGTGTTAAGCCGTGATGAGAAACTAGCTAATCACGATGTTGTTCTCTTACAAGAACACCTGCTCCCAAGTTGCAGTGTAAACTTTCTAAGGCGAAGTTCTCAGCATGCTGTTTTCACCACGAATGCCCGCCGTACCCAAGGCAGGCCTTCTGGCGGTCTTGCCTGTATAATTAAGTGATCTCTGCCTAGCTATTTGTCTCCTAGCTGTTACCAATCCTCTGAACACTATCTTGCTATCCGGCTTGCAGACGTGATCATAATCAACGCCTATTTGCCCCATGATAGAAGATCTGTTTCTTCCTTCTCCAGCTATGCGAATGCCTGCAATAAATTAAAGACTCTCATATCTGGTATTGAGCGTCTGGGATACAAGTGGGTGCTTATAGGTGACTACAGTACATGTTGATGAAGATGAGAGAGATTATGATCATTTACCTCTGTAGTTTGATATTATGGTTACTTCTGACATATACTCGAACCAACCCTCCATGTCGCATAAGTGGTTTGAAAAACGTGATTGGTCTAGTGCGAACAAGCCTCTTTACCTTGCTACACTTGGAGCTCTACTGTCCACCGTACGTGTCCCTTTCCATCTTCTTTGCACAAATGCGTACCCTATTATTTACAATGCTCGTGCTGATTTGAGTCGCTATTATCGTGACATTATCTTATGTATAAAGCAAGCTGAAGATGTGGCCATCCCACTGATCCGTGTCAGGCGGAATACCCAAAAACCAATTTGGAAGTATGATCCTTTGCTGAAAAAAAGTCAAGAATAAGGCCAAATTCCGGTTAAGAATCTGGTCTGCCTGTGGTCGACCTTCTCGGGGTACTGTGTTTGATCTAAAACAAAAGACAAAACTCGAATATAAACGCCGTCTTCGTGCCGTTCGTTACTCCGGTGAAAATTTTCCGAAAAGTAATAGTGAGTGGCAAAAAGTGATAAATTCTGCCAAGTTTCCGAATGTAAGTTCTAGTGATATTATATCTCGTCCATCTTGGATCGAACATTATTCAAAAATATTTTCGAAAGTTAATTATGCAGAGCATAAGCAATTCTTATGTTTGCTCGAAAAAAATTTGCCGTCACGTTTATGTCAGAGACATGTGATTCCAGTTGAAAAGTGGGCTGTTGTTAAAGGTATTAAGGGTTTAAAATCAAAATCTTTGGATATTGATGGAATTGGTGTTTTGAATCTTGTTCCGAATTCTTTTGAACTGGTATCTCATCTCCAACTATTTTTTCAAATGTGTTTGAGTAGTTCGTGTGCGCCCGACTCGTTCTTATGCGGTAGCTTTACGTCACTTCTAAAAAAAGGAAAAGATCCGGTTTCTTATAGTTCTTATAGGCCCATAACGGTAGCTTGTACTCTTAGCAAGCTTTTTGAACACCTCCTACTACCCTATATCAATAAGCTTGCTCTAAAAGATCATAATCAATTTGGTTTTAGATCTGGGCTAGGCTGTCAGCATGCTGTCCGTGCTTTGACTTCTTTATTAAAAGATGCCCATCGCACTCGTCGCATACTTCATTTCGCAACCCTAGACTTGTCTAAAGCATTTGACAGTGTTTGTCATACTCAAGCATGGACAGCATTATGCCAGAGAGGAGTAAATCCGTCGGTAATTCACGTGCTTCCTTTCTGGTACTCCCATTCCTACCTTCACCTTAAGTCATTAGATAATTCTTATTTTGGTCATATCCCTGTTCGTTGCGGTGTAAGACAAGGGGGAGTTCTTTCGCCGTATATTTTTAATGCTTGTATTGAAAATATATTATCAAATATATCGACTACGTGCCTACTAGGACCATCTGATATCTCATATCTGGCTTATGCGGATGGCCTTCTTCTGATTAGTCAGACTGAGTCTGGTCTTGCCCGTTAGGTGAAGTCAGTTACTTCTGCTTTCCGCGATATCGGCCTGTACCTAAATATTGACAAATGTGAGTTTCTTGTTTTCAACGGTAATAAATGTTCAGAATCACTATACTGCGGTGGTTTTAGTATTCCTCGTGTCAAATCGTTTCGTTGGCTTGGTATAACAGTTTACGATTCTATGAATGCTCTCTGGTCTCGTGCTGTGAAAGACATTAGTGATAAGCTGAGGCTCGGTTACTCTAAGATTGTAGCAAATCATAGACACTATAGGAGAAGAGCTCTAACTCGGCTTTACTCAAATATTTGTCATTATTCTGTGCTCTTCTGTTCTGGTATTAGGCCGCTTCTGTTGACTGGTGATCTAAAATGTATTCGCATAAATTACTACCGGTACTGCAAATTTCTTTTATATCTACCTCGTTCTTACCGGAATACAAAACTGGTTACAAAGTATTGTGCAACAGATATTACTGGTGCGTTCAAAAAATTATCTGCGAAGCTAGCTATTGAAGCGCTTTATAGGCTAGGATGTTTTCATCGCCTTATCCGTCTTTTTTCTGTATGTGATTAAATTTGTTTCTTTTGTATTACTTTTGCTGTTTTTCTTTTGTATTTTACTCCACTTGACCTCTGTTTTGTGAAGTGGGTGATATATATATATATATATATATATATATATATATATATATATATATATATATATATATATATATATATATATATATATATATATATTAAAGACTTGACTCTATACACACCAAGGGATATTATTTAAAGATCAGACATCTTGGCTGTACAGACTTCAAACCACAGAGAAATTTAAATAAACTCAGCTCAGCCACCTTAGAATATTCCCATTTAATTTTCATATAATTTACTTGTCGTTAGTAGTTTCTGACGAACTTGTAACGTCGAAGTTGTTAGAAATTAGTTAGGCCTGTGCTTAACTAAGATTCTAAGAAACGGTGACCAACCCACTTCAAAACTAAAGATTTTACAGTTAATTGATCAATTTTATTGAAAAAAATAAACCGAAAAAATGAAAAAAATAGAATAAATCTAAAAAAAAAAGTGAAAAACAATATTTGTTCTACAAAATAAAGCAGTGCTGAAAATTTAAAAACCCAATGTGAATAGACTTTTGCTCTTTGAAAAGATGCCCATGCTTTTCAAAGGAAAGTAAAGAGCCGCATAAAATATAAGCCGAGTAGATATAAATTCGTATAGTAGATCAAACGTAAGACGACCATAAAACAAAGGGAACCCGTAACTAGAGAATTTAAAATAGACAATCACACAAATATCTATATCCTAAATGATATGGATGAATTTAAATACATAAATTCCATAATTAGCAAATATTAAAGGGAATAATTAAATAAAACATTAAACAGACAAAAAATTACCACACAAAAGGGTTGGGTGCTGCCCCATCCCTAACCCTTTTGAAGGTTAGCATGTCTTTTGCGTTTTATCGAAAACTATACTCATTTTAAAGAGTGTGGTTTAATTTGCCGAAAAATTGGCGAAAAATAAATAAAATTAAATTACCATAATCATCTAGATGACTAGAAAGATGACTATGTATCGAAAATAAACATAATGTTTAGTATGCATTAATTCCTGAAAATCTCTACAATTCACAAGTCAAGATTTTATTTAAGAGTATTTTTGGTTGTTAATGTCATAATTATAAAATGAAAAGTTTAATATTCGGGTTCCTAGTATTAATATGAAATATTTTTGGTCTCATAGCTCAGACAGCGTAGCATCGCTGCTTAAATTAGTGGGTTAGTTGTGGGTAACAAGTGAAGTGGGCTCGTGTACTACCGTTTTATTTTTACATTACCAGGCCCCCTCGTATGAAAGGAATTTTCGTATAAACATCGGAGGAGGCTCTTTCGATTTGAAATTGAAAGTTTTAGGTCCTTTTTAAGAGTTATCAGTGAATGGAGGAATCACATTTTTCACATTTCATATATTCCTCCCTCAAAACTCATCAAAATTTTGAGGAGCCATTTTTTCGTTGTCGAAAGCTCCTTTAGCCATAACCAAGACCTCGAAGACCCTAATAATATCATCCCTAAGACCCTTGTGCAAGGGCTTTGAACAATGAAGCTTCTTCATTGTTTACACATAGAATTGAATATTGAGATATGGGTAAATGTTTGATCCTTAGTTAATCCGAAAAGGCTGTAGGTAGTCAAATGAAACGTCAAGTAGTGCTGAGGGGGGGGGGGGGGTTAAATTAGATCACGAAGCACTATGCGTATCTAGGTTATCCAAAGGGCGTATCTGCTATATCATAGTAACGACAAAAGGTATTAAGTGGAGATTTCCAGGCCTACAACTACCATTAATATTACTATTTCTACCACCACTATTACTGCTACTAATACTACTAGTGCTATCACAACTACTACCACTACTACTACTACTCGAATGAAACTGAAACTACTTCTGACTAGGACTGCAAATAATTGTAACTGCGACTGTGACTACTTGTGACTCTGGCAAAAACTGTGACTACGACTACTCGTGACAGCGACTAGTTGTAGCTGCAACTATAACTACTTATAACTGCGATTACTCGTGACTGTGACTGAGGCTACTTGCAACTGCAACTGCTTGCGACTGCACCTACTAGTGGCTTTGGTTGACCAAATTTTAGGATTTGACTTGCAATTGGCATGTTTCAAGGAAATGTTTGAAATTTCAAGCTAGAAACAGTAGTTGTGGGACAGCAGGTTGTTAAATTGAGAATAAATGTAGACTTAAACCAAGGATTCGTCTAGCAATTGGCATTTTTTATGGACATATTGAACTTGCAAGCTAGAAACAGGGGTCACGGGACAACAGGTTGTTGAATTGAAAAAAATCCGGACTTATACCAACGGTTTGTCTTATAATTGGGATATTTTATGTAAATGTATGAACTTGTTAGCAGAAACAGTAGCCCTGGAAAAACAAGTTATTAAATTGAGAAAAAATATAGACTTAAGAATTTCTCTTGGAATTGGCATGTTTCAAGGAAATGTTTGAACGTGTAAGCTAGAAACAGTAGTTGTGGGACAGCAGGTTGTTAAATTGAGAATAAATGTAGACTTAAACCAAGGATTCGTCTAGCAATTGGCATTTTTTATGGACATATTGAACTTGCAAGCTAGAAACAGTATTTATGGGGTGACAGGTTGTTGAATTGAAAAAAATCCGGACTTAAACCATCGGTTGGTCTTGCAATTGGCAAATTTTAAGTAAATCTTTGCATCTGCGAGCTAGAAAAAGTACCCATGGAATCACAGGTTTTTAAATTAAGAAAAAAACCAGACTTAAACAAAAGGTTTGTCTTGCAATTGGTATGTTTTAAAGAAATGTTTGAAATTCAAGCTAAAAACTGCAGTCATGGGAAAACAGGTTGTTAAATTGAGAAATATGCAGAATGAAACCAAGGATTTATCTTGCAAACGGCACGTTTTAAGAAAATGTTTGAACTCACAAGCTAGAATCAGGGGTCACGGGACAACAGTTTGTTAAACTGATAAAAATTCGGACTTATACCAACGGTTTATCTTATAATTGGGATATTTTATGTAAATGTATGAACTTGTTAGCAGAAACAGTAGCCCTGGAAAAACAAGTTATTAAATTGAGAAAAAATATAGACTTAAGAATTTCTCTTGGAATTGGCATGTTTTATGGAAATGTTTGAAATCGGAAGGTAGAAATAGTAGTCATGGTGCAACAGGTTTTTAAATTGAGAAAAAAATACAGACTTAAACCAAGAACGTGTCTTGCAATTGGCATGTGTCAACGAAATTTTTGAAGTTGCAAGCTAGAAATCTTGCAATATTCTCAAATTTGGAAAACCACAAATTCTACGCGGGTTGAGGGGGTATTTTCAAGGAGCTTTTTTCCACCGGGCTATATTTTCCACGGGGGTGAGGGTAGCTTCACAGAGGAGATATTTTTCGTGGTTTATTTTCCATGGGGGGCGGGGGTATTTTCACTTGGGCTGTTTTTTTTTTTTGGGGGGGGGGGCTGAGCCTAGAAGTATTAAAAAGGTTCAAAAGAGAAAAATAACACACGAAAGCACCAGAAAAATTTTGAGGGACCCTTGATCCCCATCCCCCTGGATCCAGCCCTTTGATTTCTGTTTATTTTGGGTTTTATTTATTTATTGATAGTAAATTATGCTTCTTCCACGGTTGAATTATTTTTTATCTTTATTTATGCTCGACCTTATTTACTTTTTTTTAACCGCTTTCGTCAAAAAAATAAATTCTAAGTCAATCCACTTAAGCGAAATTATGCAACAGTCTATAGAGTTTAAGGAAAGGGTTAGTCGTCCTAACCGTGTTTGTAACATCATCTTCAATACCCTTACGGACTCCTTAGTTATTGCGCATATGCAACTTTGACACCCTGGATATGCACAGTTCATTTTCATTTAGTTCAATACTCCCTTAAAGTTTCAATTTAATGCTTTTGTTTGCTCAAGGAATATTAAAGATTGGTCGTTTTGACACCCTTGATGCGCACAGCGTCTTTTGATTTGGCTCTGCATCCTCCTCAACATTCCCTCAAATTTTTAACTAAACACCTTTATTCGCATCCTGAGATAATGCGGATGCACCTTCTTGGCCACCCGACTGGACATAGTCTTTCAAGTTAGTTCAAAATCTTCCTCAACATTCCCTGAAAGTTACAGCTCTATAAATTTTCTCTTCCTGAGGTATTTGACAAGCCCTGCTTTTCTATTCTAAAACTCATGCTTAAACTGCTGTCGATTTGCTTTATTTACGGTTGCACCTGGACATCTGGGGTCCTATAGCCCCTGAGGCATTTTGTTGGAATTTCTGACTATTTTGAGTATCTTAGCCATCTAAAAAATTTTCAGGTGTTTTTGGAGGTTACAGGGGAATGGATGACAGAAAAGGTCAAGGGAGGAGGTAGGTTGCCCTACAATCAATTTTGACTAATAAAAATGGCACCAATCACGCAAAATATGCCTTCATTTTTTTTTTAATAGAATGAAGTTGATAAACTGTGATAAACTGTAAGAATTAATAAATAAGTAATACAGAAATAAGTCTAGAAAAAAGAACATAGTTTTAGATTATTTAAAAACAAAATGGTTGCTCTTTCAAATACCATGGTCACTTTCCTGACAATGCACCGCCCCCGTGATGGTCCCGGAGGTAAAACTAAACAATTTATTTCTCCGTTGTTTTGCAACCCTTGATGCTTAATGTCTTCTTTGTTAACCGGGTTCAAGAAAAAATTATACCAAGTGATTGCAATAGAATTGTTGGATAAAATAATATGTGAATAACCAGGAAAGAAACATCATAATCTAATTAATGGAAACAGTTGTATGTGACGCACCTGATATGGACTCTAATGTTGTGCCGAATTAGTGTTCTAATGTGTCTGCACTAGGTATGTCTGTACTATTTAAAGGACGTTATTTTTGAGGGATTTCTAGTTCTTTTAAAAGCTTGTATAAATTTGTTTTCGAATTAACATTTTAGTATTAGTATTAAGTAAAATTACATCTATTATTCCTGATCAAGCTGCAAATGGGAATTTTTTCTCAATATCCCATTTTCTAGAAATATGTTTTTAAGCTTTTGGTTTCAATAAAAAACAAATATAAGTTAATTTAAAAACTTTTTCAACAAAACCAGCTTTACAGAGAAAAGTAAAGCACTAGTTTTACTGGAACAAATCGGCTACAGGAAGGTGTAGACTATTTTTAAGGAATACTCAAAATTTGCGAAAGAAAACCGGGGCAGAAAATATTTTAGAACAAAGCAAATATATTCAAAATAAGAACTAAATTTTGTCCATGAAAAGGAATATGTCAATAAAAAAACAAACAGAAGTTAATTTAAAAACATTTTCAACAAAACCAGCTTAGAGTGAAATACATTGAAAATAAGAACTAATTTTTGTCCATGAAAAGGAATATGTCATTAAAAAACGAACAGAAATTAATTTAAAAACTTTTTGAACAAAACCAGCTTTACATTAAAAAGGAAAGTGCTAGTTCTACTGGAAAAAATGGGCCACAGGAAGGTGTAGAATATTTTTAAGGAATACTCAAAATTTGCGAAATAAAAACATGGGGAGAAAGTAATTAGAACAAAGCAAATAAATTGAAAATAAGAATATGGGTACATTAATCGAATATTTTGGCTCTCTGCCTTATCTTAATATTCATATAATTTATGCCATTAAGACCTGGTAAACCGCCACCACTATTTGGGACGCTTAAGAATTTCAGGAATGGAAATTTCTTCCCTGCGTCACAGTTTATGATATGATTATGCTCTGAAAGGGAAAAACGAACATATAAATGCCATAATTCCTTTCGGCTCACTTTTCTCATCTTTCGTTTGTCAATTAAATGTGCCTTTTCCATGCAAATCATTAGTACTAAGAGCTCAGTCAGACAAAAAGTTGGCGAAGTAAAAGCATTCGTATGCTAGAATACTCTTCCAGTAATGAGTTTCAGTTTATCTTTAAGGAAAGAAGGACTTGAGATTCTTTAGAGACCCAGATAAATAAGTTTGAATGTTGAACATCCAAGGCTGACATGAAAGGCCCACAATTTACACTCATGTCAAAGGAAAGGGAGACACGATAAGTGAAACCAAACGGAAGTTGAACCTAGGTAAAACGCCTTAACCTTATCTACAGTTTAAGGCTTATGTATTCTTCTTGCTGGAGAAATATATAAATTCCAGCATTGAATATCACCTAAAACATCCAAATGTCACGCAAACAGGCAATTTTTTCTGGGATAGTCTAGGAGAGAATATTCACATATAAATGCATTGAAAAGACTCAGTCTTTGTTGGACAACTAAAAAACAAATCGAAGTCTACAATCTAGAATTGGCAACTGAAAAGTTGTGATTAGAAACACATGTATATAAATTGTTGTAATATAATTATAAATGTAAGCTTTTGTTATAAATTAGACCAATTTGGTTGCACTGATGATTATATCTTAAGTTATCAAACATCATGTTGTAAGATATCCTGTGCTTGCTGATGGTAAAAATAAAGAATAGAAAGGAACTTAGCAATTCAGCAAAATACGGAATAAATTATCTTCAAGATAATATATAGAGACTCAAAACCCTTTTAAAGGTCTACTAATTTTTTTATTCCCCAAGTACCTTATACAACCAGAAAAACATCCGTCGGTATCAAAGCAATTACCCTTTGGGATCTAAAATTTGAGAAGTAAAACGTTACACAAGCAAAATAACATACGGTTTGATGCTACTTTTAAGTGCTTTAAATAATAAAAAAAAAATATTTTATTAACTGAAATTAAGGGGCTACATCAAAACTCAAAACGAACGGAAATTATTCTATTTATGAAGGGTTACCCTCTCCAAAATACCTTACTTCTTACGCTAATGCTTTTGGCACTCCTAAAAAGCTTCCTATTCATATTACACGGGCCCTGTGTTTCCGTAGGCGTTCTTAAAAATTAGGACAAACAGTCAAACTTTAGCGTAAAGAGCAAGGTATTGAGGCGAGCAAAACGCTTCATATGTGCAATAATTTCTGTCTGTTTTGAATTTTAATGTTGCTCCTTACTTTCAGTTAAAAAAAATATTTAATTCCTATTAAATTTTCCAAATTATCAAGGTAAATATGGCTTAACCTCCATGAAATATACACCCCCATCACGGGAAAATCCTTCGTGAAAACTTCATCCAAAGTAAAGTACACCCCCTCCGTCATGTTCCTTCCAGACTTTTTCATCTTCGCTGAAAATCCCAACTCCCCGCGAAGTTTCTTGCGAAAAATTCAGCCTGAGAAATTATCCTTAGCATACTATCATTTTAAAAAGACTTTAATCTCTAATCGGTTTCATGATCACTCCGGACATACCCCCTTCCGTAGAAATTTTTTTCCGGAAATCAAAATTTTTTCCGAAAAATATCCGTATACTGTAAAAATGTCTGTATACCAATAATAGATAATACTCGTAAGCAATGGGCAGATTTCATAGGGGACTGTGGGGGGGAATTTATCCCTAAAGACATGATTTTTTCATCCTTCAACTATACCGAACAAGATGGTTATCTCAATTTTTTGATCAGGTAAATTTGGGAAATAAATCGGCGTTTTAGGTGGGTCAGTTGCCCTCCGTTTTTTTGTCACTTAAAAAGGGAACTAGGACTTATAATTTGCGTTTGAATGCGCCCTCTCTCGATCTTCTAGGAGCATTTCTTCAGTATGATCATCCCTGGAAAAAACAACAACAAATAAACATGCACCCGTGATCTCTCTCCTGGCAAAAATAGCAAAATTCAATATTTTAATATATAGGAGCTTGAAACTTCTACAGTTGGGTTCTCGGGTATACTGAATCTGATGGTGTGATTTTTATCAAGATTTCATGAATTTTAGGGGGTGTTTTCCCCTATTTCAATTATCAGTCAAATATTCTCAGGTTCGTATCTTTTGATGGGTGACACAAAACTTGATGATTTTACATATTTGGAATCAGCATAATAAGTTGATTCTTTTGATGTATTAAATAAAAAAACAAGTTTTTTTAAACTGAAAGTAAGGAGTGACGTCAAAACTTAAAACGAACAGAAATTACCCTGTATATGAAAGGGGCTGTTCCCTCTTCAACGCCTCGCTCTTTGCGCTAAAGTTTGACTCTTTCTTTCAGCTCTACTTTTTAAAATAGTAAAAACTTTAGCGTAAAGAGCAGGGCGCTCTTGAATAATCATTGAATAATCTCCCTGGAATAAAAATCTTAAAGACACAAACTTTTTTTTACATATAAGTTTTATTAATAAAACCAATTTACAACCATTAATAAAACACACTATTCTTAGGACACTGAAGTCAATATTATACAGTTGGGAGGGAGATATTTTCAACTAGAAAGAGTTTCAGTCTGGAATTATCAACAAAAATGGTGAGAGATTCGCCATAAGTATATCCACAATATCAAGAATAAAATACAGCATGAAAAGCATTACTTTTAGCCAATAAATTGAGATCTTTTGAGAGGAGGAGATGACTTATTAGAAGTAAATTCAAGGGGGCACAGGAACTTAATTCTATATTTTGTTCATCTTTTGGCTTAATTTTCTGGTGATTCCCATCCTGTGACACTCAATGGCTGACACAAAGCACCCTCTGGCAACCATTATCAAATATATGTCAATTTTTGGGCATTTTCCTGCAAAGATAACCGTTTACACCGGAATTGATCATTCAAACTTAATGAAAAACCCCAATAACGTTTCTTCTGAAAACTCCTGGCAATCGAGGCCAGCGTGGCACATTCTACCCACCAAATAGCAACCTCTAGAACAACTTATGACACCAAATGGTTTTTCGACAAATTTTTACAAAAGAGATAGCTTAATAAAATAAAAATGACCATTCTTTTTGTTTCAACAGCAGATCGTTTAAACTTAATGAAAAAAACATTAACGTTCCTTCTGATGACTCCGGGCACTTGAGGCAAGCGTGGCACAATATACCAGCCTGATGAAAGACTTTGGCGCAATTATCATAACTAAGGGTTTTTCAATACTTATTTCCGACAAAAATAACTGTATAAACTAAAAACGACCACTGTTTTGTTTGAACAGCTGAAACTCACTGTTTCATTGTTAAATTGCGATTTTCCATGGCGATTCCAAACCTGTGACAAGCAATGGCTGACAAAAGACAACCTCTGGCAATCAATGTCACATATATGGTATTTTCGAACATTTTCTTCCAAAAATCTCAGTTTATATTAGAATAAATCGTTTAAAATTAATGAAAACGCCGAATAGCCTTTCTTCTGATGACTCCTGGCAATTGATGTCAGCCTGGCACAATCTACCAGCCTGATGACACTCTAGAAAGCAAATTGACACACCTAAGGGCTTTTCAACCTTTTTCCAGTAAAAATAACTTTATAAGCTAAGAATAACCATTAAAGTTTTGAACATTGGAAATTTGCAATTTCATTCTTAGATTGTGATGTTCCATAGTGATTACCTGCCTATGAGAGTCATTGGCTGACACACGATACCTCCTTGTAAACATTATCACACACTTGGCGTTTTTCGGGCATTTTCCTGCAATAACATCCGTTTATACTAGATTCCATCGTTAGAACTTGATGAAAAAACAAAATAGCGTATCTTTGTTGACTCCTGTCAATTGATATCAGCGAGACTCAATCTACCACCCTGATGACATCCACTGGCATACATTGCCACACCTATGGGGTATTCAGCCTTTTCCCTCATGAGAAATAACTATAAACTCAAAATGACCATTCTTTTTATTTGAACAACAGAAAATTGCCATTTCATTGTTAGATTGCAATGATCCATAGAGATTTCTAACCCATGATAATTAATAGCTGACACAAGGCACCCTCTGGCAACCATTATAACATATATGGCATTTTCGGGTATTTTCCTGCAAAATTATCCGTTGAAACTAAAACCAATCTTTAAACTCAATGAAAAGCCCCAAGTAACGTTCCTTTTGATGACACCTGGCAATTGAGGCCAGCATGAAACAATCTACCAGCCTGATGACACCCTCTGACACACATGTTCACATGTAAGGGTTTTCAGCCCTTATTTCCTACAAAAATTATTTTATAAACTAAAAAATACCATCGTATTGATTTGAACATCGGAAAATTGCCACTTCATTATTAAATTGCAATGTTCTATGGCAATTCCAAGTCTTTGGAACTCAATGGCTGACACATGGCACCCTCTGGAAACTATTATCGCACATATGTCATTTTTTGAACTTTTCATTGAAAATTATCCTTTTACGCTAGAATTGGTCATTTAAACTTAATCAAAAACTCCAATAAGATTCCATCTAATGACTCCAGGCAATTGAGGGCAGCCTCGGATTATCTGCCAGCCCACGTACACCCTTTGGTACACATTATCATACCTAAGGCTGTTTAACCCTTTCTTCTACACAAAAATAACTTTATAAACTAAAAAACCGCCATTATTTTAATTGAACAGAGGAAAATTGCAATTTAATTGTTAGATTGCAATGTTTCATGGTAATTTAGAGCCAGTGACAGTCAATGGCTGACAAACGGTACCCTTTGGGAACCATTATCATACATACGGCATTTTAAGCCATTTTCTCCAAAAATATCCGTTTGCATTCGTTTGTGTCCGTTTACTAGAATAGATCGTTTACAATTAATGAAAAACCCTCGATAGCGTTTCTTCTCATGACTCCTGGAGAAGGGAAGCCGGCGTGGTACAATCTACCAGCCCGATTACACCTTCTGGTGCACATTATCACCCTGAAGGGCTTATAAGCTGTTCACCAAAAAAAATAACTTTATGAACTAAAAATAACCGTTGTTTTTATTTGAACAGCGGAACTTTGGCATTTCAATGTTAGACTGTGATGTTCCATGGAAATTGCCAGCCTTTGACACTAAATGACTGACAAACGGCACCCTCTAAAGTTATAAGACATTATAGCACATATGGAAAATATTCGTATATACTAGAATCCATGGTTTAAAATTAAGGAAAATTTCCCAATAGCTATTCTTCTGATGACTTCTGGCAATTCTCTGCCTGTGAAAATCAATGGCTCACTTATGGCAGCCTTTGGCAAGCATTATCACATGATGTGTATCACCCCAAAACTGAATATGTGACGTCTCAAGAGAAAACATTATGAACTATTTTGTAAAATAAATTCAAAGCATTCGTATTTATGATAATATGCCATATGCCATTATTTCAATTAAAATATTGTATCGCATTTTTTCGTAGGTTTCTATTATTTTTAGGGTCCGTTAAGAACTCCCACATTTAGAATGTTAATTAAAAATTCAGAGAGGCAAGAAAAGCAAATTTCAGAAACATAAAAACATACTACTACGGGGCTCATAGGTGGTCTGCTAAAGTCTCAAATGGGATAGCATGTTTTTTTTTCAAAAGTCTAGAGAGATCAGTTAGAATTTGGGAGATTTTTTAGAGATTTACTCTTACAGAATAATATAAACTTGTTCAAATCATAAGAAAATAGTGCTTCTTAGAGATTTTTTCTTTAGATATTTTCTTAGAAAATGATATAAATTTTTTCAAAACATAGGAATATATTCCTTCTTAGAGAATTTATATAGATGTGACATAAACTTCTTCAAAACATAGGAAAATATTTCTTAGAGAATTTTAAAGACCTTTTTCTTAGAGAATGATGTAAACTTGTTCAAAACATAGGAAAATAATCCTTGTTAGAGCATTTTTTTTAGATATTTTCTTAGAGAATGACATATACTGGTCCAAAACGTAGGGAAATAATCCTTCTTAGAGAATTTACAGAGATGCTTTCTTAGTGAATGATAAAAATTTGTTCAAAATATAGGTAAATACTTCTTAGAAATTTTTAGATACCTTTTCATAAAGAATGATATAAACTTGTTCAAAACATAGGAAATTAGTACTGCTCAGAGAATATATAGGGAGGTTTTCTTAGAGAATGATGTAAACTTGTTTAAAACATAGGAAAACAGTCCATCTTAGAGACTTTTTAGAGATTTTTTTAGAGAACAATATAAACTTGTTAAGCTAGGCAATCTAGCCTAACTTAACTTAAGCTATCATGTTTAGGTTAGGTTGGGTTAACCTAACTTACTAGGCTATATCCTTCTCTAAGAAAACGTCTCTAAAAATTCTCTAAGAAGCACTAGTTTACTCTGTTTTAAACAAGTTTATATCGTTCTCTAAGAAAGTGTCTCAAAATATTATCTAAGAAGCACTATTCTCCTTTGTTTTTAACAAGTTTATATGATACTCTAAGAAGATATATATAAAAATTCTCAAAAAAGGACTATTTTCCTATATTTTCAACACGCTCATATTATTCTATAAGTCGCAAAAAATTCTCTAGAAAGGATTACTTTCTTAGTTTTGAACAGGTTGATATAATTCTCTAGGAAAACATCTCTAAAATGTCTCTAAGAAGGACTGTTTTCCCATGTTTTGAATAAGTTTATATTATTCTCTATAATAAGTGGTAGATAAGTGGTAGCAGGGGGGGGACTAGTTGCCCTCTCATCACTAAATAATTTCTGAGACCAAACTTACTAATCATGATAAAAGTAAAATCGCGAAGAAAGAAAGAAAATGAGGACAATAAACAGCCCGTGACATAATTTAAAAACTATCAAAATATTTCGGCAAAGACCTCCTCTTGACCGTCCTCAGTGCAGAATAAAACTGATGAAAATATTGAAACCAAACGTTAAACAAAACCGCTACGGTGGTTATCTAAAAATATTAGTCACATACATTTACGAAAAAGAATGCGCGGGGGAGGGGGGGGGGCTAGTTGCCCTTTGGTCACTTTTGACTGTTAAAAAGGGCCCTAGAACTTCCGATTCCCAATTGATTCAGCCCCTTTGTTGTTTATACGACCATCCCTTCCGTGAAAACCTTATATGTTAACAATTTGTAACTAGCGTAGCTTATGGCCCTTGCCATGCGAGCTGAAGGGGGGGTGATTGACATCTCCAACGAAATAATTACCATTTTGAATAAAATAGCTATCTCAAAACTATCATTGAATATATTTGGAGAAAAAAATGATTATTTGGGGAGGGGTCTGGTTACGCCACAATCTCTTTTGACTCTTAAAGAGGGCACTAGAACTTTCAATTTCCAATCGAATAAGCTCCTTTCTAAGTTTTCACCACAACTCGTTCCATAAGAAGTGCCTTGGTGAAAAAAGTAATAAGAAAAAATACTGCATTGTGCCCACTTGATTCTTTACTTAGGCAGTGCTATTGTGTTTTCAATGAAATGAAGGGGTTTGAAAAATATTTTTACCTGCATTTCTTCGATCAATTTCTGTGTCAGTCAAAAAGTTTTGGGAGGGGGGCTCCCTTCGACACGGAATTGAGTTTGAATGATAATCAGGCCTTTTAGTAGTTTAGGAAGGGACGGATGGGGACGGGCAGCATTACTTTTATTTAAACTAGATTAGCCTAGAGATATAATTTTTGGGGTGTTATGTTGATTCAGAGGAAAATAAAGATATTCTTCAAATCTAAATTGTTTTAAGTAAGTTGCAAATGATGTTCTGGCCTTTAGAAGGCTTAGGAGTCGTTGGGAACGCTGATGTAAGACAATTTAAATTATTCTTTTTATTAAAGTAAAAACAATGCAGTATTAGTGAACTATGATAAATACTTGAAAAGGAATTAATGAAAACTATTCTTTCAAAAAATAGTCACTGAAGTCTAGAGGTGTAGACTTCTAGACCTCTAGAGCCTAGATAGTCACTAGATTGTCTAGAACCACTAAATAGTCACTAGAATCTAGAATCAATCAAAAATGTTATTCCATAAAATATTCACAGAAGTCTCGTGACTCTCGAGATCTCTTGAATCTAGATAGTCACTAGAGTTTAGAATTAATCAAAAATGTTGTTCCATTAAATAGTTACTGAAGTCTAGAGGTCCAGACTTCTAGATCTCTAGATAGTCATTAGAGTTACTATATAATCACTAGAGTCTAGAATTAATGAAAAACGTTGTTCCATAAAATAGTCACTTAAGTCTCAAGGTCCTTTTGTGGTACTTCCTTTTTCTTTTAAGTTTAAGTTGATTGTGCAGTGTAATTTATGTTCGCGTCGAGTCTCACTAATTCATTAATATTAATTTCGTCTAATTTTCGATGTGAATTATCATATATCTTTACTTTTTCCGGTCTTAGATTTAACATTATTCTTTAGTTTTCTTTGAAAAATCTTTTTATGATCAAGCTTTCTTTCAATTGCTGGTAAAAAGGCGCAGTTAGGTTGGTGGAGTTTCTTTAACGGGCCTGGGCGTTAACATGTTGATTTATAATGAGCTTTTCCAGATTCAGATGCATGTTCGCACACTGGTATCGATAAAAGAAGGAGTTCTTTCCTCTTCTAGGTTTTCTTTTCTGTCAAATAGTTTTTAGTCTATTTTACAGTACATTTTCATTTCTTTTTCCTCTGTTTTCAAATTTTTTCATGATAATACAATTCCAATAAGTAATATTTATCGAAGAAAATGCTAGTTTTACTGTCTTTCATCTATAGATGAATCAAAGTAAATAGTAGAAGTGTATGATGGACCTTGAACCGTAAATTTAAACCACCTAACGCAAAAAACAAAATATCTAACAAATCATATAGAGATTTGTATAAAATCATATCTTAGCAGAATCAAGACTACTTAAAACTGTTAGGCTTGAAAACTCTGGTCAAAGCTTGAAATTGGGTCAAATCATTCATCCCTGAAAGTCATTTTTGGACTGGTCTTCCAGTTTCCTTTTAAGACTATAAACTACATTTTCAAAAACCAAAAAAAACAAAGAAGTCATGTATACATCTCGAAAAAATACATGAGCAGCCCTTTTTCATGAATTGAGTGTTTCGCAATTCTTTTCCACCAACTGGAATTAATTTTTTTTTTTAGAGGTAGTGAGCAAAAATTACGGTTGGCTCACCATACGACTAGTCAGCTTTGCTTACACTCTCTATCTCGAGTTCTGGTCCCTATTTCGAATTCTGTTTTTCTGGACTACATTCACTTTAATACCAAACCGTCCATTTCCATCACTATGCTACACCTTACCGCCTTTAAGAAATGTAAGTTCTTGCCCCTTCCGACAAGAAAAAACAATTGTCCTATATATGTTTACGGAGCTTTATCATGCTATATATTCAAGATTCGTTTCTATTTTCTAATGAAAGCAATTATGTTATATCTACGATATTCACTAAACGAGTAATATTAAGCTAGGATAATTATAAGTTCTGTCTTGAGCATAGCAACAGTTTCATTAATTTTTTGACCCATGGGAACTTATAATTAGTAGCTTTGTTGAAAGTCTTACCAAGTTTGAAATTCCTCCTTTTCCTAAAAAAAGGGCTACGTTCAATACCACGGGAAGTTTTGTTTTTCATTGTTTTTTGTCTCTTAAAAGCACCCTCCATCAGTAAGGCCACCAAGGGAGTTTTTCTGCGGTCTGTATATTTTTTCTCTTTTTTCGTCAATGGCGTATTATATTTTCTCTAACGTGATAATTTCTTTTGCTCGTTGTTTAGTTTTGGCCAAAATTTTGGCCAAAACATATTTTTATCAGAATCCAAAATTCTTCTTTTTCCAAAGAAAAGGACTGGTTTTCTAAGACAAAGGAGATCACATTATTGGTATTATAGCTTTTGATCTCGGAAGCATCATGCATCGGTAGGGATACCAACATAAATTATCCCAGAACGGACTAACGTTTGTTTTATTATTCTTTTGTCAAAAGATTATGATATTATCTCTAACGTGAAGAAGTTTTAGTTTTTTGTAGTTTGGGTCGAAGTTTTGTTTTCAAAATAGAATTTTGACCGGCTCCTTTCAAGTTTAAAATTCCTCCTTTCCTCAACAAAGGACTATTTTTCCATGCCATAGGATATTTTGTTATTCAGATCGTAGTAATTGCTCTGGTAAGTATCGTCTATCTGTAATGACACCCTTTTTCTAGGAGGTGCTAATGTTTGTATTATTTTGTTTTCTTTGTCAAAGAACTAAAGGATTTTCTCTAGTGTAGAAATATTCACTCTGATCTATAATTTACTCTAGTTAATGTTTTTTTCCAATCATATCAAGCTGAAAATCCATCCATCATCTAACAAGAGGACTATTTTTTATACCATAAGAAAGTTCGTTTTTATCGGTTGAATTCGTAGAAGCACCGTTTATTCGTAAGGCCATCAATAAAAATTTTCCAAGGTTTGAATTTTCTTCGTTGGTTTTATAATAAAATATATTATTTTTAGTCAGTTCTATAATTTTGTCAATTTGGTCTATTTCCTATCATTTCTAAAAGAAAAAGACTATTTTCAATGCTATAAGAAATTGTATATTTCATAATTTATTTTTAGCTCTCAGAAGCATCACTCATCATTAAGAAGACCAACAGAATTTTTCCTAGAGGGAGCTAAAGTTTGTACAATTATTTTTTTTGTCAAAAAAGGTTAAATTTTGTCTAATGTGAAACAAATCTAGTCTGTTTTGCAATTATGGTCAAACCCAATCAAGTTCAAAATCCTTCCTTCTCCAAAAAAGGACTATTTTATATACCGTATGATATTTCGTTATTCATAGTTTTGGCTCTCGTAAGTACAGCTTATCCGTAGGGTAAATAAAGGAATTTTTTACTAAAAGAAGCAGCTGTCAGTATTTTTACCTTTCTATTTTGTCATAATTTTTCACTAACGTGAGCAATATTTAATCTGTTGTATGATTTCAGACTTCTAAGAAAGTTTACTGGCAGGTATCTCCAACAACTGTTTTCTCCCTATATTGGAATTGCAATCCCTTTTTATGAGAGATTTTTACATTTTTGCAGTATTTTAATCAGGTGTATTTCGAACAATTTGCCACTTTTCTTTTTTGGAATTATTATCAGCTATACTCGGCAAAGTTTATAAAAACAGAATGAAATTCTAAGAAATTGTTTTAGGATTTAACTTAGCTATTAAGCCTGTTCAATTTTGTTCCTTTGTTCTTTTCATGTGTCTACAAAACAGGTTAAAAAATTTCGGATTCATCTCTTTTTCCAAGTCTTGGTTTCCAATTCCAAGATCCAGGGACTTAAATAAAATGACTATAAATTTTTGCTGCTTTCCAGAATTCTTTAATAAAACTCATTTCCCTGGAAAACCATTTTGTGGTACTGTTCTAGGACACCATCTGACATTTTAAATAAATAATTTTTTCTATTCTTACCCATTTTTTTTTGTATCGTTTGTATATCATTCATGTCCTAAATACTAATACTACTTTCAACGTAAAAGATGTATCTTAAGAAACACAAACATTGGATAATGAGAGTTTCAACAGACTTAAAGTAATTCTAACTTTAGCGGAAGGGCTACAAGCTATGAACGTTGCCCATCGTTTAGATATACTATTGGTTATTAGGAAGTTTACAGATGTTTTTCAGGGGGAATTTTTCTGGTTGGGTGGGGTGGGGGGTCGGAGAAGGTGGTTACATGGGAGGATTTTTACATGAAGGAATATTTATGGAAGAGAATTTTCCATGAAGGGGGCGTCGCTTTTCCCAGCATTATTTAAAAAACGATCAGAAATTAAATAGAAAAACATGTTTTTTCAACTAAAAGTAAGGAGCAACATTAAAACTTGAAATGAAAAAAAAATTATTACATATATGAGGGGGGTCTCCCCGTCGTCAATACCTCGCTCTTTACGCTAAAGTATTTTAGTATTTTCAAAAGAGCTATTTATTCTAATTAAACAGCTTTTGTGATTCAGGGGTCTTTCTTATAGAATTGGAACGAAATTCGAACTTTAGCATAACTAGATCTACGTTGCAAGGGTAACGTGAGGTGTTGGGGCAACCTTTGCGGCTTTGCCGAGTAAAGTGTTGAGAAAGCTACATTTTGGTTTTGTTTCCTCGCTTCGGTTAAACGCTGAAGTTGTTAATCTGTAAGGATCTTAAAATAAATACTAGGTACACCAACTTACAAAACTTGCAAACCCCTCATTCAACTAGAAAAGGTTGCAAACCCCTTATCGCTGAAGATGATTGTAGCCTAAAGGCTGATTATTACTTACAAGTCCCCTACATGTCTTACCACTGGAACCAAATTGGTCTTACCATCAAATACACCGGAAACAAATAATAGGTATACCGACTAGCAAAAGTAGCCAACCCCTCATTGCTGAAATTGATTAAGATCTAGCAGCCAACTGTTGCTTAAAAATCCCCTATATATCTCACATTTGGTATCGGCCTATTTTTGGTTTCAGTGTGTACCTTAGTATTGAAGTTGTCAACCCCTTTAAACTTTCAAACTGGTGTATCTCATGAAAGAATTTTTCTACTTAAAAATTAATGAAATATACTTTCATCAGCTCATCAAGAGCTATCGACTGCCATCGAAAAAAATCTATCTGTCTTAGTTCAAAAATTGCCTTTTTTGCCATTGGCCAAGTTCCTAACGTCATCGTTTAGAAAGGGGCAAAGGATAAACTCTAATTTCTGTAGCAATGAGAGAACTTTTAAAGTTTGGGAGGCACATCTGATACTATTTCTGTATCGGCCTATTTTTGGTTTCAGTGTGTACCTTATTACTGAAGTTGTCAACCCCTTTAAACTTCTAAACTGATATATCTCATGAAGCAAATTTTTCTACCAGAAAATGGATGACATATGCTTTGATCAGCTAATTAAGAGCAATCGCCTGCCGTCGAAAAAAAATAATCTATATCTGTTTTAGTCCAAAAGTTGACTTTTTTGCACTAAGCCAAGTTTCTAACGTCATCACTTAGAAAGGAGCAAATGATAAAGTCTAATTTTCTTAGTAATGAGAGAACTTGTAAAGCTAAAGAGGCACATCTGATACCATTTCTCTACCCCATTCCCAAGTGCGAAAAACCAAATGATAAACTCAGCTGAAATCACGAGCAGAAATGGGTAGAAATAATAGATGGCAGCACTTTCGGTCCCACATTTTTGTTTCTGTAAACTTTTCTATTTATCACTCGAAGAAGATATATTGGCTGTGGGGCCGGGTAACTGCCGCATATATTTAACACTTATAGATTTTAGTCCATCTTCAATTGAAACTGGTGCCTGCCTGCCAGAACGGAGCTTTCCACTCGAAAGCAGAAACATGGTTTGATGAAACGCAAGCTTGCAATATAAGCTACATATATACATATAAATAAATATACATATATATATATATATATATATATATATATATATATATATATATATATATATATATATATATATATATATATATATATATATATATAAATATAAATACTAGCTATTGGTATATATATATATATATATATATATATATATATATATATATATATATATATATATATATATATATATATATATATATATATATATATATATATACATATATCGTACGCCGCCAGGCCCCATCATGGAACGCGGCTGGCTTCTATATATGGACTCTCATTGTCCCTTGTGTTCTAACCGCAGACACTGCTGGGTCCCGGCGCCTTCACCACCGGGCCCCATCTTTGCACGCGGCAGGCTTCTATATATAGATTCTCATTGTCCCTTGTGTTCTAACCACAGACAGTGCTGGGTCCCGGCGGCTTTGCCACCGGTCCCCGCAGGCCCCAGCATTGCACGCGGCAGGCTTCTATATATGGATTCTCACTGTCCCTTGTATTCTGGGTCCCGGCAACGCTATGTCATTTTTGGATCGAATTGATGACGTAAATTGGTTTAGTTTTCTGTGTTAAGGTTTTCAAATTGCTTTAATCCATTGTCAAAATATATTAAAATATTTGTGCAATCACCAGTTTTTACATTTTAAGCAATTTAATAAAATTTAAAAAGAGTCTCAATTTTTTGAGCTCGTATAACGGTAATAACGTGTAACGGTGTAACGGTAAAGATAGTGTAACACACAAACGGACGGACGAATGGACACTACGTTTATATATATATATATATATATATATATATATATATATATATATATATATATATATATATATACATATATATATATATATATATACATATATATATATATATATATATATATATATATATATATATATATATATATATATATATATATATATATATATATGTATTTATATATATGTACATAGTTAATATCTAGATTTTAACTTCTGAGAGGAAAGTTTTCTTTATTAATATTTAAATTCCCTTTTGACTGAAAGTATAAGAAGTCTAATTCTAATTCTCATTTGTTGCGTTTGCAGGTCCGAGAAGCTACGACAAAACGGCTTTAAAAGGTTAATTAAGAGACTTGCTAGTGGCTACTTATAAAATACAAACAGTAGTTTTTACCAAATTAATTTTACTTACTTACGTCAGCTGACCTGGATGCGAAGATACAAATATAATTTTTTGATTTAAATTTTTGTACCAAATAGGGCATTCAAAAGAATATTAAGATCTTTCTTAATTCCTCTTTACAAGAAGCATGAAGAGATCTGAGAAATTAACAAGAAATTAAATAAGTAACAGTAACAGTAACAGTAACAATAACAGTAACAAGAAATTAACAGCATCCTGTTTATATGTTTTGCTATATCAACATTTGTCTAACATGACGACCAGTTAGCGTCTTCATATTCTTCGCGAGAAAAAATTAAAATACATATTTCTTACATTTGAATCTCTAGCACAACCTTTATCTATAATGAAAGACTTAATTGTTATTCTGCTTAAACAATTTTTTGCTTTCACTCTTGAAGTCGAGTTTACACGTAAATTTTGCCAGAAGAATGGTTTGGAAATGCTAAGTTTGTTTGTCCTACCTCTCAGACAAAAAAATAACATGGCAGATGCTTATGAACAATCGTAGATATCCCAGCTGGTGCCCATATACCTTTTTAGGAAATATTTTTGAAGAAAAATGAAGATTAAAGAGCATCGGAAATCCGTAAGAAAGCCACTGTAGATCGAAACAATAGTTGAAGTAGTAGAAATAGTAGTAGTGGCGGTGACAGTAGTGTTAGTAGTAAATGTGGCAGTAGTAGTAACATTGGTAGTACTGTGAAAATATTGACTTTTGGTCAACTGATCTTCCCCTTTAAGTATTCTCTGAAAGTTCCAAGTTGCTACCCTAATCAATTCTTGAAAAAGACTCTTTTGGCAATCTGCGTGCACATTGTGGTTTTTGGTTTGATTTAAATTTTCCCTCAATATTTTCTCAAATTTTAACCTTCGTAAACCATAGGCACTCATAAGCCTTGATAGTGCTACTACCATAGTAGTAATGGTAGTAGTAGGAAATTAGTAGGAAATTATTAGCAGAACTTACGATTTTTTCCAATCAAATGAACCTTATTTTAAGTTTATACAACCACCCATTCCATAAAAACCCTATGTACCCCCTGGCCATAACTTACAACCCTTGTACCTTGGATTTGGAGGGTTGTTTCAACCCTGGATAAATTAAAATTATCTCACGATTTCATTCAGATACATTTGGGGAAAAGGGGCTTCGGAAAGGGGTAAGCTAGTTGCCTTTCGCCACTTTCAACTCTTAAAAGGGAATTAGAACTCCATTTCTAATCAAATAAGCTTCCCCTGAAGTTTAGACAACCACTCCTTCCATAAAAACCTTATATGCCCCGGGCACAACTTAAAACCCTCCCCCAGGTTTTGGAGGTTTTTAAAACCCCGAGGCCTTTGTTATATGATCTGTGTACTATTTAAAATAAAATAGCCGTTCTAAAATTTCTATTGCATACATTTGGGGAAAAGAGAACTTAGGGGGAGAGGGGCTAGTTCTGATCATTTTTTACTTTTAAAAGGGCACTGGATCTTTCAATTTCTAATCCAATGGACCCCTTTTGAATTTTTTCGACAACTCCTTCTGCACGAACTGCCCAGGTCAGAAGAAAAAAAAAACAAATAAATAACACATTGCGCCCACATCGGTCTTTACTTAGGCAGCACTATTGCACTCCCTATGATGTGCTGTCAGATTCAAACCTGTGAGTGACAAAAATATTTTCCCAGGAAAATTTTTTTTTATGGTTTCGTCGTGTAATATTTCATAGAAATTACACTATATAGCCTAATGTACAAATCTTCCTATATTTTAAAAATGTGCCTCTTTGGTTTTCGAGGAGGAGAAGTGACTCTCTTAAGAGACTCATTATTGTGAATTTTTTATCGATGTATTTATAAATTTTTCTTGAAAAGAGTTCCATATTTTCCTTTTGAAAATTGGCACCCTGTGATTTTCTGGTCTGGAAAAACCGATCTAGATAAGTCACGAGTTGAAAAAATTTGTTTAGAGCCTGAATGTTGGAAAATAAGAATTTATGAGTGACACCATTTTTACAGAACATTTCAAGAGCATAAATTACATCATTTTCCCCCTAAGAGCGATCGTATCGTTCTTAGCGTCTATGACACAGGTAAAATTACGAAGAAAACATATCTAAGGGTAAAATACCAAGTGTAATGATTATATTTACAAAAGGCATTTAAGCAGTTTTATAGCACTTTAAAGACAAATACGTAGTTTAGCAATTGCTCAAAATGAAAAAAACTGAAACATCAAATGAGACAAGATCAAGAGGACGACCCAAGATCAAGGTGACTACCCGGCAATAATATATTCACAATGGATGAGAATGAATAACCTAGTCAATCAAATCTGGCAAGACCAGTCTGAGCCGCTAAGACAAAGGGCATTAAAAATATGTATGAAGCAACAACAAACAAAAATAAAGATCAAAGATGTATGAGGTTAGAATATTAGTGAAAGCGAGAATTATAACGAGCTGAAACCAAAAATAAAGAACAAAGAAATATGCGGTTAGAATATAAGCACCAGTGGGAATTACAATGAGTCGAGAATTAAAATGAAGAACAAAGAAATATACGTTTACAGCATGTACTATAATGAGAATCAGAACAAATCAAAAATGAAAGTGAAGAGCAAAGTAATACGTCGTTAGAAGAGATGCGACAGGAAAAACAAAGAAATATGTGCTTAAAAGACAAGTGGCGGCAAGAATTACATCGAGTCGACAGCGACAATGAAGAACAAAAAATATGCGGCTACAAGACATGTGTCATCGAGAATCAGAAGCAATCATAAATAAAAGTGATGAAAACAGAAACGTCCGGTTAGGAGATACGCGACAGGGAGAGTCAAAAATTGAAAGTTAAGAACAAAGAAATATGCGGTCTAAAGATAGGTGGCAGCAAGAATTACAGCGAATAATTGAAATCAAATACACATTATGGAAATTTTGTTACTCTATCTGAACATATGTTTTATTCAATAGTAACACATTAAAGTAATATATTAGAGTAATTAGATCATCAGAGATGTTGAGTAAGAAAGGTCAGTCTTCCAGATTTTCAAGCCTAGTACAAAGATAAAATTTAAAAATTCCTTTTTTAGCCCTTCCTAGACAGTGTAATTAGCTTTAGCTTAAATTATAAATTTGTAATAACTGTTTCTTGCACGTTTGTGCATGGTAAAATATTAATTGTTTATTTAAGTTTCTTACTAAATCATTAAATTATTATTTACAAATACTAATATTCTATTAGCAAATTAGACTCCGGCTATACTCTTAAATATGTTATTCATTTAAATTACTTGTAATTCGGAGGAAATTTTGCTAACTGTTTTACATGAATCAGATCCCAGAATCTTCTGTTAAATATTTCTGGTGCCTTAAGGAACGGTAAAACTCAGAGAAGTATAAATGAATTTTATACGCCTAGTTTCCTTTAAAGCTTATTTAGATAAAGGAGCTTTTGAATTACCAAGCTTTTTCTTGAGTAAACTTCGGAAAATCTCATGTAAAAATAAACTCTAAGAAGATTTTTGTAGAAACTATATTGACTTTGCACCGAAATTCAAGACAGTAAACAAAAAGTAAGTGATGTTATGTGTTTTGAGAAGCAGAATTTTGAGGATTATTAGTTCTGTCAACAAGAAAACAAAATCATAATTATTTTTTGTTAAGAACGAGGAAAGTTTTTGTTTAGTTGAATACAATCTACTCGGCTCTGTTTTCATTTGTGAAATTTCTTATGATTGGAGAAGACGACAAGATGGCAAAATTGCCTCTAAGAGAGTCTCAGGGGGTAAATGTTTTAAAAAATATTACATAATTTTTTTTACAAGTAAATTCTCTTATTATCTGTATATTAGTAGCAAACGTGTAATTGTATCAAAATGAATTTCCTTACCACTGACGACATTTACAGATAGAATTGCTATCAGCAGAATGTTTTGTGCTCCATTATCTGGAGCACAATGTGCTCTTATTATCTGTATATTAGTAGCAAACGTGTAATTGTATCAAAATGAATTTCCTTACCACTGACGACATTTACAGATAGAATTGCTATCAGCAGAATGTTTTGTGCTCCATTATCTGGAGCACAATGTGCTCTTATTATCTGTATATTAGTAGCAAACGTGTAATTGTATCAAAATGAATTTCCTTACCACTGACGACATTTACAGATAGAATTGCTATCAGCAGAATGTTTTGTGCTCCATATAATTTTGAGACCCATCTCCTTTCTTGTTCCGTGCTGAGATCCTTCTGAAATAAGGAAGACGGATTAGCATAAATCCAATTAAGTTCGGCTTTCCTTGTTACTAATGGATTCTAAGATCTATTAAGCTCTTAGGTAAGAAGGTCCAATCAGTGTTTATTATGAAATGATCCAGTAGCTGATGATGTTAGCCAGGCATGCTTTAAGGAATAAGTAATAAGCTTCCGTTTATCATAAGCTTAATTCCTTTTTTTTATCACAAAAAGATTAGGTGTATTAAAAGAAAACGCGTATCTAAAAAGATACTTATTCGTTCGGGGTTACTGCTGCAAGGACCATAGAATTAATAAAATAGACTAAATGTTAACTAGACAAAAAATGTTAAATGAGAAGATGATGTTCATAGACATAGGCTTCTCTTCAACGATTCCATGGCACCGAATTATAACTATTTTCATTGGGGTGATTGTGTCGAACCCGCGGTCATTGAATATCGGAGTCAGGTTCTCTTAAACAGAATCAAAGTTCTAGCCTCCTTTAAGTGATAAGGCTCTAGCGTTGCTTCGATGCTTTATTATTATTATTATTATTATTATAATTTATTTCAAGAGGCGCTTAACTTTGAAAGGGTGGTCATATAAACCTTGGAGGGGGCCCATTCAATCAGAAATTAAGAGTTCTAGTACACTTTTTAAGAGTCAAAAGCGATTTGAGGACAACCAGTCCCCTTCTCATGCCCTTTTTTCCTCAAATGCACACGATCACAATTTTGAGATTGCTATTTTGCTCAAAATAGTTCAAGTTCAAATAGCTACGCCTCCTGGGTTGAGGACATGTTTTATCTTGGCTCTGTAAAAAGACTTATGGTAATAAGGTGAAACTTAAGGGAATATTGAGAGGGGTGCCAAACGCACGAAAACACACTATGTGCTTACTGGTTTTAAAAAGAGAATATTAGTAATTTCTAAGTAACGGCGTTGGGTATTAAGTTGAAACTTTCAAGGCATGTTGAGAGGATGTCGATGAGAGATTACTGGGCAACCAGCCTCCTTACCCTTTCCTTGCCCCGCTCAGGTGCCCCTTCTGATCAACACTGATCTAAATTTGAAGCTGTCATTTTATTCGAACAAGTCAAAAAGTTTAATGGCTGTGCCTCTGGGGATGCCATGCCCTTCGCAGCCCCGAGATGTGGGTTATAAATCCTGCAATTTGCCCATTGTTCACTTGCAGGATTCATCGTTAGGAAAAGGAGAAACATTTGGTTTTGGATGTATCCATAAAGACAAAGCTATGAAACTGAAACTTTAGAGATTTTTCTGTAGTATCTCAAAATAAATCAAAAGGTGCTATGTGTATTTAGTTTGTCAAAACTGGGTCTGTAGTATCTCAAAAACGGCTGAGGGTATTAAGTTGAAACTTTCAGGAAATTTTGATGGGGATATTTTAAAATTGTTAGGGGCTGCCAGATGCCCTCCTTTGCCCTTTCTATTTGCCATCCCTCCAAATGTTTTAGATCAAATTTTCAAAATAATATTCTTGTTCAAAGTAGTCTAAAGGTAAAATAACTATGCCTAAGGGGATGGCATTACACAGCACAGCTTTGGAGAAGAACGTTAAACACAATAAAAACATACTTTGTACATGCTAGTTGTCAAAAGGGCGTATCAGCAATATCAAGGCAACGGTTGAGTTACAGGGTATACAGAAGAAGTTACAGGGTACGACAGAAGAGCTTACAGGGTATGTTGAGGCGAATGTTAAAAAGGGATTGAAAGGCTACAAGCTCCCCCTTTCCCTTTTAGATGCCTTTTCCCTCAACACTGATAAAAATTTTGAAAAAAAGATCTTGTTCAAAATAGGCAACAGGACTAGTAACTATGCCTCCGAGGATACAATACCCACCAAAGCCTCCAGGGCAAAGACAATAAATTATACAATTTACTTTTTTTTTTAATTACAGAATTAATCGTTAGGGAAAGGGGGAATGTTTGGTTCTGAGTGTGATCGAATAGGTCATGTATAAATACAAATCTTCAGGGAATTTCGAGGGGCATGTTTAACGAAATAAAAAGATACTATATACATTCAACTTTCAAAAAGGCGCATCTGCAATGTCTCAGGAAGAGCTGAAATTATTAATTTTAAACTCTTAGGCCATGTTGATAAGGATATTAAAATGGTCGGAGGGCAACCAGTCACCCTCTCTTGCCCTTTTTAGCTGCAATAACCCCAAAGACATCTGGTCAAAATTTTGAAATGGCCATTTTGCTCAAAATAGTCAAAAAGTCAAATAACTGTGCTTCTAGGTATGACAAAACCTCCCACAGCCCTTATGCCAGTGTTTTAAGTTATATACATTGCCAATTGCTAATACATAAGCTTCGTTATTGGGGAAAGCGGGCATAATTGATCATCAGTCTCCGAAAAGGCTAAGGGCATAAGGTGAAACCTTTAGAAAATGTTGAAAAAATGTCAATGAAGTCAAAACAGACTATATGCAGTAGAGTTGCCAATAAGGTACAGTAGCGATATGAAAGAAATGTATAAGGGTATGAAGTAGCAACTTTAATATCATATTGAGAGCGAAGTTGACAAAGGAACAGGAGGCAGCCTTCCCCCCTCTTCCTACCCTTTTAGATGCTCCCCTTTGCGCTAATACAAATCATGGAAAGTAATTTTATTCAAAATGGTCATAAGGTCTAACAGCTATTCCCCCATGGATGCCATGCCCCCACAGCTTCCACGGAAGGATTGTAAATTATCCAGTTTGTCAATTTTTAACAAGCAGGATTTATCATTAGGAAATATAACCCAAATCAACCTGATCAGTACTAGATTATAAGGACTACTCCTCTTACACCCAGCACCAATAAAAATGGCGTAGACCAAAAATATATGTTGGAACTAACGCCTTGTCCAGGAGGGATACGGTCTCCCAAAATGTTCTCCTAAATGCTCTGCCAAGACCCCACCCGCCAAAAAAAAACTCCCGGAAAAAAAAATCCTGGATACGGCCCTGGTCTAAGTGAGTCCATATTGATCTCTGGAAAGGCTTAAGGCATTAAATTGAATGTTTCATGGAAAACTAAAGAGGATTTTAAACAAAACCCAAAGACAACATATTAATCAATGTTTTCATGACGGCAGATCTTTAACATTTCGAGATAAGCTGGGGTAGTGTTTGAAGTTTAAACATTCAGAGATTGTTGCGAGGGGTGTTGTACTTAAAGACACTATGACCATCCCAGATGTTAGGCTGATAGGCGGGCTGAAATATCTCAGGAATGGCTAAGATTAGTAAGTTGAAAGTTTCAGGAAATGCCGAATATGATGTTTTAACTAAATCAGAAAACATCATATGCATTCTGGTTGTCAAAAAAGGGCACCTCTGTAATTTCTAAGGAACAGGCAAGGGTATAAGTTGACACTTTCAGAGTTGATGGGTATGTTGAACTTAATCAACATACGGAACTCGGGTATCAAAAGTGCGTTTTTACCATATCGGAGGATTGATTGGCATGCAATATTTAATTGAAAGTTTTGTTAGGGGATGTTGAGCCAAATCAAAAGATTCTATGCACAACCAGCTTTTTAAAATAGTGTGTCCATTATCTCAAGAACTGCTAATCGTATTTATTTGGCATTTTTAGAATTAAATTTAAAAAAAAAACAAGTTTTTTGTAACGGAAAGTAAGGAGCGACATTAAAACTTAAAACGAACAGACATTACTTCGTATATGAAAGGGGCTGCTTCCCCATCAATGCCCCGTTCTGTACGCTAAAGTTTAATCTTTCTCTTAACACTACTTTTTAAAACAGTAAAAAAACCTGTTAAATTTAAATTTAAATGCTAAATTTAAATATTAGATATATAGTTCTAATATTATAATATTTTATTATAATAATAGCAATATATTTCTAATATTTATTTCTGATATTTTATATTTCAAATATTAGAAATATTAGAAATATGTGAGTAGTCACATTTCATCAAAATCACTTGGACTCTCGGCAGCACTTCCCGCTTTATTCTTAAGCGGAGTAAACTTTCTAAGGATAACCATTAAAATTTGGTTCTTTTAATGTATTTATTTCAATCAAAACTTCTTTTTATAGGGTTTGCGGTACTATTTGCATGGGTCACTCCTTATTTACAGTTACTTGCCTTAAACTATTTAATTAAAAAAAAAAACATGAAACGTAATATTCCTATTTAAAGCTGGATAATAGCAAAGTTCATGGCAATACGTGCCTTCCCCTCCTTGTAAATTCCCTGCCAATATATGATCAATAAAATTTGTGTTTTTGTATCTGCCCCCACCACAAAATTGTTAACATATCCTCGGATGTGTTAACAAAGTCTATATATTTCTTTAATAATTTTTTCCTCTTCTGTTAATTACGGCCAGGTTAATAGTATTGATTCCAAGGAGATATTTCAATAAGAAACTGACTGCTGTCAATACCATACAAATTAGTTTTATTTCCTTTTCCAATAATGAGAATCATATTCATTGGAAGAGTTCACGTTTTACTAAAGACGACAGAAGATCTCAAGAGAATTCATACTTCAAAGTAAACGGTGAGTTATGATGGTGTTTATGTCAGAGTTCAAAAGGGATAAATGAGAAGAGATCTGATAAGAAGTCTCGATAACGGAGAAAGTAAAATTTCGATGACAACATGCACGTTTAGGTGTTATAATTCAAATGGTATTTACGCTTTTTCTGAGAAAACATGTAACACAAACCTTAAAATTTTTTTCATCAACGCTTGTGGGAAGTTTCAGCTGATGAGTATGTTCTACAATTGGGTTTTTCTTAAGGAAGAGACCCAGAGATTTTGAAATATTAAAATAAAAATAAATCATTGTTCTGGCCCTAGATGATATCAAAAATGATATTTATAAAATTTACGATGTTAAAGTTGTGATTAAAAAAAACAACAAAAACAAAAAAATAAATTCATAGTAAATGTTGAATTTTTGCAAGTGCTTTTGTTGAATAAATTGATTTAGCAAATATTCATATGCTTCAAGCAAGGACACGGTGGCCTCTTCATAAATTCGATTTTTTTTCAAAATTCCTCAATGGTTTTTTTTTCAAATTATAAAATGATTTTCATAATTATTTGTCCTTTCCCCTTCCTCCGCCGATTGAGTTCCTACGCTCGTGACTGGCTTCATTTCTCAAAAACGAATACTCCATTTTCACCAAGTATTTCGCGGCAGAAGATCGTTTCCAAGAACATGGGATGGACCCCACTTTGCCATTTTTTTAACAAATTTCTTAGGAAAATATGTAATTTTTATTTCCTAAATTCGTTGCGCAAGTTACAATTAAATATTTAGTACAATCAATTATTAAATTTTGTATCCGTCAAGTGGCAACCACTATAAGTATAATTGACTTAAATTTAGCTGTTTCCAAATGACGACAGAACGTCATGACAGACTTTATATCAACATAAATGATTAGGGCTATGTCAGAGTTCAGGGGAAATCAAAATGGAAAGGTAATGTAAATAAAGAGATAAATAAGCATATGTGTGAAATACTAAAGGAACTGAAAGAAGAAAGATGATTGATATCCATTGTAAACGCATCTTAACTTCAAAGGAGATAAGAACATTTAGTTCATGTGTCATATCATTAATTCTTACAGACGTTCTCGAACGTTTTAGTAAGTGTGCTCAACTTTATTTGGGATTAGTTTTAAAAAACTAAAAAAAGAAAGATAAGCAAAAATAATGTCAATTACTATTTCTAGCGTAAAACAATCATAAATCACTACCATTAAATAAGTGAAACCCGAAACCAACAGATTAGAAACGACCCGAAACCAACAGATTAGAAACGACCCGAAACCAACAGATTAGAAACGACCCGAAACCAAATTACAATAAATAACAAATCCAAATTCAAAACTAGCCGAAACTATTAAGAGTAGGACTAGCACCCTATGCAATTTATAAGGATCTGAACGTAATTTGCAGATTACTAAAATAGTTTTTATTTTACTAGGTGTTTTTCCATCTCTTAACAGCAAAAAAATGTACATGCAGAATAAATACAGGTCGATCGAGATATTCAAACGTCAGAAAAGGCTTAAGTGACGAGGAAAGGTGCAACAAGGTGCCATCTTTTTATGAAATCAATGAAAATAAGGAGAACTTTAACAATAAGGAAATATGAAATTTAAGACGAAAAGAGTTCGAGATAGATAAAATATTTTGCTACACAGCGGCCATGGGCCCACTTAAATCCACAATGCCATCACTACTCAAATAAAGCTAATAACGATTAGAAACTACCAAAAAAGGAGTAGGGATGACACTTCCTGTGCCTTCTCAAGATCATGGCGTAATTTGCAAGTTATTGAAGACAAACTTTATCTTGAATTATGTGTTTTTGCTTCTCCTAAGAGCAAAAAAAAATCTTAAAAAGTAAATAAAATACCGCAATAACACTGAAAACACCGTAATAATACTGAAAAGAACAATTAGATGTAGATTGAGTTTAATTTATACGGATTTTTAATCCTGAATGCTTCAAAAATTGTGAATTTATGACCTTTATTAAAGCAAAAATGTTTAAAATATGTTTTATTTCTAGTGAAATATTTTTTCAAATTGAAAAAGGCATTCATGTTTTTTAAAGGCACATGGGAAGTTAGCCCTACTCTTTCTAGGGATTATATAAAAATAACAAGATTTTTCGACTGGCTGTATGGAGCAACATTAAAACTTAAAAAAAGAGAAATTATTTCAATATTAGGGGCTTGGCCCCCTCGCCAATACTTCGCTCTTTACGCTAAAGTTTAAATTTTGTTCCAATTCTTTAACAAAGATCCCTGAATCACAAAAGGTTTAATGAGAATAAATAGATCTTTTGCAAGTACTAAAAAAAAACTTCACCGTAAAAAGCAAGGCATTGGCGAGGGGACGAAAACCCTTATATACGTAATAATTTGAATCACAAAGACCGTAGAATAAATAGTTGAGATTACTAAAAATACTTTAGCGTAAAGAGCGAGGCATTAAGGAGGAGACGAACCCCCTTGTACACGTAATAATTTCTGTTTGTTTTAAGTTTTAATGTTTATCCTTATTTTCAGTTGAAAAAACTTTTTTTTTAACTTAATTTCTGATCGTTAGGAAAATATGTTTCCTAACAAACTTCAGGACTCTTGCAAGATTGTAAGATTGTAAGGGTCGATGCGATCACACTGGTAAGAAAAAAAAATGAACACGTATCCGTGATCTTTCTTCTGGCAAAAAATACAAAATTCCACATTTTTTTCGATAGTAGTTTGAAACTTCTACAGTAGAGTTCTCTAATACGCTGCATTCGATGGTGTAATTTTCATTAAGAATCTACGACTTTTACGGGGTGTTATCCCCATTTTTTTAAAGTAAGTCAAATTTTCTCAGGCTCTTATTTTTTGATAGGTGCGACTAAAATTGATAAAACTTATATATTTAGAGTCAGTAGAAAAATTTGATTATTTTGATATATCTATTGGTATCAAAATTTTGTTTTTTGGAGTTTCGATTACTATTGAGAAGGGTCACTCCTTACTTACGGTTCGTTACAACGAACTGTGTAATAGTTTCTGCTCTTTCTAAGATCGACTAAGTAATTTATGATAACTTTCTGTTCATTTAGGTATCATTTATTTATTAATAGCGGTTTATGGTCGTTTTGCGCTTGAATTGTTATTTGAATTTATTTCTGTTCGTCTTTGGTTAAATAAAATTAAAAAAAATAGTTTTTTTTTTAACTGAAAGTAAGGAGCGACATTAAAACTTAAAACAAACAGAAATTACTCCGTATATGAAACGGGTTTCCCCCTCCGCAATCCCTCGCTCTTTACGCTAAAGTTTGACTCTTTGCCACTATTCTAATTTTTAAAACAATTAAAAACTTTAGCGTAAAGAGCGAGGGATTGCAGAGGGGAAACCCCGTTTCATATACGGAGTAATTTCTGTTCGTTTTAAGTTTTAATGTCGCTCCTTACTTTCAGTTAAAAAAAATAATTTTTTTAATTTAATTTCTGAACGTTTTTGAATTAATACATGTTTGATTTTGGCTCTCAGCACATAAATTATTAAAATGAAATTTGTATATTAATTCTTTTTTTTGGCTAAATGGCTTTCTCTTAGTTTTGATCAGACAATTTTGAGAAATAAGGTGTGGCGAAGGAGGCCTAGTTGCCCAACAATTTTTCGGTTACTCAAAAAGGCAACTAGAACTTTTAATTTTTAACGAACGTTTTTATTAGTAAAAAAATATGCGTAAATTAAGAATTAACTTACGTAACAAAGTTTTATATTATTATATTTTTATTATGTATATGAGGGGGTTTGTACCCTCGTTAATACCTCGCTCTTCACGCTAAATCGTAAGTTTTGTCCCAATTCGCTAAGAATGACCACTGAATCTAAGAGGCCGTAGAATAAATAGTTGAAATTACTAAAAATACTTTAGCATAAAGAGCGAGGTATTTATCTCCTCCTAAATACTTCGCTCTTTATGCTAAAGTATTTTTAGAACCCCTCATATGCGTAATAATCTCTGTTCGTTTTAAGTTTCAATGCTACTCCTTACTTTCAATTGAAAAAACGTTTTCATGTTTATTTTTTCATTGTTTTTTTATAGTAATGCTAGAAAATCCTGCGCCCTTTTCATTGAATTTTTCTTCCCCCATGATATATTCCTCCAAGCAAAGATCCTCCCATATAGACCCCTCCCCTCAACCCCACCTCCAAACCAAAAAAATCCCCCTGAAAACGTCTGTACACTTCCCAATAACCATTACATATGTAAACACTGGTCAAAGTTTGTAACTTGCAGCCCCCCCCAGGGATTGTGGGGGAGTAAGTCATTCCCAAAGACATGGTTATTATGGTTTTTGACTATGTGGAACAAAATGGCTATCTCAAAATTTTGATCCGTTGACTTTGGGAAAAAATGAGCGTGGAAGGGGGCCTAGGTGCCCTCGAATTTTTTTGATCACTTAAAAAGGGCATTAGAACTTTTTATTTCCGTTAGAATGAGCCCTCTTGCGAAACTCTAGGACCACTTGGTCGATACGATGACCCCTGGGGAAAAGAAAAAAAAGCAAACAAACAAATAAACACGTACCCGTGATATGTCTTCTGGAAAAAAATATGAAATTCCACATTTTTGTAGATAGGATCTTGAAATTTTTACTATACGATTCTCTGATAAGCTGAATGCGATGGTGTGATTTTCGTTAAGATTCTATGACTTTTAGGGGATGTTTCCCCCTATTTTCCAAAATAAGGCAAATTTTCTCAGGCTCGTAACTTTTGATAAAAAGACTAAATTTAATGAAACTTATATATTTAAAATCAGCATAAAAATTTGTTTCTTTTGATGTATATTTTAGCATCAAAATTCCGTTTTTTAGAGTTTCGTTTACTATTGAGCCGGGTCGCTCCTTACTACAGTTCGCTTACTACTTATATATTTAGAATCAGCATAAAAATTCGATTCTTTTGGTGTATCTTTTAGCATCAAAATTCCGTTTTTTAGAGTTACTATTGAGGCAGGTCGCTCCTTACTACAATTCGTTACCACGAACTGTTTGATTATATAAATAAAAAAACAAACAAGTTTTCTTAACTGGAAGTAAGAAGTAAAACTTAAAACGAACAGAAATTACTCCGTATATGAAAGGGGTTTTTCCTCCTCAACGCCCCCCTCTTTACGCTAAAGTTTGACTCTTTCTCTTAACTCTACCTTTTAAAACAGTAAAAAACTTTAGCTTAAGGAGCGGGGCGTTGAGGAGGAAAAACCCCTTTCATATATGGAGTAATATCTGTTCGTTTTAAGTTTTAATGTCGCTCTTTTCTTTCAGTTAAAAAAAAATTATTTAATTTCTGAGCGTTTTTGAATTAATGCATGTTTTGATTTTGGCTCTCCGCACATAAATAATTAAAACGAAATTTGCATCTTAATTTTTTTTGACTAAATGGCTTTCTCATAGTTTTAATCGGAAGATTTTGAGAAAAAAGGAGCTGGGGAGGAGGCCTAGTTGCCTTCCAATTTTTGATTATTTAAAAAGGCAACTAGAACTTTTAATTTTCAAAAAAGTAAAAAATATACGTAACTTACGAATTAACTTACCTAATGAACTTCTATATTCGTATGTTTTTATTACATACTAGCTGTTAGGGTGGCGCTTCGTCCCACCCCAACACCTAGTTGGTGGGGGCGCTTCGCGCCCCCCACCAAGCCCCCCCGCGCGCGTCTTTACGTGCCATATTAGTTACGTGCCATTGTTGTGTCCCTGTGTCCCACCTGTGAATTTTTAACTACGTAAAACTTGCGAATATACAACATTCTTCGTTGTCCCATTGTCTGTGCATATAAATAGATTGTCAGGTTTACTGACTCTTGAACATGCAACATATAATTGTCCATGGGAAAAACAATCCGCATTCGGATCTATACCTCATTATTCTAATGATTGCCCTTGAGCTTTGTTGATGGTGATTGCTATTTGACCATTCCCTGTGTCCCCGTCGTCATTTATATATCCCTTTATATATCCCCCCTGTGCCCCCCGGCGTGCCCGTTGTAGTTGCGTCCCTGTGTCCAGGTCGTCATTTATATTCCCTGTGTCCCAGTCGTTATTTGTGTCCCGGTGTCTCAGTCTGTAATTTCTCTTTGAGTGTCCCGGTCATCATTTATATTCCCTGTGTCACGGTCTCCCGGTCGTCATTTGTGTCCCAGTCTGTAATTTCGTCAGTCGACAAACTTGACGTGAGTCGACAAACAACTTCATGACGGCATAATTCTCAATCCTTTTAATGACGTCAGTCAACATACAAACATGACGTCAGTCAACAGACAAACAACTTATTTTTATATATATAGATAGATATGAGGGGGTTCGCCCCCTCGTCGATACCTCGCGTTTTACACTAAAAGTTGAATTTTGTCTTAATTCATTAAGAATGGCCCATGAATCACAAAGGCCACTAGAATAAAAATTTGAAATTACTAAAAATACTTTAGCGTAAAGAGCAAGGTATTACGAGTAGGTGAACCCGTCATATGTGTAAAATTTTTTGTTCGTTTTAAGTTTTAATGCTGCTCCGTACTTACAGTTGAAAAAACTTTTCTTTTTTATTTTTTTATGTTTTTTTAAATAATGCTAGGAAGTCCTGCTTCCCCATGACAAGAATCCTCCATGTAAATATCCTACCACGTAACTCCCCCCCTCAAATTTCCCCTCCCATACCAAAAAATACTCCTGAAAACGTCTGTACACTTCCCAATAGCCATTAGTAAATAAAAATAACGGTCAAAGTTTGTAACTTGCAGCCCCTCCCATGGGGACTGTGGGGGAGTTAGGCGTCCCCAAAGAGATAATTATTAGGTTTTTTGACTATGTTGAATAAAAAACTATCTCAGAATTTTGATCTGGTGACTTTGGGGAAAAAATGAGCTTTGGAGGGGGCCTAGGTGCCCTCCAATTTTTTGGTCACTTAAAAAGGGCACTAAAACTTTTAATTTCAGTTAGAGTGAGCCTTGTAACGACATTCTAGGACTATTGAATCGATACGATCACCCCTGGGAAAAAAACAACCAAAAAACAACAAAAAAAAAACAAATGAACACGCATCCACGATCTGTATTCTGGTAAAAAATGTGAAATTCCATATTTTTGTAGATGGGAGCCTGAAACCTCTAAAATATGGTTCTCTGATACGCTAAATCTGATGGTGTAATTCTCGTTAAGATTGTATTACTTTTAGGGGGTGTTTCCCCCTATTCTCTAAAATAAGGCAAATATGTTCAGGTTCGTAACTTTTGATGGGTAATACTAAACTTGGTGAAACTTATATATTTAAATAAGCATTAAAATGCGATTCTTTTGATGTAACTATTGGTATCAAAATTCTGTTTCTTAGAGTTTTGGTTACTATTGAGCTGGGTCGCTCCTTATTACAGTTCGTAACCACGAACTGTTTGATGTATCTCTTTCATTTTCAATGAGAAACTTCTTTCATGAAAAACTTGTTTACTAACTTCTGTTCATTCTGCATTTACATAGTTATTTTCATTGGTTGTGAAAATAATATTTTAAAACTTTCGGCTTTTTTGCATAAAAATAAAGATTTTGACTTACTGTTTATATCTTGGACAAAAATTTCGCAAATATTAATTGTAGGCCTACCGTAATGCTTTGGATGAATGGGTAGAAAAAATGTACAGTTTTTAGGGTTTTATAGTGTTAAAGGATTTCAAACCCCCTATCCTGTTACAACCACTACTGTAGACAAATAATAATGAAACGTCCCTCAATATGCCCTAAGTTTTCAAATTAATTCATCTGACCTTTCTTAAAATGCTGCAGGTGCATCCTGCAGGTGCATCCATCCAAGCAGGTGCATTTTGACAACCTTGGATGCACTTAGTGTCTTATGATTTAGTTAAAATTTTAGCTTAATACCCTTAATCGCTTCTGAGATATCACAAAACACCATTTTGAAAAAATTGGAAGCACATAGAGTCGCTAGATTTAGTTCAAGGATCCCGACAATCTTCCCTGGGAGTCCCAAAATGATGCACTTAGTTTTTACTGAGATATTGCACAGATACCCTTTTAACACTCTGGATACAACTAGTGTCTTTCTATTTAGCTTTAAACCCCCCTCAACTTTCCCTAAAACATTAAACTTAATTCTCTGTTTTCTCTGATACATTGTATCAGTACCTTTTTGACAACCAGAATGCAGTCAAACTCTTTTGATTTAGTTAAATGATTATAGTAATAGTAACAGTAGTAGTAGTAGCAGCAGTAGTAGTAGTGGTGGTAGTCATAGCAGCATTCGCAATACTACCAGCAGTTGTAGTAGTTTTAGTAGCAATTGCAAGTAGTCGCAGCTGCAGTTGTAAGCAGTGACAGCCGCAATCTCAAGCAATTGTGGTCACTGTTTCAAATAGTCATAATCACAATCACAAGTAGTGGCAGTCACTTGCCTAAAAAGGCACAAAAATTTGCAGTCTTAGACGAAATATTGAAGCCAATCAGTCACAGATGCAGTCACAACTAGTTAGAGAAGCAGTCGCAATGTGTCCCAGTTATAAGAATTCGCAGTCACAAGTAGTCACAGTTGCAATTATTTACAGTAGCCCTAGAAAGCAGCAACAAATAGTCTCAGTCACGTGTGTTTACCTTCGCAGTTGAAAGAAGCTTTAGTAGTAAATAGTCGCAGTTGTATTCGTAAGCGGTCGCAGCAACAGCAGCGGTAATAATACCATATGTAGTAGTAGTATTAGTGTTAGCAGTTCCTGAAAGTTCTAATTCAATACCCTCAACAATGCCTGAGAGATTTCTGATACGCCCTTTTGACTATCTCCGTACGTCTTGATTTAGTTCAACATCCACCTCAATATTCCCTGAAGATTTCGTTCGAATGCCCTTTGGTGTTCCAGAGATATGTTTCAAATGCAGCTTTTTAACAACCTATTTAGTTAACATTCTCTGAGAGTTTCAAATTATAGCCCTTAGCCGTTCCTGAGATATTGCAAATACACCCTTGTTACAAACTTAGATGCACATGCTTACTTTTAAGTTTGTTCAACACCCTCAACAACAGGTTTTTAAAACTCCAATATAATGCCGTTAGCTTTTCTTGTGATATATCAAAAATCCCCTTTTGACAATCTGGATACACAAAGTACCTTTTGACTTAGTTTATACCCCGTTAATTTCCCCCAGAAGTTAGCAATTAGTTCCCTTCTCTGTTCCTAAGATATGTTGTCAATTCCATTTTGACAACCAAAGTACACTTGAACCCTTTTGAATAGTTTACTAGTTGTAGTAGTAGTAGTAGTAGTAGTGTTACTAGCAGTAGCAACGTTAGCAGCCCTGAGGGTTTCAACCTTAAAGACCATTTTTTTCTAAAGATAAAAAAAAATGTCAGACCTTACCTCTTATTTTGAGCATGGCAGCTTTAGGTGGTAACAGCAAACCACGGAAAGTTTTTCCAGTGGTTTGTTTTTTAAGCTACCGATTAAGGATGGTTATCACTGTCTCAGTGGCCCGTATAGGAATTTTTTCAGTTGAGGGGCAACACAGGTCACTGAATGTACACCTTGGTAAGACTAATTGGCTGAATTTTACTTTATTCGGAGGAATGTCAGAAAGCTATAGTCAACTTTATGTTCTAGTTTAAACGATAAGTTTTGTCGGCGTTTATGTGAGAATCAAAGTGAAGGATAATGGAAACCTATTACAGATATAACTAAACATCAAAGGAGATAAAGGAGTTTCAATGTCGAAGTAGAGTTTAATGTTTGTAGTCATCTAGTCGAGGACACCTAGTTAAGTATAAGTGGCTTGGGGAATTAATTTGACTTACAGTGGGATATGCTGCAATGCAGAAGATGATGAATGCCGTTGTTTTGATAGAGGAAATAATTCAAGAGAGATAAAATATATATAAATGATGGGATATATAAACATTAATCTGTCAAAATTTAATAAAAACCAAATGAAGACAAAAAAAAGTATTTATCGTTCAAATGAAAATCAAAGGAAATAATTGACAAGAGAAAATGCACTTATGTCAAACAAAAAGGACTAAATAAAGAGGGATGCTGGCTATGGAGATAAAGTAACATAAAAAGAAACAAGTTATTTTAAATACCGAAGGTTTACGAACCGGAGAAAATTTGCCGTATTTTGGAAAATAGGGGGAAAGATCCCCTAAAACTCATACAATCTTAACGAAAATCATACCATCGCATTCAGCGTATCAGAGAACCCTAATGCAAAAGCTCCTATCTACAAAAATATGGAACTTAGTATTTTTTGCCAGAAGACCGATTACGGGTGCATGTTTTTATTTATTTTTTTTTCTTTTTTTTTGTCAGGGTCATCGTATATACCAATTGGTCTTAGAATGTCGCAAGAGGGCTCATTCTAACGGAAATGAAAAGTTCTAGTGCCCTTTTTAAGTGACCAAAAAATTGGACTGCACCTAGGTTGGCTTTATTTCGGAAAAATAAACATGAAAAAGTTTTTTCAACTGTAAGTAAGGAGCAGCATTAAAACTTAAAACGAACATAGATCATTACGCATATGAGGGGTTCTTCTCTTCCTAAATACCTCGCTCTTTATGCTAAAGTATTTTTAGTAATTTCAACTATTTATTTTACGGCCTTTCTGATTCAGGGGTGATTCTTAAATAATTGGGACAAAACTTAAGCTTTAGTGTAAAGAGCGAGATATTAACGAGGGGACAAACCCCCTCATACACAAAATAAAAATAGAAGAATATAGAGGTTGGTTACGTCAGTTAATTCTTAAGTTGCGTATATTTTTTATTAATAAAAACGTTCGAAAATTAAAAGTTCTAGTTGCCTTTTTAAGTAACCAAAAAATTGGAGGGTAATTAGGCCTACTCCCCCGCTCCTTTTTTTTTATCAAAATTGTCCGGTCAAAACTATGAGAAAGCCATTTAGCAAAAAAATAAAAAATAAAAAAAATTAACGTGCAAATTTTGTTTGATTATTCATGTGCAGAGAGCCAAAACCAAAATATGCATTAATTCAAAAACGTTCAGAAATTAAATAAAAAAAACTAGTTTTTTTAACTGAAAGTAAGGAACTACATTAAAACTCAAAACGAACAGAAATTACTCCGTATATGAAAGGGGCTGCTCTCTCCTCAACACACTGCTCTTTACGCTAAAGTGTTTTACTATTTTAAAAAGTAGAATTGAGAGAAAGAGTCAAAGTTTAGCGTAAAGAGCGGGGCGTTGAGGAGGGAACATCCCTTTCATATACGGAGTAATTTCTGTTCGTTTTAAGTTTTATTGTCGCTACTTACTTTCAGTTAAAAAAAAACTTTTTTTTTTTAATACCAAAAGCGTCTCAAGTCGATTTTGGCAAATATAAAAGATACCTGCAAAGTTCGAGATAGCTAACTCGTATGAACCTAAAATTTCATTAAAGAAGATGAAACGGAAACCAGATAATTGACAAATAGCAGGATGTGAAGGAGAGCCATGTAACTTTGCTATCATGACAAGATTATAACAGCCTCTAGTCCACAAACAGCTCTTTATTTATCATTAACCTGACTTAATAAAGGTCCTTTTACCACGGAATTTCATTAAATCGACATATAGCCAACGCTAATAAGGGTCAATATTTTCTGATTGGCTAAAAAATTCTATTAAAGGTTCTCATTGGCTTAAACTAGGTGTCTTAGCTGTTTCAATGTTAGTAGATGTAATTGTGGATGGGGCATAAATGAGAGTAGAACTTAAATATCCTCTCACATAAATGAATCCCTGGACGACGTAAACTACTATCCTCGGAACCCCAACTGAACTACAACAGATCTTAACTGCTTTTAGAATTAAAGGTTATTTAATGTCACTTACCAAAACTTAAAAGGCCAATAGTACTCAAACCTTCTCCATATTTTTACAGACAGGGGTAAGCTAGAATTTAACCTATTTGTCAAGAAAAGGTCATTAGTATAAATGAAGAAAGAAAAATTTTGTCAGGCCTAAAAATTAATTAGAATCTATATTACAAAGGTTATTATTTAAAAGAGCAATAAACATAAATGATGTTAAAACCCCAAGGTTGTCGAACTTAAGTTTGAAGTACATATTACTGAAAGCCAAATTTCAATGTCCTGGCAGAGTAGCGTTTTCTCTGGAGGAACGACAAAGATATTGACAACAAAAGTTAAGACATCAGCACACCTACTCCTTCGCTTGAAGCCACGCTTAAGTGAAGCATTATGGCAAATTTTGTTCCTTTATCATGTTTTTATTAACTGAAAGTAAGAAGCAACATTAAAACTCAAAACGAACAGCAATTATTCCATATATGAAGGGTTATCCCCTCTTTAATAACTTGCACTTTACACTAAAGCTGTTAGAACTTTTAAAAAAATCTTTCTATTCTAATTAAACGGCCCATGTGTTTCAGTAGTCATTTTTAAGAAAATCGGGACAAACATTCAAATTTTAGCGTAAAGAGCAAGGTATTGAGGAGGGGGCAAGCCTTCAAAAATGGAATAGTTTCTTTTCGTTTTGAGTTTTAATGTTTTTGTCAGTTAAAAAAAAAATATTTAATTTTTCTTCGTTTTTTTAAATAATTTTGGAAAAAATGACTGACCATTTCATAAAATATAGCCCCTTCATGGAAAACTCCTCCGTGAAAATTTCATCCAACGCCAAGAACACCCCCCTCAAGTTTCCTCCAGGCAGTTCCATTATCGCTGAAAATTCCCCCCTCTCCGTAAAATTTCTTACAGACGTTTAAGCCTGAAAAATTATCCTTAGCATACTTTTATTTGAAAAAGGCTTTAATCTCTAATCAGTTTCTCGATCACAACGTAAGGGCCACTTCCGTAGTGATTTTTTTCCCAGAAATCAAAACACGCGGAAAAAAACCCCGTGGAAAATTTTGCTGGAAAAGAGAATGTAAGACAATTAAATATAATTGCATAGAGAAATTCTGTCCGATATAACCAGTGTAAAATATTCCCTGGAAAATTCACCCTTCCTGAAAATTTCGCTCTCCAAGGAAGATTTTCCCAATGAAAATCCACCCCAAGCACAAACCCTCCCCCCGAAAACGTCGGTAGACTTCCCAATAACAAAGACTATGCGTAAAAAATGGCAAATTTCCTAATTTACAGGCCTCAGCCCATAGACCTTGGTGGGTCATTTTAATCCTAAAGACATAGGTATTTAATTTTTCAACTACACTGAACAAAACAGCTATCTCTAAATTATGATAAGATAAACTTAGGAAATAAATTGGCATGGGAGGGGGGCCAGTTGCCCTAAAATCCTTTTTTGTCACTTAAAAGGGCACTATAGCTTTTAATTTCCATTTGAATGCACCCTCTCCAGATCATCTAGGACTATTACTTCAATATGATCACCCCTGGAAAAAAAAAAAAAAAAAACAGAATCCGTGATCTTTCTTCTGGCAAAAATAATAAATTTCTCGTTTTTGTATATAGGAGCTTGGAACTTCTACAATAGGGTTCTCAGATACGCTGAATTTAATGGTATGTTTTTCAGTGGTGTTTTTGAATTTTAGGGGATATTTCACTTTATTTCAAAAATCAAGCAAATTTTAGATGAGTAACACTAAACTTGCTGAGTCTTATATATTTGGAATCAGCACAATAAGCTGATTCTTTTGGTGTATCTATTGATATAAAAATTCGTTTTTAGAATTTCGGTTACTATTGAGCCGAGTCACTCCTTAATTACAGATCCTTTCCACGAACTGTTTGATACTTACACGAATAGCGCGTAAAGCGGCAGTGCTACGGAGATCGAACAGAGTAATATACACTGTCTTTAATATGTATTTTTTTTTAGTATATTTTTAACCCCCTCATACGCAAAATAAAAATAGAAGAATATAGAGGTTGGTTACGTCAGTTAATTCTTAAGTTGCGTATATTTTTTATTAATAAAAACGTTCGTAAAATTAAAAGTTCTAGTTGCCTTTTTAAGTAACCAAAAAATTGGAGGGTAACTAGGCCTACTCCCCCGCTCCTTTTTTTATCAAAATTGTCCGATCAAAACTATGAGAAAGCCATTTAGCAAAAAAAAATTAACGTGCAAATTTTGTTTGATTATTCATGTGCAGAGAGCCAAAACCAAAACATGCATTAATTAAAAAACGTTCAGAAATTAAATAAAAAAAACTAATTTTTTTAACTGAAAGTAAGGAACTACTTTAAAACTCAAAAAAAATTTTTTTTTTTTTTTAGTTAGAAACAGAAGTCCAATCTCCGATACATAATCATGAAGAAAAGGTTTCCTGAATGAAAATCATTTGCATAAGCAGAGTTTGAAATATCTTAAGCTGAACTGGCCAGCCATGACAAAGAACAAAGTGACAAAACTCAATGAAAACAAACAGAACGAGACCATGGCCATTAGAGAAAAGATAAAATCAAAATGACGCGGATATTTCACCTATATAAAACGAAGCGTCTTCAACGCAGAAGAGACAAAGATTAAAAAACTAAAACAAACTAAAAATACAAAAAAAAAACACCACCAGTAATAATAAACTACAATTGTTGCAACAGATCAAGTTAGGTCACTGTCAATAATAGAGTTAATTCAATGAGAACACCAAAGCAACATAAATATCCGTGCCGTTTTATTTTTCTGTTTTTTTTCTACTGGCCGTCGTCTCGTTTTGTCTGATTCCTCATTTAGTTATCACTCTTTGTTCATTGTCATAAGGAGAGAGGGTTGTGTCGCAAAAAATTCACCACTGTTTTTAAAGTGACTTATTTTAAATTGGCAGATCTAACTTCGACAGAACGTGTTTTTATGATAAAAATATTCATCCGAAAAAGAAGAGAAAAAACTGGTTTAAGGAGGATATCTATATTTCCTTCACGAATGGGTGCAAGAGGAGAAAACTCGGATTCATAATCATACCGCTCATCATTGGGACAAAGAGGTCATCTTGAGTGAGAGACAACCATGTATACAGTATTTGGATCTGGATGATTGAAAAATTGCGCCAAAATCTTGACATATTTTTACCTCGTGAAAACCAGTAGGATATTTGCAATACTTAATTGGAAACACAATCATAATCTTTCCACTCAAAAATCCAAAGCTGTGCTTTACAACATGAAATGAAAGAATCAGGATTTTTTTTACAACTAAAAATGATTCTATTACAGATTCATTGTATAGTAACAGCTCGTCCTTCATCAAAACGTTGAGCATATCTTAGTAACCAGACATCACATTGTGCTATATTGTTTTAACTGAACAAACAAATTTCACTTTAGGGGATGTAATAGGGGTATATTTTAGAAGAAATTAAAACATTTTAAAATGAAAAAAAATTTCACTTAATGAGGAGGGAAGGTTTATTGGTCAGTGAACCCCTCATAATTAGGGTACTCTTATATTCGTTCATTTTTTAATAAAATTACGTGGTTTTAGAAAACCACGTTAATATTAATAACATATTTCTTTCTAAAATTACATCCTTTTGTCTGGAAAACGTGGTTTAAAATTTAATATAGATAAATATTAGAATATTATAATAATTATAACATTATATATTATATTATAATAACATTATTATACTAATATTATAATAATAGATAAATATTATAATAGGGAATATAAGGTACTCTCATCTTGGTTTTATTTCTTATTAAAATTTTGTAGTTTTGGAAAACCACGTTTAATATCAATAGTATAATTTATAAAAATTACGTCCTTTTGTTCGGAAAATGTGGTTTAAAATTTAATATAGATAAATCATGGCCTTTATCTGGATTGGATCATTTTTAGCGAAAACTAGGTTAAATTAACACGCATGGCGGAAGCACATGAAAACCATCTAATTGCTGACCTTACATTTCAGCTCTTAGCCAAAAGCTATCATGAGGGCAATGAAAATGCCTTCGTGGGAACTTTTATATAATTGCCCTTTTTCCCTAGTAGAAATTTCAACAGAAAGTACTAGGGCATTCAATTCCACGTGCCGTCAGTAAAAACCTATTTTAGTTAAAACAAGGAAAATGCATGTGTAGTATCGCACGGGAATGATGACTTATTGGTCCCTAGAAGCGATTGTAAAAAAAGAAATTCTTAAGTTAGATGAAAGATTACATTTCCTAAGCTAATTAACTGTAATACCAACAATAAACATATGTTAAGTGATTAATTAATTTTTTATGTACTCCAGGCCTGTATACAGGAGAGGATAATGGGAGCTTCGATCCTGATTCCTGATTCCATCCCCTTAAAACTCATTATTTCTGTGACTACAAAATTTGTGTATAATTTTGTGTATTCTAGCCACAAGCTTGAAATCTCGCCCCCCTCCAACAAAAAGAAAAACTGCCTGTTTTCCTTCTTCAATTTCCTAATTCTCAGAAGCAGTCATACTTGGTACCATTTCATGATATCTTTACGTTACACAGCATTTTAAACTGCAAAATAATGACCTAATTCTAAAAAATTCTGTTTCGAAGTTTGGCAACAGTCTTTGTTTAGTTGATGAATTCAACAATGTCCAATTTTTTAATAACAAAATATAAAGAAGAAAAAAAAGTTCGGATTTAAGAAACTACCATATGATTTGCAATAACATTTGAAACATAAAATAAATAATAATTACCAATGTATTAATGCTTACAATAATGTATTAAACAAGTGTGCAAAATCATTTAGTACGACAAACTATGCCAGAAAGTTCAATCATATCATTCTTGCAGACGACCCTTCGCAGAACGAAAAAACTAATACACTACAGCTAATAATAATAAAAAAATAAGATACAAATAGCACATTAGTGAGGAAAGCCGTGTTGCCAATATTTTACCCAGCAATGGTATAGTAGGATAATATAAAAACCCTATTTTTCAACTACGCCAGAAGTAAAATCCGTCAAACTCTTAGCTAATTAAAAGGCCACAGGTTTGTTCACTTCTGGTATAATGTAGGTATCGGTTACTTGAATTTTACCATAATGGCAATACTTTACTCTGCAATTGTATGGTAAGATAATCTAGAAACCCAATTTTTCATTTACGTCAGACAAAAAACAGGTAATTAAACAATTCTTAGCTACTAAAAAGGTCACAATTTGGGTCACTATCGAAATAATCTAGATATCGTTTGCTTGAATTTTACCATAATGGCATTATTTTACTCTGCAGTGGTATAGTATCATAATCTAAAAACCCTATTTTTTAACTACGCCGGACATAAAATCTGTAATGAAAAAAAAACTGTTGGCTACTGAAAAGGCCACAAATGTGGCCACAATGAAATAATGAAGGTATCGCTTTGCTTGAGTTTTACCATAATGAAATATTTACAAAAAAAGTAGTATCTTGTAACTTCAAGCATTAAAGAAAACGCTATACAACAATTTTTTTTATAAATACTGGTGAAATTCTAATTGTTTCATTCCATAGCCTCATTGGAAAAACATTGAATGATTTTTCAAATTCCAGCATTTTTACTGTGCAGCAAAATCAGAATAATTTAAAGAAATAAAATTTGACACGCGTGCTACTAAAGCTTAACTTCACCACACTACAGGTGCGGTTAAGCACATCACTACAGTTCCGGTTGCTGATATTCGGAAATACTGATATCAACGGATCGGAAGTCCTACTTTTGATCAGACACATACTGCTTAAACTGAAACTCATTCAATGAGTTTTCCATAGCAGATTATTTGGGTGAGAAAGGGTATGTGTTTATTCCTTTACATGAGTCTTCCATAAAATATGTTTTAAATTGGGGCTACCTGCTTTATTGGCATTGATTGGCTACTGATCTGGCTTTGAAGGATCACTTAGCAATATTCAAGAAAATCCAGAATAAGCAGGCCAGGATTTTTGAAGCTCCTCCTATGGTAAGCCACATAGTGGGTAAGCCACCGTATCATTGAAAATACACCTAGAAACGGTACCTGGCAAAAGACTAGTGGTGTGTTATTCATTTGCTTCAACGGATCAGGGTGTTAAAAATAAGAGCAAGTAGGGAAAGAAAACAATGCATCTCAAGGAGTTACGCAGAAACTATGTCATATGCACTCATAATAGGAACGACTGCACTAATACAGGAGATGTGAACCTATACAGATGTTTACTTAGAGGTATATAAGACTGGATCCATTTTACAAGAGGCAGAGCTAGAGACATTCTGGTTGTGAAAGTTTGTCTAAACTTCTGAAAGAGGTTGCATAATTTTTTGGATAACAACGAATGTGATAAATTATCCTTTAAATTCCAAATTGCGAAAGACTTGACATTCTAAATGTTCTTGGCCTGCGTTTTTCGTTACTTTTTATACTTGTACGTCTAATTTACAATTTACACAAAAATGGCATATTCTTAAAGTAGTAGCAGAGATTTCCTCACGACGGCTTACTCAATACCAGACAGAGCCGGTTAAAGTAAAGCTGCACAGACGGGAATATAAGTCTAGGGGAGGAGGGGTATTAGTTAAGCATAAAAACGTCAGTACAATCTTACTTAATTCCAGGTATATTGGCTAGTGAAATAAGATTTTAGGTACTAGATTTATATTTTGACTTCAAACGATATTTTGTTACTTTGTTTAAGACAAATTCTAACTAAACTGAACTATCCCGTGCCTCAAAAATGGGAGCTGATAGCCGAAATAGTTGTATAAGGTATAGATGACGCTAGTTGTAAATTCTGCTTATGCTGCTTATGAATGCTATCTGATAGCCTGCTCTCTGTTTTTGGCACAACCTGCCGTGACGAAAAAATCTTCCCTCTACGAAAAACGTAAGTCTGATGGTATTTTCGGTATGAGAATGTTAAAACATCCCAGATCAGTTCTTTGAATCCGAAAAGAGAGAAAAATAAATCAATTGTTGGCCTGTGTTGTCTCCCAGCGTTTAACCAACATTAAAACTTCATCTCGGAGCTCAATTAACTGTACGAAGTAAATTTTGTTTCAGGAATAGAGAAGACATTCATACGCAAAAGTCCAAGAGCAAGAATTGACAATTAAATTTTTAAAATCAAAATTAAGATCTTAAATTGTAAATGCGCTGGTATCGGATGAACTAACCAGGCTGCCCAATATTCTTAAAAGTGTTTTTTAAGCAGTAAGACTATCAAGACAGCGTGTCACCCAAGAACTTGAAAACCCAACAGCATATCGTACGTGAGTTAGTGTTTAAAACCTAAGCTTTTAATGTGATTGGTTGACTGTTCTATAAAACTTGTAGATTTTAATTAGTCACACTAGAATTTAGTGTCAGTGTTTACGTAAGGAGTGGCTCGGCCCAATAATAACAATAAAACTCTAAAAAATAAAATTTTGATAACAAAAGATACATCAAAAGAAATTGTCCTTTCATGTTGATTCCAAATATACAAAATTCTTCAAGTTTAATGTTACCTATTCAAATTACGAGCCTGATAAAATTCACCTGATTTTCAGAAAAGTGATGAAATATTCCCCAAAAGTCACAAAATCTTATTTAAAATTGTACTATCAGATTCAGAGTATCCGAGTGTACAGAATATCCGAGTGTACTGTACAGTTTTCTTAAAAATGTGGAATTTGTATTTTTTGCCAGACGAAAGATCGCGCATATGTGTTTTTTTTCTTTTCTTTTTTCTTCTTATGGGTGATCGTATTGAACCAATAATCCTTGAAAATTGGGAGAGGATTTAATTGAAAGGAAATTAAAAGTTCAAATACCCTTTTTAAGTGACCAAAATAAAATAAAGGGTAACTAGCTCCCCTTTCTTGCCCTTTTTTTCCCATTTCTATTTTCCCATTGTCTATGGGGAAAATTTCCCATTGGGATGATAGGTTTTAGGGGTGAACGTTCCAGGGGAAATTTTACACGTAGGAAATCCTCAAGAATTCATATACAAAATTCGTTTTACTTGTCTTACTGTCTTGTTGGTGACTACATTTTATATGTAGAGATACTCTGGGGGAATTACCCGGGGAGAATTTTCAGCAGGGTTAGAATACTCAGTGGAATTTCTACGGGGCGTGGGATTTTCTACGGATGAAATCCTCCATGGGGAATTACCACCAGGAGATATTCTACGTTGCGAAATTTTCTAGGGAAAACTTTCTTTTGAAGGGGGGAGGGGATTTTTGGTAAATATTTTTTACACAGCCTTGACCTGATTCTGCCTTGGCCTGAAAAAAGATCAGAAATTAAATTAAAAAAAAGTTTTTTCTTCAAACGAAAGTATGTTAAGGAGTATAACTGTTAAAAATAATATAATTATTATATACACTTATTATAATAGTAGCATAGCATTTACTCGGATGTTTATGTTTAATATTTAGCCAAAAGACCAAATCTGCGGTCCAAGAACACAGACGCTATCTTAACAAACTATAAAGCTTACTTTTGAGACGGGACAAAAGCTGTGCAGCCCCACTCAGCATCAAGAAGCTGCTGGACGAAAGGCTTCCATTGGGTCCTCTCTTCTGTGTGTGGTTGAATAAACCCATGCCTTGTCCCGTTTCTGATTATGCTTATACTGCTACTACTACTAATAACTCACTGCAGCACCAAGTCGCCTGAGGCCAACACAGCTACGCACGCTCCTCCTCCAACCTAATCTATTTAAAGCCTCCCTCTTTACACCCTCCCAGGAAGTTCCCATTTCCTTTAAATCTTTATTTATGACATCCTCCCAACCCAGACAAGGACGACCTGCTTTCCGTGTAGCCCCAGAGGGTTGGCCAAAAAGGACAATCTTCGGTAATCTGTCATCCTTCATCCGTAGAACGTGGCCTAGCCATCTCAACCTTTCTTTCATTATAGCCCCAGAAAGCGGGATTGAACCACACTTTTCGTACAGCCTACTGTTTGAAATACGGTCAGTCAGCCAGGTACTCAGAACAATCTGTAGGTAATTTCTCTGGAAAACATCTAGTAAATTTTCATCTGCTTTTCGGAGTGCCCATGCTTCAGAGCCATATTTGACCACTGTCATCACTGTAGCTTATAATATTCTAATCTTGGTTTGTAGACTTATCTTTCTATTGGCAACCCAAATGTAGCCCTTTTCAAACCCTAAGGATATAGGTTAGATTTTGTGTCAAGTCGTATTCCAGAAAAAAATACATATATTGGACATGAGCCACGTGGCTTATAACATGCATCTTGCCTCATCTCTATCCTCCAACAGAAATGTCCCTAAACTGCACCTCAAAATAGTGGAAGGGTGGATTTCCCTGCAAACTGCCTACCCCCAGTTCAAACAGTGTTAATTCACTGGTGTGCCCGATGGCCTAGGGAACCAAATGTCCACGAAACATCATGAAAAAACGTTGGACTAACAAATTATAATAGCCTGCTAGAAACCTATTCAACAATAGGTGCCATTATTTTAGGGCATGAAAGGATATTTTTTTTGATACTATTAACAATTTTTATCAGACAAATCTGTGTATAAAACTAAAGGAAGACATTGCAAATTATGTGCATAAAATAAATTCAAAGTTCAGAAAAAAAAATTCTAAACACGAATATGTCATCCTGCCTTTCCTTTGAGTTTTCCGACTCAAAGTTGTGAAGGACCACATAAGTTGCAGGCTTGCGATAAGGTTTTTAAGGAAACGCTAATCAGATGAAACTGAAGACGAAAGTAATGAAAACTGCTACTACCATCTGTCAGGGTCTCATTGGTAATACACATAAATAGGTTCAAAAGTAAAAAACGACACCAAGTATAGATCTTTTAGAACAAGGTACGTTGTAACTAAGAGAAAAAAATCTTATTAACCAAATGTATGAAAATTGCGCTTCATCTATCTGTAGGAACTAAATTTGCCATCATCACAGTGAACTTTTATCCTTCTTCATTAAGTTCGCCTTTAAACTTGAAATTGTTTTACAAACCCCTGTTGCAGTTACGGCAGGCTACGGTACTTACGTTTTCTTACAGGTACAATTTCACTATCACAACCGTCAATACGACAAGAATGTTTGGTAATTTCCAACAGCTGAGATGGAGCGACGGGGAGATCTGTTTTTATTGGCACAAAAACTTTGCTATCGTCTAGTTTCCATCCCAATCTTAAAAGGTATGCTGGGTTGCCGAGCCAGACTTGGACTTAACAGTAGACTGGTAGCGAGTGGTATTTCGCTGCTGCCTGAGTCGGTGGCAGCTCTTGTGGATGCACGAAAGTGGTGGCAGTGTTCACTTCTCGGTAAAAGGTTAGCTTTTCGGCAGTGTCAAGGTTATCAGGGCAATCGTACAGTAGCAACAACATCTCCTCTCCTGCTTCCACAATATCATCAAGCGATGCAAACTTGTCACCAAATATAGCGGCACTTTCCCTGAAACTCTTGTCGGTAAGTAGTAGTTGAACGGCTCTGCCCTTTCCAATTCCATAAAAATGAGAGGTTGTGTCACAACCTAGCACAGCATAATAGAACAGGATCAGATAGCTGACATCTGTTCCAAGCTTTTGTTTTATCTCACTAATATTGCAAGCTAAACTGGTACCACCAAACTTAGTTTTGGGTGAGGAATAAAACGCCTGTAAAACAAGGCTAATCAACTGATCAGAAGCGCCAAAATGTCAGTATTATCAGCAATCATGATGGTGTCTGTAACACGGGCAGCTTCTGCTGCTTTTTCTGCAATCAGAACGTCTTTATCTCCTTCCGAGTGGAAAAATGCAAGCGATTGGCTTCCAAATTTTTGCCAAGCAGCTTCAAGAGACGTGCTTTGTTCGATTTGCACGAAAGAAGCTTTTACTTTTTCATGCAGAAAGTCATTTCTTCGGTGAAAAAGACATGGCGATCAACCATTTCTGCTCGACGTGAATGGGTAGCATCTGTGATTGCTGGACCACCTTCATAGTCATCAAAAACAACAATAGCGCGAGTATACCTTGCTTGTCTGTAGTAGACGTATGAAGTAAAGATGGCCTTAAACGTCCACCCTACCTTCCATGGAAGTCGATGTAGAAGAGAGCCACCGTCCAAGACGATGCTACACACATATGTAGGTCTTGAGAATGACTGAGACTAAATCCCACAAGATTGGAAGATCTCTTTTGTGATCTTACGCAAAAGCAAAAGTTCTGGCTTACTTGCTTTTCTCATTAAGCCATTACTTTCAAAAAGAGTAGGAGGAATCGTGCTTAGTTCTTACTTGAAGTATTTTTCTCGAATGTCGGTTCGCGGGGCCACTATTATAAATCGCTGGAAAAGGAATGCCGGATCTGTGTGCGCTACCACGGATGACTCCGCCTTTGTGGCATTCATTAGGGTCACTTTCTTTTTTTTCTCAATGACATACTCCTTCATGGTTTTCCCCGTCATCTTATTTAAGATCACCTTTCCTGCCACATCAGCCTCATCAACGTTAGCATCTTGGGAAGAAGTTATGCCATTGGCAATATTTCTAAGCTGATCGTCTCTACTGAATGGGTAAGATTCTCCAAAGTATTCAAAAAGCTTCTGAGTGCCATCGAAGCCATGCTCCTTTTACTGGAACTCATGTTGCAATGCTGTTCACTTGTCGAATAACCAATTTTTGTCAAATTCTGCATCAAGAGGTTGATCTCAAGGCATGCTGGCCTTGAAAATACCCAAATGGTTATCTGTTGTTCTGTCATCCCAGCTCCAGTTGTAGGACCGCCCGATGTCTGTAGGCCTCACCTATACTCTTTTTCGACGAGAAAGGGTACAGTCACTTCTGCAAAAATGATGGGCAGTCTTTTGGTAGGTGATAGTACTCTCACTTACACTAAAGAATTTTCTTTCAGTCGGCATGCTGGCCTACTTGCGTTTCGTCAGGTGGATAGCACTGACAAAGTATGTGTCGGGACAAGAGGTAAGTAGGGCAGAAAGTCGCTTTCCATTCCGCATTTCCTTCCTTCAATTCCTTTCTTTTCCGTAATAGTTACGTAAAGAAAATAATGACAAGATTAAAAAAGAAAAAAAGCACATCCGTCTCTAAATATCTGCAGAGAATCCACAATATTTTCCATCTGCGCTGTTTTTTTGTTGTTTCTATGCTCTGCAAGGTGGAGCATAAAAACAACTTTGGGCTTAGCGTGTTTTTTTATGTTTTTTTTTTATTTTAAAAGTCAAAAATAAAACAATAAAATGATAAAAGGTGATGTATATGTTATGTTCACTCAAATACAATCATTTCTTTAAAAGGAAACCATCAACAGGCTGCCTTTCTTTTCATGGTTCCTTGTTCTCGGATTCTGGAAAAAAAAAATGTTGCAGAGTTAATATGTTGCAGAACTCTCTTTTCTGAACGAAGTGGTGCAAAAGTAATTTCTGAATCAGATTTTTTTTTTATTCGGTCAGATTTTTCCGTATGTTTCTCCTAGTACCGGTGTCTTTTACTTTGACAAAGAAAGCTTAAGAAGCTCCTTACAAAGGGCTATCAGAGGATCAGCAATACATGCTGCATTCCATCATCATCAAGATTGCACCTTTCTTGGGGGACTCTAATTCCAATTTGTAAACTTACGAAAATTTTCATGTGCTAAAATTTTGTAATGAACTACTTTAAAATAATTATATTGTTTACATTTAAAATCAAGTATAAATAATACATTTTGCTGTTTTATCTATTGTAATCAACACATCGTTTTTTCAAGCTTCAGTTTCTATTGAAAATTTTTGATTTTTACTTATAGTTTCTTATCATCTTTTTCATCTCTTTTACATTTAGGTTTAATATTCGTCAAAAATGCTTCGGGTATGATAAGTATCCCTGAAAAATACACTCCTCCGAATATTTATTAGGGAGCTGGTCTAAGTCTCGAAAACTAAATATAATCATCAATTCTTTGGGTTTTTCAAAGCAAGTTCTTCAAACAAATATTTTTATAGGGATATTGCCCATTGATGCCAGTAGGGTCTAAAGCCTTTCTTGAAACGAGAAGACATTAATTATTATTATTATTCAGTTATTATTTAATTAAGTTATTAATAATAAGTATTAAGTATATACAGGGGAAAATGGTAAAGATTACTCTGAAATTCTCTGGCAGCACTCATGATGTTCAAACCTCTAATTGTAAACCTTTGGACAAGTGAGCATCTGAATGTAATTTTTTATTTTACCGAAGATTGTCAGCGATAAGAGAGACGCTGTCGTCCCCCGGCATCATAACTACTGGAGTTAGTCCAAAAATGCTCCTGAGAATCAAGGCGTATTAGAGATTAATTTTTAGCCCCCCTCCAAAGCTCCCTCAATATCATTTGAAAGTTCAAGGCAACTTGAAAACAAATTGACGTAAAAGAACGTTTCTTGAGATTTTAAGCGCGCTTCCACCTTCTTTAAAAAGATTCAGTTTTCCTCCATAATTGTCGATGTACCTATTATACGCAACTATACATATTATTAGGAAGCTTCATATAAATAAACTTAGTTTATGAGGCTTAAAAGAAGATCTATATTCAACATTTATTTATATGGACTACATACATCTTAAGGAATAAATATACCACCACTCACCCTGGCACAATCCACTTTGATGTGGCACAATCTGTTTTGCTTGTTAACATTGTCAGTAAAACTTTTAATTTCCCTTCTAATCTGCGTTCTCCTAATATTCTAGAACTGTTGGTTCAATACGATCACACCTGAGGTAGACAAACTCAAATAAATAAACTATTTGTTATCATGATTTTCCGGAAAGAAAAAATCACAATTTCACATTTTCTTTTTTTTTTTTTAGATAAAAGCACTTAGCTTAAGAGAACTCTAGCATGCTGAATGTAGGGTTTCAAGTTTTTGCCCTTTTGGGGGGTTTTGCCCTTTTTAAAAATACGATAAATTCTCTCTGACTCATAACTTGTACTTGGCAGTTTTAAACTTAATGGATTCTATATATTCGGATCACGCTCAAAATTCTATCCTTTTAGTAAATATATGGCTATTAAAACTCTTTTCTTAGATTCATGGTTGCTATTAGCACCAGTCACTCATCATTTACAGCATATTGCCAAGAATTTTAAAATCTGAGAAATAAACATGAAACCCAACATTTCCATTTAAATTTCGGTAAAGAGCAGCTTCTGGTGACACGTATCAACCCTACCCCTTTCGGTACAATTCCTTAATGACGCTCAAGACGTCCTCAGTGACCCCTTTACTTTTTGTGTCGGTGAGCATACGATTATGAGCTTTTACGTTACAAAGAAAACAGTTGAAAAACACGAAGTGAACATATATAAATGGTAAAACTGTTTAATATTCTGGGAAATATTATGATTTGCTAGCAAGAATAGATCTTTTGAGACGTTTTCCTCCAGACCCCCGTACTTGAAAAACTTCTGCAAATTTACCATTGTCATAATTTTTTATGTCCCTATAATTTACTAGATGAATCTGGGTCACCGTTGCTCATACTTCATCATTTGAAAAATCATCACATATCATCCTTTTGATTATGAATGATTTAAGATTCTGACCATTTTTTTTTCAGAGGGGAAACTTTCCTTCAAAATTGAAAATTTCTTCTTTCGCTAGAGAAGAAATGATGAATACCTTCTAGATCCTATCGAGTTAATAAAGAGACAAACTGGGATAAAAGGAAACTATTATATTCAATTTTTAGCACTTAATTGACTTTTTATTTGAAAATACTGATAAAACAGAAATGTGATTTATGGTTGAAGGAAAACGATAATATATCAAAAGCTCATATCATCAAACAGCATGTGGTAACGAACCGTAAGTTAAGTAAGCAGCAGCCTGCGCTGATAGTAGCCGAAACTGTAAAAAAGGAGTTTTGATAAAAACATGCATATCAAAAGAATATGCTTTTATGGGGGTTCAAAATATATTGAATTCATTAAGTTTACTGCTTAATATCTAAAGCTGTGAGCCTGATAAAATTTACTAGATATTTGAAAAAGGGGGAGAATATCCACAAAAGGCAAGATATTTTGTGAAAATTACACCATTAATTTCAGCATGTTAGAAAACCATTTTGTATAGTTTAATTGCCCACATTTAAAGACGATTTTTTTTTTTTTAAAGAAAGACAATAATGGAGGCGTTTTTTTTTGTTTTTTTTTTTTCGCACGAGTGATGACAACAGTCATAGAAAATCTGAACGCAGCTCATTTGAGTGGAAATTACAAAAAACAAGCTAAATGCCTTTTTAAGACACAAATAGGATTGTGCTGCTGTAAAAAACGGTCTCCGCTATTTCGTGGCATTATAACACAAAATGGGTCATGCCAATATGATTAAATATTTTCATTTAATTGTTATCTTGAAAAATCGTAATTCCCTCATATTGCGGAGATGGTTGTTTGTTTTGGATAATTATACTTTCTTTCGAAAAGAAAATAGGCTTACTCAGCTCTTTCTCTTAAAAAAAAGCTGTGAAAAAGTTAAATTCTGCTTAAAACACTTGCGTTTGGGGGGAAGGTGGCTCTCCTCACAATTAAGGTGATTCTGGGTATGCTACTAAAGACGAACAGAATTTAAACCAAAAACAGTTTTTTTCCTGATAGGATTAAAGAGCAACGTCAAAATTTAACGAACTCTCGTTCTTTTCACTAAAGCTTAACTTGTTATCACAATTCTTCAAAAAAGGCTTATCAAACACAAGGACCATTTAAATGCACGAAAAACAGTTTTAAAGCACTATGAAACTTTAACCTAAAGAACAGTGGAGACGAGGAGACAGTCCCCTCATATACGGAATGTTTTCTATTCATTTCAGGTGTTAACGTCACTTTTTAGCTATTTTTTGAAATTAACCTGTTTTTTATTAGATTACATAAAAAAACTAGTTTTTCCAACTGAAAGTAAGGAGCGACATTAAAACTTAAAACAAACAGAAATTACTCCGTATATGAAATGGGTTGTCCCCTCCGCAATCCCTCGTTCTTTATGCTAAAGCTTTTAATTGTCTTAAAAAGCAGAATTGTGGTAAAGAGTCAAAATACGAAATTCCACATTTTTGTAGATAGGAGGGTTCTCTGATAAGCTGAATGCGATGGTGTGATTTTCGTTAAGATTCTGTTACTTTTAGGGGGTGTTTTCCCCTATTTTCTAAAATAAGACAAATTTTCTCAGGCTCGTAACTTTTGATGACAAAGACCAAATTTGATGAAACTTATATATTTAAAATCAGCATGAAAATTAGATTCTTTTGATGTATATTTTAGCATCAAAATTTCGTTATTTAGAGTTTCGTTTACTATTGAGCCGGGTCGCTCCTTACTACAGATCGTTACCACGAACTGTTTGACTAAAGAGATAATGGGTAAAAAGCCAAATAGGGGAAATGAGTTATCGACTAATTCATTTATAACAGACTACAGATGGCATATTTTTCAGTTGGCTCCTTGCATTTTTTTTCTATCCACAAAGGGATAAAATGGCACCCTCATAGCCCTTTTCAGCCGATGCTCTATCCTGGCAATTACGATCAAACAGTTGGTGGTTACCAACTGTAGCAAGGGGGGACCCGGCTCAATAGTAACCGAAACTCTAAAAAATGGAAATTTGATACCAATAGTTACATAAAAAATTGCATTTTAATGCCGATTTTAAATATATAAGTTTCACCAAGATTAGTCTTACCCATCAATGAGAAAATTTGCTTCATTTTAGAAAATAGGGGAAAAAAACCCTTAAAAGTCATACAATCTTAACGAAAATCACATCATCAGATTCAGCGTATCAGAGAACTTGGTTGTAGAAGTTTCAAGCTTCTATCTACAAAAATGTGGAATTTCGCATTTTTGCCAGAAGACAAATCACGGATGCGTGTTTATTTGTCTTTTGTTTCTTTTCCCAGGGGTGATTGTATCTACCCAGTGGCCCTAGAATGTCGCGAGAGGGCTCATTTTAACGGAAATTAAAAGTTCTAGTGCCCTTTTTAAGTGACCGAAAATATTGGAGGGCACCTAGGCCCCCTCCCACGCTCATTTTTCCCCAAAGTCACCGGATCAAAATTCTGAGATATCCATTTTATTCCCCATAGTCGAATAGCCTAATAACTATGTCTTTGGGGACAACTTATTCCCCCGCAGTCCCCGTGGGAGGGGCTACAAGTTACAAACTTTGACCTGTGTTTACATATAGTAATGGTTACTGGGAAGTGTACAGACGTTTTCAGGGGGATATTTTTGGTTTGGGAGCGAGAGTTGGGGGGGTATGTTGGAGGATCTTTCCGTGGAGGAACTTCTCATAGGGGAAGAGACTTTCAATGAAAGGGGCGCAGGATTTTATAGCATTATTTAAAAAAAAAACAATGAAAAAATAAAAATGAATTTTTTTTCTACTGAAAGTGAGGAGCAGCATTAAAACTTAAAACGAGTAGAAATTATCACGCATATGAGGGGTTTACCTCCTCGTAATACATCGCTCTTTGCGCTAAAGTATTTTCAGTAATTTCAACTATTTATTCTACAGCCTTTGTGATCCAGGGGTAATTCTTAAGGAATTGGGACAAAATTTTAGCTTTAGTGTAAAAAGAGAGGTATCGACGAAGGGTAAACCCCCTCAAATACGCAATAAAAATAAACGAATATAGAAGTTTGTTACGTAAGTTAATTCGTAAGTTACGTATATTTTTTTACTAATGAAAACGTTCCTAAGAATTAAAAGTTCTGGTTGCCTTTTTAAGTAATTAAAAAATTGGAGGGCAACTAGGCTTCCTCCCTTGCTCCTTTTTTCTCTAAATCTTCCAATTAAAACTATGAGAAAGCCATTTAGCCAAAAAAAAAAAATAATATGTAAATCTCGTTTTAATCATTTATGTGCGGGAGCCAAGATCAAAACATGTATTAATTCAAAAACATCCAGAAATTAAATAAAAAAAACAAGTTTTTTTAAATGAAAGTAAGGAGCGATATTAAAACTTAAAACGAACAGAAATTACTCTGTATATGAAAGGGGCTTTTCCTACCCAACGCCCCGCTCTTTTCGCTAAAGTGTTTTACTATTTTAAAAAGTAGAGTTAAGAGAAATAGTCACACTTTAGCATAAAGAGCGGGGCGTTGAGGAGGAAAAGCCCCTTTCATATACAGAGTAATTTCTGTTCGTTTTAAGTTTTAATGTCGCTTCTTACTTTCATTTAAAAGAACTTGTTTTTTTTTAATTTAATTTAAGAACAGAAGACACAATATGTATTCACATGAGAAACATTGAAATGTGTATAACTATAATCCTAGAGATAAACTCAGTGATTTACCCAGAACAAAAATAAATATAAAATAAGATTTTTTGGGGGAGAATAAAGAGCAAAATAAAATCTTATTAACGAATAGAAATTATTCAGCACGAGTATATTGCAGGGTTTTTGTCCTAACCACTTTACATTTAGAGGAGAGTGTATATTGGGAGGTGGCAGGGGGGAAAACTCCATCATATTCTTATTTTTTTGGTAATTTTCGTATAATGAACAATCCCTGGAATTTAAAAAAAAAATTCCCTTTTTTTAAAAGAAAATCATGCTTATATTTCTTTTATTGATTTTAAAAGATTTTAATTTTATATTGATTTTAAAAGAAAATCACCTTATATTTTTCACCAATTTGCACCCCTCAACTTACACTAAAGTTTCAACCTACTTCCAAATGATTAAAGATCTAATGCCCCAACTGAACATGAAAGTTTCAAATTGTTTATTTTGTTTGTAATGCCTCAAAAATGGAAAGATTTACTTACTTTGGTTTGTTAAAAACAGTAAAATTTTCAGCTCATATTTGTTGAGAGACAATTGGTAAATACATCGCTCGTGATCATCAACTAACTACATTTCAAAACCCTATAGTGCTTTCAGCTTAGCACTAAGATGATATTCTTTCCCCCAAAAAAATATCACTATCCCATATTGGTCAAATTTGCACATCATTTGTTTGTTCTGTTAATTGGACAGAAAAACATTGTTGTCAACCGTGGTGTAAAATGTGGAGGGTGGTGACAGTCCCTTTATGTAAAGGGTCGTTTTTGTTCATTTTGAGTTTTAATGCGGCTCTTTACTCTCACTTTTATAAAAAAATTTCTTTGCTTAACACTTGAAAGATTTACTGTAGTTTAGCAAAAACTACGATGATATTATTCTATCTCATCGGAGAAAGCATTTCATCAATTAGAAAAAAAAGGACTCTTTGTTTTCAAGGAAAAGGAAATTGTAAGGAAATGCTAGAATTATGAAGATTTATATCAAAGTTTGTTTTCTTGAGTTCTGTCCGTTTTTGGCTCCAAAGAAAAGGAGATGAATGCAGTCTTTAAAAATGTGAGGATTTTCCTGATTTAATTAAAATCTTGTTTTCCACTTAACACAGATAGGGTATGCTCAGCCATAACCATGGCTTACCGCTATTACTGGTGAT